>NC_133985.1:22825000-23425000 GCF_047716275.1 Strix uralensis
TTAAGGTCGTTAAAAATATTTATTTTAGGCAAAAGGACACTCTAACCAGAATTGTAACCTGGCTGCAGCTAAACACAGGAATAAATCAGAATTTGACTTTTACTGTAATGTCTATGAATGTTTCACTGTATCTTCGGCATAAGGGATCCCATTGTATGTATTTAGGATGTCTACAGCTTTTACGTGGTTTCGTCTACATTTCTCAGGATTTAACATTTGAAGTTCCTTCTAGGGATGTATCAAAGGAGAAGCTGGATTCAAACTCCATTCACAAAGTTTTCACATATTCAGAATCACTTAGTGCTTATAAAAGTAATTTGGTTCTGCAGAATATGTTTGTTCTATCTCCTGGAAATGGGCTGTTTTGTCCCGTTCAGCAGGAGCTTGGGCTGTGAACTGGACCTGAGCAGCGGAGCAGGGCTGTGGTTAACATCCTCCCGACTCGCTCGGGGACGTCCAGCCTAAACCCTTCCTTCCTGCCCAAAGTGGAATTATCATTAACTCGTAACTAGTTTTCAAGAAGAACGTTTTTTTTGTAAGCTGTGGAGTTCTTCCAAGAATTTTTCGATTTTTACAAATGAAAATATAGTCTCGACCAGATGCCAACTAAAATGCACTTACTTTATACCAGCTAGCCAAGGCACCGCACCACAAGCTCAGCGGTGCAACCTTTAAAATAGCCTTTCTAGAACAAGCTGGGAAGAACACTTTCTGAAAAGCCACAATTGCAGCTACTCTTACTACTCATAATATCCTTGATGGAGAGGAACTTAAAAATAATATTTAAGGAACTTAAGCTTCAACAGCCCTCAGTAGACTTAGTTTATGTGCAGTGCAGGCTTCCTTCGTGGGATTATATACTCAAGACTGTGATTATCGTGTTGATGATAATGTACATTTTTCTAAATCATTATTTGCATAGGAATAAAATCAAATAAAAGGAGTGAAGCCTTTGCTTCACTTTTCTCATGCAAATGAATGGATCAGTGATTTAGCCATTTGTTTCTAAAAGCAGATACACATTTCCATGTTTTCTCCACACATTTATTAAACTAACAAGTATTACGTACATATGTAAAATGCCTTCAGCCAATGTATTTCAAATCAATAGAATAGTCAGTCATCAGTCTAAATGGTGCTTTGTAGATGCATATATTACTTTCTGGGATTTTTATAATATTCCAAGCTGTGCTGAGCTACTCTTTAATTAAAACTGCCACTGGGGATCCAATTTCTTTAGGTTTTGTGTATGGAAATATGAACCCTAATCTATATATTTTCATTAATATTATGCCTGTAGCACATGGACGTGTCCTGCAGACGTTCCTGACCCCACACCTTGTGAAGCTGGCTTTAGGATGCAGAGCAGGATCGTGGCCCTGTTGAAGTCGAGAGATCAAAACACCATTATAGCCAATTTGCTTTAGTAGAACCAGCAAAAAATTTTGCACCAACAGTGTCAGGATACTTCAGTTCTGATTGAATGATATTTTTTTCTCTCTGTGAATTTTCTGTTCTTAAATTGATTCCAGTAAATATGTTGGGCTATGGGTAAAAATTGTCCTGCCTCTTCAGCTTCTTTAGAGTGGAAACAAGATAAGTTTTCCTGAAATCCCTTTATTTTTACTAATTTTTCTCTTCCTCTTGTTACCAAGCACACTGGTATTTGAATTTGTCACCTTATAAAGATGTGGTTCTGCTGAGACCCTCTGGTCCCCCCAACAGGTATTAAAGGATTTGAGCTGCACTCTCTGAGCAGCCACAAACCCCCTGCTTTCACCCAGCTCATTTCCACGCTAGATACATCTCGCTCAGCCCTACATTTCCTTGAGGTGTAATACTTGATTTCCACAAGCTCGTGTTTCTAGCCACTCAATCTCTTTCTTCAGTTTATTTTTTCCCTACGAGGGGCTGTGCCCTGGGTGAGCGGCCACGAAGGCAGCACCTGGCTTGTCCTTTCCCTGGGGGCTGCAGTGGGGACCACCCAGCCCATCCTCCTCCTCCTCCTCGCTCAGCCCTTGGCTCCCAAGGCCACCGCTGCTGCCGGTGTGTGCTGACAGGGACTGCGGCTTCAGCAGGACTGGATGGGGACCACCAATTTTGTTCTCACAGACGATGGCTGCTGGCTCCTCGAGTGCATTGTTCTGCACTGGCAGGAACAAATTAGGGCATTGTCTTTGCTCCAGGAAATTTCCTGTCTTCCCTTGATGAGGTACCCAGCTACAGAAAGTGCCTTTCTGCTCCCACAGCAGTGAATCTTGACACCCACATATGGGGCTGGTGTCCTGGGGTGTTGTGTTTTCTTTTTTTTTTTTAGGGTTGACTTGGGAAGCTTGCCCGTACAAAATGAATGAATAAATAAATAATTTGCAGCTGTCTGGATATCTGGAGCACCTCCATGCTTTGGCCAGGGTTTGAAAAGTTGATGAGGAGATGGGATTTTGAGCTGAGTCCTGCTTCATCCCTGTTAAAACTCCCCCCCAAGCTTTGGGAAGCTACAGGCATTTGGGAAAAGATGCCAGTGGTGACTGGGATGAGCCCCTGCTGGCACCTGGCCTTGTGTCCTCCGGTCGAGATGTTTGTATGGTGGGATCAGGCTCTCCCAGTAAGGATGGGGGAACTGGGGGTGCCATGGCTGTGGCCATCAGATCTGGAGAGGAGAGGCTTTCTCTTTTTTATGTGTGTTTGCCAAGACAGCCCGGAGAAGAAAACAGAGCAGAGAATCAAATAGAAAATCTGAATGTTTGGTGGAGGAGGGAAAGCTGGAGAATGGGGTGAAGGCAGCCTGGAAAATTGTGGGATGTTTTGTAGCCTGAGAGGTGGGTGACAGGGTCTGGGGCAGTGCTGGGAGGATGGGAGGAGGCAGAAACTGTGGAAAGCAGCTGGGGAAGAAGAAGCCTTTGCAGGAAGCTGAAATGTTATTATTAGTGCTCAGTTTCCTGGACAAAAGATTCTTGTCTATTTAAATACTTCGGCTTCACGGAGCTGCCGTTCTCCAGACACAATAAAATTTGCCTTTTCTCCCTGGTGTTTTTATTTTCCGTTTGCAGCAGGTGGTGAAGGCCGCTGTGCACTGCTGGGCCGGTCATTCGCAGGCTGCTGCGCGGACGCGCCTCGCCTGGGACCAGCCAGCCCTGGGGACAAGGGGGCTGTTCCACCAGCCCCCTGGCATCTGCCAGTGGAGATGCTGCTCTGCCCCAGCAGTACAAATGCTGCTGGTACAGAGACTAAGTTCTATCAGATTTGAATAAAAAGGGAAAAAGCATAAAAATTCATTTAAAAATTAAACATCTAGATATAATCCCTTATCGCCCATTTTATGAAACCTCCCTGGGCTTCCTCAGCCGAAGCGCTGGCCAGGGCAGGTTTTATGCTCCAGCAGCAAGGTGCAGAATCTCACTGGTGCCTAATAATCTTGACTAATGGCTAATTTGCATTATTCTTTCCATCCAGGGATGCGCAAAGAATGCAAGGGCTTCGAAGTTGCTGTTGTGGGGGTAGGAGATCCCGTTTCTGTGAAAGGCGATGCACACACACTTGCTAGAGCCGTCGTTCCGGTAAGTGAAGTGCTGTCGTGGCCCTGGCGTCTCCACTTGCTCTTCTCTATGTGCTTCAGCAGTTTGGGCAGATTGTTTTTCACAGAAATTCCAGGGTTTTTTAAGTGATAATGGTTAAAAATACTTTTTCTTTCTGTGTTGAAATGTGAAAATCTTCCCCAAAATCATATCTGACAGCAGCAACAGTATGAAATTTTCTTTGTAGAATCCTGTTGGGTTTTTTTTTTCCTATATTTAGGTATCTTGAGTTTAATATCAGATATATCCCTATAATGATAAAAATGGGACTTTTATTCCATAAGAAGATGGGAGATATCTCACTCTGCTCACTTCCTGATTATAATTGTTGCTGGTTCCAAGCCCCACAAGACATTGAAAACTCAGCCTTCCTGAACATATGACAAATATAAATACGCATTTATATTTAAGTTACCACAAAAGTGCAAATGTACTTAAAGCAGTCTAACCGTGCTGCAGTCGGACTCCTGGTTGTCACGAAGGACAGACAGGGTGCACAGCTGCTAAACCACTAAAAGCACATACCGTACACCTCTGCGTAGGCAGCGCGCAGGGTTTCTGTGTTGGGATTCTGGAAAACTGAATAATTCACTCATAGTGAATGAATAAATAAAGCCAACCTACAATCATGCCAGTCAGATTTCTTTTTTTTTTTTTTTTTTATCATACAGCACCCTAGTTTCGAATGATCATTTGAAGAATGGCTGTTGTTATAAATACTTGAATACTTGGGGATGAGCTAGGTGTGAATTTGGTTCGGTAAGTTTGTTCAGGGTAGGCAAAGCCAGAGCTGTACACGGCCTTAAGCCCCATCAGTGATGTGTCAGCCCCACCAAGCGTAATTAATACTTTTATTTCACAGCAGTCTGCACTGTTCTGTGCTCTGTGCTGGACCCGTGTTTCCGCAGCGGGCTCGATCTCACGTTTTTGGCATCGCTCCCAGTCCCCCAAAGCTCGGTGTACAGTGGTGCTGCTCCCTCGCCACCGCGGTCCTGGTCCCAGCAGAGATCGACCTCCTTTCTCCTAGGGATGAGCTAATGACTCTGCCTCCCTGCCACAGCAGCGACAGCAGCGGGATGCTTTGCCAGCAGGTGGAGAAGGAGTAAGTTTTGAATACATGAGTGTGTTTTGAGTATGTGAGTGCTGAGGTTAATAGGGGAAGGCAGTGTCTGTTCTTGGACCCGATGACAGAGCTGGTGAAACGGGCTTTCAGCAGGTCCCTGCTTTCGGTCTGCCTGGAAGCTCACAAGCACTCAGCCTCCTGGCCAAGGAACACCGTCCCCAGGCCCTTATCTCTCAGGAAAGTGCAGTAGTTAAAGGTTTTTCTGTGCAGATTTGTAATTTCTCTAACACTTGTCAGGCAGGGCTCTGGCACGCTCTGGTTTTCCTCCCGGCGCAGCTGAGCTTGCGTGGTCGGGGCGATGTGAATGTGCAGACGCCTCGGTGAGGGGTGAGCTGTGCCCCTGTCCCCCCCCGCCCTTGGGAGGTGAGGGGCTGCCACAACTCCCTGTCCTGGGGCAAGGACAGGCACCCAGGGACCCTGCCAGCCTCCTTCAGCTGGGGGAAAACCCACATGGCACGCTCAGTACAGCTGAGAACATTTCTAACGGCAGCAGAAGTGACCAGCTGAGTGGAAGTGCGCGGTTCTGAGGAAGAGCTGGGGTGAGAGGTGACCCGGCTCTAACGTCCCACCATCCCTTGATGGGGTGAAGGGACATTAGAGAACTTGTGATGTGTAAATACAGCCGTCCACTGGATGTACCATCAGAGTATGGATGGGGAAAGGGCTCAGCAGTTTGCCCTTGAACATGCATTTCATCTGAAATCTTGGTTTTTACTAGTGTGAGATTGCTTCAGGTCCCTCAGAAGTGTAATTTTCCTTGCCCGTGCAATTGTTCTTGGTGGTACAAAGGAGCACCAGACGCAGCAGTGTCTGGAGGCAGGGAGCTGTGTGTAAGCTGGCATAATTACATCTTTTGCCATGTGTAAGGATAGCTGAAGTAAGCAGGTATTGAGTGTAGGTGAATGAGTTCACGTGGAAGCCCATGTGCAGAGCCACAGCGTTAAATAATTATGGCTCACTAGGTTGTTCCTGAAAGCTTTTACTGTTGAGAAATAAGAAGTCAAAGTAACGGGTATTTTCTTACCTATCCATACTGCAGGCATCATTAGGGATTTCATTTTGCTTTGCATCAGTTGTATAGAAGCTTCTGCAAAATGTAAAAGCCTTTAGTAAAAGTAGCCTTAAACATCTGCAAAATTTGGTAACAAAGGAAAACTTCCCCGTGCTCTCCTCTCCTTCCTTTAACCTCCCTGTGCGATTCCAGCCGGGAGTGTTTTAGGGGGAGGGAGCCTGCAGAGGTAGGGGTGTGATCTGCCTTTCCACAGCTCCGGCCTCCGAGCATCCTGCCAGGAATCGCCGGGCAGTCTGCTTTCCCCCTCGTGCTACAGCGGCGAGGGAGGGAAATTCATCTTGTCCCCCCCTTCCCAAATAAGCCTCCAGAGTACTGAGTCTTAAGAAAGACCAAAATATTTCACTCTAAACTGCGTCTCAGCTTCCACCTCAATAGGGGAGCGATAATAACGCCTTGCTACCTCCTGTGAAGTGCTCAGGGGAACGGGGATAAAAGCATCTGTAAGTGTAAAGTCTCATTACTTGGCAGCAGCTGCTGTCGTCCCCCACTGCCTGCGCCGTGTCGGCCGCTCGTCGCTTTAAAGGCTGCAAATAACCCCCAGAGCTTCTCCAAGCGGAAACAAGAAATGCTTTTCTAGAAACGATAGCTCTTCGTGCATTTTCTTCTGCTTTTGTGACATTCACGTGCGAGCCAAGGCCTGTGATTTGGCAGGAATTTTGGCCCGGAGGGCTGCAGAATTGCATGTGGAAATGCTCAGGAAGCATTGCATAAACCCGACCTCTTCTGTTGCTGTACAAAGAGCCGCGGGCCGGAGCGCTGGGATTCCCGGCTGCCGCCGTGCCCCGGCCTTGCGCAGCCTTTGCTCCAGCGTCTCCTTTCGTTTAGCAATTTCTCTGCCTAATGAAAGCGGTGGCCAGTGGCCGGGTACCTCTGCAGGAGGGGCGGCGTGGGGAGAGGCAGCCTCAGCACACGTGGACGTTTCACGGTGGTTTTCCTTGCTTTTATCCCAAGCCGTCTGTCGGGTTGTGTGGTTGACAGGCTTCCGTGCACATCAGGGAGACAAGCGAGACATCCTGTTTCTTTAGTTAGTTTTCTTTTCTCTTTTTTCCCCTTTTTTCTCTCTGAAATTTAGTATGTAGCTTAATGTTCTTCCAGCTGCCCAGGCCAATGTCCAAACAGACACCAGAAACCCTCATTTCCCTTCCTCTTTATGCTTTTACGCCTGCTGGAGATGCAGATGCCTGATTTGGGGGCAATTGCCCAACAAGCAAGAGTGACTTGGCTTTCTTTTACTTTATTTTTGTTATTTGTAATGGTAAGTGGAGCCAAGCCAATATCCGGCTACACAATCCTCTCCTTCCTCGAGCCTCGGAGAGGTTTGGATCCACATCTCGCTGGGTGCTGAGCCCGTTTCAAACATGGTCCAGGTCAGAACTGCAGCTCTGCATCTCCCCGTTGCGGTTTGGGCCTCGTTTAAAGCCTTTGCTCTGTGCGAGGAAGAGGAGCGACTGCCGCGTGGAGCACAGGCAGAAGGGAACTGGCCTAACACTCCTGAGCACGGGTTTTCCTGCTGTGATCCAAGACCTCCTCCAAAATAAAATGAGGGTATAGAATTACTTTTTTCTTTTTTCTTCTTTTTCCCCCCTTTTTTCTTTTTTCTTTTTTTCTCTTTTTTCTTTTTCTTCTTTTTTCTTTTTCTTTTTTCCCTTTTTTCTTTTTCTTTTTTCCCTTTTTTCTTTTTCTTTTTTCCCTTTTTTCTTTTTCTTTTTTCCCTTTTTTCTTTTTCTTTTTTCCCTTTTTTCTTTTTCTTTTTTCCCTTTTTTCTTTTTCTTTTTTCCCTTTTTTCTTTTTCTTTTTTCCCTTTTTTCTTTTTCTTTTTTCCCTTTTTTCTGTTTTCTTCTTTTTCCCTTTTTTCTGTTTTCTTCTTTTTCCCCTTTTTTCTGTTTTCTTCTTTTTCCCCTTTTTTCTGTTTTCTTCTTTTTCCCCTTTTTTCTGTTTTCTTCTTTTTCCCCTTTTTTCTGTTTTCTTCTTTTTCCCCTTTTTTCTGTTTTCTTCTTTTTCCCCTTTTTTCTGTTTTCTTCTTTTTCCCCTTTTTTCTGTTTTCTTCTTTTTTTTCCCTTTTTTCTGTTTTCTTCTTTTTTTTCCCCTTTTTCCCTTTCCCCCTTTTCCTCCTCCTTTATTTTTTTTTTTTTTTTTTTTTTTTTTGTGGAAAGGGCATGCTTTTACCTCTCTCTACATTTCATTTTCTGGGGATACTGAACTAGCTCATGCCAGAGCTTGCCCATGGTAGTGGGAGCCCAAGGAACAAGGGACTTTGTGCTTCAGGCCAGCTCTGCCTCTCGCCGTGCGGGGGGAGCTGGTGGCCATGGGGACAGCAGTGGCTCCTAGGTGACTGGGGAGTGCATGTTAGCTGGGGTGATATGCTGAACTGCTCAAGCAAATCATCTTAAAATAGGCTTCATATGTGATGCAGAAGAACCCAAGCAAAACACAGAACCCAGCCAAACCCAAATTTATGCTTGTGGTTACTGCAGCTTGTGAGATCAATTTTTTGTTTACTTAAAACTGATTTCAAAGAGTTGTGTTTTTTTATTTATTTTAATTCTCGTTCTTGATCCTTGGGTTGGGGGATGGTCGTGGCAGTGGCTCAGCACCACTCCGGCTGGGACTGAGCATCCTGCTGTCACCCCATGGGCAGCCAATAGCCCAGCGACAGGTAGGCAGAGGGGCAGACACTGTCCTGGGCAACGTGCCTTGGTGCCCGGGTAGCCATGGTCACTGCCCACCGCTGCAGCTGAGCTGGCAGCAGGCTGTGCCCCCCCCAGCAGGCAAAACCAGAGGGTCCTTCTGGAAAAGTAATGGTGCTTTGGAGTCATTGACCTTCCATGAGGTCACCAGCAAAGGAGCTTCTCGTGTGAAACAGCCAGTGCCTAGTTTGGTCCCAGGACTAAGTTTCTGGGGAAAAATAGAGCTCACTGATCTAAACCTGGACTGCGGGACGTCTGCACTGCAGAAGTGTTTCAGTGCCGGTGTTTTGTCCTTATCCCTCCCTGTGACAGGTAGAAGAAAACATCTCCAGTTTACAACGTTGGAGCGTTTGTCCCACGATGGTGCTGAACCTCTGTGGTGGGTCATGGATGGGCTTTTCTCTGAAGTCCTGGGCCTAAGAAGCTGAACACTGGCTCATGCCTCCTCCAAAATCTCCTACAAAGGCACTGCGAACACAGGCAAAACCAGTGGTGGGTAGAAAAATGCCTCTTTCTGGACTAAGCTGTGTGTGTAAATGCTCTGTCCCAAAATGCACAGAATTAAGGTCCTGGTGAGGCTGGTGAGCACGGTTACGCCCCGCAGAATAGGCCCCGCGGTCACTGTTCCCTTGGCACATCCCAGCAATCACCCAGGGCATCCTGAGCGATTCTCCCATTTTCCTGAAAACGTGGAAAAGTAGATCTGAGCAAAGCTTTTTTTTTATTTCTAGCTTTTGAAAAGACTGAAGACAGCAAGTGTTTCAAAGCACCAGTTCAGTGAAAAACAAAAAAGAAAACAAAAAGGAAAAAACAACCCAACAAACAAAAAACCCCCAAACCCCCTAAAGCCTCTGCAGAGCTGGCAGAACCTGGAGCACAAGAATAGCAGCGATGGCTGATTCAATCTTCCGTGTCATCCCACATACGTTGGGTTTACCCCAGCGGGATGGGAAAGCCTAGAAAGTCGCAAACTGACATATTTGAGGACCAACCGTATAGAAAATAAACATGTGGGATAAATAAAGCGCAGGCAGGAAGCAGTGGCTGCCCAGGACAGAAAGCGGAGGTGATACTGGTCGCAGCCCACCCCCGGCTCCCCAGCCAGGGCAGGGAAGCGCCCACCTATTTTATTTTTTCAGGACTCCCTGGCAGCGAGCTGTGTGTCCCCATTTCAGCTGAGAATCGCCTGCAGCCCTCGGCGTTTTAACTGGCCTAACCCCCGCGGGGCTGGAGCCAGCAGCTTTGTTGCCGGCCAGAACCCATCGTCCCTTTTAGCAGTGATGTGGTGAGCACACGCCGATGCCAAGCCCAGATGGAGTTGTTCCCCGTGCAGATTCCTTCCTCTGGGTCCCTCTTTTTCTTCTTTTCTTCTTCCTTTTGGCACTTACTCATTTGCAGATTGGTCAGAGTTAAAGGGTTGTGTCCCGGTGGCAGTTTGTGCTGGCCCCGTCAATAAATGCCAGCTTTGCCGGACACGTGGAAATGACACCAGCGAGACAGCAAGAGTTTCTAAACAGGCTGAATTAAATCTGGGCAACTCTTGTGCAGGCTGCTGGATCCCTCCTGCCCCTGGAGCTCGGGTTTCTGGTTGTCCAGCTGGCATGTTTGAGCAGGGCTGCTCAGGGTGCCTGCGCCCCTGGGTGGGACGAGGGCCATGCAGGACGTGAGGGAGCCTGGGCTGGGCGTTCAGCGCTGGCAGCTTGGGGAAAGAAAATGGAATTTGTGCTTGTGAATGGATATGGCTTTGGGTGAAAATCCTGGAGAGGACGGGGGCGGACGGTGATGCTGCTGTCATGTTGTTTCTCTGTGCAGAACCTCGCTGCTACTGATGAAGTTATTCTGCGCTGCCTAATTGCTTTTGGATGATGTTCAGGCACCAAAGTGGGGCAGGAGCAACTCTCCAGGCTGGCTTTTAACTCTTTTGTGGGGGTGTAACTTCTGGGTTGGTTGCAGGGGGAGGTGATCTGGGCAGCACCGAGCACTGGGGCCCTTGGGATGCGGGCAGCGGGGAAGTGAGCCATGAGGTGCAACCAGAAAAAGGATTTTACTGATCTAAAAAAAAAAGTGAGGATTAAAACCTGCAGTTCATGGGGAAAGGAGAAGAGGCGGCTTCAAAGGATTTGGAGTAATGGGAGAGAGCAGCCCCTGGCTGGGGGAGCAGGATGGTCCATGCAGCTGCGGTGAGCACACTGGCATCCATAGGATGCGCACAAAATAAATTAACATGTGTAACAAGCATCAAGAGGGAAGGAGGTGCATTATGGAAACACGGCCCCAGAGCCTATAGGACTAATTGCCTGGCCAGGCTGGAGGAGCGGACGGCGTTTAAGAGCTGTGGGGACCTTTCTCTGCTCTTTGGTGGAGACAGTGTTAATCAGCCGGGCTTAGCGGCATGCGGTGGATGTCAGGGAGGAGCAGGAGGGCTGTTAAGCAGGAGGAAATTGCTTGCTGTCTAGATGGGCTTAACACAATATAAACCACACAGTAACAGAAAGTTAAAGCCTGAAATGGTGAACGAGCTGGAGTTACCCAGCACCGTGATGTTTTTCCCGCACGGTGTTACTCGGAGCTAAGGCTGAAGCAGTGTCCATGCAGTGGCCTTCTCCTTGGGACAGAAAAGCATCTGCGACCTTTCAGAGCCGATGGGATGGTTGTGTTGCTTCTCCCTTCCTGCTACACTGTCACCGTCCTTTTTTCCATACCAAGTTTTCAGAATGGAAGGAAACCATCTCAAAAGGAGCCTGGGAGCAGAGACAACCCAAGCCTGAGTGAGCAAGTTTCCTGCCGGAATCCTTCAGGGTCCAGCTCTGCCCAGCGCACCGCTCTGCTCAGCCGGGTGACGCATCCTTCCCTCCCTCCCTCTTTACCTGGGCCAGGCCGAGCACCATCGTGTCTGATGTCTCCCTGTATACAGGGGATATTTCCTAGTTTCTGAACTGGGAGGCAGGACCTCACTTGGCAGCCCCCAGTCTTGCTCAGCTGGGGGTTGTGAACTGGCCCCGTTGATGCGTTTCTAGCTGTGGCATTTATTTGTTTGTTCTCTACAAAAAGCACCCCACAAACCCTCCTGTTCCTAAATTCCTCTTCTTTCTCCCGTTGGATTACGCCTGGCGTATGGAGGAACCTGGACGGGGAAACCTGAGTTGCCTGTATGTGTTTTCCCTCTCTTCAGAGTGTTGCTAAGGGCACACGTGGTGAGAGCATGGGCTGCTTCCTTATGGATGCCCTTCTCAAGCTCTTGCTTAGAAAAGTTTTTTGCCTAGAAAAAAATAGGGGTGTTTTGTATTGGGGAAGTGCAGGAAAACCTGTCCAGACTCTGAGGAAAATCAGTAAAACAGTATTTTAATTCATTATTGCAGTGTCTTATTTTGGAATTGCACCTTTAGCTAGCCTGCATCCCGCCAAAGATGCTGTGATAGTGTCCCACAGCCTTCCTGTTGGCTTTCATTTAGTTTAGGAAAGTAACTAAAAGAGGGTAAAAAAAGAAGCAGCAGAATTACTGACTCTCTTTACAAAAGTAAAGGGTTTTGGCCAAACCTATTGCTATGAAAATAAACAGAATTTCATTTTTTTTGTTGCAAGTTCTTCCCATATATTGAATTTCCGTGCTCAGTGACAAGGCTGGATCTGCCTGAGTGAGCAGCGATTGGATTCAGATGGCTTTGAGCTGCGATTGGTTTTGCTTTGGAAAGCTGGAACTGTCCTTGGAGAGGAGGGTTTGGACCTGAGCTTGAGGCCTTATTCTCTAAAGAGCAAAAACCTTGCAGTCTGATTTATCTAAGTTGTTAGCGTTTCATGGCTGTGCCTGGAAATTATTTTCCTCCTTTATTTATCCTGTGCTTAAGGTGTGTTTTTAATACACACAACAAGCTGGCAATGGCAGTTTTCATTCAAACAGCTCGCCTTGTCTTCGCCAGCGTTTGCGTGTAGATCTGGACACGGGCTCTTGTCCAACAGGTACATTTTTCTCCCAATTACCTCCCTAATCTCCCCGCAGAAACGCCTCCTGAGCGCAGCCGGTCCCCGGGAGGAGACACAGCCCCTGCGCTCAGGCTGCTCCCCCCCAGTTGGTCTCTCCCTCATTTCCCAGTTCGAGCTGGCAGGTAGCGTAGGTGCGGGCACGGCGAAGCCCAACCGTGAACACGGCGTACAGAGCATGAGCCGTAAACTGAGACTAACTTGGCACTGAGTTCAGTCATAAAGGATAAATGGCTTTATGGCCGCGTTCAGGATGTAGCTGTAAAGGCTAAATAAAACCATGCCCCAAGTGATGGAAGATGTTGGCTACGGCCCCAGGGAATGGGGTTTTTGTGCAAGCAAATGGTGACTATTGCAAATCACAAAAAAAGGGACAGGGACTGAATGAGGGGAGTGTGGAGAGAAGGGGGAGGTGGGCGTGCTGGAGGGGAACGTCCACGGTGGGCTGCGATCAGCAGCCTGAGCCCCTGCATTTACCAAAAGCTGTGTCATTTCCTCCGTGTTGCAGGTGACCGCTCAGGTGTGTGGCAGAAGAGGGGGAGACACGAGCTCCACAGTTGCTCCAGGTCCGGCAAAGCCGGCAGTGCTGGGCCAGGACGCAGGATTAGGCCATGCTGGTTCCTCGAGGCTGGAGCCTGAGTTGCCCCGAAAATGCCAGAGCTCCGAGCAACGAGTGCACGTGGCAGGTAGGACACAGGGGCTCGTCGCTTCTGTTGGTTTCTCACTGGTGTCACCTCGAGAGGGGTTTAGTTCCTTTTCACAGTGGGGAAACTGAGGCACATGCCAGTTCCTGAGGCTGGGTGTGTTTTGGGAATGGCAGGAGCTGGGC
Source organism: Strix uralensis (assembly GCF_047716275.1). Lineage (NCBI taxonomy): Eukaryota > Metazoa > Chordata > Aves > Strigiformes > Strigidae > Strix > Strix uralensis. Next base: position 22,838,265 of record NC_133985.1, read on the forward strand.
TGCCTGCTGCTCTTTGTCCTGCGAGTCGGCTCCTTGGCCGCAGGGGTGCAGGACAGCAGAGGCGAGGAAGGACCTGCGTTTTGCTAATAACATCCAGATGGATCCACAGAAATCGTTAGCATCTCGGATGAAGAAGGAAAAACCATCGGCTGCAGGATAGATGTGATTTGAACGGTTTGGGAAGGGCAGTTTGGAGGAGAAGCGTGGGGGGTCCCCGGTGCCACGGGCGCAGCTGGGAGAGCAAATGCAGTGGGAGCAGCTCTGCTTCCCCGGAGCCCTGCGCAGCATGGCTGGGAGCAGCGTCCTGCCCAGCAGTGTGCAACAGAGCCTTTCCTAACAGAGTTAGGCCAGCGTTTGCTAATTTGAGTCTAGAAACCCCTTTTGATTGAGGCACATTGCTGAGGTACGTGCAGGTGCCCACTCACCCTCCCTTGCAGCTCCGGATCTGCAAAAGGAGGGAATCCATGGTGGGGTAATTTCTGCAGAGAAACAGTAGATTTGGGGTGGCGGGGAGTGGTTTGAGCTTGGCCCAAGCGTCCCCACCACCCAGGATCCTCTGCCACGGAGCGGCGTGAGGCAGGGGGGTGGGAGGTGTTTTGGTGGTCACTGTGTTGCATCAGGTTCCTCAGTGCGTTTGGGCGACAGCAGATGGTCCCAAGGGAGAGACTCGGGGGTGAGGGGGTGGTGGAGATGCTCTGGGCCTTGGGTGATAAATGCATCATGGCCCGGCGCTGGAAACTGGGCAGGGGAGGATGTGAGCGGCCAAGGATTCATATCCCGGAAACGCTGCGGTGTAAGGGCTCGGGAACTCAGCGTGATAAATGCGTTTGCCTGTGCTGTTGCAGACAATCTGCTTAATGTGGGAAGCAGAGTTTCCTGCAGCACCAATTTAGTGGGGAAGGGAAAAACCCTGAGAGCCAGGAATGGCCGGGGAGAATTAAGCAGGTAAACCCATTACCGGTGACCACCTCTTTGTGTGGGGATTATGCTGAGGTTTAAGCTGCAGCTTCCTGATGCTCAGTACCTCCGGAGGAGCGAGGGCTGTGAGCAGGGGCCTCTCCCCCCTCTTGAGAGGCTTGAGCCGAGAGCTGGGATTAGCAGTTGCCACAAGCCACCCTCACAAGCCAGAACAAATTGCTGCGTGCGCTTAGAAACAGCCCAACCTGCGCAAACTGCGACGATGCTTCGAGGCGGAGGTTTGCCAGACTTGCTCCGGCAAATCCCCCCATTCTCCCTAAAGTGACCTTCACCACGGAAACCGCTCTGCTTTAATTAACGGATTGAGCTGTCCCAGTACCCTGACCAGAGGTTTACCCCAATCCCCTCTGTAGCTCAGGAGTGCTGCTCTAAAAACGGCGTCATGGCACCCTTGGGAATAGATGTGCTGTCCTGGGAGCTTATCCCAGTCAGCACATCATTAAATGGTCTGGCACAACCTGCACTCAAGGAAGGCTGAGGAGGGTGAGGAGGGAGGTTCTGGGGTGCTGGGGATGGAGTGTGCAGAGGGAGGGGTGGGGGGCACAGGCAGCGCTGCTGCACCCCAGTGTCAGGGAGAGCTGGGGGGATCCAGGAGCCAGGCTCGGGCTGTGGCTGCCGGGGCTCCCTCGGTCCTTGCCGGGGCCTCCGAGGGGATGATGCTCCAGGGAATCATGGTGTCCTGCAGCCCTGGCCCCGGCCACCCCCCCATGCCGCCCCACGGCTCCCACCGCCCCGAGACGTGTGTGTCCTCCGGCAGCCTGTCCGGAATGCCAACCACAGGAAAGCAGCAGAAACCCAAGCTTTCCTTTTGCTTGGATTCCCGTCGGTTCTCAGAGCTTAATAACAGATTATTTCAGGCTTCCTTGCTTCGGTTGTTTTGGCTTTTCGGGCTGGGGCTGACGCTGTCTCATGGGCAAAGCCGCCCTCCAGCTTGGAGGAAGAGGAAAGAGAAGCCACTTTGTGGTATGAGTGTGTTTTGCCTGTGATCAAGCCCTCCCCCGAGGCTTGCCAGCAGCGTAACCCCTCTCTACCCTTCCTGCTCCCCACGGGGGTCCCTTGCCAGCCCTGGTCCCATGGCAGGGCCGGGGGGGTGGGGGGCGGGCTGCAGCACCCCCCACCCCGGGCTGGCCTCCCGCAGGGGGGGACCCACCACCTCCCGGGCCCCTCTAAGCTTCCTCTGGCTCCATTTGTCAGCCAGATGCTGATCCAGATGTTGCCGCTTCGATGTCTGCCCGCTGGCACCGCGGGCTGGGTGCCCCGGCCCCCCCCCGCCACCCCCCTCCCCGGCCCCGCCGCTCCCCGGCGCCTCCGCATCGCCACCTCCTGGGCATTCCCGGAGACATGGGGACAGGGATTTGCGGTTTGCTCCGCGGGGGGAAAGCGGAATTCGACACTGAGCAATTTGGGGGTTCGCCGCTTTTTTAATATTTTTCTTTATTTTGCGATGCACCCCCTCCCCACCCCAGGAGCTCATCCCTGCCCACTCCTGCTGATCCCGCTCGAAAGCTGAAGATGAAACAGAACCCGCTCACCTTCACGTTACCGTCCTCGCCCAAAGATGCTGAACCATCGCTGATATAACGGGGGCGTTGGGCTGGGGCTCTGCTGGGCCTCATCCCGGGGGTCCCCGCAGCCTTGGTGCAGCCCCCCACTCCCCAGGGTCCCACGCTGAGGTGGCCCCGTGCTGGAATGAGCTCAGGGGGTGCCACGGAGCCAGTGCTTCAGCTGACAGAAAGCTCCGGCACCGATGGGAATAACCTCCCCAGAGACATGGGGGGCAGCGGGCAGGACGTCTGCCTTGTGTTTGAAGGGAGCTTGTGATGGACCAAAGGACCACCCGTGTCCGTCTGTCCTGCGAAGCCACAACAACCCCCAGCAGCGTTACAGGCTTGGGGAGAAGTGGCTGGAGAGCTGCCAGTCAGAGAGGGACCTGGTGGGGTTGATTGCCAGCCGGCTGAACAGGAGCCACCAGTGTGCCCAGGTGGTCGAGAAGGCCAATGGCATCCTGGCTTGTATCAGCACTGGCGTGGCCAGCAGGGACAGGGAAGGGATCTCACCCCTGTGCTCAGCACTGGTGAGGCTGCACCTCGATGACTGGGTTCAGTTTTGGGCCCCTCACTCCAAAAAGGCCATTGAATGACTCGAGTGTGTCCAGAGAAGGGCAACGGAGCTGGTGCAGGGTCTGGAGCACAGGTCTGATGGGGAGCGGCTGAGGGAACTGGGGGGGTTTAGTCTGGAGAAGAGGAGGCTGAGGGGAGACCTCATGGCCCTCTGCAACTCCCTGAAAGGAGGGTGCAGAGAGGGGGGATGAGTCTCCTGACCCAAGGAACAAGCGCCAGGACAAGAGGGAATGGCCTCAAGCTGCGCCAGGGCAGGGTCAGACTGGCTCTTAGGAAGGATTTCTTTGCAGAAGGGGCTGTTGGGCGTTGGAATGGGCTGCCCAGGGCAGGGGGGGAGTCCCCATCCCTGGAGGGGTTGAAGAGTCGGGTTGACGCAGCGCTGAGGGATCTGGTGGAGTTGGGAACGGTCAGTGTGAGGTTCATGGTTGGACTGGAGTATCTTCAAGGGCTTTTCCAACCTGGATGATTTTGTGATTCTAGCTAAGCCCGGCTGTGCCGCCCAGCCCTACCCAGCTTTCACCTTTCTTGGGCATTTTCATGGATGGGAGCTGTAAGGCCCAGGTTTACGTTCTTCCCTAACACATGGCAGCATGTCAGAGAGTTGTTTATTTAATGTAGAGTGTGACGTTTTTGAAAAATAGCTTCAGCTCTCCTAGCGCAATAGTTGGTGTGACTCCTCATGCCCTCCTTCCTGATGCAGGTTAACCAGTAAACAGGAACTAGCAGTCGGGTTTAAATCTCCTCAGAGGGCTCCTGAGCCAAGCAGAAGGAGGGAACGGGCACGACACAGAGCGCTCTGCAGCCGGGGGCTCTCGGCCTGTTGAGAGCTCTGCTGATTTTTGGATTTAGCTGACAAACCCCTGTGCCGCGCGTGGATCTGTGGCCCTTTATTGCCCTTCCCGTGTCTGAGCCCTTCTGGATTGGGCGATCGTGGGAAAAAAGATCTAGGATGTGGGATCTTCTTTAGGATGTGGAAACTTCCAAGATCCTGGCAAGATCCACCCGGAGACGGTACTAGGTCGTAGCTGAAAAAGGCTGAAATTTACCCTGTTGGGTGCCCTTGGCTGCTGCTGGGTCTGAATTCTGTGAATTCAACTGAGAGTCTGAACACAACTGTCCTTTCCCGGCCCAGCTGTGCCTGCCTGGCTCACCCTCTTGTGCTTCTCCTTCCTCGCACCACGCTCCAGAACTTGCGCTCACTGCACTTACTGGGGAAGATCTTCAAGCGTAATGATTTCACTAAATCTTATAAGTCTTTAAATCTTTTATTTTTTTTCCCCTCACCTCTCACCCTAAGGACAAAACTCTCCGAAGCGAGCGTGGTTTCCCTGGGTAATGTCATCCTTGCTTGTTCATCTGTCTGAAGCAATTACTGTGGCTTCCTTAGGGATTATTTTTCAGACAAAGTGTTGACATTTTTCCCCGGTTGGGCATCAAGTGTGTACCTGTGGTGGTAATGTCTGAGCGGCAGCAGTCTAACGAGAGGAATGCCCTGTGGATAATGAGGTGTTGGAAGACAGCATGGCTAAATCTGGCGTGACCCTTTCCAACTTTCCAGTTTAATTAGAAACCTGGATCTCCTGGTCATGCACTCATTCATTTTTTTGACTTGAGTGACAACCCAGGGTTTCACAGGGAAAGCAACCGCGATGTTTAAGTAAGGTGTGGATGCTGTTGGCTCTGTCTTGCCCAGCTTTGTGTTTGCCACTGGAACATTGTCTGTAGCCTTTCCCAGGTGTTTGACCTGCCAGAGCAGCAGTGCAAGGACATCAGCAGTGGCTGGGTCCTTCTCTTCTCCTTTCTCCTGCAGCTCATTGGCCTAAATCTGGGCTTTTGGCAGATATTCAGTTCTTACTGGTTTAAATGTCAAACTTCTCAACTCTTATCCACTGCAGTTAAGCAGTTACAAGTTCATCACAGCACAGAAGGTAGAGACGGAGGGGTTCAGCCTGGTGTGGGAACGGTGTCCCTGCAGGTGTAGGACGTGGGCATGCGTGAGGATGATGATGATGCCCCCACGGGCTATCTCTTATCAGCTGGATGGCTGCAGGGAGCCGTGCGCCTGCTCCTCGCCCACCCTTGGCCTGAGCTGCCTTCGCTGGGAGCTGAGAGAGTGTTTTACCTCCCTGTTCAGGTAATTAAAAGCAGAGCTGATGAATCATTACTTGTTCACCTTTTATAGTGGGAATGTGTACGCTGGGTATGAGTTATATTACATGGGTTTAGATGTGTAAAAGAAGGCAACATTGCAAAATAATCACAGGGGTTTGCCAGTTTAGGGATAACCAGCTCGCTTCCCTGTGATATGGGGATATCGAAAAACCCAAAAGTTATCCTACTGCTGTGCTTAATTTTTTGGGGTGGAAGGGAAGGTGCCTGTGCAGAGTAGATTTTTCACAAGCATTGTTTTCTTCTTTCTTTTAATTAAAATGCTTTAGTTGGTATATACAGTAAAAATGTGCCTTTTTGTCTGTCGGGGATTATAAGTGAAAACTGGAAACTGCTATTTGCAGTCCTTCAAGCATTCAGCACGTACCTGCAGACCGTACACCTGACCTCCCCACGGGCAGCTGGGTGGAACTTCGCTCTGCAAAGGCCCAGAGAAGCAGCTGGCATCCGCGAGGAGCAGAAATTGCCTTTTGGTGTGGTTTCCACGCCCTTCCCCCAGGTGACAAGCAGCACTGACGGGCCGTGGCGACGGTGCGAGGAGGGTGCCGGGCCCTGCCACACGCTCCTTGCCTGCCGCGACTCCTGTTTGCCTGGGAGGACGATTAGCCGCGATGTTATCGGTGCTGGGGGGAAGATTTCCGAGCCAGCAAGTGCAAAAGTTCAGGAGTACAATAATAAGCGGAGCAATTTTCAAGTGCAGTAAGTGGTTAATTGCTGCTGCAGAAATAGGCAAGTCACGGTGCCTTTTATTCCTCCCTCCCTGGTTTATCTGGGGTGTGCTGGGAGCAGGGAGCGCTTGTCCCTGTCCCTGTCCCCATGGCAGGAATGGAAACGGTGAGCAGGGGAGCCCTCGTGGGACAAACCCGAGGCTGTGGAAGCCGGGAGGGTGAACTCAGTTGTTCTCTGGAGCAAAGGCCCCAGGGCTGTGCCAGAAATGTGGATTTGGGACTCACGCCAACTGGCAGAGCCAGGCTGTGGGTGCCCTGCAGGGCCGGCAGGTCCCCCCAGCTCTCCAGCCTAATGCAAGTTCCCCCCCAGGAGCTCAGCGTGTCAGCTGGTGGGGGCTGTCAGCTCATTTATTAATTGCAAATCAGGATGAGACAATCGATAAACCGGCACTGCTGGCTGTGGGGCAGGTGACCATCCCTGGCCGTGTTTGCTCAGGAACAAAGTGTGTCTGTGAAACCCCTCCTGCAGCCACCGCAGCAAGGTGACACCGGCCGGGGAAGGGATCCCGGCAGTACCCAAGCGACAGGAAAAAATAAATTACGCTATCTAATTAGCGGACACTGCAGGCCCTGCCTCCGTGTTGCCAGAAGGTGCTGCGTGCGTGAAGGCCAGGAGGCTGTGCACGGCCCCGGTTCTGTAAACAGGAAAGCTGTTTGTGTTCTCTCAGCAGAAAGTTTGCTATGGAAACATGGACCCCATTGTTCAACTCTGAAACGCGCCGCGTAGCTCGCCCCTGCCTGAAAATTTTCACTTTGCAAAGCTGGGGAGAGGCAAATACCTACTTCTGCAGTTTCCAAGGGTCTATTATACAAAAATGAAGGTAAAATGAATTAGATTACCCACCTTTTCCAAACCGGAGTGCTTTTCACCACTGACACCACTATTTCAACAACGTAATGTTTAACTACCTTGTTACACCATTTTTTTCGCCCCTTTACTGCTGCATAAAGAAAGTCAGGCCCAACGGGTGGGACCGTACAAAGGGAAGTGTTGGGAAAAGTGTTTTGGAATCATGAGGCTCCATGGCTCTGTGCCTGTCCCCAGCCCAGCTTGTGGCCCAGGGTAAAGGAGAAGATAAAAGTTTACCTCATCCCTCAGCTGGGCGAGCTGCAGCAAGGCCTGTTTTCCCTGGATTTATCAGGAGATCTGCATCTTGCCAGGAGAGCAGGCAGCCAGCTTCACGGAGGGTTTGGGAGTCACCAAGGGGCCATTTTTAGAGCCCTGTTTAGCCAGACACGGGGGGTGTGGGAGGAAGCCCCCGGGAATGGGGTGTGATGCGCTGCCAGCCCGTTGCTGCTGCACCATCACATCCTCAACATCAGACCTCAGTCACTCCCACTCTGCCCCATCCTCACTGGGACAACACCAGGGGGCTTTGGTGCCTGGAATTACTTATGCACAGCTTGTAGAAGAGACATATTTACTTAATAAATAAATACAAATAACATATGGCAGGTACTAGCACGAAATATAGCAATATTCACGTTGTAAGGGAGGTTAGGATGTCTAGGGCTTGGAGTTTTTGGCTGATGCTGGTTTAACTTAATACGCTGAGGATCTTGGCAAACACTGAACCAGGCTGGCACTTGGTAACTGGGCTGAAATTGCTTGAAGGGCATATTAGAAGCTACATACTTAGGTGGATAAATATGCTAATACAGAGTATTTTGCCTTAGAATGGCTGGGGATGGTAAAAGCGTGCGTTTCTCTGGTCACTGGGGTGTCCTTGGGGTGCCCTTTGGCCACGTTTCTGGGTGCTGGCCCAGGGCAGGTTCCTGCATGTCCCCGGGAGCTGCAGCATGGTCACGGCCCGAGCCAGCAGCGGGCAGGGGAGGTGGGGGTGCCAGTGGGCCTTGGGGGGTGTCAGGGATTTTCCCCAAAGCCTTGGGCAGAGCAGAGGAGCTCTGCCTTGTCTATTTTTGGTAAAGCGTTTACTTAAAGCTCGGAGCTCTAATGTTTGGCTCTGTCGTACTAGCCAAAAGAGAGAGAGAGAGGGAGAAGGAGGCAGCAGCGGTTGGAGTTTGGGGTTCGGGGTCGTCTCTGAGCTTCTGGGCTTAGTCGGGTGAGACGGGCAGTGGGAGGAAGAGGATTGCCTTCTGGCCATAGTGAGTCCGCGGCCCCAGCTTGCTGTTCCCGTTCTTCTTCAGACCTACAAACCAGTTCTTATCCGCGTGCTTTTTGGAGACGTATGTGTTGTAATGGTTTTCTTCGATCCTTTCAAGGAACAGGCACTCCTCGCCCAGTAACTGCTGAAAGAGAGCCCCGGGTAGCGACAGTGAGAGGGGGCGATGCCGTAGGGAGGAGGACGCAGCAATCCCAGCCCGGGTGCTCCCTGGCTCAAAGGCCGGCCAGAGCCACCTCCCAGCTCTTCGTGCCCCAGTACAGCTCATATTTAAAGCACAGAGGTAAGTAGCCTTGATTTAGACCCCTGAGCAACCCTGCAGTAACTTCTCCATGACCTGGGCATTTTATTCGGTGGTCACCGAGCTCAGCCTTGCACTCTGTAAGCTGGTCCTGGCACCGGCTCCTGCTCTGGCACTAACCTGTGCGGTGGCGGCTGTGGGTTCAGGGCATGAGCACGAGGAACAAACCAGCTCTTTGGTGGGGCTAAGCAGCCTCCGACCAGGATTACGTGTCGCACACTTGGCTAGAAATGGGACTATTCTCAAAACTGAGATTACTTTCAGTGACTCTGTGCCCTCCAGTTCCTGGGCATGCGGGTTAAGCTCCCGCCTTGCACGATCCCGCTCACACTGGGATGCTGTGGCTGCCTCCAGCACAGGGTTTGGTGCAACCAGGGTGCAGAGGAAAAACACGGGGAGGTCTTTGCTCAGTGGCTGTGGGCCATTGCCTGGGGCTGCTTGTTCTGGCAGCCCTGAGCCGCCTCGCAAAGCCGTGGAGAGGGGGCAGGAGGCAGGCAGAGGTGTGGGCAAGGTGCTGCTGGGCTTGGAAGAGCCAGGGCTGGAGGTGCACTGGCCCTGCACTCTGTCAGGGTCCCCCATGGCCCCCCGTGCAGAGCTGGCAGCTGCCGAGGGGATGCAAAGCAGCTGCTGCTCCAGATATGAAATACAATATTTGTCTAGAGGCAGGGCGGTAAATGGTGTTACTTGATTATTTATTTATTTCCTCCCCCCTCCAAAATAAAGCCGGATGAAGAGCGGCCTGTCCAGCTGCCAAAATAACAAACAGAGGCTAATTGTTGCTTGCGGTTTGCATTACTCAGAGCTACGAGATTTCTGCAAACCTCAAACCCTCTCCCTGTCTGGTCCCACATAAACCTCCTACTTACCGAGCCGTAGAGCAGCCCGTTGGTGTCCATCGCCAGGTACTGCCCCGACTGGGTGCTCTTTATATACACCTCTCCCACGCTTTCCGCGCTGAGCTGGAGTTGAACTGAAAGTAAAAATAAAACAACAACAAAAGCAAAAGGAAAATAGGAAAAGGGGAAAAAAAAAAAAAAAAGTTGTCAGAGATAATGTCCGAGCTGCTAGGAAAATTAACAGGGTGTTTTTGCTCTGAAGCCTGGCTTTTAAAGAGTTTATAGGAAACAGTACAGTGTGTTATAAAAGTGCCTCCCTGTACCCTCTCCTTCAAAGAAACCCCACAGCCATGCTTTAGGAACCCAAGACCAATTTTTTCCTTATTTTACATCAAAGGAAGGGCAGCCTTTTGGTTAAGACGCTGGAATGGGACACAGGAGATTGGGGTTTTAATTCTGGCTCTAATTTACAAATTTCTCATGTGGTTTTGACAAGACACTTAAGGAGTGACATATGAAGAAGTATTTCAAGAGCTAAACCAGGGGCGGGCAGACTTCAGATGCCTGCGTTGCAAAACCCCGATCCACAGCGGCCCATCCAGCTGCGTGCCGCGGCTGGCGCTACCCGGCGTGTCGTAGATGGGTAGTGGAGAAACAGAAAGGGATGATCTTCATCCTAAAAACAATTCCTCCCGTAGGTAGCCAAGAGCCATGTCTTGGATTGTCCTAGTTGGTGGCGGTAACAGGCTGGCGGGGGCGATGCCTTCGTGGTGATGCTGCATCGGTTTGTGCAGCCCACGGGGCACCGGCTCGCCGTCCCCGTCACCGAAGCAGCTGGAAAATCTGGGCCAAAAAAAGCTCCTTATTGGTCTTGTATGGCAGGAGGTGAGCGGGTCAGCTGCAGGCCGGGGTGTCTGAGCCATCTCCCTCCTCTGCTCAGCATCCTGGTCCTAACGCAGCAGATTTAACCTTTCTATTTGGTTGCTTTTTCTTTTCCCCTCCATGGGTGCCTTTTTTTCTTACTTTGCTAATTACAGGAGTCTGGGAAAATGATTAAAACTTGGCTCAAGTTCTTGTTTAATGTATTCATCAGGAAGAGGCGAGGGAAGAGGCTGTTTGTTGGAGAGGAGTTTTGGGAGGAGAGCTCTCTAGCACCGTGTGCGCAGAGAGGCCCCCACGCTGCTCTCATGGGTGGGCAGGAAAACTGATGTCTGAGCAATTAGTGGCCCACGGGCCTGTGCGAAGGGCTGCGGGGATAGTCAGTGTGACTTGCAAAATCCAGCTCTTCCAAATGATCTCCCAGGCAGCTTTTTTTCCTGAGCTTTTACTGTAGAGATTTGTAACAGAAATATTTTGGTTGGTTTGAATGAAGTATGAATGGATGCCTCAGCTCCAGCTCTTTCCTTGCTTTTTAAATTTATTTTACCCTTATTTGGACGAGGTACAAGGTAATGTTACCTCTTGGCACGGCAGAAGCCCCTGTCCCAGTGAGATCTTTGCTGTAATGGTCCACATTCTTCATTTTTGGCATTTCCTGCTCAGTAAATGATGGTTAATTAGTAAATCGTGTGGGTGCAGATTTGCAGTAATGCTTGCCTGGTTCAGGCTGGGGGCTGGCAGCTGGCAAACCCAGCAGCGGGAGAGCCCCCAGCCTTGCATTCGCTGTGGTGCTGCAGCCCCAGGACGATAAAACTGATGATAAAAATGATGATGCTCTCCTAAAAACTGCCTTTGAGAGAGGGGAGGGGGGGGACCCTCCAGCTGACGATGGGGACATTAAAGTCTCCGGACACAGAGGGAGGGAGAACGGAGGGTCCAGAGGAAGGAGCTCGTGTGCAAATTCTTGTGTTTTTTACAGGTCTGTACAGGCATTTCCTTCCATGAAGTAACGGGATGAAACACCGAAAATAAGGCTGTTTGTGGAAATGAGCATCCTCGAGGGTCTGCAGTGTCCTGGTAAGTTTTCTTTATTTCACGGTGCAAGCTTGAGATGCGCCGGCATGGGTCAGGGAATCCTTACGTAGGGCTGGATGGCCGGGGCTTGGTGTGAGTGACTTCTGTTCTCCTTAGAGATCCTCCTGGACCCTGGGGCTAGCACCCGGCGAGGCCATTTAAGATCAAAATATGAATTCTTGATATTTATCTGGAACAAAGCGCACGTGGGCAGTTTGCAGAGCACCAGCAAGGGCTCTAACACAGCCCTGCTCGCTGGCTCCCCAACGAGCCCTGTGCCTCGTCCCCCTCTGGCGGCCTCGCTCCCCGCTGTCACCCCCAGGTTTCCCGTATGGGTCTGGCTCGCTCCGTGCTGGCCGGTGCTCGTCCCAGCTGTGTAAGCAGCATCCCCCGGTGCAGGGCACGGCCCGGCTGCTCCCTTCGCATGCTGGGGAGTGGTGCTGAGCCGCGCCGGCGTTTGCGGGGCGCCGGGGCAGGACCGTGGGCAGCCGCTGGTGCTCAGAGGCAGGGCACCTTGCCGGCAGGGCTGCTCTGCTGGCACGCAGCCCTTCCAGGAGTTTTCTCTGTAAATATTTGTACGTTCGGATATCCAAGTTTACGAGATCATTTACAGGAGGTTCCTTTCTGGCAGAGGTTTCCACACATGTGGCCCCAGGCCAGCAGCCGGCGAGGTGCGAGCGTGCCGGGGCGCAGTGGGTGCCATGTGCAGGAATGCTGCCTGTGCTTGCTGCCTGCGCGTGCTGCCTGCACTCGCTGCCTCTGTGCATGGTGTGGCCGTGGGGACTGATGGGCTTGCTTTGCCGGAGGGAAGATGCCGAGAGACAATGGGCTCAAGGCTGGGGTGCAGGGGCTGGGCACCCGTGTCCTCAGCAGCACCCCATGTCCCAGGAGATGCCGCCTCGCTCCCCAGGGCACATGGGCATCTCTGCACCCCCCAGCAGACTCCTGAGCTCTGCAAAATGCTGCAGAGACGCTGGTTTTGTTCACACAAACTCCCCAGCTTGTGGGTCCTGTGAGCCCCGTGCCGTCCTCTGCGGATCCTTTAGGTCAGTGTCCTCGCCTCCTCTCACAGGGGTTTAAGAAGGGTTAGCGCCCGGTTTATTCCAGGCTGGAGGCTGCCTGCCTTGCGCTGTGTTTATCCAGCCTTGGTGAGCTCATCCTCGCCCATCCTGGAGCGCTCCCGCGTGCTGTGCGAGTGGCGGGGAAACAGTGTTTATAATTAAAACTCTGCTATAAACTGCCTTTCATTAAAACAACAATAACAAGAAGAAAGGTTAAGTTTGGGGGAGAAAGCCACATGTACACTTGTGGTTTAGAGAAAATAAAAGTGCTTTTCTTAGCACTTTGTAAGGCAGACTTGGCTCCTCCCAGCCCTTCTTTCTAACCAGATAGGAGCCTGGCAGGTCCCAGTTATATTCCAGTAAATGTTCAGGATATGGTGTACCCAGAGGTTTCCGCTGAGAACTGAGAGCTCGGGTGTGTGGTGGTGGGGAAGAGCCCGGCCGCGCTGCCCGCAGAGCCCGCGGGGAGCTTTGCTGCGCTGCCAGTCCAGTTCTCCACAGGCACCGGTTTAAAAAAATCCTCTTGAGCATTTTGGAAGTGCGAGAGCCGTAAAAGCTTAAAACTTCCCAACCAATTCTTTGGATTTTGAGCCTTCGTCCTTACACAGCCACCTACTCTTTTGTCTGAGTGGTTTGCCGGGGGGGTTGCTCTGGGCAGCCCCCCTGGTTGCTGCTGAGGGCTTGGCCAGGCTCGGCAGGGCGAGGCGCTGGGGGCAAGGGGCTCCCTGGTGTCGGGGCAGGTACTCAGCGCTCATCTAACGGCTGTCGTGGCTTGGGCAAAGCAGGAGAGCCTCAGCACCGCGGCTTGGCTCGGGCTCTGAGAGTCGCTGGCAGGGAAGGAGCTCTTGGTGACATGGACAGCTACTGAACAGGACAAACATGCACCATTCCTTGCTGTACAGGATATTATGAATTTTTTATGTTAAGGTTTGCTCTATGTCAGATAGTCTGCGGCACTTTCTAGTAGCATTTACAAAACCAGTACTTTTGGCAAGTGAGTTCTGTCAGCTTCCTTGGGTAAATTTTGATGCCAATTCTGGAGAACGGATGTGCTCCTAGAAAGGCAGCGGGATGCGCAAATGGTCGGACAAGTGTTGGCATCTGCATGGCCAGTTCATCCCAGCAGCAGGTCCCCGGGGTCCCATGGGCTGGAGCCACCGGCATCACTGACTGCAGGGAAGGGGGACAGGCAAGAGGAGGCTCCGGCTGTGCCCGGCCCATTAAATCTTTGTGACACACAGATGCATGTAAAATATATATTATAACTGTTTCAGCGTGCAATAGGCCATCCCTGTTTCCAGGGAAAAAGTGAATGGTAACATGAGGGCATTTCTAAAGCCCTAAGTCACACCATAACTTTTTCACCTGATTCTTGCCTCCATTGGGTTTTGCATCCTGCAGGGATTTAATTTGCTGTATGAGAGGAGAGGGAGGTTCCCCAAGGGCGAGGGGACACTGTGTGCAGAACACGCAGATAAAATCCGTTCTGCACGCAGAGGGATGTGGGCCCGACCTCCCGCCCCGGCTGACAACTTCACGTCTGAAGATGCAGAGCTGCGGGGAAACGCCGCATCCGCACAGCCCCGCTATTGTGCTGCATCCCAGAGCAAATGCAAAGATACCACAGAATTACGTGTGGTGGCTGCGTGCATGTAGGATATGGGGCTGCTCCTAAGCCTTTTTTCCCTGCTGCCGGCTTGCTGCATAAGCCAGCCGCGCTGCTGTGAGCGCTTTGGTCCTGTATGGCCAGCCTGCCTGCGATTATTTGGATAACCAGTTTCAGATTTACTACTTCTGCAGATGTGAAATAGCACCCACACCGCGCCTCCCTGGGCTCTGCGTGCAGGCTGGGGGTGTGTGACCTCCTGGGAGGTGTGTTGCCACCAGGAGAAATGAGAGCCTGGTACAGAGCCCGTCTCCTCCAGCTCCCCCCTTCCTGGCTGATAAAGGATGAGACAATGATAGGAACAAGGTGGAGCACCAAGAAGCCCTGTCGGGTTTGCTTACTGTGCTGGTCGCTTCGGTCCCTGGTGCCGTCCACTTTGCCGTCTGGGAGGATCCGTAGGAAGTGGCCCCCGTTGCTGCAGTACAGGAGTTTGGGTTTCTTGTAGTTCCCCAGGGGAAGGTTGAACCTTTCAGTCAGGGCGGTGAAGGTAGTGATCTCCCCCTCGGCCATCTCTCAGCCTCTCCCGGCAGCCGGGCTGCAAGAGATGCGGGGCCGTAGGGCAGGGCCAGCGGGACCGAGTGCTCGGCACACGCTGCTGCTGCCAGGTTTTAAAGGGAGGGGAGGGAGCCCGGTGGTCCCCGGCCAGTAGCCGGACGGGCTGCAGGTGATTCATGCTGTAGCTGATGGCCCCGGCAGTGACACAGCCCCAGAGGTGATGCTCCTTGGCGTGGGAGGTGAGGGGGGGGGGTCGTCTCCTCACTGGGTGTAGCTGGCTGGTAGGGACTTTGTCCTTTTAATTTTATCATAGTAAATTCTGTTTTCTTTCTGCTTTCTATTGACGTACGTACTAAAATTGCACACTCAAAAAAAAAAAAAAAGTCTGAAAAACACCCAGTGTCTGATTGAAACCCACAAGAGGCAGGAAGGGAGCCCAGGTTAATAACTCTCTCCACTATTATAACTTTCAAACACGATTATGACTAGGTATTGCAACACGTACTCTGTGCCAGATAGCAAACATTGCTTCATCTCTTGGCACGCTGCATCTCACCTGGCCAAGGCACGTACATGGTCAGAACAAATGTTCGATATTGTGGGAGATGAGTGGGGGGGGCAGGAGGCTGCTACTACCTGGGCAGTAAGCAGGGGATTCACCCGTACACGGATCAATAGTATATGGAAAAAAGGACCTCTGAGTCTAGGTTATACCATGGTGTGCACCCTTGCATCTCAGTAAAAGTAGTTAAAAGGGAAAGGCAAAGCTCTGGCTGAGGCAGAAGGGTGTAGCCGGGCACGGGGCATGACCAGCTGCTGGGGAGCAACAAGCTCCATCTCGTGCGAGTGCTCCTTCCCCAAGCTCCTTCCGGGGAAACGCACGGAGATCACACTGAAACCTCATTTTGCAAGAGACTGTGTGGTCACAATCCACATTTAAGCAGAGACCGTGCCAAAACCTGAAGGCATCGTCAGACCGATAAGAGGAAGACGCTGTGAATGTCGGAGGGTGAGAACTGCCACTGCAGCCGTGGCCGTGGGATCTGCAGGTGCCATGGCTGGGTGTGGGTGGGGACCAAAGCCCCACACGTATTCCAGGTATATTCAAATTTATCCTAATGTTTCTAGCCTAGAAACTACATTTAAAATCTCCCATGAATGTGCTGTCGTTCATATACAAAGTTCCACAGTGCTTACGGAGAAGTGGATTTATGAACAGGAAAAGACAGGGCACAGTATAAACCTAGATACAGGAAATTACTTTAAATGTCATGTATTCCCATAGCTAGATTATGGAAAATATCATATAGTCACTGTTTTAAAATATATATATATATTTATAGATTGTAAAAATGTCTCTTTGGCATGGAGTTGTGCTACTGGTACATTAGGATGGAGCCAGTATCACACCGTGTGGGTTTGCCATGGTACTCAGAGTGACCTGGGAGACAGTAAGGACTGCAACTCTGTAACACACACACATACACATATAATCTCTAAACATTTGGCTGTAAACTCCTGAGTATTTAAATTTGCAAAGGCAGCTGCAAGGCGGGGAAACTACTCCTTCATGTGGATCCCAAAAGCCTGCGGACAATAAAAATGTCTGCAAGTTGGATTGCTAAAAGCTGAAGCCTTGGAAATAAAGATTTCACCACTCTTGTAGAAAAGGCACCCAGCCATGGCAGCCAGCTTTGGTTAGTATGTTGACTTCATCCCTTACTCTCAGATGTGTCCCCTTAGGGTCTCTATCAGAACAGAGAGATTTCCTGGGAGAGGAAAACACAACCGTAAAGAAAAAACTATCCCCTGCCATCCCAGGCCTCAGCTCCCTCTGGCAGCTGCTGGTTTATGACAGTTTCTCTTTCCTCCTATCAGCCCGGGTTTTGCTGCAGATGGAGGTATTAAATCTCTACTACAACAGCTGAACGCACAGCCAAAATGCAGGGGCAAATTATTTTAAACTTTTCCCTGCTGCCCTTTCTCCAGAACCATTTTGATCTTGATGATAAGTCATGTTTGCTGGACCAACGCCTACCAAGTGTTACTTTTTCACAGCCCAGCGCCTCCTCGGCTATATGCTCTTTTGCACTGGAAGCTGTTTCGGTTCTTATCTGGGTTTAAAAATCATCCCCGGGCCAGTTCCTCCCCATATCGTGCATCTCCCCAAAGCTCGCTTTTGCTCCGGAGCTATTTGCAAAGCCCAAAGTATCAATTTTTTCCCAGGGAGTCTGACCAAGTTTTACAGCCGCCTCTGCTGGTGCCCTTGCTCCTGAATCGCGCAGAAGCCGAGTCCAGCCGAGCCCCCGTGCGCTCAAACTCTGTCTGTCTGGAAGTCGTGAAGTTTCGCAGATTCCCCATTCGACACAGACGGGGTTTTTGGGAAGTGCTTCCTGCAGGTGATAACCTGGAATCCTGCGATGAGGTTGGTGAAGCAACGCACGAGCGCTCAGGAGTTTTATGGTTCCTGGTGGCTTTCCAAAGCAGGTGATGGACTAGCTAAGTATAGCTTCAAAATCCCTTTTTAACACAGTTGTCAGGCAGCTGAAATGAAGTATTTCTCAGAGTGTCTAGTCGCAAAACTTATTCTTCTGTCAAGGGATCATACATTTCTTGCAGCAGTTCAGTTTTTAATGCTGTCTGTCTGCCAAGCTTTCTCTGAACCAAAGCCTTCATGTCACTCAGCGTGGTACACAAGGCTTTAGTGCTTTACTGAGCATTAATCAAGATCAGTGGTATTGTGTAATTTACTGGAAGTAAAGCTTTTCTTGACCCTTTAGCTGAGGGTAAAAGGCACTCAGAAGTCTCCTGGGTTGATGACGGATAGAAGTGAGAAACAGATATCCCAAAGCCAAGAGGTCCGATCAGGATCTCGGCAAACTTAGGCTGCAGCCCATGCGAGCGAGGCGCAGGCGGGGGTGCTCCCCTTGGCCACCTCAAGGTCTGCGCATCCCAGGGCATCTATGGATACCTTTATCCGTAGCTTGACTGGAGATGGCTTCTTCATTTTCACATTTCCTTTAAGGTTTTTCTGCTATTTTTAGAACGCGCCCAGTGCTCACCCGCTGCCTTTGAGTCCACAAGAGAAGCTGAATGAACACTATTTTCCAGTCCCATTGTCTCTCCTTGCTAAATGCTATTGCTGTTCTCATACTTTTATGACTGTGGAGTCGGTACTCTACGCACACTACCACTCATGGCCCTACTATTATACTTTTGGCAGGCACATGTTAGGTTTTTATGGGAATTAAAAAGCCTGAGTGAGAGAGAGAACCTGAACCAAAGACAACATAAAAGGCCTTATTTCTTTGGGTAGAAGCCCAGCAAAATTATTAAATAGCTCAAAGCAGAACAGAAAGCTCTCTCCAAGACGCGAAGCTGAGAGACACCACACTCCAGCGGTTATTTGGTGCCCCATGGACAAAGGAAAATATTCCAAGAGGAGATTACTGTACGAGGGGGACGGCTGCTGCCCAGCGGTTGACACCACCGGTCACACTAGGACAGTAAGTGGAGTGAGTTGGGGAGTCCAAGACCGGCTGTGCTTGTGGCACTCCTCTTTCCTCCCACCCCTGCATAATACGCTCATCCACTTCACTCCCGTAGCTTTCCCGTGTGTTGCCTGAAGACAAAACCACCGCTGAGGATGAACAGCATCATCACCTGGGTGGCCCCAGCTCCCTCCGCAGGCGCAGGGAGCAGAGGGTCCTGCCCGCAGCCTGGTGGCACTCAGCTCCTCCTCCTGGGCTGTGGAGGGAGATATCAGAACCCCAGAAGCTCACAAATAGCTTTCTGAAGACAAAAACGACTTAAAAAGAGAGTTAAACCTGAAACCAGGTCCTACTGAACTTTGGTGGCTGGAGTGCTGCGGCGTGCGTGCTCCTTGCAGCAGCGAGGAGTGATGAGCCCGGCGTGGGACCGGAATAGCTGTGAAATTCTGAGAAGTTTGGGTTTCGTTCCAAACTTTATCACCGACCGCTGCTGCTGCAGTGGCCAAACCAGTGGCTTTGATGTGAAATCCCAAACTCTGCAAGCATCTGAGTCTGAACATCGAGGGCCGGTTAGGTTGCCAATAACTGGCGAACTCTGTGTGAGCTCTGAAATAACAGCGCACGCTGGGGGCCATGGAAAAGCAGTGAGGTCCTCTTCCCTTCCCGTTTTAAAATCAGCGCAGCCTTCACTCGATAGTGCTGTGCTCCCCTTCGCTGGCGTTACAAAGGTGGTGTTGAGGAGAGTTTGGCAACTTGGGGGATTGCTAATGGCCCAAAAGTTTTTTGCGTGTCTGGATGGCCAGGTCACGCACTCGGACTGGGCTGTTTGTGGCTTCAAGGGGACTTTTGTGCCTCTTTTGTGGCTCCTGTGACACAAATTTAGTGGCCAGCTGAGCCTAACCCCCCGTCACTACCGCAAGCGCCCCACGTTTTCAGAAGCAGGCTCAGCAGAGGAGCCAAGCGAGGAGGAGCCACGCTGTGTCCCGTGGGGCTCCCGGCAGAGCTGGGCACATGCCGGGCACATCCCTCTGCCCGCGGGGCTGTCCCTGTGGTGGGCCCTGCTCCAGGGGGGAGCTAACCCCACACCTTTTGTGGCCACCGCTCGGTACACATGCAGTAGCTGGAGACCACGAGGATGGGAAGTTGTTGCTTCTCAGCTGGGAGATGAGCATCTTCCATCATCCCCAAACCTCCTTCCACCAGCCCAACTGGTGAGTGGCTTCATGAGCCGTCCCGTCAGAGACTGCAAAGTACACCGAGATCAAGAGCCGCGAGGAGCTGTGGGGAGATGGAGTCCCTTACCCTGTGGCTAAAATTCCTCTGCTTTTTCTTTCCTGTCCATCTCTCCAACACTTCCTTTCCACTCCTTTTTCTTTAGACTCCTCCTGACCTCCTTGAATAGATCCATTTTCCTGAGATCAGCTGCAGCGATTCTGCACGTTTGTGAAAGCAGGTTGCACCAGAGGCTGGTGGAGCCGACGCGGTGTCTGCGGCTGATCCCCCAAGGGTGCCTCCGTCCCACTGGTTGCCCCTGAAGCTGTGAGCTGACCAGCTAAGGTGAGCCTAATTTTTTTCCTTAAATATAAAATTACCTGGCTACTACGTGGAGGAAACCAGAAATATCTCACCTATCATGGGTTAAGACAAGATTGGAGGTTGACTCAAATACATTAAAATTGTCCTCAGCTTTGGATAAAATTCCTTTATACAGGACTGGAGAGAAATGTGTCTAGCTTCTGCTAAGCACCCCTTCAGAACAAGTCTGGATGTGTTGATGAAAAGGGCAGTTAATCACAATTGCCATCTAGCTGATCAGATAAAGATCATCCAGAAAACTCCAAACAGGTGAGAGGCCAGCAAAGCCCAGGAGTCTTTTAAGGTTTTGTCAGACTTCAGTTGACGAGACTAGTGTCTCCTGAATCGGGCTCTGGTGAGTTCAGTGGAAACACTGCAGTTGGTTTCACTTTGGAAAGTGTTATTTTCTCCATTAAAGCAGGAATAGTATTTATCCCAGGGTGTGTGACTCAGCTGAGATCAGACAGCGTTACCTCCTGATGGGTGCATTTCCCATTCCCACTTTTGACTGCAGCCACTTCCCAGGCAGTTCAGACACTACATATGGGAATCCAAAACACTTACAACAGGTGAAATATTTTTCAGGAATTCAGGCTCTGGCTTTCCTCCACCCGAGGGATTCCTGAAGCACCCTGAGCTTAGTGCCAGGCTGACAGGTACAGCTTTGGGGCAATCCAAGAGCTGCCTGAGCGTATGGAGTAAACATCTCTCGGAAAAACAGGGATCTTATTTATTATAAGTTTTAGCAATCCGTTGTGTGGGATGGGTTTCCTCATCCAGGAAAGGATTAGAGATCAGCAAGAGGTTTCCTCGTGCTCTGATTGCTCCCGGAGCTGCAGCACAGTGGGTCTGGGGTTATCAGCACAGGCAGCCTGCAAGGGCTGTCCTCCCTTCCGAGGGCTGGCGGTGCAAGGCACGGCTCACATTCCTTGGACTGTGGATCCTCTTAGAAGGACTTGATAAATGATTGGGCAAAGCATATGATAAATATGTAATAGATCATTTTGTGCGTATCAGCGGAATGCATTGGCTTGTGTCTAGTCAGTGTTTATGGCGAGGTGATTTTATCTCTAGCGATATGATTAACTGCTTAATGAAATATTTATCAGTCAGGTGTTACCATCTGTAAGGGGAATATGTGGTATGAAGTGTGACCAAAACTGTAGAAATTAATTTAACTAGTGTCTGCTGTCATCGTGGCCTGCTCTCTGCCAGAAAACACAGTCATTTGGGTTTGGTCGCGCTGGATTTGTGTTAGGTAAAACAGACAGGAGCGTAAATGTGAAACTTTTAGCAGTTTACTGAGTGGGTATTACTAATGGCAAGAGCGAGCGAGTTCTTTGCCGAGAAGAGGCTGATGCTGACCACCACGAGCATCATGGTAAAGACGGATTAAGAAAAGGTCATATCCTGCCCACTGAGGGGGTGCTCAGTGATGAACTGCAGCAGGGGTTAACCCATCCCTTTGCTCACCATTCCTCGGAGGCAGCATTTAAAACTAAATGACCATACTAGAGAGGGGCACCTGGCTCGGGGGAAGACAGAAAATCCTGTAGCATGAGGGATGCCCCAGGAGAAACCCTACACACGTGGGGCACTTCCAGACCTTGGGAAACACCTGTTCAGGGGGGCTGGTCCCCACGGTCGCCTTCCTGGAGGTGCAGGAGCATCGGGCAGCCCCCCCAGCACCCCTCGCACGTCGGCAGACACCGACGGATGCGGTCCCAGCCCCGGCGAGGAGCCCTGCCTGGCCCGAGGCTCCCTCCCTGCCACGCTGGAGGGACAGGAGGTCAGTCAGGCTGGGTTTGGCCATTTCATGCCATCCCGGCCCTGCTTTAGCTCCTCTCTCACCTTTCTGTGAGCAGAGGCAGCCCTGGGGATGTGTGTGTGTCGCGGGGACAGACCCGCATGGGTGAGGACTGTCCCGCACAGAGCCGGGCTGAGCCACGGCCTGCCGGCAGCCGAGGTTTTGCTTCAGAGCCACGTGTGGCTCCTGTGAGGCCGGGACAGCCCAGCTGCTTCTTCAAGCTGGGACATCCAGTGCAACACCTTGGCAAACTGGTGGCATCGGCGGGGAGACAGGAAAACAAGGTGATGATCCGCTTTCTAATTATCTTCCAGCCTCTCCCACCTCCCCACCCACGCCCTTTTGCAATCTAGTGATTAACTTAATTACAGTCCCAGCGCCAGGAGTTGATCCAGCCCGAGAGCAGGAGCTTTGCCAGGAGGGTCTTGCCTCACGCGTCCTGTCTGGGTTCAGACCGAGACCACGGACACGTACACGAGCACCGCTGGCTGCAGAAGCAAATCCCGTTGCCTCATGTGGGGGATTTAAGCGCTGACTCCCAGAGCGAGCCAGCTGCGTGGGACCTGCTGTGTGGAAAGAACACACTGGACAGAGAATCGCAAAAGCTCAGTCTCTCCAGCCAAGTGCAGGGCGGAGGATGTGCTGCACACAGCGCGTCCGAGGGGACACCTTTGGGCTTTGCAGCAGAGGCAATGCAAGAGGCGTCCTAATTAAAAAAGGGTAATTAGTGGAGTAACACCAAGGGCTTCCCCTTCCCTGCAGGAGATGGCACACACTACCTGCCTTTCACAAGTGCCTTTTTCCCCCTTGCAGGCTCACGCTGAGACCACCACAAAGCATCGTCCCTTCTGCCCTGCTCCACTGCAGTGCTGCTGCCCGGGACCTCGCTCGCGCAGACCGAGACGCACCGGCGCCTGGGACTGGCCAGCAGCAGCCACGGACCTGTGCCACGAGTTTCACAGTTCTCATGGTCTCGTCTCTGGCACCTGAGGAGGATGACTCTGGGCTGCTGAGGCCCCAGGGATGATGCCCTGGGTGCAGGTACCTTGTTTCAGGTGTTTGCCACGGGGCAGCGGGCGGTTAAGCACAGAGCTGCACACACCTCTCCTCTGTGGGTCTGCCCATGTTTTGCTTCCCAGGGGAGAAGCATCTGGAGGGAGTGGAAACCACGAGGGATGCTGTAAAAACTAATTGCTTGTTGCAGGTTGAAATGTTTTGTGGTGATGCAGGAAACCCTTCTGGGCAGGGGGGCACTCGGTGTGCCCTGGCACGGTGATGGAGGGGTCAAGCGGCACCTCCCTCCCCTCAGCTCCTGCTCAGCAGCAACCTGATGTGGAGGGGGTCCCTGCAGCAGGCACCCCATCCACACCCTGCTCGGGACCCGCTGCCCTGTTCTTGGCAGGCAGGGAGGTTAAAGCTGGGTGACATTTCACCCGGGTCTCAAATGTCACCCGCCCCCAGCGTCCACGCAGGACACTGGGCAACATGTCAGACCACAAAGCGGGAGCGCCCAGGCTGTCTGGGCTGGCACTGCAGGTGTGGTTGCCCCGCGGCCGCCGGCTCCCGCCCCGCGCGCCCACGGACGGATGGACGGACAGACGGCAGCGCCGGCCGCCACCGCTCCTGGCCACAGGCCGGCTTCTCACGGCTTTGTTTTCCTGCTCTGGTTACGGGTGCTTTTCTCCAGCTCCCCTCCCTTCTCTCTGTCCCTTGGAGCATTTTGATACGGGAGATGCAGATGCGGGGACCTGCTCTGTTTGTGCCAACAGGTGATGCCAAATGACAGCCTCTACCCCCCCAAAATTTCACTCTATATGATGCTCTTATGCCAAAGGGCTGACCTGGTTCTCCTGTTGTACCACATCCCACCTGAGCCCACCCCAAGCAAAACCTCCCAGCTGATGGCCCCGTTACAGGTACGTGCCTGGTCACTGCTCCTCTTGGTCACCCTCTGTCACCCGCGAGCCCTCGCCAACCTCTCAGCGCTCAGACGGGTCCGAAATCCCGGTGTGCTGTTGCTAACAAGGCGTGAGGCTCGAATTAGGAGTGAAAAGCAGGACTGTTCACGTGGTGTCAGATGCAACGCTTCCTGCAGCTGGCCCTCTGAAGGGTGGCCAAGCTCAATCAAGGGTTGGCTCAGGCTTCAAAACGGGGATTTGAGTTTGGGTTCAGACTTTATACCACGTCCTTCCCCAAAGAAGCAAAGGATGCTGGAATTGAGGGTTTCATCTCCAGGCCAAGTGAAACCCCACATCCATCCTCGTGGTTAACCATCAGTAGACATATCATCACTCAGAAATCAAATTTCCTCCAGCATAGTCTCAGTCTTGGTTGTTCCAAGGAAAATCACTTGGTTTCTGGGTTCACCATAAGCTCAGCAGTGATTTACGATGCTGAAAATGCACAGGGAGTTAATTATGTTCATTCTGAAATATTTGTATAAGGGCTATATAGCTTGTCTCATTAAGTTCTAAGAAAAACTGGCTGGAAGAATTCTGTTCTTAAATCTGCTGCTCAATATCTTACTTTAAATTTAGCATCTAGTAGCTATGGATGCTAACTCCTGTTTTCTTCTCTGAGCTGCCTGAGTAAACAGCTTGGGGTGTGTTTTCCTGTGCACACTGTTGCTCAGTAACTTAACAGTGCAACAAAAGCTTGAGATAATAATTGCTGTTACCAGGAAAATCCTCCAATAAATAATAATTTTCTTATCTGCACGACTTTGGGGCTGGAGAAAATGTCTTCCAGTGTAAAACTGCCGCGCGTAAGGGCACGCAAGGAGAGGGTCAAATGAAAGAACGGAGCAAGGCGAGCTCAAAGCTGAATCTTGTTAAGTGCAGATGAGTGGGTCAGCAAAAAAACCCCAGAATAATTAGCTGTGGATAACTAGTCACTGGAGTAAACTAGTGAGAGAAGCTGTGCACCTCCACCTCCTGCTGTCCGTAGAGCCAGACAGGTCACTGCTCTGACCCATGGTCTTTAGGCAAAAATTGGGGAGTTCTTGGTTCCAGGCAGTGGGTGGCTCTGGAGGCCCACGGGCACTGGGCTGTCCCTCTGTCATCCTCATGTCCAGCCTAGAAAGGAGCATGAATCAGACGCCGGGATGTGCCAGACCTTGGTAGAAGATCCAGCCTTAATTCTGGTCCTCCCTGGCCCAGACAGGGGTATACGGAGGCACCTGTATCCGTAAAGAGGTGGGCACCAATTTGGTCCTTGCCGTGACATCTGTGAAGAAGGCAGCTCCAAGGAAAACAGTGCCCTGCCTCGGACACTGCCGCAGGTTTCCATAACGGTGCCCTCAGAGGCCAGCGGATATTTTTTTGAAGGCTCTTCTACCCTTTCCCATCTCCGTAAACAACAAACTACCAGAAAAAGCACATTGCAGGAGAGAAGTCTGCAATTTGAACTACCTGATGAGACCCAGCTGCCGGACCGAGCGCTTCGCAGCACGCTGCCCACAGAGGTGACACCCACACAGGTTATTTCCAGCTCCCGAGTGGGCAGGCCAGAGACACGGGGATGTTTGTCGTGCCCGGTAGTTCCACAGCCAGTTTAGGGGAAAGCTGAGGGGTCAGGCTGGCCCACAGGGATGCAGCTGAGGATGCTAGTGATGTCAGGAGGCGGAAAGATGCCCCGGATCATCTAGGTGGAAAAAAACCCCAAACTAAGCCAAAAAACTTTGGGAGAAAAAAGGCAGCCTTGAGGATGTAAGTGAATTTCTGAATCATCTTGGCTGGAAAATCCCTTGAAGATCCTCCAGTCCAACCATGAACCTCACACTGACCGTTCCCAACTCCACCAGATCCCTCAGCGCTGGGTCAACCCGACTCTTCAACCCCTCCAGGGATGGGGACTCCCCCCCTGCCCTGGGCAGCCCATTCCAACGCCCAACAACCCCTTCTGCAAAGAAATCCTTCCTAAGAGCCAGTCTGACCCTGCCCTGGCGCAGCTTGAGGCCATTCCCTCTTGTCCTGGCGCTGATTCCTTGGGTCAAGAGACTCCTCCCCCCTCTCTGCACCCTCCTTTCCGGGAGTTGCAGAGGGCCATGAGGTCTCCCCTCAGCCCCCTCTTCTCCAGACTAAACCCCCCCAGTTCCCTCAGCCGCTCCCCATCAGACCTGTGCTCCAGACCCTGCACCAGCTCCGTTGCCATCCCTGCTGTGCTGCAGCGGGCGGCTCACGGCCCAGGAATAACCGGAGTGCCAGGACCAGGCTGCAGGTATCTGCTTGCAGGGACTTTGCATGCTGATGTTAATGTTTTACATGTTTATGGAGTGTCTCCATCCCAGTGCAACTCCTAAGACTCTTGTCCTAGCTCGGCTGAATTTTTAAAAATTACATGAATGCACCTCAGTATACGCAGCTTTCCCCTTTGGAACCTGGCTGGTCCTGGGGCACAAACATCCCCTTCGCACAGCGCTACGTGGGCAGGAAAGGGCTGACCCAAACTGCGATAACATCCCCCAAAATGCCTGATGCTGCCAGTTGCCGTAAGCAGGAGCTGGTCGGCCAGCCCCGAGGCACAGCTCCAGCTCAGCACCCCAAACAGAAACCCTGGGCGTGCAGGGCCCCCCCCAGAAAGGGGTGATGGATGCAGCCGGGCTTGGGCGATGGGACCGAACTGCCAGCTCCACGATTTGGTGAACTGCCCAGCCAGGGATGCCGTGGCCAGGACCCCAACAGGTTTTGTATCTTTTTCTTACAGAGGAGCCATGCGTTCAGCCCCCGCGCTGGGGTGCGGGGTCCCCGCGGAGTAAATGAGCACCCCCCGAGTGCCTGCGGAGTTCACTGCAGTTTGTGTGACACCCAGGCGTGGGCACCCACCGAGGACCGCATCCGCACCAGGGCAGCCGTAAGCTACAAAAACCCCACTGAGAGTTTGGCAGTTGTTAGTAAACTCTTCCCGTCGGTCGGAAGCTTTTTAGAACACCCCACAGCAAAGGGAATATTAAGGAAGGAAAAGGGAGGGTGTTTTACTTGATGTTAAATACTTGTATTTTATGTCCAAGATTTGACGTCCAATTGAAATTAAAATATAAAGGGAGATGGAAATTCCAGTGGAAAATGTACCAAACTGAGTAGTATTCTGTGTAACATCAACATGCCCTGTGAGGATGTGCAGCTGTTAGAGAATTAACGAGTGACCTCTCTGGGGAAAAAAATAATCAGAGTGGGTGAAAGGCAGGGCAGCTTTGGGGAGCTGCCAGGCCACGGCGATGGGAACGGCCCTGCACAAGGTCTGGGGGGGTTGGAAACGTGCGGAGGGGGCAGGGTGCTCCATCTCCTGCTTGGATGGTGCAGGGACGCAGAAGGTCGCGCGTGTGTGACTGTCCCAGGCAGCGCGGATGCGCCAAAAGCAGCTCCGGCGCTGAGCTCCTGTGACAGGCATAATTTTCAGGGGCTTTATGGCGTGCAAAGTGTCGCTGGCATAAGTGAACAGCTTGGATCTGGAGTTCATCTGCTGCTGCACAGACTGGGATTTGTCACGGTAAAGATCTCCCCCTCCTGTCCGCCCGGGCGGCGTGGGATGAGAGCAAACGAGTGAAATGGCTCGCTTGGGGCTCCTGCTCTTGGTCCATGGGCTGAGCACCGATCAGACAAGCTCGGCGTAAAATTTGGGGGCCCCCCTGAGCCAGGGAGCGTGATTGTGCCCTGAAGGTTGGCTTAGAGGCTGGGCGAGCTGCCCGCCTTCATGCCCTGAGCTGGGGATGCCAGGTGGGAGCTACGCCCATGAGGGCAACCATGAACCCTGCATGGGCCACTGCCGGGGCCGGCTGCACTGTGGGGTGGTCACGGCTCTCGCAGGCCCTAGGGAAGGGCCCTGGCTGGGGACAGGAGCACGGTCTGGCAGTGCCAGGAGGAGACTGTGCCTGGCCCTGCTGCCCTGTCCACGCAAAGAGATACACGGGTGGAGGAGGAGGAGGTGTGAGCTCAGCGGGGAAGGGCACGGGCAGCACTGGGCACCGGGAGGTTGTCCCGGAGCAGCGCTGGGGATGCCTGAGGATCCTCTGGGGGAGAAGCTGCCCAGACACGGTGTCTGGTGGTGGCAAAGGGCAGCAGTGGGAGCTGCCGGAGGCGAGCTCAGGCTTGCGGCAGAAATAAGGTCCCTGCCCAGGCGAGCGCTGGCGGGGCTCGTCTGCAGGTGGGACAGGCGGCTTTACTGCTCCAGAGACGTGGGAAGAAAAGATCCGAGGTCAAGGCTGACGCCCAGATTTCGGCTCATGAAGCACAGATCTAAATTAAGAGCCAGAAGCAAGGATAGACTTGACGAGCGTAAGCAAGTCATGAGTCATTTATGAACCGTGTGTCTAGACCGTTGTGGGCAAAGTGCAAATCTCTGGGAGGACAACTCAGAGAGGACAACACCGCTCCAGAAATGAGTCTGAAGGGGACAAAAGGGTTTTGGATGTCACCCTGTGAGTCAGTGGTGCAGAGCTGGGCTGGCACCCTGGGCACAGCAGCCAGCACGGCGCCCGCGCCCTGCAGAACGCTTCATGCGGAAAAGCCCTTTTCTGCCTCTTTTTGTCCTCAGGGTTAGCTGTCCGGCTCGGATGCCTCGGGCTTGGAAGTGCTGCCTATGAGATGTCTGCTTGGTCCATGCCCGGGCAGCTCCATGTGCTGGCCCTAGGCAAGGTCTGGAATGCTGAGGCAGCATGAACCCCGGTAAGGGGGTACGCACCCTGGTGAGGGGGTACCCAGGCAGCAGACACCCTGGTGAGGCGTGCAGGGAGCCCCAGGCTCTCTCGCTCAGTGTGATGGTTTCCCTTCTATGCTCCTCAGCTTTCTGGAACAGCTGTCTTTTTCACATCAGTAAGCGGCCCTGTGTGCAGTGTTATTTCAGTCACCAGATCACTTTAATCGCTGTTTTTCCCCTCGGCTCTGCTCTCATTCTTATCTTTCTTTCTCTGCTGGCACCACGCTGGAGGATGCAGTTTTCCAGGGTGATTTCATCCCTCTTAAAGTGCCTCCGTCTCATCCCGGGAAGGGTCAGACCCGGGGGTTTGGGAAAGCACAAACAGAAGGGGAAAGGGGGCTCTGCTGAATTCACTTCTGAGTTAGTTAAGACCCAGAAGAGTGGGTTTTGTTACCTTATTAAAACAAAGGTTAGGCTTTAAGCTGGACTGTGGATGCGTGGTAAGATGCTGTGCTGGGGTTAACAGAATAATATTTAGCACTGGCTGTGTATTAGCTATTCTTGAAATCCATAAATATTAACCATGGCACACTTTGAGGGCCTGTGTTAGCATTTATCTGCCACGTTCAGCAGCTGGGAAAATGAAGCGATTTTTGTTATGCTGTTTTCCTTAGCGTGTGAGCAAGCTTTTGGAAAGAAAAGAAGGGCTTGTGGCAGCCAGAGGTTTGTTACGTTCAGGTACTCTGCACCCTGCAGACCCGCCCCTGCCTCCTCCCTGGCTGAAGTTCATTGCTGCCTCCGAGCCAGGCACGAAGCGGGAGTCCCCGTCCCTCGGGAGGGCAGTGCCACCCCGCCGCGCCGCGTTAAACACGTTACACTTCCAGCGTTTAGAGTATATAAAATCTGCAAGTCACCGACTGCTTCTGCAACTGCTCTGCAAGGCCTCGGCATCTGCGTTTGTTCTCCAACAGCGTTAAAACAACAGACACTGATGTTGGAAAAAATAGTAACTGCCATTACCAAGAAATACTGAGTGAAGCATCTTTCTCCTTTAACAAACGGGGAGAGCGGGAGGACTGCTGCATTCACAAAGGCCAGACGACATGCCGGGGCACAGATACCATGACAAAGCAATAGTCCCTCTCTCTCGCCGAACTGGTTTTCAACAAATTCTTCTGCAAATAGATTTCTATTGTGAGCCGTTTGAAAGACAAACCCAGCCAGGCCTCCAGCCCAAACGATAATCACTTACAGTTCTGCAGTGGCAGAAAATATATCCAGGATTTCTAAAAATGCCACCCACTGCGTTCGAGAGGGTGATGTGTCGGTACCCAGGGCCAGCCAGGGCAGGGCAGGGCAGGCTTCACCGGGCACCCCCCCCAAATATACGTTCTCATTTAGGGAACATTTGCAAGATGCAAGGCATGTGCTAACGTGTGTCTCAAGGCCCTGGCTGTGGTCTCTCTCAGTCGCACGGACAAACACACCCCGGCACACATCGCTCTTCAGCGTGTTTCTGGTGGCAGCCGGTTCGTATGAAGAAGTTCAGGTCTGGTGGAAAAGCCTCAAACTTCCCTGCTGCAGCTCTGCCCGCGCCTGGGGCCGTGCCCGCTGCCCCTTGCGTTGACCTTCTGCTGGTGAAAGGTGGAAAATGCTTCCCGTGGGTCTACTCCGACTACAAATCCCCAGTGGCCGTGATTGTCCCCGTGGGCTGAGCCTGCGCCTGCGCCGGGGCAGGCTGTGTCAGAGGGATCCCGGGATCCGTCGGGATTTGCCTCCTGGGAATTTGTCTGTGGCTGGTGATAGGTTTGGTTTGACCTGCTGCTAATGCTTGTCTTTCTCCACCATTCCTTGCAACCTCTTATTTCTGAACCCTCATTTGGAAAGAAGTACATTCATTTCACCTAAACTGCTGTGCTTTTGGGGGTTATGAAATTAAGGATGGTTAAAAGGGGAGTTGTTTAACGCAATGGGCAAATGCACTTGGCGTTCCTGCGGTTCTGGGGAGGAAGGTGCTGCTCTGGCAGCTGAGAACCTTGATGAAGGCAGACCCAGCTGTATTTTCAGAGGTCACTGTGCAATTACCCCAAAGTGGTGTTTGAAGAATACAGGGTGAGGCTGACCCCCCCGCTCTGACAGGAGCTGCCCCGGGACCTCCGGGGCTGCCAGGGCTCAGGGCATTGCCAGCCACCTTCCCTGCGCCTTCCTGCAGCCCTTCCCCGCTCCCACGGCCTCTCGTGATGGATTGCGCCCTGAAACGACGCCAGGCTCCGCGAGGCAGCAGCTCTTGCCTGATAATCTTATTTCCTGCCAAGCAGAAGCCAAAAGCTAATAGGAGTTTCTGTAATACACTTGTTCTCCCGTGCATTGATGTCCTCAGCCCCCTTTTATGTCCTCAGCCCGCTCGCCCTCCCGCCAGCGTCCTCAGGGCCATGCTCCCGCCGACGGAGCCGCTTGTGCTCTCGGGGGGGGTGAGACAACTGTCCCCGGGCTCTGCCATCACTGGCCCCCTGAACGGAGCAGAGGTTTGTGCTGGCTGCAGCTGGCGTTGGCACCCAAAGGTGACACCAGTGTTTGGGAAGTGGCGAGTCCAGGGAGCCTGCGAAGGTCAGAGAGATCTGGGCTTAGAAAAGGCCACCGGAATCGTGCTGCTGGTGCAAGTCTGCTGTTTTGTTAAGGGCAGAAAATCACAGAATCCCAGAATCATCCAGGTTGGAAAAGCCCTTGAAGCTCCTCCAGTCCAACCATGAACCTCACTCTGACCGTTCCCAACTCCACCAGATCCCTCAGCGCTGGGTCAACCCGACTCTTCAACCCCTCCAGGGATGGGGACTCCCCCCCTGCCCTGGGCAGCCCATTCCAACGCCCAGCAACCCCTTCTGCAAAGAAATCCTTCCTAAGAGCCAGTCTGACCCTTCCCCAAGCGTAGTTTATCTGGCTCTTAAAGGGGTGCTTGCAGCTCACTTTGAAGCTGTGGGTGGTGGAGAAGGTGCCTTTTCACCCCTCTTCCTACACCTAAAGCATCCTCAGCTGTTTGCGAGGAGACCCGGGGGTGATGGGTGGGGGTGCCTGGTGTCCCACAGGGACCAGCATCTCCAGTGCACACGGAATGGGGCGCCTGGCCCCGAGAGGGTCTCTCTCACGTAGCCAAGCATGCTGCCAGCTTGTAACTGGCGCCTGGCAGTGGTCTCAGTTGGAGCCTGCGGGACATGGGACATTACAGCTGCCCCCCAGGATGCACACACCTCCTCAGGGACACGCCAGTCTGCAAGGCCTTTGCTGAGCACCTGAAAATGGACGGGCTCTGGTCCAGCACCACGTGAACTGCCTGAACTGAAGAGCCAGGGCTCGGTGGGACGGCGGGTCCCCAGCCCACGCTGCTGCCGGCTGTGCTGGCTCTGGCCAAGCTGGCAGCAAACACTCCTCCTCGCCCTGGAGAGCCACACGGCCACTTCCCACAGCAAACAAGTGCTGGAAAACTGTTTCTGTCCTGCGTGGAGGAAAATCACCCCGCACCCGCTGGCCCAGCGCGATCCTAGCATGTTTGGCAAATTGAGGCAAATATTTGCAGACAAAAAAAGACTCAAAGGGAAGAGCCAGGACTGACCAGTGCTGGATAAAGTGAGTAAGAAATAACCCTTCATTCCCATCCCGGGGTTGCAGAGCTGAGGGGAGAGTGGTGCAGTGCAGGTGGGGGGTTTTACTGCAGGGGATGCTGAGGAAAATCATGCTGCAATGCAGCCATGTGGTCCTGTGGCAGGGCAAGAGGAGGGTGTGCATGGCCGCCCCGGCACCCTCGCCAGCAGCACCCACAGCAAACCTCGTCTGCAGGGTGGGCCTGGGCACCCCGAGAGTGGCTGCAGCCCTGAGAAGCCAGAGCCTCCTGCTGCCAGCCCCGGCTCCATGGGCAGCACGAGATTGGGGCTGGCTCCATCACCAGCTCGCAATTATCACACTGTTAAAATGAAAATCGGTGATTGCTTCCTCATTGGAAAGTTACAACTTTCTTTTGCTAATTACTACCCTAAATCTAGGCTTATTTCCTGTTGAAATGTGTGTGCTTGTGGTTCAGGATTGCACAGTCTCTTAAAAGTCCTTCTTGGGGTCTCCTCCCCCAGACTGTGGCTCACACAGATACGGGCGGGCTGAGCAATGGATGGAAGTGTTTGCGCTTTCGTTGGGTTCCTGCGCTAATTAGGGGCCACATCCAGCACCCGTGAAAACTGCACCCGGCTGAAAGGAGGCTGATGCCTGCAGGGAAGGGGCAGTGGCACTTCCAAAATGACCCTGGGAATTTCCCTGCGACGGGCAGACATGGCCGCGGTGGGGAGGAAAAGCTGGGAGTGCACTGGAGCGGGAAAGGTCCTTCTAAAGTGCCAAGTTCTGCTATTTTTTTTTAATTTCTGACTTGGCGTCAAAGGGAAAAGAAATATTTAAGAAGGTGCTTGAAATTCTGGTTTTGGTCTCTTCTGTGAGCGCATCCTTGGAAGCACATGGAAACAAGAGGGAAGAGACTGAAATAAAACGGCCGCGGCTGTTATCCTCACGGGCCTCCTGACTTGTTCTAACTCCTCATTACAACCCTGCTCCGAGCTGCGAACTGCTCTCCAAGCCAAACCAAAGATGCCAAATATAAAGACAAATTGCTGCAAACTCTAATTGCCCCGGGTGGGCGGGCGCAGGTGCTGTGCATGGCCGAGCCCCCGCACGTCCCCACCGCTCCCCTGCCACCTCCCCCAGCGACTGGGCTCATTCGTGCCCTTCAGCCAAGGGGAAAAATCCCCGTGAAGCCGAGGCAGGGAGGCACAGGGCTAACAGCTCCCCGGGGCCAGGGGTCCCGGGCGGCGCAGGGCTTCGGCTCGAGGAGCAGCGGGCAGGAGCTGAGCCACGCAGCTGACAGGGAACAAAGTGGAAGGAGCCGGAGCCAGCTGCGTGATGAGCTGCCTGGGTTGGGAGGAAGATCAAGGTCTCAGGAGTGGGAGGAAGGCCAAAGTCATTTAGGGAGCTTGGGAGGGAAAGTCTATCCCCTGGGCGGGGGTGGAGCTGGGAAGGAAAGTTTATCCAAAGGGCTTGCAAAGCTCTGGGTCTGGCTGGAGACCTTGGTGGACCCGAACTCTTTCCAGCCCTAATCCGACGTGCGTGTTCCTGCGCATCCCGGAGGAAGCGGGGCCGACCCGCTGCGGCAGCGAGAACAATTGGACATTGTGCTGCTGCCTTATCGCCACCGAGCCCAGGCCTGCCCTTAGACCCGATTAAACTTTAGACCCCCGTTTGTGCAGAACTTCCCATAAGTCTCGCGCACTCCCCGATTGCCACAGGCGTTGGGAGGGGCCTGGGCTCCGCGATACCCCCATTAGCAGCCCGGCTCCCGGCCCAGGGTGATGCTGGGATGCTGCTTTCACTGGAACTGGGAGCAAACCCGGGAGCAGGGGGCTGGCGAGGTGATGCTCCCCCCTGGGGTGCCCACAGCAGCCACCCAGAGGGGTGGGGGGGTGCTGGGGTGCGCTGGGGGGTACCGGTACCTCTGAGCGATGGGCAGGACTGGGGGCAGCAGCTGGTGCACAAGACCCTGCAGCACCTTCGACGTCCCACCTGGGCCGCAGGGGTTGCGCCCGCTGCTCAGGCTCTGAAGGCCCTGGTCAGGGTGGGGGGTGGGTGCCCAACGCGGGGTGCTGAGCTGGCTCAGGGGTGTCACTGGGCATCCAGTCAGGAAACCAGCCAAGCGGTACAAAATTAATTTAACCCGCTTTTCTTCCATCTTGTCTTGTTCAAACCTTGCTTCTGCTCGTTTTCTTCTCACCTCCCTCACCAGCATTTCCCAGCCTGGATCCTGACCCCAACTGGAACCACCCGTCCCAAATGCTGCTGGGACCCGGGGCCTCGGGAGCAGCCCAGGAGCCCCTGAGCCAGAGGAGCAGGAGGAGGAGGAGGAAGAGGAGGAGGCAGTGATGCTCAGCGCTTACCCCTTTGGGCAGGAAAAGGTTGGAGGGAGCAGGGGTTGGCTACGCATAATTAATTCTAGTAAGATCTGAATTTATAAAATCCTATGCAAGTCAAAAAATATTTTTCAGTAGGACTTGGGTGTCTGGCTAGAGTAGGCCCAAGGACTTCTTTTTTCTTTAAGGAAACTTTTTTTTTTTTTTCTATCAAAACCGAGGCGTTTTATCATGCTGTGTCACTTCAACAAACTCCCTATTTGTTTGGGGTTTTTTTAATGGTCCAAATATTGTGTTTTGTAATTGAAATGTTTTTATATTCCAATTCAAACTCTGATCCAGGCTCCTGCCCAAGCTTTAGGTTAATTGGCAGTAATTTTGCGATTGCAATTTGCAGTGACGCTCCCGTTTTTCAAGCCCCTCCTCTCCCACCCACTTGCAGGGTTTGGGGGTTTTGGGCCAAGCCGAGGTGGGGGAGCTGCACCCTGACACCCTAAAGCTGGCCCTGGAGAGGGGTCCTGTCCCCCTGCCCCCCCCCCCGCCCCCGGGCTGTGCCGGCATCCCGCGGGGAGCCGGGGGGCTCGCAGGACACGCGTGGGCACCCCGGTGGGCTCAGCCCCCCCCCACCCCCCCGCGGCACCTACCGCGGTTCTCCCGGCTGCGGCTCCGCCGTGTCGAGCGCAGGGAGAAACGGGATCGAATAAAGCCAAAAAAAAAAAAAAAAAAAAATTAAAAACCGATGATGATGATGATGATGAAAGCTGCCTCGCGGCGGCAGGAGGGTGCCGGGGGGGAAGGAAGGGAAGGGGGAGGCGATGCTCGATCGCGGCTGCGCCCCCGGAGCGAGCGGCACCGGTCACCTGCCCGGCGGCTGCCGGCGCTGCCTGCGCTGCCTGCGCTGCCGGCCCCGCTGGGTCAGCCCCGCGGGCGGGGGCTGCTGTCGGGCCTCCCATCGCCGGGGAAACAGCGGACTGCGGCGCAGCAGGGTCAGAGGGGAAAAAAAAAAAAACCAACCAAAAAAACAAAACGAAAAAATCCCTCAAAACCCCCAAAAAACCCTCCCCCAAAAAGCTGGCGGCCAAGCAGGGTTTCTTTACTGGCTTTCCCATCCCCATCCCTGTGCTCCGTGCTGTTCTGTGCAAGCGCTGGTTGTTTCAGGGCCCTCCCGGGGAAGGTGATGGACCCCCCGATCAGCTCCCGGGTGCACCCCACCAGCGGGGCTGGGGGCTCTGCCCAATGCCGAGGGATGGGGCCTGGGCAGCTGGGACCCGTGGGACCTTGCCGGGTGCTGGCACCAGGCTGGGGGCTGGGGAGAGCTTGGCTGGAAAAGCCGAAGCGCTCTGGAAAGGGTGGCCAGCCCGAAAAAATACAGCCCCGGCTCCCCAAGGACGGGGCCGTCTAGCCAGAGCTTGGGCTTGGTGCCGCTGCCAGGGCCTTGGGCTCGTGGGGACCCTGCGGTGGGTTTGTGGGGTGCCAGACCATGGTGGGCTCATGGGGTGCCAGCAGTGGGCTTGTGGGGAGCCCACAGTGGGCTCACAGGGTGCCAGACTGTGGTGGGATCATGGGGAGCCTGTGGTGCGCTCATGGGGAGCCCATGGTGGTCGTACGGGGAGCTAGCAGTGGGCTCATGGGGTGCCAGACTGTGGTGGGCTCATGGGGAGCCCATGGTGGGCTTCTGGGGTGCCGGGTGCCAGACCATGGTGGACTCACGCTGGGCTCGTGGTGGGCTTGTGGGGTGCCAGCAGTGGACTTGTGAGGTGCCAGACCACAGTGGGCTCATGGGGAGCCCATGGTGGGCTTGTGGGGTGTCAGACCATGGTGGGCTCGCGGGGCGCAGGCCGTGCGGCGTGCGGAGGCTGCGGGTTGCGGCGCGTTAGCTGGCTGCAGTGTTGGAGAAGCAAGTGCCGTGACTTCAGAGCCTGGCCCGCCTCCACGGCTGCTTTGATGTGGTATTTAAGCTGCGTTATCTAAGGCTCGCTTAGAATAGGCTTTTAGTCCTGGCTCACACAGAGCCTGTAT
The DNA here is from genome assembly GCF_047716275.1 of Strix uralensis. Taxonomy (NCBI): domain Eukaryota; kingdom Metazoa; phylum Chordata; class Aves; order Strigiformes; family Strigidae; genus Strix; species Strix uralensis. Next base: position 22,874,156 of record NC_133985.1, read on the forward strand.
GTTTGGACAGGCAGTCTGGGCTGAAAGCGTACTGAGCCCAGACGTTTTGATAAAAACACATCCTAGCTGGGTGCGGTTAACAGCAGCTCGTGGGGACGGCTCCTAAAGCATCCAGCAGCACCGGCACACTCGGGGCCTTTCTAGCATGAGCATGTCAATATTCTTTTTTTTTCTTTCAGTTTGAACAAGCTCACATAAGATTTCCTCCTGCTATTTCAGCCACATTGAAAATAGAAAGAAAAAATGAGAAAGCTCTAGCCAAACATTTCTGAACCTCAAAAAAAAACAGCCCTGGCTTTGGCCCGGGCTTTCCTAGCTGAGAGGCATTGGGGTTGTCAGGGTGTGAGGAATATTAGGAAACGCTGCTCCATTTTCTCACGCGAGGCAACGTCCCCCCTGCGCTGAGAAGCGCCTTGGCCAAAGCCCAGATGCTGCTGGCTCCACGGCCCCCGGGGCCCTGCTGCTGTGCGGGGAGGGGGGTCACTGCCTTCACAGCCAGCTCGGCCTCCTCCCGCCCTCCCCAGTTATTTATGAGTCCCATAAATAACATCATACACTTCTTGGGGTTGTTTGGAAGCACAGTGAATAATTAACCATCCAGCCGCTTTCTGCCCTGAGGAAGCAGGAGGTGCTTCTCTCTGCCGGGTCCCAGCCGCACGCAGGCAGTGCCTGTGCGGGCAGCCGAGCGTCCCCTCTCCCCCCCCCAAACCACCATTGTGCAGCAGAGATGACTTAGGCAAAACTTTCTGCACGCTTCCAACGAGACCCACAAGATCCCCCAGGCCCCAGGCTTTGGTTTCATCCCTCTCGGGGCTGTATCGCTGAAATGCCTTAGCGAGTGCTGCTCAGCCCAGTTCAAGCTGGGAGCAGCGCTGAGGAGGAACGTGTCCCCCTCCTGCCTCCCTGCCTGCTCCCTGCCTCTGAGCCTGGCGAGAGGAAAAAGAAACCCCACTTGTTCCCCCAGCCCACACACCCATCTGAGCCGGCAAACTTGGCCAGGAGTTCAGGTCCGTGCGTTGCAGATTATTTGGGAAGGGGTCGCAAAGCCCCCGCGGGCCCCGGCTCTGCCAGGACACCGTGCCCGGGGTGGGGGGCACTGGGGGATGCTGGAAGGGCTGCTCGCTTGCCGGGTTGGGGTGCACGGGGCTGGGTGGTGATGGTGGCACCGGCGCAGGCAGCAGCACCGTGGGAGCAGCAGGGAGGCTGATGCTGCTGGGGGTCACCCTGCCCCTTGCCCCGTTCCCTGGGGGGAGGCTGAGGAAGCTCCCGGAGCGACGCTCACCCACACCCGCACGCCCTCGCACCACTCACGGGCGGCTCCGGAGCAGGGCAGCGTCCCTCGGACGGACACGGGCACTGCCGCGGCTGGCAGCGCGGGCCGCCGCTCTGCACCCCATAGGACGAGGAAGTATGGATAATCTGTCGCCTTGCTATTTTTTTCCTCTCATGTGATCTTGTTTTTGGACTGCTATTTTGGGGCTGGACTCCAGCCCAGGTGAAAGACGAGGATTTAACCCAGTCTGCCTCCCCCCCCACCCCGAGGGCCTTGCAGGACCTCTGCCTGCCCGCCCGCAGGATGGGGTTAAACCCCACTGCTGGCTCACTGTCCCGTGTCCTCCCCAGCCTTTTCCCTCTCTTGCTGCAAAGCCCTTTCTGTCCCCAAGCCGTCTGTGCACTCAGGGGACAATGGCAAACGGGCTGCAGTGCGGAGGCCATGCCCAGCTGCCCCTCTGCCCTGTACCCGTGGGCACCCCCTGCCCTGTGTCCCCCAGGGCTCTTGCTGTCCAAGTCTCCCCAGCACTGTTTGCCCTTTTTCTGCTCATTTCGCCCCCCCCCCCCCCCCCCCCCCCCCTAAACAGCCCGTCAGGAAGCTGATGGGAGATAAGTCCATTAAAAAAAACGCTCGCAGCTTGCAGCAGCCTCGACATAAACCATTGTGAGGCCTGACCCCGCGAACTGCTCATCGTCCCCCACCAGTGCTTGGAGGAGATGGGTGTGCACAGATATGGGGGGGTGGGGGGCTGCTGGGGGTCCCCCCCACAACATGCTGGAGGCCAGAGGCCGTGCCCCAGCATGCACAGGTCCCTGCCCTGGGGCCTCCCAGAGGAGACAGGTCCTTGGGGACATCCTGATGACTCCAGCCCCTGGCAGGGCTGATTATTTTTATCCCATTTATGTCCTTCAGCCCCCCCAGGTGAAGGCTGAAGGGTGGTGGTGGGGAAGAGCAGCCCGGCTCGGTGGGGGTCAGGAGTGGGGTACGAAAGGGGTGCCTGGGATGTGACACCACATCTGGCTGGTCCCCACACACACGTGGACACATCTGTGCCCTTTCGCGGTGGGCGGCAGGAGGAGCAGATGCTGTCAGGGAGTGTTTGGTTGCTGAAATTGGGTCTTTGGGTGAAAAAAACTCATTAAAGTTTCTGTGCTGGAGGCCAGAGGTGCCTGTGGAAGGGGCTGATCCCCCTGGGCACTCTCCCTGCTGTGTAGGCGGCGCAGGGCGGGGGAGAGACGTGTGTGCATGGACACACCTTTGCCCAGACAAGCCGGAGTCTCAGAGAAACCTGCATTTCCCTCTCCCTAGGAAGTGTCCCAAGTGTAGCTGTGGAAGAAGCCAGTTTTGGCAGCCAGCGTGGAGCTGCACAGCCCCGCGGGCAGGTGGCACACGGCAGCACGGGCCGGGTACAGGATGGGACCCACGGTGTGAAACTTTAATCAGAGGTAGGTGTTTGGTTTACAGAGAAGTGAGTTATTCCAGATTCATGAAAAATCCAGGTCGAAAACATATAAACGTAGAAGGATAACACATAAAATTACTTTCTTTTTCCAGTTTTATTAACCGTTTTTCTGTGAAATGAGGAATTGCTCTCTGACACCTACTGAAGGCTCTGTTCTCTTTTCGGGGGGACTCTTGCTGTACGAACACCACCGGGGTAGAAGCTTTTCTTTCGCACTCTCAGCAAATTAACGCTGGGTTTGTGATAACGGTGTAGAAACCAAAAGCACCTGTGGAGCCCCTTGTCCCCTCTGGAACCGTTCCGGGCCGGGGGAGGGCTCAAGGGGAAAACAATTACTGTATAATTTTAATGATTTTAAAGAAGGGATGAAGGAGGCGACCGAGCAGAGACACTGCTGCAGGAGAGGGAGGGGCCGCCAGGGGGCGCCGCGGGGCCGCAGCTGGGCACAGCTGGATTGGGGGCGCACCGCTGGGGGATGCGCTCAGCTGGGAGCCGGCAAAGGGGGGACTGCGGCACAGAGGGGAACGAGCGCTGCTGGGGGGCACAGCTGGAGCTCAGCACAGCTGGAACTGGGCACAACTGGAGCAGCTGTGGCACATCTGGCAGCCGTGGAGCATACGAGGCCCACACAGGTGAGGCCACTGGTGGGTGGCAGCACCCGCAGCTGGAGCACATCTGGGTGGCAGCAGGGTGGGCAGCTGTGGCGCAGCGGGCACAGCTGGCACTGCGCACATCTGGCGGCACCCCCGTGGGCCCAGGACCCCGTTCCCACCGCTGCCATGGCTCCGGGCTCGTGTTTGCCCCCGCAGTGACGGTGGCCGCAGGTGGTGCCAGGCCTCTGCCCGCCCACTGCGGCTGCGGCAGGCAGACTGTTCCTCATCAAGATCGTCCCACTCACCCTGATTTCTGTCAGAACCAGCCGCTCTCCCACCCAGACACGCAGTCGGGTAATTTTGTTTGTCTTTCCCGTGGTCTCGCGCATCGCTCTCAGTCCCCGCTCGTTCGCCAGGATCCCGCCAGCCTTTCCCAGTCACCGTTTCCCAGGAGGGAGCACCCCCTCCTGAAGAATGACTCCCATCCTTTGTTCGTTAACAGATGACCTTATATATTGAAATGAACATTGTTTACTTGCGCTCAGCACTAGTTTGGAGTCAAGAGCTGATTCCCAGAGGACTCTCCTGGATACACTAACCAAATGAGGAATCTTCTCCTGTAATTACATTTCTGGGACAGCAGACATTTTTGATTCATTTAATATGTGCCATGTTGCATTTGTTGCAAATCAGATATGTAACAGAAGCCCTGTTACCTTAAAAGTACTGCTATTATCAAGTACTGACTTAATTATGGTTTTATCTAAAAATAGATCAAGTTAGCTTGACAGAACCCATTTTTCCTACTCCTCCGCCACCCGGTGTTGTTTCCTCCTTTCACAGAATCACAGAATCATCTGGGTGGAAGCTCCTCCAGTCCAACCATGAACCTCACACTGACCGTTCCCAACACCACCAGATCCCTCAGCGCTGGGTCAACCCGACTCTTCAACCCCTCCAGGGATGGGGACTCTCCCCCTGCCCTGGGCAGCCCATTCCAACACCCAACAACCCCTTCTGCAAAGAAATACTTCCTAAGAGCCAGTCTGACCCTGCCCTGCTCCATCAAGCCCAGCATCAATCAGCTGCCACAGCCTTGTCCCGAGCGCAGCACCGAGCTGACAGGCCGCTGCTGCCAGGAGCCCACAGGCACCTTCACTTTTCACTCCTTCCAGTCTTCCAAAATTTGCTGACTATAAACGCAAAGAGCCCGGGAGGCTCCTCAGGGCTCAGATTACCCGGCTCAGGCTGCTTTTAACCTGCCTGACTTTGGGAGCCGCTGACATCCAGGTAATTCCTGCAGGCAGGGAGGTGGTGCATTGCCCGCTGCTTCTTACAGCTGCACTTGTAGCTGCTTTTGTTTACAAACCCCACCCGAGGTAAGGCCCGTAGCTGCTATCTGCTCGTTATCATCCCTCTCCTCTTCCCTCTGATCGTTGTGTGGTTGCCATAGCTGTTGGAGCTGCCCCCGCTTCCGCAGAAGGCGAGCCAAGGCAGCTTTCTCCCCGCCTGGGAAACTGCTTTGTTAGCCTGAGCGGCGGCGGTCCCCGGCAGAGCTGGCTCTGAAGGAAGGGTGGAAAAGTCCCGTCTTGGCCCCGTCAGAGCCTGCGTCGCTGGAGCCGTCCCGACTGGTCCCTGCGCTGAACCTCTGCTGGGGGTCATGGTGCTGAGGCCACAGGTCCTGGGCTGCAGGAAAACGCGGCACCGGGGAAGAGCTGCCATCCCCAGACATGTCCCGTGCCCTTTCCCACCGCTTGCCAGCATCTCCCACCTGGTGAGAGGGGGCGGCCGCAGGCTCCTCTGGCTTTGGGAAGGGCTCGTCACGCAGCAGCCGCTTCCAGAGCTGCACGAGGACCTGCCCAGTAGTGCTGGTCAATTCTTGCACTTAATCTTTGAGACATTGGTATTTCTTTACTTTCTCCCATGCTGCTTCCACCAGTGATGCTGATTTACTTCCATACTTAATTGTGGCATCTACCACCAGAGCTTCTTCCGCTTTGACAAATACCAAGTCCGGTTTATATAAATTATTTTGTTCATCTATTAGCAATGGCTCTTGAACTACTACCCTTTCTGTCTTTTTGACCTCTTCCACCATAACAGAGCTGGTTATGTCTCCTGATTCCAGCAGCCCGTACTGCTGGGGCAGTATCCAGTGGTGACGAGGATGTTCCCAGGGGAGCACCGTGGGGCCATGCTCTGCCACCTTCACCCAGTCGGTGAGCTCCAAACTCCCCCCGGCACCCAGCCATCAGCCCCACACCCAGGACAGCGGCAAACGTCTTAAAATGCATTTTTATATTTTGTATTAACACATCTGGAAAGCGTGTGATGCCGATCACTAGCCCCACCACGTTCATATTTGACTGACTGGTTTTAATTTTATTTCCCACATGTTTGACAACGGAAATAAGATTTGTCTTTCCTCATTTTGGCGTAAGCGGGCTGCGGCCAGCAGGGCTGCGGTGCTGGCGGGGCTGTGGGTGCTGGGTGCAGGCACTGCGGGGGGGCCGGGCCCGGCAGGACCACGCCAGAGCCCGGGAGGTCACACGGATGTTTGGAATTGAAGGAGCCCGGCTCTCCGTACGCATGTCACTGGTTGATATTTCTTTTGCTTTGCTGCCTTCTTCTTTGCCTTGGGCATGCAGGAGGGGAGGGAGGGCAGCCTGGGGATGCTCTGCTCATTGCGGCATTGGATTTTCTGATCTGAACCCCAAGAAGAAAACAAAACTGGGGCTTCAGTGTCTGGGGGCTGCTCCAGGAGATACCTCACTGCCCAAAATCTCCAAGAATTCCTGATTTTGTCTTTGTCAGCTCAGCCACTTGTGCAAATAGTGTTGGCCAGGGCTGGCCACACAAAGCAAGGTCGATTATAAGCCATTCTCCTGGAACAGAGGCACTTGGAGCCGGCACAAAGGAATCTCTGTGTCTCCCCTTCACTGGCATCCTGGCAATTAACCCAGAAAATCGCAGCTCGCCCTCCTCTCGGGTGCTGAGTGTGGGGCTGTGCAGTGTGCGGGGGGCGGCTGTCCCGGCCGGGGGGGGTTTGGCTGCACCAATGTCCGACTGGGAAGTATGGAATGAATGAGGAACTCGCCCGATTCCACAAGCAAGAAAAATCATTTGGGTTTTCACACTGAATTATTTTCAAGAAATGTATGTCCACAAGACAGCAGGAGTCACCTTGGATCAAATGTGGGCAACCTGCCGTAAACATTGACATGATTTTTTGGTGCATTTGATTTTTCCCCCCCAAAAAATTCAGGCAAAACCTCTGCGCTGTGACCTAATGCCCGGCAACGATGGGTCCTACGTGGCCAGGCCGAGATACCTGTGGGGGGTACCCGAGATACACAGGGCTTGCTCCAGACCTTGGCCCCTGACTGGCCGTGCTCCACAAGCCCTCCTCTCCTGGGCTCAGCCCGCAGAGGTTGTGGCCAGCACGCAGAGCGCGCAGAGGAGACGTGGGTGCAATCGGGGAGCCGGTCCCATCCCCCTGGAACGATGTGTCGGATGCTGCAGCCAGGGCCGTGGGGAGCCTCCAGCAGTGCTCGGCCGGTGGAAGCCCTGCCCTGCCCTGCCAGGCTGCTGCTGGAAATAACGGCCTGTCTGGAGCGAAACATCGGCGCCGAGGGAAGGGTTTGGTGAGTCAGATAATCTGCAGGCAAAGGCTGTGACAGTCCGCTTGAGTACGCCGTGGTACTATTGTTATAAAATATGATAATTGCATGCCCAGACTGGGCCGATGTACTTGCACGGGGAAGTGCTCTTGAATAATTAAGAAATATTCTGTATTCAATTTGCCGCTGTGCTTCCTACAGATCAAATTAGTGAGAGATGAATTCAATTTCAAAGTCATTTCTAAAATCTTTGGGTTTGTTCTTTTGAAATTTTTTTCCATTTCATTTTTTACTGTGTAAAGTCACAGGAAAACCTCACTGCAGCTAATAAAGACATAATGAGCAAGAAAATTAATGATACAAAACTGAAGGCAATGGGGAAGAATGTAAGTCATACTTAAACAGTGTTGTAGAAAATAGAGTTCACTTGAGTCCAATCCACTAGGAAACAAATATTTAATTGTACAGTAAATAATGTATTTTTAGTTTAAGAGAGGCCCGTTTCAAACCCCATCTCACAAGCCAAGTGAATATAAACAGGCGTGCAACCTGGCTCGCAGAGACCTCACGCCCTCCTGCGTCCCACCACAGGAAGGGGAAAGCAAAGAAACCCAAACCGGAGAGGAACAAGCAGGGCCAGACTCATTAATCAGGAATTGTTACTGGTTTCAGCAGGACGGCTTTGCAGGGAAAGGGGCTGCTGCTCTCCCGGGAACTCGAGTGAGAAGCCGCAGAGGAGTGGGATTGGAAAGAGGAGAGTTGTACGGGGACGGGCACCTCGGTGCTGACCCCGGGAGGCTGACCCTCAGCTGGGCTGCACGTCTGCGCTGTGGGTGTGGGCAGGGTGGGCAGCAATGCCCGCAAGACCTCCCGGGGCTGCCGCGGGGCTGCTGCGGGGCCAGGAGCAGGCAGGGTGGGCAGCGATGCCCTCGGGACCTCCCGGGGCTGCCGTGGTGTCCTGCGTGCCCTTGCAGCAGGTAACAGATGAGGAGCTCTCCAGTCGCTTAATGTTTTTAATAGCAAACGGAATTGCTCCCAATCATCAGTATCTTATCTGCACGTTTCAAGGGCACGTCCTCTGCAAACGCTGCCGTGAAAGTAAACACGGTGCCGCGCCGGGGTTTTGTGCGCCAAGGTGAATACGAGGAGGTGGATCTGCTTACTGCGGCTCTGCCCCGAGGGCTGCATTGGCTGGGGTGTCCTGTGCAGTGTGAGAACACTTCATGCCATAACCTTGAACAGGTGAAATACATGATTGAAAAATAATTGAGATGACGAGGATAATTTTGTTCTGCTCCCAGAGCAGCCCGCCTCCTGTGCAGCTTCAGTCCCCTTGTCCCCGAGGCGCACGGTGAAGCCGCCGCACCGATCTGTGGGGACAGGCAGGGTTTCTGGCTGGGCTCTGTGTTTACATGCTGACACAGTAAAAGCGGGTTAAGTGAGGCGCCAGGATCCGGCCGTGCATCTGCTGCCAGCATGGCTGAAACCACACCGTCAGTCCTCACCCATCTCCCTGGAGAGCTCTGGGGTGTAGAGAAACGCACCGCCACAGGTATCGGTACTTTACTGGTCCTTATGCCTCCCCACAATCAGTTTCACACAACTGGGTGTTTTCTGTGGCTGTGTCCCACCCCACGCTGCTCCATGGGGGCTGCTCTCCCACACGGCCCTCTGAGTTCACAGGCAAAACGCTTTCACCGGGAGCAGACGCGTCCCCCCAGATCACTCCTAGTGCCACGGGGTGGTCCCCGTTCCCCACCTGCCACGAGCCCCCGGCTGTGGGCTGCTTCTGCGTGATGCTGAGGAGGGAAGGCAAGCTTCAGCCTCTGATCCGCTCCGCTCGGAAGAAGCCGCCTCCCTGGAGCAGGACAAAACATCCTTGAATTCAAAGCCGCGGTCCCTCTCTAGCTCTGGGGTGGGCTGCCAGGCACAGGGATGGGGCCCGCACACCTCCCCGCAGGGCAGCGCCTCGTCTTCCTTCTTCAGTTCATTAACGAAATGCAAATCTGTTTCCTGGTTCTTCTTCTCTTTTCTTGTAAACCAGCTCTGCTGCAGCGTCTCTGTTCCTCTCCCTCCCAGTTCCCCTCGGCTCTGGCCCCGCGGAGACCCCGAGGTCTCCCATCACACCCAGCCCCTTGGGCACCCTCACAGCACCCTCCTGCTCAGCTGCCCTTCCCCGGCTTCTGCTGAGAGAAGGGAAAGGAAACACCAGCCTCAGAGACTGCAGAGAAGGGTCCAAGCCAAGTGCGGAGCTAACGACAGGCAAAGGCAGCGTGGGCACGATGCTGGGGGGTCTGCACCCTCTGGCAGAGCCGGGCAGAGGGAGCTGCAGCGGCCAGTTCCTGCCTCCCAATCCCAGCCCCAAGGGCAAACCCCTTTGTCTGGCTTTCCGGGCAAAGTTGGGATAGTCAGTAGGGATTTCCACAGGATTTTGGAGATACCATTAGCTATTCTTGAAGGCATTTTTATCCAGGAAAGGCAGTGGCCTTGCTGTAATTACAAAAATCAAAACAATTTCCATTGAAGCCAACAGTGGGGAGTTGATGTAAAGCTGGCACCAGGGCAAAAGGAGCGTGTGCAAGGGGTGGTCACCGAGTGCTGGGGGAGAGGAGAACCTCCATCCAGCTTCCAGGAGCAGACAGAAAAAGAGGGAACACCGAGACTGGGACCACTGAGCAGAACTGTGAGGAAATTAATATTTACACAGGGAGAGCCAGCGCTTACATCCATCTTACGGGTCGTACCAGGGCTAATGCACAGCAGACATCCCTGGAAACCCTCCAAAAAGGAAACTGGAGTTTGGTTTGGGAACTTCTGGTTCTAATTCCTGGAAACACAGCTTCAGCTCAATTTCACAGTGGTTTGTGACTTTTTTCCAGTGGTTATACAAATTTTGGGAAAACATTCCTCTCCTTGGAATTGCCTTATGATAATATAACCCCACTTAAGTGGTCGGAGGTTTTGTATGGCTTCAAACCACCCCAGAAGGTGCCTGCAAGAAGCAGTTCCCATCTGCCTCGCGTGCCCTGGCAGCTCGCAGTTCGGCCTGGGGATCGCTAGGGACTGTTTATCCACGGCGTGTCTGCAGTTTTATTACAGCCTGCCACTGTACTTTGACACGCGAGGAAAGCGAGCCCAGGGGGGGCTGTTGGGCGGGGGTCTGAGCTAGCTGTGGCATGCTCCTTCCCGGCTGCATCCCCGCTCTGGGCTGTGCAGAGCTGGAGCAGCGCGGGGCAGGCAGCAGCGTGCAGGCTGGAACACCAAAGTGAGAGAAAACTGAGCGGCAGGATGGGTGAAGGGTCTTCTGCCCCTTGGGCTCAGTTTAAATGGGACATAAGGAAGAGATTTTTTACAATGTGGGTGGTGAGATGCTGGAGCCAGTTGCCTAGAGAAGGTGTGGCTGCCCCCTCCCTGGGAGGGTTCAAGGCCAGGTTGGACGGGGCTTTGGGCAACCTGGGCTAGTGGAAGGTGGCCCTGCCTGGGGCAGGGGCTTGGAACTGGATGATCTTCAAAGGTTCATCCTGTGATTCTGTGACTCTGGGCTTCCAGGTGCTCTCCCTGAGGGGCTCACCCTGCCCAGGGTGTTGCTGGGAGAGGGACCAGCTGCAGGGTGTCAGTGCTGATGGGCTACAGGGCGGAGCAGGGTTTAAATCCCACTGCTCCAGCTGGCTGTAGCCTTTGGGGAGCTCTGTGGTGCCCTGGGCTGGGGTGGCTGTGCTGGGCAGCCAGCCTGGGTATGTGCTGGGGTCTTTGCTGTTGCAGCACTGGGACTTGCCTCCAGCTCCTGCGCAGGCAGGTTGTGGGGTGTACTGGGATGGGGCAGGTAGGTGTTTGATGCTGGTGGTGGCCAAAGGCCTTCCTGCTGTGGGTCTGGGCTTGATTGACATAGTGCTGAGGGATCTGGTGGAGTTGAGAATGGTCGGTGTGAGGTTAGTGGTTGGACTAGAGGATCTTCAAGGTCTTTTCCAACTGTGATGCAGGGGACGTGGTTCTGCTGCGAGTGCTCATCTGGGCAACTGTCACTGGTATGTACCCTGGTGAAAGCTTGCTGCTGTCGTGGGTGGAAAGGCTCCACGGTGCTGCATGGTGTAGAGCAAATCCCTTCTGTGGGGCTGAGCCCTTCCAGCCCAAAGGGAGCTGTGGGTGTTGGCTGCTCTTGAAAATCACACCCGGCTTGTCCTAGGCTGCTCCCCTGCCCCTCTCTGAAACTGGGAGGCCAAATCTCCACAGACTTAAAAGTGTAGGTTTAAACATCACTTTAAGTTCCACAGTCTTAATTCTGAGCTGCCTCTCTCAGCAAGTGGTTCCCTGCCTGCCTTGCAAAGCTTGGGATGTGTGTTGTATTTCTGCTGCTCTGGCTCCCGCGGTCAGCAAGGTGCTGTCCAAGGCTGGTGCCCTGCAAGCTGGCTGCGCCTCGGAGTCCCCAGAGCCCCACACCCCTCCCATGGCCAGCCTCAGGAAGCTGAACCAGGCTCCTGCGAGGAGAACCCGCCAGGGCGGGGGCTCCCCTCCAAACCTGGAGGGGTTTGGGAGCTCTGCGCAAACGGCAGAAGCTGGGAATCACTTTACGGGTTTCATGTGCTGCTTGTTTCCCCGCCTGGCTACGCAGCCCGTGGCTTGTCCGGCACGGCCGGGTTCTCCAGGCCGCAGCTCCGGCTCAATCCGATGCCTCGGCTGCGTGAGACTGGTTTTGTCCCTTAACCTGACAGATTCTAAGGGTGTCCCTTGCAGAGGAGAGCTGAGGAATGTACAAATTCCTTGGTATGAATTGGTGTGATGGCTTTCAGAGGGGGTATGTGGCATGTGTGTGTGCTGGAAAGCAGCTGACGTCCAGCCTTTGGTAAATGCGAGGTATAAAACCAGCCAGTTACACCTCTGGGTGCTGACTGCTGCTACTCCATCTCCAAGGGGCACATCAGTGAGTCCTTCTGGGAGAGGATGACCTGCTCCTACACCCTCAGCCCATCGGGGTCCTGCGCTCCTCAGCCTGTTGCTCCCTCTCCCCACCGCAAACCCCTGTGTAACAACCTGTGGAAGTGCTTTTCCACGGAGCATTAAGGGACCAAAGCTCCCATGTAGAACACGGATCGAGGCTGCTATTTGGTGTTTGCAGAGGAAATGAGTGGCAGCTGCTTGGCTGGGCCTTCGATGAGATTTCGTATTTCCCGAAAAAAGTGAGAGTAAGAATAGATAGACTGTTTGGCCTTTCCTGACAATGAAACTTTGTCATATCTATAATTAACCCTGTTATTTAAATACTTCTTCCATGAACATCTTTGAAGATTTCATAGCCCTTGGTTCCCTTATTACTTTTCCATTTCAGCTTCCTGTGCTACAGTGATTCCCAGGGGCATGACTAATTTCACTTTTCCATTTAATTGAGAACTTGTTTCTGACTTTGCCTTTGTGTGTTTAGCTGTAGCTTGGGCAGCCTGGTTAATGCCTTGTCGCTGCCCAAAATGCACCTGTCAGTCCTTTTATTTTCCTCTAGGAAAAGCTTCCCAGGGAATTTAGAGAACATCTGACCAACACTTTTCTTTCTTTCAGAAGCCTTTTCATCACTGTGACGCAGTCCTGTAGGAATTTCAATGTGGCTGTCAGTTTAATCCTGAACTTCAGCCCTTAGCTGCTGCTCTGAGCCCTTCTTACTCTCAGAGGATGTTATCTGAGCTTGCTTAGACGCAAGAAAAGTTGCAGGAGAGGCCTGGGATGCTCTCCCAGGTCTCTGAGATCTGTGGGGCTGAACAGAGGACGAGCACCACTGCACTAGTTCTCATGGTGGATTTTCCTTGTGGTGTGCTACGTGTCAAGGGGTTCACCCAAAGAATCCCAGGCTTGAAACTCTTCTTACTTATGTATCACTTGTCATTTTTGTGTCGGTAAGAATTTCCCTGCAGGGCCTGTAGTAACGTTTCCTTTGCTACTTCTCTGGCAGCTGCAGAGAGAGTGGATTTTCTTCTTTGGTTTTTTTTTTTCCCAGCTTGCTAAATAACTACCATTTTGCTCCACAGAATCCCTGCACAGGTGAGGCCTGGGCAGGAAAGGAGCTAGTGAAGCTCTTGGGCAGCACAGTGAAAAAAACAGGGGTGAAGAGTATAGCTGAAGCTGGAAGCCCACCTTTCTCTTGGGCTGAGATGTAACCTGGACCATGAGCAGGGAAACGGTGATCTTCAGTGCCGTTAGCCCTGGTTTTGCCTGGAAGGTAATTATATATACAAATGCACACATGTAAGCAGTGAAGTTGCTTTATGTATGTTCTTTCTGCATCACGATAGATGTGCTAAATGCCTCTAGACATCCTAGTTCCCTGACCTGGTAATTTCTTGCCCTCATCTTTGTGCTTGAACGATCGTCACATCTCCAGAAGTTATGATCACGCAGCCACTGTCTTCATGATTTGTGACACGGATTAAATCATGCTGCAGATAACGGATAATAATGCAGCACTTTGTTCTGTCTCTGCATGTATGCACAGTGCCGTTAACATTTACAGTGTGAATGGTGCTCTAAAATGAAATAGAGAAGGGGTCATTGTGGCTCAAGTCAAACAGGGATTTGTGCTGCCGGGTAACTGAGCCTCTGCAATCTCCCAGTTAAAGCATTACTCTTTAAAATGAGGTTTCTGTTTTGTAAGTTATTTTATGCCCAGTTCCTGGGCAGGGCAGCGTGACCACAGACCCAAGCATGATGATTCTAAAAGCTGCTCTTTGGTGGTACTTCAGCGTAAGGATCTCATGGTGCTTTTAATAGTCATCAACAACAGCACCACCACCAAATTAAGGGAGGACAAAGGAGACTGAGAGTGGAAACCTGGCTCCAGCGCCACAGGGATCATCATCCTGGAAACAAAAGTCAAAGCGTAACACCAGGCTAGGAAAAGCCAAAGGGATCCGTGAGTATTGCTCTGGGGAGGGTCCTGGTTCGGGTGCTGACAGCAGGCTGGTTTTGGGGTCACAGACCTGAACAGAAGGGAGGTTAGCAGTCAGGGCAGGTGTTGGAGCAGAGTATCAACCTTAACGAAGTAGTAAAAATGTAAGTAGGCTGCCACTGAAATTGGGGAAGGGGGAAGCAAGCAGCACTCTGGAGAATTGTGCCAAAAATCAAGAGAGCTGGGAAAAGTGCCACCCCCCGCAGCAAGCTTCATATTGACAGAGTGAAAGGACTGGCCCAGTTGGCAGAATTGAGGGGTCAGGTGAAGGGTCAAGGATATATATACAGCTTCTCAGTGTTTTAGCTGGAGAGTACTGAAAAGGTTTTTTTATTTTTAACAAGGAATCGAGGCAAACCAACCTCCTAAATGGGCTAGAAGTGCAAGCACCAGAGAACTCTCAAGCCCAAGGAGCATTCCTGTACTTGCTGCCCTTGGCAGCTGGGGCTTGGTCTACCCACTCCGACACCTGCCAGGGAGATGAAAGGACGCGGCGCTATCTTCGTCTGGAGACAGCTCCCCTCGGATGCGATGCCTGTGGGCTTTGTTACTGCAATTTCTGCTCTCTTCTCAGTGCTCCCGATGCCTCCCAGAGGCACGTGCCAGGAGAGTGGCTTGGCAAAGACCGTGCTGTAAGTAGCTGGCATGTCCCGGGCATGTATGAGCGGGTGTGACTGCTGCAGAGCAAACGCAGGAGGCGAAGCCAATTAGCCCAAGATAGACGACAGGCTTGTAGCAGTATAGCTATGGTAATATGCTCTCTGCGGGGGAGAATAGCTGCTTGCCCAAGGCACTAACAACAGATATAGGGACCTGGAAGGAGATAGATGGGGAGAAGATTACTGCAAGTAGGACTGCAGACTGACTAATAGCATCTCACATTGATATTTCCATTCAAAACCAGCTTCCAAAAACTGTTACCAAACCTGTGGTGTCTGTGAAACCCAGGAAGACTTGGTAGCACAAATGGCTAATGATGAGTTTTGAAAAAAAAAAAAAAAGAAATTATTGGAGGTTAACAAGTATAAGCTGGGAGTTGACGAGGTTTTGGAGATTGGGAGTGGGGACTCCAGTCCTGCCTGCTTTTCACTTTGGGGAGACCTGGCCCCCACATAGGGGCTCAACCATGTCACTGCTTCTCAGTGTAGAGACCTGTCCCCTGGGTTGTCTCGCCCACCCCGCAAAGCTGCCTGAAGGCCAGGAGGAGTGACTGCAAGGGAAAGAGAAGTTAGCTGAAGAAGGGAAAAGAGGAATCGAGGAGGTGGAAATTCATGTGTGACCGCTAGAGGCGTGACTCAGGAAGGAAAGGTACTGTTCTGCTGTAAGAGGTATACACATGTCAAAAATCATGTTAGCTGTATGTAAAACTCCTGAATGCTCAGTGGAGGGAGCGTACGTTGAGGGTGTCTCCAAGGCTATTTGCTGTAGCCACACGGAAAAGGTCTATCAAGTAAGACCATACCCAGAGCCGATTTCCAGGCTGACATGGCTGCCCTGGAGAATGGGAAGCTCTCGGTGTCTCCTCTGGAGTTGTATTCAGAGCTAACAAAAGGTCCAAGCTCAAGGATCTGATCTCTCAGAAGGTTGTCAGTACAATAGGTCAATACATGCCCTTTGGTTTACAACAGGGAATTCATGTAGATTCATTGCGATGGTCTAATATATTATCTGGAACACTTGGGTTTTTTGGCCATATACAATGCTTCATCTGTGCCCAGCTCAATAAAAAAAAAAAAAATCCTTGAGAGCAAGAAAGACGCGTGTGTGATATACAGTCACATAATAAATAGACCTTGAACATTGCTGCTTGAGGGCAATTCCAAGAAACCTCTCGTGTAGCTCCTGGTTTCTGACAGTCAAGATGCCCATTGTAGTCTCCTGGGGCTTAAAGAAATACATTAGTGTGCCCGAGCGTCTGGTGTTTTCAGAGCTGATGAGGGGCTGGTTTTCCACCTTCCCTCCCCCCCGTAACACTGTCACATGGGAATGTGACTGGGAATGCTGCTGGGCCGGGGGTGTCAGCAGGCGGAGAGGAGCCTCCAGAATCCCCGATGCCAGACGCTGGCATAAGTGGGTCTAGTACCAGCCTCCCCGTGGGTGGCTGTTGCCCCGAGGCTGCGGGGACAGGACCGTGAGGTGCCACAAGCTGACAGGGCCGCTCAGCACCGCTGCACGGGGACGGGGCTGGTTTCCCACCTCCTGCTCCTGCTGTCGCTCCTGCTCCTGCTTTATCTGACCAGTCTCATTGAAGTGGCAGAAAGCTCTCCTGGAGGAGAAGTGGCTCGTTCCTGCTGTGTTAGCAATGAGTGTTTCAGAGGTGCTGTAACCACTGCAAGCAGCAGAAAGATGGGGCAGGAAAATGGAGGTGGAGGGATATTGTGCTCTGGCAGATCAGGGAGCTGGTTCAGTTGAAAACTAAAAGAAAAACTTGTTAATTTTCAAACCAACCTGCTTAATCCAGCTGGTCGCCTGACTCGCCCAGAGGTAGCGCTGGTGTGAGGGAGGGCTGGGAAGAGCAGCTGGGGCTGACTCGAGCTGACACGATTGCAGCCTTCCTCTTCCTCCCGCTTGGCCGGGGCTGGGGTGGCCCCCACGCTTGCACCAGCACTGGTGGTTATTTGATCCCAGAGTGAGCTAAACTAGGTAGAAACTGCTCTTTTTTTTTTTTTTTTATTAATGCTGGATTAATTTTCTGCTGACTTTGCTCCCTGAGCGAGTTAGCTGCGGGATGCGGGTTGGTGACTGAGGAAGGGAGAATGTGTTAATGTGTGGTCAAGGATGGGCTCGGGGGTGGGAGTGTGGGAGTGCGGGAGTGCAGCGGCCGCAGCTTTCATCTGCTGGAATACGTGTGAGCACAGCCCTGGGGAGGCATGGAGGGGGTGCTGGTGGGAGACCGGTGGGCCAAGCTCTGCACCATGGCGATCGGTGGGCAGCATTACAGGGCCCCTACACAGCGCCCAACTGCCTTAGCTCACCTGGAGGTGAGGTGACCAAGTCGCTTAAAAAAATAAATCAAAGCAGGGAGGCAAACGCATGGGGATTGAAGAGGGATGCAAGCTATTAGCTGCAGGCAGGAGGATGTGGAAGCTTGGTTTTTTTTGCTTCTTTGTCCCTTTGGTGGTGTTCTTTTACAGTTTGGATGCGCAATCCTTGGAAAACTGGGCCAGAAGATGTCCATGGCTGTTCCTCCCCAGTGCCTGCTGCCCCGCTCTGCTCCCACACTTGGAGCTCAAGCACGATGAGTGTATCCTGATGAATGCAGTGCAGTGTAAGCAGGAAAAAGGGGAGACGAGTCCATGAGCTGGTACATTAATCGCTGCCTGCCCAAGGCCTCGGTTCTAGTCCCACGGTCTGTGTGGTATCTCATGTGTGACAGAGCTTTGTCATGCCTCGATCCTGTCCTCACCAGAAAATGACAGTTTGAGCATCGTTACTTTCTGTGGCTCTGGAAAAGTGCTGAAAAAAATTCAGCTTCCAGTCCCAGATATTCTGATCCTCTAAGGCAGTGTCCTATAAATCTAGTTACAGGTTCTTCTGTATTAGCTGCAAGTGCTGGAACACTCTTTTTAATACAAACAGTGATGATGTAGAAGGATAAAACCAAAGTATGTGCTCCTGTGGCTTTGTACAGTGTAGAATTAAGGAGTGTAATCCAAATAATATCTAGTGCTTTTATAGGGCTGTATGCATATGGCGCAAATGACAGCTAATTAAACTTTATATCCTGCCTACAAGATAAGCATGTAATTAGTATTACATCCTTTTTTATAATTAGGAGACCTCATCCAAAAAAATGTGGCTCGCCAACCATATCTGAAGGCAGTGACTCAGCCTGAATTAGGCTGTGGTGTGAAGACTGAGAAAATCGTGCTTTAGACCTGCCAGTGAATAAAAAAAGCTGAGACAAAAAGGTTGAGCTGGTATCAGGTTGCTGCGCCTGGACCCATCCACTGGAAAACAGAGGTGGATTAACTTTTTAGCATCAGGCTCGGGCTGGATCCTGTTCTGTCAGCCCTCTGTGAAGCCCAAGCTTTGTGCAAGAGCATCCATCTTCCCCAGTTTGCAAAAAAGCATAAAGCTGGCACTGGCTCCGCATCATGTTTCATGGCTGACTTGACAGGAATGCTGCCCTGTCGCCCAGCTTGATCCGGAACGCGCTCGCTGCGCGGCACGCGGGCTCGTGTTTGCCGAGCGGCGGCTGCCCCGAGCCCTCCTCGCCAGCCTGAATGGCTGAGCTGGGGAGAAAGAGGGAATTCCAGCCATCCGGGGATTAGCCCCAAATGTGTCTGTTTGTCACAGTCTGGGGTGAGAGGCCATCGCCGGCTCCTACGTGCTTCTCTGCCTGGGGGGGGAGGCAGCAGGGTTGCTTGCCCTGGACTCAGCGCTGTCATTTACAGTGAGAATGGATTTTCTCAAATCCGTGGGGCCGGCACTGTCAGTCTCTCCCGTTTTATCGCTCTTTAGCTGCCATCTACCTTATGGCAGCCAGAGCCAAAACCATGACGGGGAACAATTGTTTCGTGGGCTGCAGTTTGCTCCTGGAAGCTCCCAGCCGAGGGAAGGAGGTGACGAGGCAGCTGCTGCGCTCGGGCCAAATTCCTGGCGTGTTCCTGAAGGAAAGGGGCTGCAGGGAGAAGCCGCTGGGTTTGTGCACTGCTCCGCCGCGCTGTCCTGCCCCATCTCGCTGGGCTGGAGATGATGCGCTCGTAGGGTCATGCTGGGGTTGGGGACCTGGCTGCTGCTGGTGCTCCTTCCTGACCAGCCGTTTACTAGAGATTAAGGGTTTGTTTGCTCAACTCACACCATGAAACCCGGGGGAATCATCTGTGATGCTGATGTTTAATGGGAGGAAAAACGTGGAAAGCCGCAGCGTGGAGAGGCCCAACCAGGCGGCCTCTGAGCGGGCGGTGGATGCGGGTTTCCTCGCAGCCCTGCGGCCGCGGGGAGCGGGGCGAGACGCCGGGAGAGGCCCTCGAGTAACCCCCCCACGGTCTTCTCAGCGAGGGCTGAGCGCGGCCCAGCCCGGGGCTCCCCCACGGCGGCGGCCGGCCCCAGGTGAGGGCGGAGCGGGCCGGGCGCTCCCTCAGGCCGCACCGGGCCCGAGCCGGGCGGGCTCTCCCTCAGGCGCTGTCGGCCCCGCCCCCGCGAGGGCCGCTGGTTGATTGGCTGCAGCGGGCGGCAAGGGCGGGGAGAGGCGGAGCCGGCACCGCCCATTGGCTGGAGGCGTGCGCGGGGAAGGGGGCGTGTCGCGGCGGCGGCGGCGCGGGCGGGCAGCGCGCGGGCCCTGCCCGGGCGGTGGCAGCTCCGCCAGCTCTGCCGGCTCCGCCCCCCGTCCCTCAGCGTTCCGCGCCGCTCCGCTCCCTCCGCACGGCCCGGCCCGACCCGGCACGGCACGGCCGCTCCCGGGGCGCCAGCTCCCCGGAGAGGCGGGCCCGCGCTTCGGCTTAAAAAAACCCCCACCAAACCCCGTGTAATTTTAATTTTTTTAATATTTTTTTTTTTTTTTTGTGGTGATCGGTGCGGGCAGCATGGGGCTGCCGCCGCTGGAGTTCAGCGAGTGCTGCTTGGACAGTCCCCAGTTCCGGGAACGGCTCCGCTCGCACGAGGCCGAGCTGGAGAAGACCAACAAGTTCATCAAGGAGCTCATCAAGGACGGGAAGTCGCTCGTCGCCGCCCTCAAGAGTAAGTGAGGGGCCGGGGGCGGCCCTGCCGGGGCCCCGCGCCCTCCGCCGGCCCCCCGGCCCCGGCCCGCCGCGGTCCCGTCTGGCCCGTCGTTGCCCGACGTGCTCCGTGGCCTCCTGGCCTGTCACGGGCCACCTGCTCCCACTCGTGTCCCCGCAGCCCTTTGGGGTCCAGCTGGTCCGTGGGGACGTGCCTGGTCGTGGTCCCTCAGGTCCCAGTCCGGGGCCTTCTGGGGCTGCGTCCTTTGGGGGTGGTGGGTACTGTGCCCCCCCCACCCCACCCCACCCCGGTTGTCCTCTGTCCTCTCTCTATGCGGGGTGGGGGATGCCCAGTGCCCCCTTCCCGGGCTGACCCCACCGCTGCTGTCCCCTCCATCCCCAGTGGAGACAGCTGGTGTGGGAGAGCCGTGGGCTTGGGAGGGCAAAGCTTCAGACCCCCCGTTTGTGGTGGGGGCTGCGCAGGTGGGGGACCCTGCAACGCAGGCTGTGGCTCCGGGGATGGTGAGACCCTCACCCGCGGCCGGCAGCGTCCCTGTAGTTCCCCCTCGTGCCCAGGCTGGGCTGGTGGCCATCCCCACCTCTACGTGGCACCCAGTGCCACGGTTGGGTGGGCTGCACCCTCGGGGTGCTGTGGTGGGTGGGCTGCTCCCCGAGCAGCAGCTCTGTTCCCACTGTTCCCCCTTCTACGGGGTCATTTGGGTTTTTTTTCTTTTTTAACTTTCTTTGGCCCAAATCACCGCCCCAGCCAGTACGTTTCCTGTACCCAGAACGCCGGCAGCACCAGTTGTCACCTCGCTGAGCTCGCCCTGCCCTGCTCTGCTTTGGTTGTGGGAGAGGGGCATGTCCATGCACACCCGTGCTGTGGACCCCTCCGTGGCATCGCCGCTGACACCCCAGCCTGGCCTCGGGGATGCGCTGGGGTTATTTCGGGAGCTGAGGCGCGGCCGTGTCACCCCCAGGGCGTGTGGGTCGGTGATGCTCCGGCCGAGCCCCCCACCCCATCCCATCCCGGGAGGGCCGAGCTGCAGCTGTGGGCTGATTCCTGTCCCCTCCCCTTCAGATCTCATACCGAGCCCCACAGGTGCAGTTCCCCCGTGCAGCACCTGGGAACGTCTGGATTACAGGGACCCCCATTGTGCCAATTCTTGGCATTTTGGGTGAAAAAAACTCAACCCGATAGCTATCAGTGCATTTATGGTTCTGCAGGTCTGAGCTCCCTTTTGCTGCGGTGTGTTTGCCTGTCGAGCTGAAGGCAGCCTGTGCCTGGCCCTGCCTGGAGCGTTCATTTTATCGCAGAACAAACCCTACAGCATCGTTTTACACTGAAAATAGATTTTAAGAATTAATGGGTGGGTCCCAAGGGTGTTTGTCTCTGGGCTTAGTCAGCGGGGACTTTTACTGGGGCGATGGGCAGGTGCTGGCCGAGGGGGCTGGCTGTGCCCTCAGCCTGGTCACACTGCACATCGGGTATTTTTGGGTGTGCTCGTGGCTGCTGGGGGACTCCGTGGCCATGCTGCGCGGCCGCTGTGCTCTGGCTGCCTGCGCCGGGGCAGGAAGAAGGCTCGCCGGCCTCCGGAGATAAGGATGTTTTTTATGGCTGAATTGTTCTGAAGCCTCTATTGAATGCGTTCCTGGATTAGACCTTAATTCCCGTACAGGGCTGGGGGTGTATTCCACTGATGCCCTGGCTGCGGTCAGTGGGGGCATGAGTAATGGTGATTTTGCTGGAGTGTTAATGCCCAAGCACTGGCGCTGCCTGGCCTTGTGGCTGCCTCGCATGCGTGTGTGGCTGCAAGCTCCCCACAGAGGGGCTGCAGGGCCCTTTGTGGGGAGGTTTGGGGGTGCTGGGGGCTGGGGATGAGTGTCCTCCTCCCTGGCTGTGATGCTCGGCCGCCCCGTGCGTCCCTCTGCTGCGTGTGGCCCCTTCTCCCGCAATTCCTGTGATGCCTCTGGCTTTTCCAGCAGCGACCTGGCACCAGACAGGATCCGGCCCAGCTCTTTCCACATGCGTTGTCCTCGGTGTGTGACAGGTCTGAGCTCTGGCCGTGGTGCGTGGGCTATTACAGACCCTCTGGGCATCCGTCCGCGGGGGTGGAGATGCTCCAGGGGTGGAGAGCTGCTGCGCTGGCTCTTGCTGGGTGTTGTTCCCATTTCACTACTGCAGGGCTTTGGGGTGGCACTGCCATGAGTCGGTGCAGGTGGGACCTGGTGGCCATTTCTGACAACGACTAGGCGCTCGGTTCTCTTACCCGGCTTTTATTTTTCTCCAGTGTCTCTAAATGATTTGTCTCCCTGTGGCTGGGCAGGGTGGCCTTACCTCACTGCCGGCATCACCTCCACGTACGCTCCTTGGTCGTCGTGGATGATGTGTGGATGCGGGGCTGGGCAGGTCCAGGGAGCAGCAAATCCCCAGCTTGGGGCATGCTGCCGCTGGAGCGAGGGGCTTGGAGGGCGTCTTGGCTCTTGGCACAGTGAGGCAGCCTGCAACTGAAGTTACTTGAAGTCTTGGCAATATCCTCTGTCATTTTCCTTCCTCTTGCATTTTCTGCTGAATGTTTCACATCCTCTTTGTTTTAAGACAGGCGCGAGGGGAACGTAACTCTTTGTCTCAGCGAGGAGCGAGGCGGAGGGCGACTTGGACGGGGCTGTGGTGTGGCTATGCGACAGGGAGGAAGATGCAGGAGGGAGGAGGACCCCTGCACAGCCCCCACTCTGCCAACACCAGCACAGGCAGGAGCGGTGTGCAGGGACGGTGAGGCTGGTGTAAAGGCCCATAAAGTCTCTCTCTGGGTTTGGTGGAGGAGCTGTTCTGGAGCTACCCCGCTTTTGCCCTCTGTGAAGGTATGGCAAGAAATGGGACTGATTCACAATGCTTTCTCCTTCATTTAATAAGGAATAAATTCAGAAGGTTGAAAAGAATCCTCATTTGCTGAAGGGCTGGTCTTGCTAAGTATCCTCTGATGCTGAGGGCATCTCTGGAGTGTGGGTGTATATATGTATATATAGAAATACTGTTTTTTTTTCCCCACCCAGTGAGTATTTGTGCCTATTTCTATTGTCTCCTTTTGCTGCTTGGCTGGAATTAGGAGTGACCTGGTTTTCAGCAAAGCGTGTCCCTCTTTCTCCCTTACATGCCATACATAAATTATTCAGAAAGTTTTGCAAATGTGGAGACCTCAAGTAAGACATAAATAATAAACTTGAAACTCGGATGCTGTGAAACTTGTTCTCCAGCGAAGGAGCTGGGGTGACCATTGGTACCAGGGATACGGAAGCATTTTGCCCCTTTCCGTGTTCCCTGTGCCTGCGGAAGGGGCAGGCAGGGAGCTGTGTCCCGGCCGGCGACTGGTCCTGGTGTGGCAGCTGCCTGTGGTGCTGGCAGCGCCACCAGCCCCTCTGCTTCTGGGGAGGGGGACATCCAGCCCAGCTGCCCCGATAGCTGCTGCAAAGAAAATGATGGTGCTTGCTTTGGAAAACGAGCAGCGCACACGTAACGATGGAGGATGTGGGGCTGCAGGTGGCTGGCAGCCATCGCCTCCCCCGTACTGCTGTGAGGGGCTGAGCGGGGACACCCTCCTCCTTCTCTTCCTCCTCCTCCTCCTCCTCCTCCTCCTCTTCCTCCTCCCCGCAGCCTCCAGGTCTCCCCGTGCTCTGTCCCCGTGGGGATGGGGCTGTGGGTCTGTCGTCTCCTTTGGACGCCAGGACTGCAGTCCGGTGGTGCCCTGCCACGTTTCTGCTCTTGTTTTGTTTTGCTTCTTCCTCCAGCTCCCAAGCACTAATTTGAAGCCACCGAACTCGTCCACGCCCCGGCTGCTGCTGTGCTCGCACGTTGCAGGCTGCAATTTGGGCGGCGGGGCCGGGCTGGGAACGGTGGGGGCTCTGCAAACCTCATCCCGGTGAGGGGTGTGAGGGCCGGACCCCGGCTGGGCTGTGCCGTGCCCGGGGCTCTCGTGGGAAGGGCGGAGGTGCCCGTGCTCCCGAGAGGCCCAGTCGGGCTGGTTTGGGGTTTTGGATCCTTTTTCCTTTGGCTGTTTGTTGGGATGAGCTGCGCTTGCCCGTGTAGCGCTGGGGTCGCGGGGGTGGCCTGTGCTGCCACCATGGGTGACACCAGGAGGGCTTTTGCTGCGGCTGTGGGGTTTTTCCTGGGACACATCCTGCTCCATGGCTGCTGTGCAGCTTAAAAAGCAGAGTGGGGTGGTTGTGTGGTTCCTGGTGGTACTGTCAGCGTGCTGGACTCGGCCCACAGACCCTGCGCTCGCACACGGATTCTGTTCACGTCTCGGCAGGCTCTTGCTGAAACTGAGCCTTTACAAAACGTCTGTGCCTGTGGTGTGGTGCGGCCATGCCCTACCCGGGGCTGGTGCCGACTCCACAGCTCGCCTGGAAGGGAAAGTGAAACTTCTGTCCAGTGTTTAATATGAGCAGTTAATTCCCTTTTGATACAAACAAGGCTCAGGCTGGCAATAAGGAAACAATTCAAATTTGGCCAATGCCTTCAGTTCCCTTCTGCCCCAGCCGACTTCCGTACCGTTGCTGCCTCTCCCTGCCCTCCCCCCAGTTTGGCACACTTGGTGCCCCCGGCAGCGGCACCCCAGAGTCTGGGGAGGCCCTGGCTTGGGTGGGTAGAGCTGCAGACAGAGAACGCGGCGCCGTGCACGCGAAGTGGCCTCGCTTGCCTTGTGGGTGTGTCGGAGGAAGAGCCGTGGCTTGGGTGGCTTTGTAACCCGGTGCTCTCTGGGGTGTCAGGTCTGTGTGCTCCAGCACTGCAGGCACCCGCCAGCCCTGGGGAGGAGAAACCTGAAGCCCTTCTTGGATTATTTTCAGCCTTTTGTCCTTCTTGTCCCTGAAGAAAGCAGTAACAGCCCAAACCTTCCCATCGCCCGCACACAGAGGAGAGAAAGGATTGGGATACAGAGGGTTAGGCCTGGTCTTTCCAGGAATGGCCCTTATTTTTGCAGGTGCAAACATGAATGGTTAGAGCTGTGCTCCTGGCCAGGAGACAGCTGTACTTCTGCAGGCTTGGGTTTGGAGGAAAAG
The DNA here is from genome assembly GCF_047716275.1 of Strix uralensis. NCBI lineage: Eukaryota > Metazoa > Chordata > Aves > Strigiformes > Strigidae > Strix > Strix uralensis. Next base: position 22,898,750 of record NC_133985.1, read on the forward strand.
GAGTGTTATGCTTTCTGGAGGGTGCAAAAATAAAAACAACCCCCCTGCCCCGTTGGGTTGCTGTGGCTGCTTGTGTTTGGTTCTGCTCTGCTTGTGCTGTGAGGAATGGGGTTTGGCTGCCGCCATCGAGCGCTCGGTGCTGGCCGCCTACGAGCAGCAATGGGGTGCAAGGGCTGCTACAGTGACTCACGCCGCGCTTGCCACACAAGCCTGTTTCGCATCTTCCAAGGGCTGAGGAAATTGCTGCCTTGCGGCGGGGAGGATTTCCTGGGGCTCGGTGGCAGCGCCGCGTCTGTGCGGGCAGAAGCCCCGGTCCTTTCCCAGTTGGTGGGACCCAGCTTCACCCAAAGAGCTCGCCCCGTGCTCGCAGGGGTGGGGTGTCTCTGCCAGCGCTGAGCCTGGCAGTGGTGGGGCATGGCCAGGCCCCCCACGAGGCCGCCCTGGGCTCTCTGCCTTGGCTGGGCAAGCAAACCGCAGGGCCAATCTGGGGGGAAAGCACGTGGTTTTGGGGTTTGGTTGCTAAGATGAGTTGATTCTGATTTTTCCCACTTTGTTCACCCCGTGAAGGTGTAAGGTGGCTCCCCCATGTATTTTTCCTCTCTCTTCCTTTTGGAGGGCCGAAGGAAACATTTGGTGTGGGGAATACGGAGAGGTATGTGGTTATAGCTCCGCCAGTTCTGCGCCAGCAGGGCCAAAGGCAAAGAGGACTTCTCCCTCCCTTGCATGACCTGTGTGGCTTGTGCAGTCACATATTTAATAGCTCGTCTGGTATTTTATTCAAACGAGGGGTAATACAAATGATAATACTCTGCATTATTTTCAGCCCAAGTTGAAAGCTCCTCCTCTTCCTCTCTGGTGGAACTCAGCGACAGGAACATGTTCCTGCTCGGGGGATGCTCTTTGCTTCTGCTGGTGGGTCCGCACCGTGAGTCGTGGAGGGACGGCTCTGCAGCCAGCGTTGGCTCCGGAGCGCGGCACACTTATCGCGTGGGGCCCAGCCCTGTTTGTAAGAAGGAAAACTCAGGGTGCGACAGCCCTTCACCCTGCCGGGGCGTTGCAGTGGTTCCCATGGTCGTGATCCATGCAGGAGGCTCGTGGCGACACCCCCAGGCATTGTTTGCCTGTCTCCCCAGGGGTCCCCCGGGGTCCCCCCCATTCACAGCCGTGAACCCTGGGTGCTGCTGTGCGTGGGGAGCGATGGGGAGAGCCCAGCTCCTGAGCGATGTCGGCTCCTCGAGTCCCTCTGGCTGTGACCCCACCTCTGCTGTGCCACTGGGCTGCATGCAGATCCAGGCTCTCGGCAGCACTGGGGAGGGAAGCTAGTGAGCAAAAGGGCCTGGGCACGCAGGAGAGTGTGTGTTTGTGATTACGTCTTTTAAATTACACTGGCAGAAGGCTCATCAGCGGGGCTTAGAGATCTTTTTAATTGGAAGTGTGCCACAGAGCACCTCTGGGCGCATGTCCCAGTACACCGGTGTGGTGATGGTGTCTGGAGAAGCTGCTGGCCCGGTGGATGCCACTGCCTGGCCGTGGCACCAGCACGGACCAGGTGTCCTGTGTCAGGTTAAACTCGACCCTTTTGGGTTGGCGGGGGATGGACTGGGGAAGAAACAGCAGCTTTGAGACGCAGGGGCTGCGCTGCTGGAGAGAAAAATCTGAGCAGGAGGTTGGATGGACCTGGAGAGGGGGATGCGGAGGCGCAGGGTGGGGTGTCCCGGTGTTCCTCCAGCGCCGGGAGCCAGGTACCTGCTGGGTCCTGCTCATACTTCCAGCACGGAGCAGATTTGCCTGATTTGGGTCAAGAGGCCGTTTTTCCAAGGCTGCAGCTGTGCCAGCACAGCCACATCTCGTGTCTCCGTTTGTTCCTGCCATCCCACCATGCCAAGCGGTGCATGTGGTGTGTGTGGCGTTACCTGTGTGCCCCGGGACATGGGCTGGGGGTGGTGGGCTCTTTTGGTTTCCTGTATTTATTTATTTTTTTTTTCCTTTGGGGGTGGCAACTCACAATGACGTTGAAAATGCGTACGAGGAAATGCTGTTCCCATGGTTGCTGCGGGGAGGGTAGGAGGCAGTGGTGCCGGGGCTCTGCCGCCTGGCCCCGTGCTTTTCTCCAGGTTGGCACACGCGGCACTTCCCTGGCTGATCCCAGCCAGGCAGGAGCCTGCAGAGGGACAGGACGGGACATGGTGAGCAGGCTCGGCCCTCGTGGTGCTGCCAGCCCCCTCCCCGGCTGGCAGAGGGGGAATGCAGACCCTTCTGCTCTCACCCCTCCCTGCAGGCACCCCGAAATCCTTGTGTAGCCATGCACAGAACGGGGCAGGGCTGCTCCAGGGGTTTGCATCCCCCCACCCGAGCAAAGGGGCTTCAGAAACCGCCACCCTGGCCGAGGGGCAGCAGCGGCGGTGTGGCAAAGCAAACCCTGCGGTGGTTTGGGCAGCCCTTCCGTGCCGTCCGGCAGCAGGACAGCAGGAGGTTGGGCTTTGCTGGGTATCCTGTCACTGTGCTTGGTTTTTTTTTGGGTTTTGTTTTTTTTTTTTTTTTTTGATCCACCAGTTTTAAACCAGGTTTGGATGCGGCGTGATGAGTAGCTGTAGCGTGACCGCAGTGGGCGGGAAGGGGGGGGCAAAGCGAGGGGGAGCTCGTACCAAAACCCGCACAGCTTGTTCGCTTCTCGGCTGCTCGGCGTGAATCATCCCTCCCTCCTCCCCCGGGCACGCGAGCGGCTGTCACCGTGGCCGGCAGAATCGAGGCTGTTTTCCCTCTTTTCCTGGCACTCTCCCCGCTCCACCCCATCCTGAAGGCTCTTCCACTTGCTCCCCGCAAGCGCCTGGTGGCCCTGAGCCCGTGGGCCGCATGCTTCCGATGAGGCGTGCTTGTTAGGGCATCACCCTGGCCCTTAATTGCGAGGGTGGTCTCAAGTGTGGCTTGGAGGAACCGGGAATTGCACTTCTCTGCCTCCGCTCCCGCCAGGAGCATGGGGGTCCCAGTGCCTCCAGGACACCGGCCGACAGCCGTGGGATGTGCTGTGGTGTGGGGACGGTGATGCGGAGGGGGAAGGGGCCGTCTCTGCTGTGATGTCGAACCGGTTTCAAGCTGGAGTTGGTGGGAAGTTACACCAGCCTCCGGACCATCTGGCTCCTGCACGTGGAGCGGCAAGCGCCAGCCGTGCCGCGTGGGGGACGGGGCTGCCTGCGCCAGCGCCGGCGCGGGGGCGAGGGGCTGCCGGAGGGCCCGGCTGCTGCTTCCTCGCCCTTCCCTGTGGTTTAGACCCACGGCCGGGGTGCGGGGCTCCCCACAGCACCCCATCAGCGGAGACGGGGGCAGCCAGCAGGCACCGAGGGGATCGTGTGCTTTCTGCCCCGCGCCAGCCCGGCTAGGCGACTCTTTATTCCCTGAAAGACAAAAATGCTCCCTTTGTTCTGGGCTGCAGCGTAAAATAATCTATTTTAAAAAGATACAGATCGTTTATCTACAGCCGGGCCGTAAATAGCTCGTAAAATAAGAACTTTCTTTTTCCTCAGGGCTTGCCCAGCTCCCTGGCGCGTAGCTGTGCTGTGCCGTAGTGCTGCCGTCACGAGGTTGACATCACATGCAGGGACATTACTGCGACCCGCGTTTCGCCGCCGTTAGCCCGGTGCGCTCGGTGTGCTGCACGGGGTGGGCATCTGTGTGAGCACCCATGTGCTTTTTTTCTTTTTAGCAGCTTCTAATCCTGCATCGGTGTCTCAGGGAGGTATAAAGGGTTCTCTGCACGGGCTGAGTGACCTGTAGAATAAGCTGACATGTGCCTTTTTAATAATACTGCCCGGTAGAGCATCCCTTCGCTGTTTTGCCTTTTTCTAGCTGAAACAGCATCTTGTCCAGAACCATGTCCTCACTGAGCGCTGGTTGCTTAGCAATGTTTTACAAAAAAAAAAAAAAAGAAACCCCACCGCAGAGCAGAACGGTTGGGTGGCTCTCCCCTGCTTTCCCCTGTGCGGCCGGGGCAGCGGCAGCTCTGCCTTGCTCTTGCAGGGTTTGGGGAGCAGGTGCTGCCCTTGCTCTGTCCCTGGAGAAGCAGTGGGTGCTTGCGGCTCCGCTCCCTCCAGCCTGGGAGGTGGGTGCTGCCGCAGGGAGCGTTTGAGCGCGGGTGGCCTGTAGGGAGCTGGGAAGCATTTCCAGGATTGCATTCCCCAGCCCTTTCTGTGTCGGTGGCCACGAAGGTTGGGAGAAAGCCCAGGTTAAAGACAGCGATGCACTCTGGGCCATGCGTCCCATTTCTCACCTTGCATGCCTCCATGGGGTCTGCTAGAGATTTTTTTTTTTTTTCTCCCTGCTGAAGCAGGAAAAATTGACTCACTTGCCGGCGATGTTCCTGCGAACACGGTGGGATTTTTCCTGTTCTTACAGCTGAGGTGGAAGAGCATTGGAGACAAAAGGATTTCCGCAGACTTCTTGGGAGGAGAAGGAAGCAGGCTGCTGCAAAACTGCTTTTTGAGGGCCTGGGAGCTGACCCCGCTTTCCTGCCATGGCTGTGGGCACGCCGGCCGCTGGCGAGAGGCCAGGGTGGGTGCCAAGCCGAGGGGGGCACAGCCGAGGCCCTGCCCCACGCTGCGGGCAGCGGGTGCCGTGGGATGGCTGGGATGTGCCGGAGGGGACTCTGCCTGCAGGGATGGGGTGTGGGGTCCACAGAGTCATCGTCCCCCCTCGGGACCCCAGTGCTCCAGAGCCTGCTCCTTGAGAAACCAAGCTGGCCCCCTGCCAGGCTGGCTATTAACTAATTAGATTTAATAATGAGCTAATCCAAATGCGTGGCTGAGGCAATCTGCTCCTGCCCGATGCGCGGTGTCTGGCCAGGGGCTCTGCCAACGTGCCCCCGCTGTGCCAGGACCCCCCCGCCCTGCCGAGACCCCCGCCTGGCCTTCTACTCCACTAATGGTCATTGCCTCGGTCAGGAGCAAATTTCTTCTGGATTAGCATCCTCTAAATCGATTAGCTGTCTCGGGCAGGGCATTTTATTCTAATGAAATGTGATTCCAGGCTCCAGTTGATGAATTATTGTGGCAATGAGGGTAATCTGCCGCCTTTCTGTGGGTCGTTCCAGGGCTTGATAAGGGGGGAAACGGGGAAAGGCTCAGAGGACAAATTATAATTAGCGTTACACTATCACGGATTCGCCCGCGCTTCCCCAGCGAGGCAGCTGGGGGGAATAATGGTGAGCTGTGAGTAAAACGTGGCATTTCCATCGTGCCGCAGAGGCGGTTTACTCGTAGATGTAGGGCTGGATGCGTTTGTGCGACCTGCTCGGTGCTGGTGGGAGAGTGGGGCGGCTTGCAGGCACGGGGGTAAATGCAACATTCAAAATCCTTGTTGCCTGAAAGAAGTTGGAAAGATCTTCCATGGTTTTGGGCTTAGAGCTGAGCCAGTGGGGAGCAGCAGGACGGCCGCTCTCCGTGGCTGCGCCATCGCTCTCCTCGGAGCAGCGCCGTTCCCAAATGCTCCGGCCCTGGTTGTGACATGGGGATTTCACTGCTGCTTTCTCACAGCAGTTCTGGCGTGTGCAGTCGGCTGCCCGTGGAAACGCCAGCCCGGGCAGTAGTTTTCCATTTCATTTCCGTGTCCCTGAAGTTTTCCAGGCACCTCAGCCGTCACCCACGTCTGCCGTTTCGATGCATCCCCTCCTCTGTGTTTGAGTGTTGAGTATTTACATGGGATTTTATTCGCAGACTTCATCTGCTCCCACCTGAGCTCCCTCCCCTTGCTTGGCTGCCCGTCTGCTGGCAAACTTTCCGCCGGCTCGGCCGCCGCTTGCTGCCGCAGGCACAGGTTGGGGCGGGGTGGGGGGGTTCTGCCGTAAAACAACACCAGGATGTGAACAAAAATAAACACGGGGAAAAGTGCCAGGCCTGGTAGTTGGGTGGGGAAGTGGAGAAATCTCCTTTTGTTTTGTTTTGTTTTGCTGCCAAGTGCATGAAATGCTCTCGGTGTTCAGGGCCAGCGCAGGAGCATGGGGGTGGCACTCCGAGGATGCTGACCTTCCTCGCACACCTGGACCGTGCTGTGTCCCAGCGTGAGCTGCTGCTCCTTCCCTGGGTGCGAATGGGTCATTCTGGGCATGCAGCCCCTGCCCCACCAGCAGCCACGGGCAGCGATGCTCTGGGGGGGCTGTGGGAGCACTGGGGTGTTGCCACGTTCGTGCAAAGCACCAGAAAGCCCCCCCCCCCAGGCGGTGGGCACGGAGGGCTCTGCCGATCTGGCGTGCTGGTTCCTGACACGGTGGCAGTTCCTGACATGGTGCTGGTCAGCCTGGAAGCTGCCTGCTGGGGTATTGGTATCTTGCTTTGGGCCTCTTATCTTCAAAGACCATCCCGGGGGTTTCATGGTGGTTCCCAGCCGCTGCCAGGAGGGCTCTGATCACTGGCAGCTTGCCTGTGTTTCTCTGAGCCCCAGTGCTCCTTGCTGTGAGTGAGGATGGGCCTTCCTGCAGCTGCAGACATCTGTCTTGGCCAACGTCTCCAGAAAGAGTAAACCTTTCTGGGGTCATTTGCATCGTTCACAGGTTTTGTGTTCTCCTTCCTCGTCCTAACCTCAGCTAAGGACAGCTCGCGGTGCTCTGCTGACCCGGCGTGTGCAGGTTGCTCCTGGATTTCTCAAGGTGTTTTATTTTCTATCGCTTCCCTTTGCTCCCGCCTGGCATCGTCTCTGCCCGCTCTCCACCCGGGCCTCTGAACTGAGAGCTGCTGCGGCTCGTTATGTGCCTCCTTCCTCCCCACAAATAACGCGCTTAACGCAGAACTGGGGCAGGGCTGAACTGTGCTGGGCACTAAACAGAGCGGTTACTTCTGAAAAATCCTGTTTGGGCAAGTAGAGGGAAACAGTCCAGAGTTTCCATGGAGGGCAGGAGAGATGGGAGCCTCCCTACATCCTCCTTTCCCAGGAGAGGTCGTGGAGCCCATCGCTGTTTGAGGGTTCGTGTGCTTGGTGCTGAAGTGAGGGTCCCTTTGGGTGCCACCCTTGGCAGCAGTGGGGACTGCTTCGTTAACCCATCCCTGCTGCCTTGGCATGGGGAGGGGGGAATGGGCACGGCCGTTTGCATGCGCTGGGTTTCTGAAAGGTCTCAGCCACCCTGCGATAAAGATCTGAGTCACGAATGTTGCTGTTTGGGTTTTGCTGCTGTAGGAAGTGGTGGGCAAATGCTAAGAAAAGCTGAACAGGAAGGATGGAGAGCGGTGGTGAGAGCCCTGCTCAAAGCGTCTGCGGCAAAGCGGCCTCTGCATTGGGCTAAAATGTTCAGAAATGGAGACAGATCCAGTCTGGAGTCTGGTCAGAGGAGCAAGGGCTCTGATGAGCCATCGCCTTCCTCAAACCAGGAGGCGGCTGCTGGAAATATGGATAATTAAGGATATGGTGTAGTTGAGAACAGTCAGTGGACTAGGTGATCTTCAAGGTCTTTTCCATCCGAGATGATTCTGTGATTCTGTGAAACAGAAGAGTGGCCGGAGCAGTGTGAGTCGGAGGAGGCAGGTCCTGGCCCCCTGCGCTGCCGGTGCCCCAAGCCCCTGCTGCGGGATGTGCTGGCAGGCCCGCGGCGTTGCCATCAGCCCGGCTTCTAGCCACCACCACGGGCGTTTTGGAGCACATTCCCAAAACACGCCTTGCAGGTTTGGACCATTTCTAGTACAGGTGATGGGAGGAGCAGGCGGGAGCCTGTGATGCCTCATACATCCGTCACCAGATGTTTCTGAGCGTCCCACGCAGCTCTTATCTCCCTGAAGTTGTTTTCACTGATTTTAAAGTTTTCTGTGAAGCGCCAGCTCGCCACCGGAGCTCCAATGAGCCGGTGCCCAGGGCTACAGCTGGCGAGGCAGTGCTCGCTGCAGCAAGAGGGGCTGCCTTCCCCTGCCCCTCCAAAGTGGGCATCAGCCCCAGCCCACAGCTAGGCAGGGGCTTCCTTCTAGCTTTATCTCTTTTTTTACATCTGTCCCCTTTCTTCCTTGGCACGACCTGCCCGGCGAAACCCCGGCAGAGTCAACCACTGCCAACAAACCCGCCTTTTCCCCGCAGCTTCGCCTTCGAATGGGGCCGCTGAAGGCAGGTACCTGTGACCTCGGCTGCTGTGGGCAAGGGCCACCTCGTGTCCCCGGGATGCAAAACCTCCTCCATCTTCCTGGAAATCCAGCTATCTCTCCAGGAGACCCAACGGTCCTTCTGGCTTCATTTCCCTTGGATTTTCAGTGCCTTTCATCAGGAATCTTGGGAAGCTTTGCAAAAACGTCCTGGCCTGGCAAGGCTCCCAAGATAACTCCAAATGTTATTGATTTGGGGGTGGCAGGATGACGTGGCCAGGGTGCTGGGCTGGTGGGCAGCGCAGGGATAATTTTAGCTGTGCAACCAGGCAGTCCTTCCAAGGGCTAACTTTGTTTTTCACAAAGCACGGAACTTTTATCTCTTAAAATACCATGGAAATAATTCATGTCTTCAGCGTGTTACTCAAATCTGATCTGCTATTTGAGCCCAGTCAATAGTCCCATTCATCCTACAATGGGTTCTCTGTCCCTCTGGCAAACATTTTGCCGTCTGAAGCTACGTTGAGTGTGTGAAGCGAGGCATACGGTGATGCCTTGGCTGGGCAGCGGTGCACTGTGCTCCCATGGCTGCGGTAAAAGGCTGAGCAGAAGCTGTGGCACCTCCCGGGTCGTCAGTCTTGGGGCCATCTTGGCCAGTTCAATTTTTCTTGTGTTTTAGCGCATCTGAGCATTTCTGGGTTTTTCCCTTGAAGCGTGGGTCGTAGGGTGTACATATTTGTAAGCTTTCCACTGTAAAATGAAGTTTTGGGCTTTGAGGAGGTGGGATTTGGCCTCCCCGCATGCACTGCTGAGATAAGGCTGGGCGCTGCGTTTTGACTGGAGGCCGTGAGTGTGGTAAAAGCACAAAATGGGGTCTGGGGGTGCTGCGGGTCCCAGGCCGCGATGCTCTCCCTGCCTTGGGGGCTTCCGTGCCTGTTGCAGCGGTCCTTGGGATCACCTCCTGCGGGGTTGGGCACCCTCAAACCTCGATCTCCAGCACGTGCCGAGCCATGACAACCTTTCCGTGGGCTTTGGTGCACGAACACGATGGCAGAAGCTGTGCTGGAGGTGGGGTAGTCTCTGCTCATCTGGTTTTATATATTTACTCAAACGATGAATCAGAGGGAGAACCTGCCAGCAGCTGCAATCCCATTCTAAATCACTGATTAACTCCAACCACCCGGCAGAGAAGTTAGTTAATAAACAAGTCATTGCTAATTATATATGAAAGCAGTTTGGGGATTGTGCTGGGTCCAGAGCTGTGGCGTCTTGCAGCAGTGGGGCTTTTGCTGACCTCTGTGAGGAAGCGCAAAGAGGGAGGATTGAAACCTCTTGGAACAAATTAAGCATTGGATGATGCTGCCCCGATGCTTCATGCCGACCCCAGCAGCACACGGGCTGGGACCGTGTGAGGGCTGAAATCCGCCGCTGGTGGCTGCAGGCGCTGGTTTGCAGGCACGAGGCACTCGTTGCCGGATTCCCACATGAACTGCAGGGCCGGGGTTGGGTCAGAGCGTCCCAACCTCAGCAGAGAGCTGGCGTTGTGTCCGTGGGCTGGATCCAGTTGGCGGTTTCCAGCCCTGACCTTTCCCAAACCCCCATCCCCGGGCATCGCCCAGCACTGGGGGGTGGATGGTGCATGACCCCACGGCGGCTTTGCTCCATTGTTGTGCCTGAAGCCCCAGGTCACCGGGTGCTCACCGACAGCGGGTACTCGCTGCAGGGACAGACACCATATTGCCACTTCCTAAGCACCCTTGGGCCACAATCTGGCTGTTTTGACTGCTGATTAGAGCGGCTGTTCCCTGGATTATCCAGCCCAGCTGGCTTCTGCCTGCCGTGGCGTTGCCTGGTGCCGGTTGCCGCAGCCTGGGGAGGTGTGGGACAGCCATGCTGTGACCCGCAGCTGGACTGGGGTGGGGGTGTTTCTGCTAGTGACCCCCCAGATCTGCCTTCTCTGGGCTCCTGCACCTGGGCTGTTTCGCAGGGCAGGTCCTCCGGCTGGATCCTGCCCCAGCATCAGCGCAGGAGGCTTCTGCCAGGCCACCAAGGTGGTGGTGGAGGGGAACTAGCCCCTGCTGCAGCTGTGCGCTGTGGGACCCCGTGGAGACCCGGCCGTGACCCTGTGGGGTCCGCGGGACAAGGAGCTGCCCCTGGCTGCTCTGCTGCAGTTCCCCTCCGTCCCCTCCCCGGGGCTGGCAGCACCGCTGCTGCCTTGCATTCTAGGCTTGTGGCTTGCACACTGGGCTCATGGTTTGCACCTGGGGCTCATGGCTTGCGTGCAGCAGCTTGCACGTTGCGTTGGGTTTGCCTCGGGGTCCCCTCCCTGCTCTGCTGCGGGTGCTGGTGGTGGCAGCGCTGCCCGAAGCAGTGTCCGTGGCTGTGGACAGGGCAACCTGCCGTGGGGTGGTGGCACCTGCGCGGTGAGATCCCCGGCAAACAGCGAGACCATGCCGCTCCCTTTGCTTGAGCTGTCGCTCCAGGATTTGCGCTGTTTGTGCCGAAGTGTTTCTGTCCGGGGTCTGTCACCAGCCAGCGCTGTGTATGTCTGTGTGTGTTACCCCCATAGCCCGGGCGGACGATGCCTGATGACAGTCAGACCTTGCATTTGTGCAGAGTCTGCTGTGTGCAGATCCCACAGCATTTTGCAGACCCCGAGGCTTCACCTCTGTAGTCCCGGGGAGGCAGGACCCGTCATTTTCACCCATCGCACTGAAAGGGCAGCTCCTCGTGGAGGAGCGAAGAGGCTGGCCCGTGTGTTGGCACCCGGTGAGGGCACTGGGAGCAGGCCCAGCTCCTGTCAGCACACCCTGTGGTGTGCGTCCCTCTTGCACACCCACGGGCACACGTGCAGTAAGAAGGGCTGGAGGCATTTTCTTAAAAAGTAGCCAGAAGGTGAAACCGTACATTGTTTTGGAGAAGTGTTGAGGAACTTGTCAAACCCACGAGGGGGGAGCTGATGGCTTCTGGCCTCATGGTTGCCACTGGGAGTGGTCACCGCCACACCGAGGGGGTGTTGGGGCTGCGGGTGCTGCTGGGGGGGGACGGGCAGTGCCACCGTGGGCAGCCAGGCAGAGGAGGGGACAGACTCCTGCGCTGCTGGGGACCCTCCCGTCCCTCTCCGGGAGACGCAGCCTGAGCCTGCTGTTCCCTGCCGTTCCCTGCCGCGGGGGAAGGAAGGGGCAGGAGTCTCGGTTCCTGTTGCCCAGTTGAGCATTAAATATAGGCTATTAAGCAATTTTCTTTGCAGGATGTGTAGAAATACTGCTCTGTGTGAGCACAACCTCTGTCAGGCACCCAGAGCGCTGGAACATGCCTTGCAGCATGCAGCTGGCCTCCTCAGCATCCTTTGCTTGCCCCCTTTGCAGCAGCATTAACCCTTTGCTCCTGGATTGCTCACCAGGTTTGTCTTTCACTTGACCCACCCACAGCATCCTCTGTCCCGGGTGCCCCAATAGTGCAGCTGAGCCAGAGCTATTTTTGCTTTTTTCCAGCTTAAATAACAAGCTGGCTGCAAAGCTGACTTTGCAGGGAGCCCCTGCTTTCTGAGCCAGCAGCGTAACTTTTTCCCTGGCCAAACTGATCTTTCAAACACGCGCTGCTTGGCCGGGGCACCGCGCTCCTCGGCGGGCAGCAGGCAGGAGGGGATGTCTGTCTTCTGGATGTCTCATTTTGGTGTGTTATGGTTCCCCTCTGTGTCCTGTGGTCACGTTTCCCAGCCATCCATCCCAGCCAGGAAAAGCACCCAAGTGGGGGAGTAGCAATCTCTCCTCAGCCCCTTATAAATTTTGATTCAAGGGAAAAAGTCCCAGGCTTTTCAGGTTTCAGCTCATGTTACCTCTGTTGTCCCTTTGGCAAAGCCTGAAACTGTTTTAAACACAGAACGCAAAGAGAGGGGGGATAGGGGTGTTGCACAGAGGTGAGATGTCCGACTGAGGAATAAAGTTGGGGGAAGAGCTGGGAGCCGGTGAGTGGGAGGGAGCAGCTCATGGCAGGGTTGTGGCTCGCGGCAGGCTGCGGCGCGAATGACTTCCCCAAAGTGGCTGAAGCTCTTGGTGCCGTCACACGAACCATGGATGTGGCAGATCTGGCGCCCGCGCCCCGGGAAGAGGGGGAGACCCGCGCCTGGGGGCTGGGACGGGGTTGTCCCCATTGCGCCCGGGGCGCTGTACACGCGGTTGTGAAATCACAACATCTTCCGTCTGTAAATGGCTTTTTTCAATAGTTCCAAATTCCTTTGGAAGGGGCCTTTTTTGTAAAAAACCGCCACTTCAGTCTCGTTACAGTAACAGCAACCACTTCCCAGAAAGAAGATTTAACTCTGAATAGCTGAGGAGGAGCAGGAGGAGGAGGAGGGCTGCCGGGGTGATCCAGGAGGAGTGACAGTGCGAGTGCTCCCTTGCTGCTGATCCCTTGCAGGGCTGCTGTGAGCTGGAGGAACCTTGGCGTCAGCCGGGTTTGGAGGGACCCCTGGTGCCTGGAGGTGTGAGGCTGGGACGGGAACTCCACCAGGGATCACCCGGCTCCCTGGCTGGTGGAGGGAGGAGGAGAGGTGTGGGGTGCCAGGGGAGACGCGGGCATGAGGGAGGAGGGATGGGCAAAGGGGTTAATGGAGGCAGCTTCCAGGTGCAGGCAGCTGCCCTCTGTCCTGCTGGAAGCCTTCCCCTGCGCTGGTCCTGCAGTGAGTGGAGATCTCGGAGAGATGCTCCGTCCCTTGCCATGGGGGCGGAGTGGCAGCATCCCAGGGCCATGGCCAAAATTGACTCCTGAACATCTACGAAAGGACTGGTCAGTGAAAAAGCAGAGCTGCGACTCAAGAGTTGTGCAGGAAGCGATGGAGCCACAGTGGGCAGGGAGCAGCCCGGAGGCCCATCCCCTGCCTGTGCCCTTGGTGCTGCTCAGCTTTGCCATGCTGATGGACGAGCAATGCCGGGTGCTTCGATTGCTGCTCTCCGACCTGCCGATGGGGTCAGACCTCGGAGTTCAGCTCCAGCTCCCTCCTGGCTGGGACAGGCCCCTGCTGGTCCCTCTGCGAGGTGACGTCTCCTTCCACGTCACTCGTCCCGTCCTCTGCAGTTTTCTCCCCCACTGCACCCGGTTTGGGTCACAAACCCTCTTCCAGGAAGAACAAAGTGCTCGGGAAGGGGAGCGCTGCCGGGCTGCTCCCAGGAACGGCTGAGTGGGTAACCCTGTATCGCAGTAACGAGCTGATACATCACTTTTAAAGCGGCATTTTATTTAGATTATTGGTTGCTGTAGCTACGCAGCTGGGCCTCTGGCAGGCACTGCCTGTGCCTGTTTTCTGTCAAGTGGACTTTCCCACAGGGATCATCCCGTCCCTGCCAGCCTGGGGCTGTGGCTGGGGAGCCCTGGGAGGTGACGATGAGGAGGAAGACGGAGTGGAGGGGAGGACAGGTGGGCACGGTGCTCTGTTGGACACCACGTGTGGCTGTTGCTGGAGCCCAGTGCCTGTTGACCAGAGCCGGTAGTTGAGGTGCGCTCACCGTGTTGTGTGTGCGGGCAGAGGAGCCCCGCTGCCTTCCCACGCACATGGGCACTGCCTTGCAGGCGGGACACGGATCTGTTTTGCTACTGCTTGGCCAGTGTTTTCTCCACGTGGTTTTGTCTCGGATCCTGGGTGCAGGCAGGCATGTGGCTCCATGGCAGCACCCCAGACCCTCCTGGTGTTTCAGCAGCTGTTTTCACCTCCCGGGATGCCTCTGCCAGACATGGTGCTTTTCTTGCCACCCCTGGAGATGTTCGGTGCTCACGACGGGCCCAGGACAGACCTGTTGGCAGCAGGGCTGTGGGCTGGAACCTCCGTCCCTGTCCCCGCAGGCACGCTGAAGCCTCGCTGCTTCTGCCAGCGCCTGCGCAGCCCTGGATCCATCCCTGCCTGCCCGGCCTCTGTCCTTGGACCCCGAGCTGTCGTGTCGCTCAGGCAGGAGGATTTTTCTGGCTTTGTGGTGGTTTTCCCTGATGTTGTGGTTGATGAAGCCAGCTGGAGAACTTGGAAGCAAAACTTTCACAGCCCTTGGCACAGCCCGGCTCTGACTCACGTACAAGGTCTGGGTGGTTTTACTCGTGAATGAGAGGAAGCAGAAGTTTGTCTGGAGCCTTTGTAGGATTTTGGGTTTGCTCGTCCACAGCCCCGTGGAATAAGAAGCCTCAGGAGCTGAGCTGGCCCACGGAGGGGCCACCCTGCTTTCCCCACGCATCCCTGCCTGTAGTGCAGCTGGGAGCTTTGGCTGCTTCCACTGGAGGGTTTTTTCCCCAAAATGTAGATGAGAGGTTCAAGCTTTTAGGAAAATGGCGTGCTAGGAGTGTGGGAGGGTCTGACAGAGAGGACAATGGGGCCCCTCCACGCCAGCTCCTCGCTTGCGGGTGCCCCTCTCTCCTTTTCTGGCTGAACTTGCTGCTAATTTTAGCATCCACTTTGCCCCTGCGACTTGGCCGTGTCGTTCAGTGAGTGGCTGCCCACCATCCTCCTTTATCGCTGTCGCACCGGGAATGTCGCTCCCTCTCCCCCTTCCCTATTTATAAGCACCGTGGGCCATCACTGCCGGGTGCTGCCGGCTCCGAAGACTTCTTGGCTTCGCTCTGGCTCGGGCCTGGTGGCTGCGGAGCCCCGGCCTCCTCCTCGCTCTCTGCAGGGCGGGACGGCCCTGGCGAGGAGTGCTGGCGGTGCCCCTGCCCTGGGCCGCTGGAGGTGAGCCCTCCTCGGGTGTTCATCCCGTGCCAGAGCAGCCTTGGCTCCAGGGTCCTGCCCGGTGGGCATGGGGGTGTCACAGCAGGGCTGGTTTGGCTGGGACTGTGCCATGTGTGCTGCGGGTGGGCTGTCAGTGAGGCCATGGTATGCGGCGGGGAGAGTGTGGCTGTCGGTCAGCACGGAGCTGGGGGAGAGGAAATGGCTCCTTAAATCATTAACGTCATCTCTGTGAGTATTCCAGAGGAGGCAGGAGGCCACCCAGCTCCAGGGAGCGGGTTAAAGTCCCCAGGCCCTCCAGCTGCCCCGGTAAGGGAAGAGGGGCTGCTCCGCTGCAGACAGCACCAGCACAGGCGTGTGGAGGAGAGGATGGGGGTGCTGCCAGCCAGCCCCCAGCCCTGCCCTGCCCTTCTCCAGGGGTGCAGCCAGCTGCCCCCCTCCCTGGTGCACCCAGAGAGCTGCCCAGGGGCTGGCCTGGTGCCTCTGGTGTCCCTCACCTGCTTCACGGCAACGGAGCTGGAGCAAAGCCTCCCACCTCCCATGAGTCCCTCTTTGGAACCTTGCGGGAGCACCCTAGAACCTGCCCCAAAAAATGGCTGGTCCGCTCTCGTAGGTGCAGAGGCTCCCGGCAGCCTCGGGCATGGACAGGCTATCAGCAGTGCTCGTTGCTTTGTCCAGGGAGCAAAATGCAAATGCCATTTTGTCTGACCCATGCTTTGAAAGCGTGGATACTCCGCTCCCGGGCCCCCGCGGCTGTGGCTCCTTGACTGCACCTTGGAGAAGCCTCCGCTGTACTTTTCCACCGGGAAAGCTCCCAGTGCTTTCCCTCTCCCAGGGATGGAGCTGTGGGCAGGATTAGCTCCAGGGCTTTAAGTAGAGACACTCAGAGAACAGCTTTAATGCTTGGAGGAAGCTGCGAACTCCCTTATCCCATGGGGAAAGCAAAGCACTTGAATTCTTCTGCGGTTATCTTTTGGTTGTTGGTGTGCGAGAGGAGGAAACAGTCTTTATGTACACATGCATGTTTTCCACCTGTGCTTGGAAAGGAATTAAAACCACGGAATGTTTGGACTTTGAATGAAGAAATGCCCAGGGGAATTAGATTTAGGTCTTCCTATACCGCTGTCCATGTGCCTGCAGTCCCTCGCCTTGCTCAAGTTCCCCTCCGAGCCGGCTGCCCTGCGGTGCCCGGGAGCGTGTGTCTGCGTGCGCAGGGTTACGGGGCCGGTTCAAAAAGCCAATCCTGGATCCGCTCAGGTCACTGCAAGTAAGAACTTAATAGGATTCAGATCTCGGAGAGAATCTGCAGCTTGGAAAGCAATAAACCTCGATGTTATCACCCGTACGCGGTGCCTTCGTTCAGCAGCTCGGGGAGGCTGCGCAGAGGTGCCGTCTCTTGGGGGGCAGTGGGGAGCTTCCCGCTGCCCTGTGGCACTGGGCTTGAGCTCCCGCATACTTCTCACGGTATTTTGAGGTTTAATCTCCTCTAGTGTATTTTGGCGAGTGCTGGCCGGGACCCCTCAGAGCCCCATCCCTGGGGGAGAGTGCAGGAGAATGGCAGTGCTCTTGGGGCTTCCCCGGTGCTGGGGGGGTCCCGTTGGATGGGTCCCTCCATGAGACACATCCGTCTGTGTTGTGCTGTTGGTGGGCTTTTCCCTTTTCTAACGTCTGTGTTTTCCCTTCTCCTGCTCTCTTGGCAGACCTGTCGGCGGCCAAGCGCAAGTTTGCAGACTCCCTCAACGAGTTTAAGTTCCTCTGCATCGGCGATGCTGAAACGGATGACGAGATCTGCATAGGTGAGTCCTGGGGGCTGAGTAGCCCTGAAGCCACAATCCAGATCCCTGAGTTGAGCAGGGCATGGGGAAGAAACACACATGAGGACACTGAGGGGCCTGGGGATTTGTCTGGGTGCTTTCCTGCATTCTGGAAATGGCAGAGGTTCCTCTTGGCAGAGGTTTCTCCTGGTTCAGCATCAGCAAAGCCTTCCCAAGGAAATCAGTTGTTTCTTGGCCTAAATCTATCCCTGCCAGATAGGGAAGGAAGAAGATTGCCTGTATCTGAAACCATTTAGATTATCCGTCCCTTTGGTGTTGGAGAGCAGGGATCTGGAGATGTGGCCATGTTGAAATACCCTGCAAGGGGCTGTGCTGTGCAGGAGGGGAGCAGCAGCCTCACTGCCCGGCTGCAGGAGCGAAGGAGTGGGCAGCAGCCAGCAGTGCCCAGCCTGGCAGCACCCTCCAAGCTCCCACCATGGAGCTTCTCATGGCGCAGGGCAGCAGCTTCAGCCGCTTCGCTCCATGTTATCCTGCTTCCACACCAGCTGAACTTTGTGAGTTTATTCTGCACATCATCTGGAGGCAGGAGAGCAAATGAGCTTTAGCCCTGATTTATCTTGGCTTATTTATTTGTGCCCAGCACAGATCGCTTTCTCATCCAAGTCCCCTTGCTGCGATGCATGTGCTGGCAAGCTGCTGCTCATGCGACGAGCGCGGCCGAGGCTGATGCTGAGCCAGATCAGTGACCGGCTGCTGGGGAAGACAGGTTTGAGATGAAGGTGCAGTGCTCCTCTCTGGAGGGGAGAACACCCCGCAGGGGATGCTCTGCTACCAGGAAACCTTCCTAGGGAGAAAGCAAAGCTGATAAAACCCCCCAAACCACCAACCTACTAAGCCCCCCAAAGCACAAACAAACAAAAAAAACCTTGTCGAGTCCCGCTCTTAATTTAAAAAGAAAAGAAAACGTTGTTAAATGTTTTTAACTGTGCGGATGGGTCCCTTCCAGCCAAGTCTCTGCAGGAGTTTGCCACAGTGTTGCGGAACCTGGAGGATGAGCGGATGCGCATGGTACGGCCCTGTCTGCTGGGAACGGGGCGGCTGGCGGCACCGGTGCTGCTGCGGTGGGTGGTTGTGGTGCTCGGGGCACTGTGGCATGCGGCAAGCCCGGGTGCCCCTTCCCTTGCCCAGGGGAGAGCAGAGGGAGAGAGGGTGAACTTGGATTTGGGGGCACACTTGAAGACCATCAGTAATGGTGTCTTGCTGTTGGAAAATGCCGGTGCTGGTGGGACGAGCCCATCGGCCTCCCCCTGGACCTCAGCTGATGCAGGGCTGGAGGGGGTGAAGTGTCGAGGTTCCTGTGGGCTGCAGGGGAGTTTTCTGGGAAAGGCTGTGAGTGGCTTGGGTGTCTGGGGCTGAGCTGGGCAGAAGGTGGTGGGTGAGTTGTGCTGGTCTTTGCCCACAGATCGAGAATGCCAGCGAGGTGCTGATCACGCCGCTGGAGAAGTTTCGCAAGGAGCAGATTGGGGCTGCCAAGGTGAGCTGCTGCTGCCCCAAGCACCATCCCCTCTGGGACACCCTGCTGGGGCTGAGGAGTGGAACCCAGAGCCGTGCGGTGATGGCCGTGGTGGTGGCCCCGGGACCTGACGTGCTGCATCACCCCCAGGGGTGTGGGAGGGGGGGTGCTGCGCCACTGCGGGGTGCACATGGGGATGATTCAGCTCCTGGGAAAGTGCCTCAGTGTTCTGAGTCCACCTACAACCAACTAACATCCCAAGGGCCAAAAATCGCATGCCAGTTGAAGTGAACTTTTTTTTTTTCTTACTCCAAGCATGAATTAGCATTTTCTTAGAGGGGTTCCCCGTTGCCTGAGCCCCCCAGTCTGTGCTCTCCACCCCCGCCATGTCACTGAGTGGAATCTGGACGACTTGTGGCAGGACGGGCGAGCCCGGGGAAGCTGCGGTGTGGCTGAGGGCATCTGTGAGACAGCCTGGCCCCCTTTTCTTTCCTGCCTTTGTTCTGAAATGAAAACCTCTGTCTGCGGCTCTCCTGTTGTTATAACAACCTGCTGCTGCCTGCAAGAAGCCCACGCCAGCCCGGCGGGGCCATGTTTGCATGGCAGCAGTGTGCCTGGCTCCCCGCTGGCACGGGAGCCATGGCCCAGCCCAGCCAGGCTGTCCTGGCTTGGGCAGCCAAAAAAAAGACAAAGAGGGCTGCTTCATAAGGGGCTGGTTATTAACAGGTGGCAGCGGTGGATTTTGTACTGGTGAGTCGGGGTGGCGAGGCTGGGATGAGAGGTGCGAAAGAAGAGTTAAGGTTGACATCCTCCTTTAGGGCCACAAGCAGCCAAATTTCCGTGTCATCGTCCCAAGTGACACAGAGGATAAGCTCATGCAAGGGGCGGCCAGGGATGGGATGTGAAGTTGTGACGATGTGCTGGTTAGCGGGTAGCAAACGCTTTCCTCGCTGGGTGTCTTTGCACCTGCCCTGGATCTGGATGTTTTGCCAAGCCTCGGGCCCTGGGAATAGAGGAGGGGCTCCTCCGAGTCTTGGATTTTGGCAGTGTGAGCCGCTTTCCTGGAGCTGCCTGGTGCTCATGGGTAAAAGCAGCTTCACCCGCTTCCAGGTGATGCCCCTGGGCCCCATCTCGGGCTGTGCAGAATGGGGGTAACTCCACCTGGGACTTGCGGTGCTGCCTGATGCCGTAGGGATGCCGTGGAGCCTCACGGCTGCTCTGGTGCCGTTGCATTCAGCATCACACTTTTTATTCTATTTTGTAGGATGCCAAAAAGAAATACGACAAGGAGACGGAGAAGTACTGTGGTGTCCTAGAAAAGCACTTAAACTTGTCTTCTAAGAAGAAAGAATCCCAGCTTCAGGAGGTGAGAGCAACCTCTGGTCCTCCATGTCTAGCTGTAACTCAGCTTTTTGAATGCTTTGCGCAGCTTACAGCATTGGTTCTTCTGGCTGTAAACTAATTTTTTCCCCTCATTCTGGCTGCGAGCGGTGGATTTTCCCCTCTTCCTTTAATCAAAGGGGACGGAGCTATTTTGATGAGTAAATCAGAGAGATCCCAAAAAGGATAGTAATCAAAAAGGAGAGAGAGTTTGTAATTAAAGAGCATAACAGAAGGGAACTGGTTCTGCTGCAGGCTTCCCTTGTGCCAGCACGAATCACGGATGTCTAGTTTCCTTCTCTGAAAGTGGCTGCGCTGGCTTTGGACTTCATAGGAGGAGTGATCAGGCTTTAAAACTGCTTTAGGAGCCTGTTACTGACTCAGGATGCAGTGAGCTGCCGTGCCAAATGCCTTCCTGGATGAGTATGCTGAGTTTTCAGTCACTTCTTCCAAGTTTGGAATTCCCTGCACTGGCCCAGAGCTGGGCTGGTCCCTGCTGGGTGTGTGTCCCTGCCTTTGGGCATGATGCTGGTGTGCTGCCGAGCTGTTGCTGGGGGAACTGGTGGGCACTGGGGATGGCTCCTACTCTGGGATAGTTCCGGTGGTGGTACGGTGCCCGGCAGAGTTGGGGACTCAAGAGAACGGATCTATCTGTGGCACAAATAATCATCTTCTGCCAAATCAGGGTTGAAGAGGGGTGAGAGTCAGGGTTGACATGCCTGCAAGCTTTGTCCTTGCGTAGGTGTTCTGGGTTTGTAAATAACTTAAGAACCCAGAAGATGGAGAGTCCCATTCTCATGGCTTTTAACTAACCCTTTAAGCCTGTTTTAGTTCGTGTTTGAACCACTATTGTGAGACACGGGAACGGAAGGATTTCTTTCTGGGGAGGGAAGGAGCCGCTTGTGCCTGTGAGGTTGCACCAGTGACTTTTAGAGGTGTGATCCCGTGCCCTGGGCAGGGTATGGCCTGGAGGGGCTGCCCGGGAGCCTGGCGCAGCGGGATGCGCTGCGGGTGCGTGTGGAGCAGCGCTGGCTGCTGGTGCCATCTGCTGGCATTTTCCACCCCAAACATTGACTTTGGCTGCGAAGGCTGGAGGAGGCTACAGCCAGCTCCCAAGTTCAAGTCTTGGGACCTTCTCCCCTGGGGAGCTAGAAGATATTCACTGGTTCTGGTGGCTCAAGCCCCACCGAGGAGGGGGGTGCCTGTGAAAGAGCAGTTCAGTGTGTGGGTTGTGAAACGTGGATGAGGCATCCAGTGGCACGTGGGAGCACTCGCCCCGTCTGGCACCCGCCCTGCTCCCTGCCCGCCCTGCTCCCTGCCCACCGAGGGGCTTCCCGGGCAGGGGGCTGCAGCCACGGCAGATGTATGCACACAAAAGGTGCCAACGGGGTGATATCGTTTTAGGGAAGTTAACACCCCCGTTTATGAGCAGTCCGAAGCTTCACTAGACACACTGATGCCCTAAGGGAAAAGTGTTTGTGTCCGGGAGATCTGGTGTTTTATATTTCCTAACCTCCTCCCGCTGTCTACATCTGGAGGGCGATAGCGGCCACATGTGCAACTGCTGCAGCGAGGCAGGGAGAGGAGGAAACCATGGGAATTCTCTGCTGCTTTGGCTGTTGACCAATTAAATAACACACAGAACCTAATCTGCCACTTAACTCCTGGCAAAGTTATTTGATTGCATCATATTTTCTGCTTTTCAGAACTCCAGTTTGCTAAATAGCTCAGCCCGCGCGCCGTGGGCGCACAGCACAAAGGCTGCTGGCGGGTCGTGGGGAACGCGGGCCGTTTTGTGGCAGTGTCACACAGAAAAGCAGGAGCCAGCTGCTGCCCAAATGCCGGCGGGTGTTTGCCACCTGAATTTGCAGGCAGCAGCCCTACGTCCAGCCCCGATGGGATGCGTGGTGCAGTGAATCCTCCTGCCCGGGGGCGCGGCTCTGCCTGGGCCCAGCGAGGGTCTCGCTGACACGCTGGGTTGCTCTGTGCAAAGTGTCACTTGCAAACGTGGCAGCAGCGTGTGCTGGGGATACCTGTGTCCCTCACCCTGCTTTCAGTGCAGTGGCTCTGCTCTGCTTGCGTGCCAAGGTTTATTTTTATGCATTTTTGGGGCATATTTCTATTTTCGCTCACTTGGGCTTTACGTGCAAAGCAGAGGGGATTTGTTGCTGACCCACCATAGTGACACGCTCGCTGGAGAGGGTGGTGGGTGCGTGTGCTGCCTGGTTCGGCCCTGGGACGCTCCGGACATTCACCCGTTGTGGCGCTTTCCAGAAAGCAGAGAATTGCCTTTTATTGTCAAGTATGCAGTGACTTCTCATTTTTCTCGCTTCTAATGCGTGCTTTTCTACACAGCTGTCAGGGAGGTGAGAACATGAGTCATTTTTAGCTGAAGAAAGAGCTGTGCCATCTGTTCAGCCCTGGACTGGGGTCTGAAGCTGAATTTGTTCTGCACGGACACGTTCCCGTTAGACCCAGATGTCCTCTGGTGGCGAGGCCGAGCGCTCCCGGTCAGTAGTAACTTTGTGTTTCTTCTTTAATCCCCCCGGCGCTTGCAGGCAGACAGCCAGGTGGACCTGGTTCGGCAGCATTTCTATGAAGTCTCCCTCGAGTATGTCTCCAAGGTGCAAGAGGTCCAGGAGAGGAAGATGTTTGAGTTCGTGGAACCTGTAAGTGAGCGCTTGAACCGCCTCAGCCTCCAAAAAACTGGGTGATTGCATGGAGGAGCCGGGGCTTGGGGGAAATGAGGCTTCGGTGTGGGGCATCCCTGCAGTGGGATGGCTGGGGGGGCTCCAGCCTCACCCCGCCAGCCCTCCCTCAGAGGGAGATTTGGGGGGAGGAAGCACCTGTGTGAGCCCCGCTGTGTGGAGCTGCTGACTCAGTGGCCACGTGCACGACGGGAACATTTCATTTTTTATTGTGTGGACACCTCTGTCATGGTGGGCTGGACTGCAGGGCCCGCTGGCAATTAACATTAAAATAGGCTTGATTTTGGGGGGAAAAAAAATAGAACTGTAACATCCACAAGGGAGAAAGGGTGGGAGTGACAAAACAGGAAGAAAAAAGTTTTCTAAGATCTACCTTTGCTCAGGTACTAAGTCCTTTAAAGCTCCTCTGGGAAGTGACAAACCTCCCTGACTCCTTGCAAAGGTAATTCCTGCTGAGCCAGGAGTAGCTCGGCGTGGGGAGCGGTGCAGCGCAGGGACGGGCAGCGTGCTGCCTGCTTTGCCTCACACCTCCCGGCCCTGCTCTCCCTGCGCCTGGGGCTTGGGGAGGGACAAGGGGTCCTGGGGCAGGGGCTTGCCTTGGTTTTGGGGGAAGGAGGCACAGACTCGGCTTTGAGAGTTTTTGCCTTCAGAGGAGGTTTTGCAAGTGAAACGAGGAACAGGGCATCTTGGCAGGGATGGAGCTGGCCCCTCCACCCTGGGGCGTTGCAGGGACGCTTCCCCTTGGCAGCGGTTGCTCTGAATGCAGCTGTGGGTCTCTACTGACCGTCTTGATTCGTTTTACCCCAACGCAGCTGCTGGCCTTTCTGCAGGGGCTTTTCACCTTCTACCACCACGGCTATGAGCTTGCAAAGGACTTCAGCGATTTCAAGACAGAGCTGACAATCAGCATCCAGAACGTAAGTGCCCGTCGCCATGACTGTCCCACTGGGCTAACTAACACTTCTGATAAATTTTAATAAAGGTTGTATTATCCCTTTTTTGTGTGCCATCAAGCAAAGGCTTTGACTGTGTCGTTGAAAGCAAATCCTTTTTTGTAAATAATGCTTCATCCTGTACACAGCCTGCTTGGCAGGTCGTTCCCTAGGACATACCAAGCGCAGAGGCCCAACGTCCCTGGGCAGACGTCGCTGCGTGCCCTGTGATTTTTAGTGAGGGTTTCAAACCATTTTGCAAGTGTTTCAAAGCGCTGTTGGTTCTGGGAAGTGCAGTGCTTTTTGCTGTCGCAGTCTGCGGGCTGTGGAGCGGAGCCCTTCGGCTGGCTGCGGCCGTGGGCAGTGCGCAGTCGGTGCCTGCACGCTGAACGGGTGTGCAGGGCTTTGGCCAAACAATTGCAGCTTTGCTTTCCTCTCTTGTTATAAAATTACTCTTTTTCTCCCAGGGACACAGACAGGTTTAATTCTTTTGAAACAACTTTTTCACAAAACTCGTAATACAAACAACTTGCCAATTGTTGTAATATTTTTCTTTTAGCTTAAATCCAGGCTCAGGAAGAAAATCTGTCCTGTGGCTGAGGGTGGGCCTCCCTGGTCCCACTTCCCACAGGGGCTGTGGTGACCCAGCTCTGGGGTTCCACCCCTGCGGGGTCCCTCCTCGCTGGGCCCACACACTGGAGAAGGCATTCCTGTTTTAATTTGCAGACAAGGAATCGTTTTGAAGGAACGAGGTCAGAGGTTGAGTCTTTGATGAAGAAGATGAAGGAGAACCCTCATGAGCACAAGAATATCAGCCCTTACACGATGGAGGGTTACCTCTACGTGCAGGAGAAACGTAAGTGTCGGGGTGGGGAACTGCCTGCCAGGGCAATGCGGCGAGTGGGCAGCGGAGGAAGGTGGTTCGTCAGCACGTGGGGCATGAAGGATGACCCAGGAGGCTCCAAAATCTGTGGGAGAGAGGGATCGGCCCGGTGGGTGGGATATTAAGGTGGCAATGTGGGAGCCAGGTTCTCCCTGGGAGGGAAGATCACTGCCAGGACCTGTTAAAAGTCTTTCTCCTGAACAGAGCAGGGGGTAATAATGCTTAATCCTCTTGCAAAGTCCAACCAGAACCATAGGTACAGAAATCTGTCATGTTAAATGGTTGTTAAACACAACAGGTTATTAACGGGAGGGCACTGAAACTGTACTAGTTCTGGGAATAAAACCGGCTTTTGCTTTGTAGGTCACTTTGGGACTTCCTGGGTGAAGCATTACTGCACGTACCAGAGGGAGTCGAAGCGGATCACGATGGTGCCGTTTGACCAGAAATCTGGAGGAAAAGGGGTGAGTGTCGACAGGCAGCAGGACTGTATCCTGGGGGTGTGCTGGGAGGGACCGCGGAGCTGCTGCCCGCACGTTCTCCCAGTGCTCAAGGGGAACTGTTTTTAGCAAGGTGACACAAAAACAGATGAAGTAGGTCAGATTCATTCCAGGCTGAGCGGGTGCCTCATGGGGAATTAAAAAAAAAAAAAAAGGACAAGCAAACTCCCAAAGCCTCACAGATCTTTGGAAACTGTCAGCTGTGCTGAGGGCAGAGCTGATTTCCCAAGCGGATAGAGCCCCTTGGTCATGGCTCTGTTTCATGCTCCAGCTCCATATCCCAGGCCGGTGTCTGCACACAGCTATTTGTAAGGACAAGGTTGCAGCAGCTGCCTCTGGGCCGAGACTGGACCTTTCTCCTCTTGCTTTTAGGTCTGTCCTTTACTTATTTAATTCTGTTTGTGAAAGGAGAGACCTTTAAAAGCTGAAACGTGTGCAGCTGCGTCTTCGGTTCCTCTCTTGCCATTCCTGGCGGTGCTGGGCACATGGTGGGTGGTGCCGCTGCACCATGCCCGGTGAGACTGGGGCTGTCTGGGGGCTGGGAGTAGAGCGGGGTCGTGCCCTGTGTACCCACCATGCTCCAGCTCCATCAGCGCCAGCTCCCCAGCCCCTCGTTCCTGCTCTGAGGCCCGGAGAGGAGAACCTGCTCATGATTTTGCTCCTTCCCCAATGCCTATGACTTGGCCAGTGAAGTTTTTTTGTTTGAGGTGGAGCCACAGGAGAGGCAGGAGCTGCCCTGGCCCCCGAGGGGCTGTGGAGGAGCGGGGAAGGGGGGGGAGCAGTGGATGTGGGGCGTGGGGGGCCAGCGCATGCCATGTGCCCCACTGCTCCTGGGGCAGCTGTAGCTGGATCTGGCTTTGCTCCTCTATACAGCAGGAACAATAGATCCCCCCCGGAATGTTCCTGGCTGGGACGGTTTGCAAACATTATCCTCTTGCAGGGGAGCGCCTCGGGTGGCTGGACAGGCTGCCGCACGGCTCCCTGCTGGCAAAGGGAGCCAGCCGTGGGGAGGACAGCTTTTAAAATTCATTTCCTCTTGCCTCGGAGCATCTTCATTATAACTCAGCCTTAAAATATCCCAGCCCTGTAATCATCAGCGGCTGCGCTGTGTTTCATGCAGCCTCTTCTCATCTCACGGCTTCCCTGGGGCGCGGGCGCTGCCGGCACGACCACGAGCCCTTCTCACGCCGGGCAGGAGCCCTGCTCTGGCGTACTGTGCCAGCCACTGCGCCGCTGCGGCTGCTCGCCCGGGGGTCTCTTGGCTTGCCTGATCCTGCCTACACTGGGGCAGCTCCCTCCGGGTTGCAGGGTCTATCGGTGATGACTGACACGGGTGTCGGGGCGTGGAGCAGCCCAGGGGCTTGTGGCCGCAGTGCCGGGGCATTTCGGGGTCTGCCTGGAGCCAAGCGACAGGCGATGTCGGTGCTGCAGGAGGGGACCCATCGCTGCTGGGTCACAGAGGACACTGCCCGTGCTATCAACCCCTCGTGAATGTGCCTCAGGCTGTGGCTGCAGCCGGATATTAGTGGGGTGGAAGTGGGGGCATTCCCTGAATACCGGGCGGGGAGTTGGGCAGCCTGGGAGCAACCCAGTGCCAGCAGCAGGGCAGGCTGGGGAGGACCGGGGGCACGTGGCCTCTGCTGGCCCCTGGGGGAAGCCCTGCAGGGAGTTCCCTCAGGTCTGTCTTCCCGGGTCTGTTCAGGGTCCCTTTTCTGGTCTTTCGTGGCAGCAGAGATGCGAGGGTTACCGATGTGTTAGAAACCACAGAAACACCTGAGAACGGCCATGTAGGAATTAGGGCTTCTCCCCCAAAAAGATGGCGGGAACAGTAGCCCAACTGAAGTGCCTCTGTGCCAACGCACGCAGCATGGGCAACAAAGAGGAGGAGCTGGAAGCCACTGTGCAGCAGGAAAACTAGGACACAGTTGCCATCATGGAAACATGGTGGGATGACTCGCACAACTGGAGCGCTGCAAGGGGTGGCTGCAAACTCTTCAGAAGGGGCAGGCAAGGAAGGAGAGGTGGTGGGTAGCCCTGTATTTCAGGGAGTCTTTTGGCTGTCTAGAGCTTAATGATGGTGCTGATAGAGTCGAGGGTTTATGGGCAGGAGCTGTGGGTAAGGCCCACAAGGCAGATAGTGTGGTGGGAGTCTGTTACAGACCACCCAGCCAGGACAAAGAGGCAGACGAAATATTCTATAAGCAGCTGGGAGAAGTCTCACAATCGCTAGCGCTTGTTCTTGTGGGGACTTCAACCTCCCAGACGTCGGCTGGAAATACAGTGCAGTGGAGAGGAAGCAGTCCAGGAGGTTTCTGGACTCAGGGAAAAAAAGGGAGTTTATGACCTTTGGAAGAAGGGGAAGGCAACTCAGGAGGACTGCAAGGATGTTGGGAGGTTATGCAGGGAGAAAATTAAAAGGGCCAAAGCACAACTAGAACTTAATTTGGCTACTGCCATAAAAGACAGTAAAAAATGTTCTATAAATATATTAGCAACAAAGGGAGTGCTAAGGAGAATCTCCATCCTTTATTGGATGCGTGGGGGAAACATAGTGACAGAGGATGAGGAAAAGGCTGAGGTACTTAATGCCTTCATTGCCTCAGCCTTTAATAGTGACATCAGTTGTTCTCTGGGTACCCACCCCCCCCCGAGCTGGAAGACAGGGACGGGGAAAATGGTCAGTGACCTGCTGCACCACTTAAACACACACAGGTCTATGGACCGGAGGGGATCCACCCCAGGGTGCTGAGGGAGCTGGCGGAGGTGCTCACCAAGCCACTTGCCACCATTTATCACCAGACCTGACTCACCAGGGAGGTCCCAGGTGACAGGAGGTTAGCACGTGTGACACCCATCTACAAGAAGGTCCAGAAGGAAGATCTGGGTAACTACAGGCCTGTCAGCCTGACCTCAGTGCCAGGGAAGGTTATGGAGCAGTTCATCTTGAGTGTCAGGCACGTACAGGAGAACCAGGTGATCAGGCCCAGTCAGGATGGGTTTATGAATGGCAGGTCTTGCTTGATCTCCTTCTGTGACAGGGTGACCTGCTTAGGGCATGAGGGAAGGGCTGTGGATGTTGTCTGCCTAGACTTTAGTAAAGACTTTGCCACCGTTTCCCACAGCATTCTCCTGGAGAAACTGGCTGCTCAAGGCTTGGACGGGTGCACTCTTCACTGGATCAAAACTGGCTGGATGGCCGGGCCCAAAGAGTGAATGGAGTTAAATCCAGTTGGTCACAAGTGGTGTTCCCCAGAGCTCAGTACTGGGCCAGTTCTGTTCACTATCTTTATCAATGATCGGGATGAGGAGACCAAGGCATCCTCAGTAACTCTGCAGATGACACCCAGTTGGGCAGGAGTGTTGATCTGCTGGAGGGCAGGAAGGCTCTCCAGAGGGTCTGGCCAGGCCGGGTCGATGGGCCCAGGCCAATCACATGAGGTTCAACAAGGCTCAGTGCCGGGTCCTGCTCTTGGGTCACAACAACCCCACACAGCGCCACAGGCTTGGGCAGAGCGGTTGGAAAACTGCCCGGAGGAAAAGGACCTGGGGGGGTGGCCAACAGCGGCTGGATGTGAGCTGCAGTGTGCCCAGGTGGCCAAGGCCAACGGCATCCTGGCTTGTGTCAGGAGTAGTGTGGCCAGCAGCGACAGGGACGGGATCATCCCCCTGTACTCGGCACTGGTGAGGCCACACTCAAATACTGGGTTCAGCTTTGGCCCCTCACCACAGGAAAGACACTGAGGAGCTGGAGTGTGTCCAGAGAAGGGCAACGGAGCTGGTGCAGGGTCTGGAGCACAGGTCTGATGGGGAGCGGCTGGGGGAACTGGGGGGGTTTAGTCTGGAGAAGAGGAGGCTGAGGGGAGACCTCATGGCCCTCTGCAACTCCCTGAAAGGAGGTTGGAGTGAGGTGGGGGTTCGTCTCTTCTCCCAAGTAACAAATAACATGACAAGAGGAAACGGCCTCATGTTGTGCCAGGGGAGGTTTAGGTTGAATATTAGGAAAAATTTCTTCACCAAAAGGGTTGTCAAGCCCTGGAACAGGCTGTCCAGGGTCAGGGTGGAGTCATCATCCCTAGGGGGATTTAAAAGCCGTGTAGGTGTGGTGCTTAGGGACGTGGGTTAGTGGTGGCCTTGGCAGTGCTGGATTAATGGTTGGACTCGGTGATCTTAAAGGTGTTTTCCAACCTAAACGATTCTATGATTCTAAATATGTTTCCTGGAAAAATGATGATGTCAGGGAACAGGGTGGTCAGCCAAGGTGTCACCAAGAACAGCACAGAGAGCACAGGAAAGTGGCCATCTCCAGGAACTCATTGAGAATTAATTTTCTATTGAGTCATCCGTGGATTTTAAAAATTTCAGAAGGAGCAGTGTCTGTGCTGGCAGGGACTGAGCAGGGATTTTCTCCAGCAGAGGACAGCAGTGCACGCGGATCCTGCCGGATCGCTGCTCAGCGTGTCCAAATCCAGTGCAACTTGGATGTGAGAATGGCTTTGTCGTTGATTTGTTATCTAATAAAGATTTTAAGATATGTTTGCTCTCGTTAAGAGTTCTCGTCTGCAGAATGCTGCCAGAAATGCAGCCTGGAGTGAAAATTGACAGCCAGGTCTGTGATGCGTTGTTCAGCAATGGAAAATAAAACCGACTTTGCCCAAAAGTTGTGGTTCCACACTCCCTGCCTGCCTGAAGTGTGGGTCGCGGGGTCCTTAATGCACAAATTCAAT
Source organism: Strix uralensis (assembly GCF_047716275.1). Taxonomy (NCBI): domain Eukaryota; kingdom Metazoa; phylum Chordata; class Aves; order Strigiformes; family Strigidae; genus Strix; species Strix uralensis. The sequence continues at coordinate 22,927,916 of NC_133985.1, forward strand.
CATGTGTGTTCTGAAAGGAGGGCTCCTCGTGAGAGAGTTTGGACTAAACATGTTTGCAAGGTGAAAGACAAGTCCTCATGTCAGATATATAAATATATATTTGTAGCAGGCTGACGTTGCTGTATCCCCCCAGGTTTGAACGTGTTCACTGAAAGCGCAGTGGGTGCTGGGGACATGCACATGGTTGGTTGATTGTTCTCGGCCTTATCTGTGGTTTTGTTTCTTCTCAGGGAGAAGACGAAGCTGTTATCCTCAAATCTTGCACGCGGCGGAAAACCGACTCCATCGAGAAGAGGTTTTGCTTTGATGTGGAAGCTGTGGATCGGTGAGCGCCAAGGGGCACGGTGGCCCCGGCGTACCTGCGGCCGGGGGTGCCGAGGGGACGCGCGCGCTGGCCGTGCGTAGGGAAGGGGTGCACTCATCTGTACTTGGCTTTTCTGGGAAGTTCTTGTGCAGTTTCTGTGTTTCCCTTCTCCTTTAGTCATACCCTCCATGAATGGAAAGCATTAGTCCATGGAAACACGCTTCTCCCTGGTGCTTCCAGCCAGGTGCTCTCAATTTATTCAGCTAGTGCTTCGGTTTACAAGGTGCCGAGTTTACTCAAGTCTCTCAAACTTTAATGGTGTTTTAGCACTTCTGCAGTCTCTGGCCACGTAAGGTAAATGGTTGCAAGGATGGAAAAGATGCTCTGTGGGTGTTTTGGCAGGGATATGATGCTTCTTTCCAGCGCTGGGTATGTGTTAGAATAACTTCAGCTTTTGTGCTGCAGAGTGGTTGTTACTGGTCTGCTATGGCTGGGCGATAATGGAAGTCCAGCTTGCACCTCCGGGCCCTTCACTTTTTCCTGAAGGTGTAAAATGCTTTCTGATGTGATTTATCACGTAGCAGCTGAAGCAGATGTGTGTGTGGATTCACTCCATAGCGCCTAAGGAACGGGTGCCCGTTATCATATCTAATTAGCATCATGCATGGCTCACATATATAAACAGGGGGACCAGGCTGGGGGTGCTGTTCCACGTGGTATTAGTCGCTGCCCCGTGTCTTCCTCGCTGCAGGACGTTTATGGGGTTTACAAAAGCTCACCCCAAAGTCACTGGATGTCTCTGCCCTCCCAGCTGTGTGCCTGTTCGTGTTCTAGCTGTCCTCCCCTCTGCCGGCCGCTGTGGGAATGTCCAGGAGATCTGGGGAAAACCCGAGTTCATCCAAACCCAAGTTGTTGAATAACGCTGGAATATCCCGCAGTGCCTTTCCCTGCCCAGCCTGTGCTTGAGTGCCAGCCCCTCGCGCTGCCAGCCCAGGGCCTGGAGGGCTTGGGATGATGGAGCTCTGCCTGTGTTGGCGGAGGGATAAGATAACCCCAGGGCTGCCTCCTGCTCTCTGTAGCTGTGCTTTCCTCCAGAACGCTGCAGTATTTCTGCTGACGTGGTTTGTGTTTTTTTTTTCCTATGTCCTGAGGATATTTTTTTAAAATGTGAAAAATCAAAATAAAACCGGGAGGAGGAGAAGCCAGCCACCACAATAGTTTTCTTCTGCAGCATGTTCAGAAGCAGCTGAACCTTCCCTTGATGTCTGGAGCCTGCTAGGCAAGGGATCAAGAGCTACTCCAGAAACATGCCTGCTAAATGTAAATAATGGCAGGGGAGCGGCAAAGGAGGGGAAACCTGAGAAATTGCTCATTTCGTGTACACGTTCCTGCTGCAAGAGACTGCCCAAGAGGATGGCGAGAGCAGAAAACAGAAAATAAAAGGCTGGTTTTCCCCCCAGTAGACAGGCAACTCTGCATGGTTTTGGTATCAGAATTTGTCACCAGTTGTCCAAAATAATGGTTATATCCAACATAGTTAACCTAAGAGGAAGAGGAGCCAGCAGGTTTTGCCATGGCCAAAAGAGAGTGTGATGTGCCCGGGATAGTCATGCTGAGCATTGGGAGGTCTGGGCACCGTCGGGGCTTCAGGTGACACTGTCAGTGGCCAGGGTTTGCTGGAGATTGCCGTCCCCTCGCCCGGCTCTCGGGGTTTGGCTGCCTTCCAAAGCAGTGTGTATCGACGAACGATTTCCCTGTCAGCCCGGGATTATCGGGGATTGGCAGCGCGCAGATGCCACCCTGCAGCCGTTTAGCCGGAGCCTGGCCCAGCTTCGCTGCGTGCCCCTGGGGGGAGCGCGGGTGCCCGGGAGATGCTGGGCTCAGCCGGGCCCTGCGGGGAGGGAGAAGCGTGCCCGCGGCTCGGGAGGCCCGGCAGCAGGAGGACGCCTCGGGAGGCACTGCTCTCCGTTTCGTGCTGGAGGAGATCGTCCTTGGCTTGAGGACCCGAGCACTGGCAAAAACTCCAGCCCCCACTCTCCCCCCAAGCCTGCTGACCACAAATGACAGGCTGTCTCTGACCGAAGGCTAGCTGCAGCGGGGTCTGCCTCTGTTTTCGCGGAACAGAGAAGGCTGATTTGTGTAGTGGGCTTTTTCTCTTGGGCTGTTTTTTTTGGTTATTTTTCTTCTTTGGCTTTTTGTTTTGTGTTTTTTTTATTGTCTCTACTAATAGAGAAGTTAGAAACTTGATGTCTTGTTCTTCAACCCTGCGCAGGAAGTCTGGATGTGATTAAGGCAAACATCCCCAAGATGCTTCTCTGTCTCACATATGTACTGTGTTTTGACTTACAGCAGTTTTCCCCTTTCTTTTCTGTTTGCAACTTCTAAATTCAAATTAGACTTGTAACCAATGTCCAGCAAGAAGGGTCAAGCATCTTGTAACTGGTAGGTGCATGCAGTCACCTGTCATTAAGCCAGCCCAGGAGACCACTGTGATGCTGAGAAAACCATGTGTGTTTGTGGTGTTCAGTGGGAAGGGTGAGTAATGCCACCCAAGTGCGCTTCTCCTCAGGTTTGAAACTGCCCTTCAAAGGCCTAAGCAGGTGGATTAAGAGAGCAGGAAGATTTTTCTGCACACATCGCTTGCTTCCTATGGACGGGTAGATTGGATTGTCCCTTCCGAAGGACGCGTGGAGCTAGAACACGCCAGGCTGCACGTCTGCCTTCCTCGGCCAGAGCAAGGGGCATTGCTTGCCGCTGTGGGTTTTGGCAGATTTTGGTTTGTGCCCCCCCTCTGTATCTTTCCAGATACACATCCCCTCGCTGGTCGGGTGGCTTTTCTGGGCTACCTGCAGCTGGCCCCCCTGCAGCAGCATCACGCCCGGGGGATCTGCAGGCTCCGGCTTGAGGCCTGCGGCTGTGCGACGCGCAGAGGGAGGATAGGTGACACGTCACTGCCTCACAGCATTTGTGCCCAAAACATCTCTCACTGCTGCTCTTATAGAACCCCGCAGAGGCACCTGCAAGCCGGCGTCCCGCCGGGGCTCCGCAGGGGACAGGCAGCCTGTGCTCCGCTGCAGTGTTTCTCTGTCCCTGACAGTGAGTTACTTGTCTGCGGTGGTGCCACAGGGGCAATGTGAAGTCCACTTTCTCCCCAGGCTCTCCTAAAGCGTATTCCATCATTTTTGAAGCTCTCTGTGCACAGACTGGCTTAGTTACTAGTTTGTTTTATTATGGCCTGACAGGTTGTGTCTGTCTTACTAACAGGGGTAGGGGGATGAAGCAGCACTGGTGGGGCTCAGGACCGAGGTTATCCCTCTGTCTCCTGCTGGAGCTGGCAGTATAAAACCTGTAGTAATTAGGGTTTGCTTCTGTATCAAATCCTGTGCTAACAGCCTCACACACAGCGAAGCACACACAAGGAAATTTCACTTCCTACTCTGGTATTTTTATCTCCTATCACCGTAACATTTACGTAGCTCTTCAAGCTCTGTCCGTGCTAACCCGCGCGGCGTGGTAGGACGCGGTAACCCCAGCGCTGTGTGCCCACACCGAGGGCCCCTGGTCCCGCTCCCGGTTTGCCGAGCAGCCTCAGCTGGGCCCTCCCGCTTCCCGCCAGCCGCACGGCAACGCACTGCTCAGCCTGGCGTCTGGGGAACTGCTGTGCCTGCAATGTGGGGCGCAGGCTGGGAGCTTTTTAAAGAACACCCGGAGAAGATGTTGCTCGTTAGGAGGGGAAAAAAAATTGTTTTTTCTCCTGTAAAGATGATTCAGCACTACCGAGCTGAAAATCTTGGGCCTAATCTGTTATTACAACACTGTTTCCTTTTCCTGTTGACTGATAAGGAGACGCCGAAGTTCCCAGCACTGAAGACTGAAAAGCTGCAGTACAGGTGTCTGAGAGGTCTAAGAAACCCCTGACACTGCATTTGGAAATAGTTCTGATTTTCAATGTGGGAAGTTAGGAATATTTTATTGCTTTGTTACAGCAAAATTAGCCCCGGAATGGTGTTCTAGTGTGTTCTAGTGTCTGGCTGAAATACATTCCCTGTGTGATGGATGCTGTGTTTTACCGCCGGTGCTCTTTTTTTCTAACTAAACTTATTTGTAGTCTTGGTGCATTAAATCAGTTTTGTAAACAAGGTAAACAGGGATGACAGCCAGTGCCTTACAAAATGAGCCTTAGGAGGAGGAGTATCTTGTTTGGCTGATGACAAAGGCTTTGTAATTTAGGATAATGTAGGTCATTGCTCTAGGCCAGAAGCGAAGTGCTTCTAATACCAATTGGCTTTTATGGGAACAAGAGGTATTCAAAATGTGGGGGTTTGGGGTTTTTGGTCTCCTGGTTGTTCGTAAGGGCAGTAAACTCTGCACGTGGCGCCGCTCCCCTGGGGTACTGCCCGTGTGCCCCAAGTCGGCCGGCACCGCGCTCGGGCTGCACAAAGGTTGGCATTGAGGTGGGTGAGCTGCGAGGCGCCTGCCCGAGCATTTCCCTGACCAGGTGGTTTTCAGTGGGAGGGTTGTTGGCCTTGCTCGGGGTCTGTGTTTTTCAGACCTGTGTATTTCTTTCTGAGTGCCACCCCGGCTGTGGCGGGGCACGCTCCCCGCTCCCCAGCGCCGGTGGGGCCAGCAGCTCTCACCGATGCTTTGGACAGCACGTGCAATACAACTTGTACTTGTTCCTCTGCCGGTGTTGCCTTTCCAGTGACCTTTTAAAGCGATTCATGGGGTTTTCACTGGTGGGCTGGCAGCGAGCAGATGAAGCTCGTTCCCCCCTTGGCGGCCACGGAGACCCCCGCCGGCCCCCGCCCCTGCGGAGCGAGATGGCGGTGGTTGTACCGGCGGTGCTTTAAGCTTTGCGTGGACAAGCAAGACTTTTCTGAATTCAGGAACAAAGTCTCCCCCTTATTTACATCTTTTCTCATCTTTTGGGACATGTCTGGCTGCTGGTGCCTGGGGCAGTGCCCCACGCCCATGGGGTGCCCTGGGGTGCATGTGGGTGCACCGCTCTGCTCAGGCGGGGACTGCAAATGCTCCATGCGCTCAGTTCTGCTCGGCCCTCGAGACCCTGGTATTAGTCCCCTCTTATGTTTTTTCATTCAGCAGTTAAGATCGTCTCGGTATGATAAGCTGCTTCAGGAGTTGAAAGTTCTTATCTCTTTCTATTGCTTTCATTATTTGTTTGTTTTTCTGAAAGAAGGAAAAGCTATCGGACTTCTCATTTTCTCTGCGTCACAGCTCCTTAAAACCAGGCTGTTTTTCACAAAAGCTGAGATATTGAGAAAAATTCAAATTTCCTGTGTGGTCTCGTATGGAAAAATCTCTTTAGTTTTTAGATCATAGCATATTGAAAATATACTTTCTTGCAAAGTGTTTACCATGTTCTGCTACCCGCACCAATCAGTTCAGAAATGGATTCCTTCTGATCCCAAAATGTCCCTCTCCCCCCTTGCATCCCAGCAGAAGGCGAAGGGTTTTGGTGCCTGGGGGATGAAATGCGTGATGCAGCATCTAGTAGTGAATCAGTGGGTCCTTTATCTGCTTTGCCACAACAGTTCCTGTTTGTGCATCTTAGCTGTCAGAGCCAGGAGGGTGCCCGCTGTCCTGCTGCCACAGGCTGGGGTCGGCAGAACCCCTGGGTGAAGGAGGCTCCTCTTGTCCACACCATGTCCCGCTGTGGGAGGGCAGGGGAGCTACAGCGGCAAAATCTAGCTCCGGTGTTCAGGATCAGTTGTGTGTTGGGTGAGGGAACAAAGGCAGATATGTTCTGTTTATCTTTCGGGAAAGGAAGTCAGAGAAGGGCCTTCCCTGTCTCAGGCTCTACACTGAATAATTGAGATATCTGTAATCTAATGAGCGCACTTTCGGAAACGGTTGATCTTCAGGGCAGCTGGGTGATGATGAGGCTGGCTGCAGGCAGCGAGCGGGACACGGCTGCGCGCTGATAGCACGAGGAGGATGCTGTTCCAGCGCCAGCCATGCTACCTGACTGTTAAGCACATGGTACCCCATGGGCATCGTCCAAATAAATAATGAATGAGGCGTAATGTGTGGGGTGCATTTTAAATTTATCACAACCAGGAGGACGGTTCTGCTCAGGAAAGTGGTGCAATGGATGCCTTGGCAAATGAACGCTGTGGGAGGAAATGCAGAGCTATTTGCAATGTAAATAGGTTTTTAATTCAGTTTCACAGCCCCTCCCCTCATGCTGTTAAATAAGTTTGACTTTGAAGTGTAGCCCAAAGAGTTGTTATCTGCTCAAAGGCAGAACAAACATTTTCATGTTATCACCTTTTTGCGCTGTGCTTGAGGGAACCTGGCACACCAGATACCAGTATTGTCTCCCCAGGACCTCGTGCTTTGCTAGCTGGCCAGTGTGAATGATTTGTGAACAAATGAGCCATTTAAATTTCTTTGTTTTAAGGTCTTGGCTAAAGAAATCCCAGTATTTCCTTTCCCCATGTCTCCCTAGTTGAGCTAGAGCCCTTCCAGGGCTTTCCACCTGGGGTATCTGTGCCTTCAGCAGCAGCTTGCCTTAAACTCAGACTTAAGCCCTGGCTGAAGGAGGGTGTAGCTGAGTCCTCTGGTCACCCAAGGAAAAGCCTGCTCCTGCTGTGGGGGAAAGATTTGCTGTCAGCCTGTAGCCAGTGCCCCTGCAGCTCCGCAGGTACCAGGGACCATTCCTGAATCGCTTTGTATCTGCACAACAAGGAGCTTTGTTCAGTGTTTTGAAAATAATTGGCGTTGGAAGTTGAACATTTTCTTTCTCAAATGGGGCGATGGTTAAGTGGTTTCCTCTTCCCTTCAAAATGAGTAAACTTCCAAACCACTAAGCTGGTGAGTATTGACTGAGTCACCAATGGGATTAGCGGAGATCAAACTTATTATGTCTGGTTTACTTGGACCTGGGCTTGTGCAAGCCTGAACGCACGGCTTCTGCTGGTGAAATGGTGCTGAACTGCCGTGTGTGTGCCGAAGCCTGCTGTTGGGGTGGTTGGATGGGGAGCAGAGTTAGGGAGAAGGGTTAATCCTTTATTCCTTGCCCGTACCTACATCAGAAGTGCCAGAAGACAGGCCAGGCCCACCACTATGGGAGCCCTGTTCATGTTTTTTTTTTCTAACAGAGGATCGACTCTTACCAAGGACCAAACGACTTTTGCAGAGTGTTGTTGCAACTCATGTTCTCCTGCTGAATCACTTTTGGGAAGTGTGAGCTAGAAATTACCCCTTTTCCCCAGCCTTATCAGTTTTTGAGGATTTAGTACCAAAAGGAGCCTCTGTGCTCTGCTGAGCACTGTCCGCAGGTGGTTGACTGGCAGCTCCCGAGGTGAAATCACTCCTTCCCTTGTGCCCTGGCAGCCTGCTGCCCTGCGAGGGGTGATCCTGGCTCTCTGTGGCCTTTTCAGAGCCGCTGCGCTTTGCCGCGGATGGGAAGAGCAGCGTCAGGGGTTCTCTGCTGTCGTACTTCCGATGGGTGAAACCCCCCAGGCATTGCTGCGGAGAGCACACAGGTAACCACCCCGAGCCCGCCGAGTCACGCAGCACCCTGGCCGTGCCTCCATCTCCCCTGTTGCCAGGGCTGCTGCCCGCTCTCCTCCTGCAGAAATAGCTGCTGTGCTCGCTAATGCATCTGGAAATAGCCTGGGAGGGAGCAGAACGACCAGACCAAACAAACAGATCGGGGCTGTCTCGCTGAGAGCAGGGCCTCTGCCCGCTCCCGCAGGTGCTGTGCGGCAGGGCAGGATGCGACCCCTGCTTCAGAGGCTGGAGAACCCGGCCCTAAAGGCGCGAGGCTGGGGGGGGGCATAGGACTAGCTAGGTCTGGGTCTGCTGGCTGCAAGGCAAGTGGGGGTGTTGAGGAGGGGAAGCCAGACATCTTGCAGCCAAGCGAGACGCAGTGAACCGTCAGCCCGTGACGCGACCCGTGGGGGTAGAGCGTTGGCTTCCCCCTCTGTGGCAGGTTCCTCTCTCGTGCAAACACACAGCCCGCACCTGAAGTGGTGCAAATACTCTCCACCATGTTAAATCCACCACCCCCTTGGTGGTTGTGCTTATCAGAGCTAGATAATTGAGTTTTAACTCCCTGTAGGGAAATGGAAAAGGGCTTGAGCTCTGCTTATGGGTGCTAGAGGTGGCATTGGCCAGCGGGTGAGGGCTGGGCTGGTGGTGTCCCCTGGCTCCCCGTGCTTTGTTTGCAGGCATTTGGGCCTGTTCTTTCCCCTTCTCATTAAAATAAGTAATCAAACACAGAGTTATTTTTTGGAGGCTGGATTTACAGTGCGGCTCACGAGCTGTTTGTGTCACGGCGCGGGTGGCAGGGCCGCGCAGGAGTGAGCACCCAGGGGCACCCCAGGACTCCTCGCAGTGCTCCCCCCGCACAGCTGCCGCAGGGACACGCGGCCCAGGATCGCATTGCTGCCCTTACTGCCTGTCACGTCAGCATAGGGACGTGCTCGGGGAGGAAAGCAGAAGGTCCCCCACCATGAGCCGGTGCTTGGGGGGGTGGTGGGATGTGAGGGGCTGGGGTGCATGGGGCTCTGCTTGTTTGGTTGCCTTCCTTGCCATCTGCCGCTGTGCGGATGTGCTTAGCCCAAGCGCAGGTGAGCTGGCTGGCTGAAAACCAGAGGAAGAATTTGGCATCCCGCTCTCTTATGCCAAAACCACTGAAAATGCGTGTTAATTGTTGGAGGTACCCTCTGCTCATTTGCTGGCCCTGGCGAGGAGCTGCAGGGACATCCCTGGAGAGGTCAGGCTGGGCTCAGCCCCATGCTGCTGGGGCTTGGCCACGAAGAAGGTTGTCCTCTCTCTCTCATGGGAAATTTATCTTTGTCATCTTTGTTTTCCATCCTGCAGTTTATTTATGGTGTTCCCTTTATCTCCGCAGGCCCGGCGTGATCACCATGCAGGCGCTTTCAGAAGAGGACCGAAGGCTGTGGATGGAGGCGATGGATGGCCGGGAACCGGTGAGCAGAAATATTAGCGAAAAAGCGTTGGAGAAAATTGTGGAGAGCTTTTCGTAGCCTGGGGCAGATTGTTTGCTGTGAAGCAGGCTGTCACGCAGCGCCTGCCAGCCGGTGCAAGAGCTGTATCCGTGGGGCAGCTCACGCCTTCTGCCAAGAGAATAGTTTAATCCCTTGGTTAAATATTTGAGGTAATACTGTATCTCCTGTGCTTGGATCGCTTGAAGGTGCGGTGGAAAGGAGGAGGGTAGGCTTGGCCAGCACAAACACGCTGCTGTGCTGTGCTGAAAGGAAAACATGGCAAAAAGAGCAGTGGAAGAAAATACGCTGTAGATTTCCAGGGCTTTTTGAGTCCTGCAGCTCATCTGGCAGCTGTTTCTGGGTCTTGCAGAGAATTGCAGATTTCATGTGAGCAGAGGAGCGTAGCCCCTGTTCCCTGCGCTCTGCGATAGTCTCCTCACTGCTGTGCTCGCTCCCGCCGTGCCAAAGCTGCGCAGGCTTCCTCACCTCTGGAAGGGATTAGGGAGGTTTTCAGAAAACTCATAGCTGTTTTTTTTATTTTCTAATGCGTCTGCAAGCTTCTCTGCCAAGCTCGAAGAGCTTTGGCTGGTTCTGACTGGGTTCCCTGGGAGGAACGCTGGTGCGGGCACTGTGTTGTGCCGGTGCCGTGGCCCTGCCGGGTTTCGGCGCAGCGGCTGTCCAGCGATGACCGGCAAACGCAGCGCCGCCGAGCAGCCCTCGTATGCAGAGCGGGACTAGACGGTGGCCTCTTGTGCCTTGGCGTGGCCAAAAGTGTAGCAGGATCCGAAGAGAAACTTTGCAGATTGCAAGAGTGGCCAGGGTTGTTACGGGACAGCCCGTACGTTTCTGGAGTAGGTGTTTGTGCTTCCGGGCTTGAGTCAGGCTCTGGCAGTCGGAGGAGAGTCCACGTGGGGAGCAGGGTGTCCTGTCTCAGCACAGCCCCATGGCCACAGACTGGTACTGATTTGAGCAGCTCCCCCCCTGCCCCCAGGCCACGAAAAGGTCCTTGTTTGTCAGAAAAAGCATTTGTTAAAGCCAGGTGAGACATGGATACATGTGGGCTGCTCAGCGAGTGCCTGAAAGCACAGGCTGGGCTTAGGCAAACACATTCAGAGGTCTAGGAGGCTGTGTGTGCGTGAGGGTGCTGCCCTGGATTTCAGATAAAGCATCTCATTGTGGATTACAGCCAGGTCTCAGCCTGGAATCAAAGATCCATTGGGTAATTCAGGTGGGACGGGACCTCAGGAGGTTTCCAGTCCAACCTGCTCACAGCAGATTGCTCAGGGCTTTATCTGGTTGGGTGCTGAAAACATCTGAGGAAGGTGACTGCTCCCTGGGCTCCAGCTCTGCTGCTTGGCCATTCTCCTGGAGGAGAGTTTCTCCTGATACCCACTCTGAACCTTTCCTGCTGTCGCTTGCCCTCCTGCATGCAGCGCTGTGAGGAGCCTGGCTCTGCCTCTCTGCCGCCTTCCTCGTAGGAAGGGTGGGCCAGGTCCCCACACAGCTTTTCCTTCTCCAGGCTGGATAAGCCCTGCTCCCTCACAGGGCGTGTGCTGTGAGCGTGGACCTATCTCTGATGGTCACCACAGCTCTGCCGTGTTGGGTTTCCTCCCTGCAGCAAAATGGTGCCTCTGGGACAGAAATGCTCAGTTACACCTGCAGACGTACTGTTTCCTAGAACAGGCACTGTGGGACAGGCAGGCACAGAGGCAAAAAAGGCCTGAATGTGTGTGGTGTGCGCGGGACAGCCTCTGCTCCCTTTTTCTGTCGTGTTGAGAAGGGACCTGTGTTTGGGGGAGCCACCTTGGCTCTTGCCCCAGGTGGCCCTGCCCTGGGGCAGCCGTAGTGGGAAGACACTCGGGTGTAAGACATAGCAGCCTCTCCAGTTCCAGCATGCAAACTGTCTTGTTGCCTCCTAAGTTGACTCCTACCTCCATTCTGGTGGCACCCGGAGACAGGACAATATTTTCAATTTCTTCAGAAACAAAGTGTGCGTTCTTGCTCCTAGAATCAAGCCTTGTCCTGCTGCAGCCTGCTCCCCTGCTTCCCACTGCCTCACCTCCTTGTTGCGAGGATGTGAAAGCTGCAACGAGGATGATGTGAGGATTGTTGCCAGGCTGCGAAAGCCACGTGAATATGGTCAGCCAGTTGCATTTTGACCTGCTGATGTTACCAGCATTTGGCACAACAGTAGAGCTGGGCTGTGAGGTTCAGGTTGCAGAGGTGCAGCCGGGGATTTTGTGTGTTTGTGAAGTGCTGCACACGTGAAAGGTGCTGTGGAGGATGGCCTGGATTATCCTGTTTCAGAATCTGGTTATGCGAACTCCTTCAAAAACACACAGGTCTTCGTGCCGCCACCTGCATATTTCTGTTCTTCCCTATCATGCCCATCAGCTCAGGGTAGCTTGCTCGTCCAGCACGTCAAGGATTGTTGCTGCGCATTAATGCAATACCTCATGGCACTGAAATGCTGGTGGCGTTTAAACCTGGCCTTCCAGGTGTGCTGCGGGAGCCCTGGGAATGCAGCCTGCATGGAAATGGATCCAAGAGGCATTTTACTGGCAAAGATGGTGTGTGCTGACAGACGAGGTAGCTCCTTGTCCTCAGTTATCCTCCTTGATCCATCAAAAGTGGAGTTGTTGTCTGTTCTGTTTGGGTTCTTATCTTGCAACACCAGGGTGTAGGATGTTACCTACTCTGCAGAGATTTCCTTGAGCAAGAGAGAAGGATTTAACCTCTGGACTTCTAGAAATATCCATTCTATGCTTTGACTATATTACTGTAACCAAAAAACCCTACTGGAAAGAATGTCTGGTTTTCCTTTGATTTGAATAGAGTGTGGGAAAGATTGGCATAGTGGGGACAGTAATTCCATGTGCAAATTCGGACTGTGGAGAGAATAAAGTGGCCTGGAGTTTGTTTCTTAATTATAATTAAAAAACTAAAACCAAATGTTGTATTACATTTTAGTAAGATCTAAACATAGAATGTGGGCTGCATTAGCCAAGACATTTGTCACAACTTGAAAAGATTTATTATATATCTTGCAGTCAAAGCAGTCTCCAGATAGCTATCATCAGTCTGTTAACTCTTACCACTTGTTATTAATTTGGCTAAACCCCCTGTGTTGACTTTGGGTTTTCTTTTATGTTACAGAGGCTGGAAATAGGAGAAAATACTAACTCCATAGCAGAGCCATTGCATTCATTTTTGTTAGGATATTCAGGATAAGTTTCCTATGGTTTTTCTCCTCTGGTGATGCAGTTTGCTAATGTATATGGTGGAGGCCAGAGTGATTCTGAAACTTTGTTGGAGCCGAAGTCAAAAATAAAAGCTGTGTTGGCTCATGGCAGCGGCTGTGGTAGGCTGTAGGATTAAGAGAGGCACAAATTAGGCTGTTTGCTTTGTGGCAAAGAACTGAACAAGATAAGCGTTTTAGTAAGGTTGTGGCTTTGCTTGCCAAGTCTGCAGCGAGCATGCCAGCCAAAAGGGAGATGTCGGTGTCAGCGGTTCCTGCTCTTACCCTCCCGAGCAGGTCGGTAATCTTAGAAATCACTCTCACGTCAGTGAGGGCAGAAGTGGGGTGCTGGATTTGAAATGTTTGGGACATGAAAGCGCTTCTCCAGGAAAGCGATCCTCACGAGGTAAGGGTGTGTAGAGGGTTAAGGATATGAAACATGTTCGCTCGTATCCCCGTTAAGCTGTATTAATCCGGAGTGGTGATGGAGAAGTTAGTGTTAAACGGCAAACGCAGCAGGCTGTGATCCTGTCGGAGTCCGTAAGACATGGATGGGATCTGAGCAGTGCTGTTCTGGCGCTCGCATCGTGCTGCCCTTTGCTCGATTTGTTTTGTTTGTCTTTTTTGTTCTTTAAAGCAATATGAGTCTATAAAAATACAGCCAGCCTTTCCTATCAGAGTTGGTTTTGTTAGTGCTGTACAGCCGAGTGCGCCGCGGGCCGGGGGCGAGCAGTCGGTCTCATGCCCTTGCCAGGGAGGGAGGAAGGACTCTGAAATGGTGACACATCAGCAGTGCCTTCTCCTTTCCTTCGGCTCCCCTTACCCTCTCTTCAGTTCTTTAACATAATCTGCAAGTTCGCAAAGGCAAGAACAAAGTACAAAGTCCCTCCTGTGCTTCGGGAAGCTGGAGGCTGGTCACTGGATGGAAAGGCAGGGCAGCCTGGCAGAAGCTTTTTGTCCTGGGACCTCCCAGGGGTCGGACCTGTCGTACTGGAAGGGCCCTGTTCCTCCTTGCACTCTTAGTGTGGTGAAGCTCCGTCCTCTGGAGAGCAAATAAGGTTTCTGCTCCCGTTCTGGAAAACAATTCCAGGACCTCACCACTCTGATGTCTAGAAACCTTCCCAGGGTCTCCTGCCCACCCAGGTTTGGTCGTGTCTGCTCCTCCGTGAGAGGCTGCTGGGCTGCGCAGCCGCCGAGCGGGCGAAGCTGAGGGCTGTGGGGGACAGTTGAGTGGCACCAGCACAAGAACTTGGAGCCTTTCCTTGGTGGTGGGGTGTGAAACAGCCCCGTTTTGCAGGGTGCCGAGGGCTCTTGCTTGCAGCCAGCGGGAGCTCGGGGCAATCAGACACATCATGGCGGGCGTGAAGGACTCAATTTCCTTTCTGCAGCCGCCTCAGGGCTCCCGGCCACGACCCAGCTCAGCTCCTCCTTGGCTCCACATCTGCGAGGGCCACCCTGAGCCTCGCTGGGGCCGTGGCGGCCGCCCTGGCACTGGGTGACGGGGTGATGTTGCGTCCCTGCGCCGCGTTGGGAGCGGAGCTCGGGCTCGTCACGCTTGTCCCCCAGTGCCGCGGGCAGCACAAAATGGAGCAGGGCGAGCGTGGGAGGAGGCCCTACGGCCGCTCTCCACTAGATGGCAAGCTGAGACCAGCCCGCTCATTGCACTTGTGCCCCAGCGGGGCTAGGCCAGCCCCCCCTCCCCGCATGCCCAGGGGCTCTGCGGGGTGTCTGGGGCAGCCCTTGCCCACCCGTCCAGGGGGGCTGTGGTTTGGGGGAGCGATGTGTCTCCCCAGAGCCAGTGCCTGCCACCCAGCTCCCATGGCCAGGGTTCTTCATACTGCACAGGGTGGGAAAAGCACTCACTTCCCAGTTTTGTCCCCAAAACCCGGCACAGCCCAAAATTAGAGCTGCTTCCCCCGGCTGTTCGTCTGCCTTCCTTCCGCTGCTGCCCCCAAACAAGCAACTGATAATTTTGGGGGCAGGCAGTGTTTAATCAGGGTAAATTGAGGGAAGGTGAGCGCAGACCTTCAAAATTTGTCAGGTCTCTCAGCGTCTCCCTCCCTCCCCAGCCATGGGGGTCCTTCCCCCCTCCTCTCCTTCCGTGGTCTCCAGGCCTGAGGCTGGGCGTTTCCATGGTGACCACTGCCACCATCTTGCGTCACTCTGGTTTGGGCCTGGGGTGTCCCGGGGTCCCTGCGGTGGATGCCGGGATGTCCTGCTGTGGTGGGACCCGCGGTGGTGGTTGATTTGGTGTGGTGAGAGGAGCAGAAGCTCCCACCACCGTGGGCCTAGTCCCGGCCCCTCGGCTGCGCTCCCGCTCTGACCATGGCTCGGTGGTGCTGGAGCTCCTTCAGCGTTGCTGCTCTGGAGATGTAGTGTTGTGTTTTTATAGCAAACCCCAGCGTAACAACAAAGCCCAGCCTTGCATTCCTGTCCAACACGCAGCACCCTCGCCTCCCGCCTCCTCCTCGGATATTGCTTCTGGGAATTCTTTCTGAAATTGTTTTTCATTTTCCATGTCTAATTATACAAAATGGTGAGAGATTTATTTCCCAGTGGAAATGATGTCTTTTGAACTCAATCCAGTGCTTTCAACCTCGGCATTCCTGTCATTTTGGCTCATTCAAAAAATAAATTAACTTGAAGGACTTCAGTCCCAACACCCGCGCCGGCACGGGGGGCGGTTGGGCACCAGCCACCCGCCTTCCCAACCTCCTCGTATTGCGCCGGGACTCGCTGCGGATCTGCTTTATCGTTTTAATTCATCTCATCTCCCACTCCTCGGAGGTCACTTTCTTCTTCTATATTGGTTTTGGTACTGCACTCATTACCTCTGTAGCTAAGTGCTTCCAACAGAGCTTGAAAAACCCCTCACTGATGGAGACGGCACCAGCGATTTGTGCTTAG
This sequence comes from Strix uralensis, assembly GCF_047716275.1. NCBI lineage: Eukaryota > Metazoa > Chordata > Aves > Strigiformes > Strigidae > Strix > Strix uralensis. The sequence goes on from NC_133985.1 coordinate 22,943,343, forward strand.
GATGGCGTGTTTGCAGCTGCTGCTGCACCAGCCTCGGGCAGGACTTGGGGACCAACTGCTCTGGCTACCGATAATGTCAGCAGCGCTTTTCTCTGAGGGCACTGGCTGTAAATTGGTAGGCACTGAGGAAGGTGAATTATTAGAGGCAGTAGAAAAATCCTTACCCAGAACATCTTTGACTACAGGTGGTCTTTGGCTGTTCTCTCGTTGCATGGGAGAGCCTGTGGGCGAGGTGTCGGAGCGATCATCGCGTTTACACTTCTGGTGCTCTCCAGGGTTTGGTCCGTGTCTGTCTCTTCAGAGTGTTTCCTCGCAGCCTTTTCCCTGCTGATCTTTTTGCCCTCTCGATCCCATGGATGTGTGTTTCTGTGGGCTTTCCAGTGAAAGATGGTTATTTGTGTCTGCTTTATCTTGCAGTTTTTTCGTGGCCTTCGTCCTGTCCGGGTTTGTTTGCTTATGGCAAATTCTTTCTTTCTGTTGTTTTCCATGACCTGACTCATTCCAGTTGCTGCTTCTCCATCTCCCTGTCTCTCTTTGCTGAACAGGACATTTTTTCCCCACTCTGCCCCCTCTCAATCTCTAAGTTTCTACTGTTTGCTTTTTCTCTTTGCCTCTAATTGGCTCCCTGACCCAGACAACCTAGTGAACTTTCCCTGAACCGCAGCTGTGGGCTTGCCCGTGCTCTCGTGCCGCCTGGGAGCATCGGAACTGCCTCTGAGAGCAGCACCTCTGCCTCGGTGAGGTCTGTCCTGTGCAGCCCCACTGCCAGCTTGGCAGCAAAGCCTGGCCCACTGGAGCTTCTGCTTGGCTTTTTTGCATCCCACAGTTCAAGACTTTTGCCTCAAAAAGTTCTTTGTCCTTTCTGGGGACAAGGTGGTAGAAAAGGATCCTCAGTGAATCAGCCAGCGCTTTCAGACTGAATGATGATTTGTCATGTTCCATGTTAGTTTTTGTATCACATGCTCTTAGCGCTGTTCCCTTCTCCCTCTTCTGTTTCATAACCTATTTTAAGCCTATAAAAGCAGTAACTTTACATTGAGTTTATAAGCTTTTATTTTGTTTCTAAAGCGCTTAAGCCAGTGAGGTCCTAGGCCTTGACTTCAGGCTTTTATTTATGGTTCCAGCAAATGCTGCTTCAGTGGTTGATAGCTTACCCAGCCAGAATCACTGCTGCTTCAGGCTGACTGTTTTTTGTCCTGTGCTTAAGAAGCTGATGAAGAGAAAAATACTGACAGAGGCATTCTAGATCATCTTAAAAAGAGAAAAGGGCCCTCGGACTGCTTTTGCACACCTAAAAGTGCTATCCCAGCTGCTTTCAGAAAGCTTGTGACCTCTTCTCTTTCTTCTAGCTCAGCTGTGGGGACATCCAGGAGCAAAGCAGTGGCTGCTCACTGGTTTCCATCTCCTGTGCATGAATCCCTCGTCATTTCTTTAACACAATCTTTGCTGTAGCCAGCTTTGCCGTGACACTCTTCGTTGAGGTCTGTGCTGCACAAATTGGCTTTGAAAGTTGGACTTTACTTGGAGACGAGGGTGGTTGGTCCCATGACATGAGTTGGGTTCCGCTCTCCCTTTAGATGTTGGTTCTGCTGGGGAAGCATTGGCAGCTGCACGTCTGCTCTCGTATTATCTTGCTGCTGATACCCCTGAGGCAGACTCACGGAGGAGGAGGGCTGGGGTTCTGAGCGCAGGTCACAGATCTGCACCCCCCTTCTGTGTGGGACACCCACCGACGGCTGCAGCTTTTCTTTTCCTTCGGTTCAGGCCAGGAGGTGAGGGGGGTGGTGAGACATGACTTGAGTTTGCAGAGTCCCTGGCAAAAGCCGGTTAATGGAACTTGAACTGCAGCGTGCTGGCGACGAGCGCGGTGTGTGTGTGAGCAGGAGGGATCAGCTGACGTGTGGTAACGTGTCTGTAAGTCTGGGCCTGGATGGGCGAACCCACTTAAGAAGAGGTTGCAGAGTGGTTGCATCAAGTGATTTCACGTTCGCACTGTTCTGGTGTGAACCCGGCTGCCCACCCGCCAGCCACATCTGTCCAGCTGTGTGGGGAGACACAAAGCACTTACTGGAGTGAAAGACCAGAGAGAGTACGTTTGCTTGCCTTTCCTCCCTGCTCTTGTATCACCTCTGCTTAGAGATACTTGAGCAGACAATTCAAGGAGCATGTAGAAATTCATGGAATAGCTCCATGTTAGTAGAACAAACTTCTCTGCCAGTTTGATTAGACTATTAAAGTATTTTATTCCACTTTAAAAATTAATTAAGTTCATTGTACAATCAGTTGCAAAACTGGCCTCTTTCTTTGCTTCCTCCTTTATCGGTCCTTGCGTTTCATTTTGAGCAGTGATTTACTGTCCTGCTACACTCCCACCATGGTCCCTGACCCAGGCTTTTTCCTCCTCCTACCTGCAGCATCAGAAGAAAGTCCGCCCTTCGAAACTCCAGCTGTTTTAAAATCATCTTATTTCTGTCCTTCTGGTCCCTTTCCCGTGCCACCCTCGGTTGGCCGCTGCTGGCAGACCCCCTGCAGCGCCGTGCCCGTGCGGAGCCGGGGAGCGGGGCTGGGCTCTGGCAGGAGCAGGCGGGCTGCGGGCACAGCGCTGCCGGGGAGGGCAGCTCGTGCGCCGGGCTCGGGCTGCAGCGGCGTGCAGGGTGGACATGCCCCACGCCGACCCTCAGCCAGCGTTTGGTGGATGCCACGTGGTAGAAATGCTCCTCGTGGTGCTGTGTACGTGCTGAGGGTGAGTAGTTTCCCGGGGGGGCGTTATTAGCGCTTTGGAATTTCAAGTCATGTCTGGAAAGGGGTAAATGTCCTGCTGCAGTTTTGGAGAGGGGCACTGAGAGCATTCAGGTCTCTGTCAGGCTGGCTCCCAGCACCAGGGAGGCGAAGGGGCTCTGCGAGCCCTGCATGGCATCCCGGGGCTGCTCTAGGAAAGCACCTCAGCAGCTGCCCGGGGCTGACAGAGGCTTCCCGGGGCTCACAGAGGCTTTCTGGGGCTCGCAGAGGTCTCCCAGGGTGCGGAGGGCAGGGTTGACGAGTGTGGGATCGTGGTCCCCTTCCTGCTGACTCCCCCAGAGCCCCGGGGTCCCCGCCATGGGCTGCGCTGCCAGCACACCCGCCCCGACGGCCGAGCCGGTGTCCCCCCTAGCATCGAGGTTTAAAAGTGGTCTTGCCTCAAAGATGTTGCAGTCTTGGCGTTAAACCACCAGCCATTGTTCAGAACAACTGGGCAGTGTCAAACCTCTTTTCACAGAGGAGGAACGCGAGGCATGTCTGTGTTACAGTTATTTTAAAAATAAAGATGACACTGTCATTTAAAATTAGGTTGGTTTTGATGTGTTCAGGCTCCTTGTTCGTCAGTAGACGTTGAAAGGAGGAAGGGCGTGTGTGCTTGCGGGAGAGAGGGAGAGTGAGAAGCTGGCTGGACTCCAGTGCAGATAGCTGGCGGAGGAGGATGTGCAAGTTGTTGCTCAAGCATCCTAGAAAACTTAGGGGAAGCTGTTAAACTAGTAGAAGTTTTCACTCTTAATCAGTCACTTGAGTGATCTGAACATATCTGCTCCGCTGGACTTGCTTAAAAATGCTGCTCTGTGAAACTTTAAATGCTTTAGTTATTCCAAAAATGTATTTTTCTAAACCAGTTGACCTTTAGTTACATTATTCTAGAGACTGCTGTATATCTAACATGCTTTGCTCCCCGGCGCTTCCACCTACCCCCATGTTTTTTCTCCCAAAGTGTCTGCTGCTTGATTTTTCCTTTCCTACCCATGCTAGGTTGGTAGTTTGACCCAGGTGATTTTTTTCCTTAGGTTGACCCAGGTAATTTTTTCCTCGGGTGACAAACACAGTGGGTTATATAACTGCGCTGAGCTAAGCAGTCCAGATGGCTGGCGGGTAGCCCGGTCGGCTTCGGCTTTGGAAGCTCTTGGGAATGCCTGCACTTGTAATAAAACGTGGGCTTGTTTTTAATTAGAACCATCATTTAGTTCAGCATGGAGAGACAGAAGAGCAAGACCCGTGTAGAGGATTCAAGCCCCCAGATGCTTCACTTTTGATAGATTTTTTTTTTTTTTTTTGTCTTTTAATCAGACTCAGGCATTGGTGGAAGTTCTGAGCTGAAGGAGGGGGAGAGAGAAGGAGGGAAGCGAGGTGGGGGGGTGGCTCTGATTGCAATGCATTAGTTCAGTGCTGAACAGTAGGTTGGGAGGGAAGGAAGGAAGGAAGGAAGGAGCTGCCAGGGACCCTGGGCCACCTTCTTCCAAATGAACAGCCCTCGTTTGAATGACATAAACCAGCATTTCACAGCGGGTTTCTGCTGCCCTGCCAAGTCTTTCACTTGGGAAGCAAAGGCATATTTTTTCCTCCCCTCCCCCTGCAGGGAGGTTTGCAGGGATGTGGGCTGGGAAAGATCTTACTCCTATCTGTATCGTTCTGGCTCAGAGAGCAAGGAAGGTTATTTCTAGCCACAACACAGTGTAGTCTAGCTCTGAAAATCCTGCTTGTAGTACGAAAACCTGGCTCTTGGACAGAATTAGAACAGGGTTGATAAGGCAGAGCCAGAAACAAGGGCTGATTTCATCAAGGTTGCCAGGTGTCCTGCTTTTAACAAGGAAATATGCTTTTTTGTACATGAGCCTTCCTGCTCTGTGCTTTGCTGGCATCCTGCTACTGGGCTGTGTCCCAGCATAGCAGCTCCGCGCTGGTGTGCCAAGCTTGCTCAGGCGTCAGGTGCAGAGGATCTGCCTGGCGTGGTATGGACCCGTGCCCATCTTGCTCTTTTCTTTTTCTCTTTCTTCCTTCCTCTTCCTCGCTTCCCTGTTGCTGTGGGGGGCAGGGGGTGCGTTGTCTTCCCCTCCTCAAAAGTGCCCACCCCAGCTCACGTTGGGGAGCCCCGGGTGCTCTGACCCAGCTCCGGGCACTCCTGCGTACGCTGCAGGAGATGGGACTCTGCGGGGATGGGGCTGGGAGCCTGCGGCCGAGCAAACAGCCCCTGCTTGCCGGGGTGTTGTGGTGCTGCCCTGAGTCACGTTCAGCTCTGGGTGGCAGCAGGCGGGGCGTGGGGACAACAGCAGGGCTGTCGGGGTGCTCGGCAGCTCCGGGGGCTGGAGGTGGCTCAGGGTGCACTTCCATGCACGCGTCGATCCCCGTCTGGGGACGGTGGGAGGCGGGGAGCCTACTCCCCACTCCATCCTCGGCTGCTCATTCTCTGTTTCTCTGGTGCTGGACCAACCATTTGTGTGCCCACACTGTGAACCTGATCTGGCTGCAGGCTGTCAAGTAATAATAATCCTAATAACTGGCTTGCTAGATTAATTTTCAGCTGGATCAGACTCCCTGTGCGGCTGTGTAGGTGGGAGAGCGTGGCTGCGAGCGTGCGGAGGGCGAGATGGTTCCCTTCAGCTGCAGGGCGGTGTTAGATGAACCGAAGCCAGGTGTGAAACCATCATTATGCTGCTGCCTGCGGGGCTGAGCGGGGGCACCATGACCTCCCGCGGGCACGCAGGCAGGAGGACGCGGGGCATTCGGCATTCTCCGCAGCTCCGGTGGCCCTGCCTTGCTGTTTGGGTGAAATGGCACAGCAGGAGCGTCACTGTGGCAGCCAGAGCAGTGAAACGATGCACAAAGTGTTCCTGGCAAGGGGAGCGCTCGCCTGGGGAGTGCTGTTTTTTCTGGGGTTCCCCAGAGCAAGCTGCCGTCCGTCTGCAGGGAAGCACCTTCTCCCCTCTTCCCTCCTGCGGCGTGGGAGAGCAAAGCAGAGGAACCAGCTTCTCCCACGTCGCTCCCGAGGGAAAGGGGCTCCCGGTCTGTGTGACCAGGCGAGGGCAGGTAGGGAGGGCTGGAGTCTGCCTGGCTTCATGAAGGCCAGTTCTGGCAATAACATGGAAAGACACAAGTGCAGTAATAGCCACAGGAAAAGAAAAGTGAGCAGTAACATGCCTGGCCAGAAGAAATGGATAACCCACAGATTGGCCTTTCTCTGGAGTCCCTGAAAGTGCTTCCATCCAACAGCAGTTTGGGGAAGTGAGGAGGTAACTCCTTATAGTCTTCACAGTCAGAGAAAATGTGCCACACGTATGGGCTAAGGTTAGGCTTGAAAATGCTATTTTTTCACTTTATTTTTCCCTTGAATTGCTATGAAAATAATGGAGTATTTGGCAGTAAAAATAGCAGAAACAAAATAATGCCACCTTATCTTTTAAGCTGAACGTGCTCAATAATTCACTGAAGTTTTGCTCTTTTGAAGTCACTGAGAGTTACCCAAGATCTCCACACAAAGCCTGTTTGTCCTTATGTACAGCACCCGCACTACACTTCATCAGAGGGGATTTTCATGTGCTGCCAGAGCTTTAAGTGAGCACAAGAGTTAGTCCTCTCCGGCCTTCTACAAGCACCTGAGCACTGTGCCACATCATCCTGAAGGGATTTCTGTCCAGGCATTGCAGGATAATTTTCATAAATCTTTTCCTTAATGGTTGCTGCTTCTCAGGCTTCCAACTCCTTGTGTAGGATTGGAAACAAATTCTCCAGGATGGATCTTGATTTGTTTCAGTGCGTGTTGTGCTCCGAAGGGGACGAGGGCTTTAGGATCTGGACTGCGGGGAGTGATCAGGTGCAGCGTTGGTGTCCAGGTGAGAAAGAGGTTAAGAGAAAAGGCTTGTTCCAAGCAGATGGGCTGTCGTCCCTCTCACGCAGGGCAACTGAACGGGTAGGAAAAGGGGTGTGCAGGAGTCCCAGTGCGTGTTACCGCTGCGGGGCTGAGCGGGTCCTCGTGCAGCGGCTGCTTTGCAGCTTCAGAGCGCTGCAGACACCACCCCACCAAGCACCATCTGAGTCAATCCGAGTGGCTGGACTCCAGCCTGCATGCTGTTTTTCACCCCGTTTTCCTTTTGTGTTTACAAAAAGGTTGAAAAATACCCGTGTAAAATGTCTGTGCTCCTCCTGCCCGTGTCTTCACAACCTGTCCTTGGGTGGCTGGCAAGCCAGCTGGACTACTGATTCTGAGGGAATATAACGATTTCTATTTATACTCTTTTGGCTTGTGCATCTTCTGAGCCAAAAGTTGAAAAACTCGTTCGTGGTTGTTTTGAGGATTTCTGAATATGAATCACAAGGAAATTGCATAACACTGCAGCATTTCCTCCTATTGCTCAGGGCTTTGCAAACACTGCGCTCCTCCAGGGAGACCAAGGAAATCTGGCAGGACTGGCCTAATCTGACAGTAGTTTTAGTCTGAATGGAAAGTCTGGGTTGAAGGGTAGGTTCCAGTGCTACTAAAAGGAGTGTGAGGTGGAATCTTCCACGCCTGGACACAGACTAGGCGACCAAAATGGTGGGTTCCTTCTCAAATGGTGATTTGAGATCAAATGGTGATGCCTCTGCCTGCCGCTGCAGAGCAGGGCTGCCGGCCCCGCGGCTGGTTAGGGCTTCTAGAAATCACTGCTGCCTCCCACACAATTCTTTCCTCTAGATTTTAGCCATTTGGGCAGCATTTCATGCCAATGTTGGAACCTGAAAGGTTTTGGGGACTGTGCTGAACACTGTGCAACCTCCAAGGGATACAGCTTAGGTTGGGCCATTTTGAATTTTAAATAAAAACCTGCTCTGTATATGAAATGTAGCCTATTTGTATAAAGGATGTGTGCACACATGCAACTGCTGTATGAAAGCACAGTTAATTTATTGCGGAGGTTAATAGACATCATGGGTGGCCAGTGGGAACCCTGAAATGAGGAAATAAACATCAAATTACTCAACATCATCTTTTCTTAGTTCCCCTTCCAGACCGCAGCTACTTCCTTTTCCTTTTCTTTTCCCACAATCCAGTTTCATCCTGAACGCCCCACATACCTGTTTGCTCTTTGTGTGTGCCGTTTGTTTAGGATCAGGTTGGGAAACGGATGGGTTGGATTCTTCTTGACTGATCTGTGCGCAAGCAGAAGGTGGCATCGGGCTGGGAATGGTGGTTGCAGAAGGATTTTAGGCTACAGATCGTGGCTATTGGGGTATTTTTGATTATGAAAATCCACAGGTTATGTTTGCGTTACCCGCAGCGCCAGTGTAGGTGTTTCTACGTGGAAATGATGGCACTGAAGTTTGAGGGGGGGGGCTGGAGCGGGTCCCGCGGTCTGCATTGCTTCTTCTGGCCATACTTGGCTCCACGGGGTGTTGGAGACGTGAATCAAGGAGGAAGCGATGGACCGTGGCTGCGGGGAGGACGCAAGTGAGTGGGCGCACCGGCAGCCAGGGAGCGGGGCGGCTCGGCACGCCCCTGAACATCGCAGGCCTCTTAATCATCTCTATAAAACTGTTTCCTCTGCAAAACATGGTGTGTAGCTGGTGAAATATTCCACCGGGAAGAATTAACTTGTTCTTTGATCGATTATCTTAAATATTGAGTTAATTACAGAGCATAGCTCAGGTGTCCTGGGGGGGGATTTTAACTTTGCAGGAAAATCTCAAAATAATAATGAATCGCAATTTCTGTTGTGCTCTTGGAAAAATTATGCTTCTGGATTACTTACAGATGTATCTCAGAATTTTACAATAATAAGTCATAAAGGCCTTGTTTTAAGCCTCCAAACAGCAGTGATTCTGCAGAAATTAAGCAGCGGCAGCTTCCACTAAAAAAGGTACAGTCTGGTTTTGACCATCTACAGCATGAATTCAGAAAACTAAATTCAAGGCATCAAGGTCTGCAAGTTTTGTACTAGGTTAATATATTTTTTTCTATACATACCACTTCTGAAACTTCCTAGTAAAAATCTTTTGGCTCTGAAGATACAATCAAATGGGAATAATTAGTGAGAGTGTGATGTTAAAACGACTGCGGTGCTGCAGGGTAGGGATTTGTCTCCAAGTTAGTCACTAGCCCGAGTTTTGTGAGTTTTATAACTGAGCCTGTTCCCACACGCGGTACGTGGGACACGGGCCCTTCACCTCTTGGCAAATGCTTTCTTCTCTCAGATTTCCTACCCTTCATCAGTGACTAACACTGAAAAGCAAAAGAAGCTTTTTTACTTCATGAGAAGCTTTCTGGGTTTAGGTCTGCTTTCTCCAGAGTTGTGTTGACAACAGGAAGATGGTGTGTGTGCGTATACAAATACACGTATTTTGTGGTGTTTTATCATCTGGCTCTATCCTGGGTGATGTGCACGTCTGCAGAACTGCCTGTTAAATGCTGTTACCCTGCGAGGTGTAGCCCTGCTATCCCTTCGCTCTTAGGCTGGCACAAGCATCAGAGCCCCGTGAGCCGGCACCCAGTGCTTACCGGCACGGCCGTGGCAAGGCAGCCTGCACAGCCAGAGCTGTGCCCAGAAATGCAGGAGAGAGGATTGTGGGAGGGGGAAAAAAAATATATCTGCCTCTCTCTTCAGACATAGTGCTTGGAAGTTATTTGGAAGAGGGTTTAGAGCAGGTTTTTGAAGGCTGCGTGCTCCCAGCCTGGGTCCTGTCTCTCCTGGGCCAGACGTGGCTGCAGCCGTGGGTCTCAGTGCCTTGCACCCACCCCGGGCACGCCAGTCCCCCGTGTCTGGGGCAGCCAGTGTCCCCGGTGATGCCCGTACCCTGGTGATCCCTGTCCGGGCACTGCAAGCAGCAAGCCTGCAGCAGGCACTGCCGTGGAGATCGCACAACTATTTCATGAGTGTTCGGTCCTTTGCCGTCCAAGTCCTACGGGGAAATATTTTAGTCCTTTACGCAGCCAAGTGAGGTGTTTCCTTTGGTTCCCTTTGGTTCTCTGCCCTGGCAGAGCAGCCAGCATGGGTGGCTGGGGCAGACCTCGCTTGGCATGGTGGGCAGGCAGCGGTGCAACAGCAGCCTGTGCTGGATTCAAACGTGGTGAAGGAGAAACAGCCACTGAAGGAGAAACAGCCATGGTTGCCGTGCTGGCTGCATCTACAGATGGGTGCTTCTGCCCGAGGACCGCAGGCAGCGGTGGGCTCGGGTGGACCTGGGAGGTCAGAGGTGGCTTCACAGCTTCTGTACAGAGAGCTTTGTTGATCTCCGCTGTCTGAACACAGGCCCAGCAACCCGCTAGCTGTGGGGCTCACTGGAGGTCTCCCCAGCCGTGCTGAGTTTTTCTGTTCTGGACTGGGTGGCAGAGCCTGTTCACCAGCATCGGGTGGCTGAGAGCGCGCTGTGCCCGGGGAGTGCCAGAGAGCTCAGGGCCTCCGGCCCTTGGCAGAATGATTTGACTTATAATTTTCTGTCGTGCTGTAAAGATGAATTGACAGTGTAACAGTGTGGTGGAGTTACAGGGAGGATGGTGCAGGGGAAACACGCTTCTGTCTGAACAATCTGTAACTTTATTTTTGTCAGTAATCAATGGAGACTTGGGTATAATGAATAGTAAGAACCTCTTTAAAATGCAGCAGCCTTTCCCATGGAGTTGGCCCACCAGCTGACTGACTTGCATATGAGGCTTAATCTTGAAATGCATCCTTGTGCTTTAACCCCTGCATATTATCAAAGCTATTTTGGAAAGAGCGGAATATTAATACCCATAAAGCTGAGCTGACCTTTGCCATGCCAAGACCCCGCGGGGTCTCTGCGGGCCGGGCCAGCCCAGTCTGGCGGCTCTAAGGGCGCGTTTTTGACAGCGGGGCAGATGTCGGCCTTGGGGTGCTGGAGGAACTTTGCTCTTGGGCTTCATACACAACAGACCTTTCTTCAAACTTGGAAACTTTCTCTTATCCTGAAAAATCTCTCTCTTCAAAAGGCTTGAGGCGGTACGGGGAAAGGATTTCTTTTTAAAAGTAATGTTTTTCTTGGAAAAGGAAATGATAGTACAGAATTGGGGCTTGGTTAAAACCCTGATGTTGCAGAGTGGTGTTAATAGATTAACACACTGACAATGGATAAAAGGTTTCTCCTTAATACGATGGATGTAGGGTGACAGTATCTCCTTGTTTTATGGTTGCATAGTTGACCTCCGCATGAAATTTCCTTTCACTGTGTGCACACTTTGCAATTAATGGCATAAGTATATTGTGGTTCCTTGTCTGTCCTTTTCCCTTTTTTTAAAGAACAGCCTCTGATGACTAACAACCCCTCTATTGTTTCATGTAACCGAACTGGAAGAGCGAATATTCAGGCAGACACCTTTCTCCCTGTAGCTGATGTGCCGGGCACCATAACTCGAGCTGTGTGGCCCGTCCTTTGCACCTGGGCAGCAGAGGAAACCATCGGGGGAAGGACAGCAGGTGGCAAATCTGTGCTGGGACGCGTGTCAGGTGCCAGAGCAAGTGGCTGAAAACTGGGTTCACCCGGGAGGACTGGAAAATATTTTGGTGTCCCAAACACAGGAGCTGGTGTCTGAGTGAGCCAGGGCAGAGCACAGGGCTTGAGGTCTGCGTGGGATCCCGAGGACGGGCAGTGCGCCTGCAAACCTTTGGGTAAGAGTCACCTCAAACTGTCTCCCTCGTCCCTTCGACGAGTCCTCAACACTGAAGTTGGAGAGAAAAACTTCTTTAGGGAAAATTGTCTTTGTGGCCAGGGCTGCTAGACAGCACCACCAGCAGAGAAGCCTGCTGTTGGTTTCCTTCCCTCTTTTCACTTATTTTATTTTCTTGATATAAACACTATTCCTGGAGGAAAACTCACTTGCTGACTACAGCTGGTTTTGCTGCTGAATCATCCCCCAGTTTCCAGATGTGGGGTGATAGATTTTCTCCTGCAAACAAAAATATCTGTTTTGTCTTATGTTGCATAGCTAGGTGCCCCGGGAGGGGAAAGTGCTCCTTGGGAAATATCCTAGGAAGAGTGGGAATTAGCAAAGGGGTCAGTCTCTGCCGAAACGCCCACTTTTGAGCTGGGCCATTAGATTTGCCCTTCCCTGAACATGTCTGGGGTGGCTGATGCAAGGCTGGCTGGTGCCAGCGTGGCTGGCTGTGGCCGTGCAGGGGGTGGCATCGAGGGGTAGGTCTTGGTTAAAGATAAACCCACAGAAGAGGTTCATTTTGTTCTTTGATGCCGATGAAGTTCCCTTGTTCAGCTCAGCACCCCAACAGGCACATGCAGCCACTGCAGAGGTGTCTGTGGAGCTGCAGCCGACAGGCCGGGGAGCACAGGAATGGCCTCTGTTTTGGTGCCCTCCAAGGAAGGCAACTGTTTAAGTGGCTTAATGGTGCTGTCGCAGGAGCACTATGTGACACACAGCTGTTTTGTGGGGTGTTTTGGCAGGGGTAATGGGGAGATCGGGTGGGTGTTGGGCACGGTGGCGAGGCCTGCTGTGGTCAGCAGTGTGTGTGCCCGGCTGCCGCTGGCACCGATCCTTTGAGACCATTCTAGTGTCACCTGCCCGGTCTCACGCTTCTGCTGGAGCTCTTGGGAGGGGCGCTGGCAGCAGGGACCCCACGGGCAGCATGCAGACCCTCGCACCCACGGGCAGCTTCTGAATCTCTGTCCTTGGTGTGAATGTCACAGAATCATCTCGGTTGGAAAAGCCCTTGAAGCTCCTCCAGTCCAACCATTCATCTCACCCTGACTGTTCTCGACTCCACCAGATCCCTCAGCTCTGGGTCAACCCGACTCTTCAACCCCTCCAGGGATGGGGACTCCCCCCCTGCCCTGGGCAGCCCATTCCAACGCCCAACAACCCGTTTTGGACAGAAATACTTCCTAAGAGCCAGTCTGCCCTGCCCTGGCGCAGCTTGAGGCCATTCCCTCTTGTCCTGGCGCTGGTTCCTTGGGTCAAGAGACTCCTCCCCCCTCTCTGCACCCTCCTTTCAGGGAGTTGTAGAGGGCCATGAGGTCTCCCCTCAGCCTCCTCTTCTCCAGACTAAACCCCCCCAGTTCCCTCAGCCGCTCCCCATCAGACCTGTGCTCCAGACCCTGCACCAGCTCCGTTGCCCTTCTCTGGACACGCTCGAGTCATTCAATGGCCTTTTTGGAGTGAGGGGCCCAAAACTGAACCCAGTCATCGAGGTGCGGCCTCACCAGTGCTGAGCACAGGGGTAAGATCCCTTCCATGTCCCTGCTGGCCACGCTAGTGCTGATACAAGCCAGGATGCCATTGGCCTTCTCGGCCACCTGGGCACACTGCTGGCTCCTGTTCAGCCGGCTGGCAACAAGACCCCAGGTCTCTCTGACTGGCAGCTCTCCAGCCACTCCTCCCCAAGCCTGTAGTGCTGCTGGGGGTTGTCGTCACCGAGGTGCAGAACCCAGGATTTGGCCTTATTGAAACTCCTCCAGTTGGGCTCACTCAGCCCATCGCTCCAGCCTGGCCAGATCCCTCTGTAGATCCTCCCTGCCCTTGAGCAGATCAACACTCCCACCCAACTTGGTGTTGTCTGCAAACTGACTGAGGGTGCACTCGATCCCCTCGTCTAGATCATCAATAACGATGTTAAACAGGAGTGGCCCCAAAACCGAGCCCTGGGGGATTTTATTGTTATTTTATTGTTTTATAATATTGTTAATTGGGAGCCTGTGGTGGGAAAGGTCGAGGAATGCTTGCCTGCCTGATGGCAGTTGGGAGCCTCTCCTCCCCACTCCCCTCGGATGTGTCGGCCGTTGCTGCCTTGGGTGTTGCTATCAACATTGCCTTTGGAAACTTTCCTTCCCCACTTGCTATTTCTGGAGGTGGCATGTGATTAAATCAGTTCCCCGTGCTGCACTGCCGGTGGCAGGGGGCTCCCAGCTTTGTTCCCACAGAGGAAGGGTGTGCACGCCACCGGCTTTGTTTAACAGCCTACACGGGCCTTTTTTCCTGTTTGAATGGATGCTGCTGCGCTCGGCTCCAGCTCGCGGTGCTGATGGAGCACTGGCGTGTGTGTGTGTTTCTGTTGGGTGTCGGGTGTGATGAAGGATTATTTTAAAACATTTTACTCTGTGGAGCTAGAGAAATGTAACCTGTCTGAAGGCTGATCTTGCAGCTGCCGTTTTCATTATGCTGGACTTTTAAATCGTCCTCAAACTGTGATTAAAACCTTCTCCTATTGTTTTTCCCCTCTTTATTGTATACATTGAAACATTACTTTAATCTAAAGTAGCCAAGCTGTAGTAGTGATTGGGACAGGAGGAAGAGCACCAATATTTGAAGACAGGAGAGTCTTGGAATGAAGGCCCGGCGCTGACTCAGAGGGCGGCTCTGTCACGAGCAGTGTTGGGTGCATTGCCTCATCCTTCTGCATTTCAGGTCCTCTCTACATTAATGACATTTCTTTTCCTCTCTTACCCTTTGCCTGACTCACTCATTCAGGCTGTATGTGACCGTGAGGGAGGGTGGCTTCCTCCTACTTGTCGGAGTCGCACCTGCCGGTTGTTACTGTAATGCCCGTAAGATGTAAAGGGAATTGTCTGCTCTGCTCTAAGTTTATACCCTTTATGTGCATCTTCGAGAATGCCTCCCTTTGTTTTGTTGAAAAGCCCCTTTAGTTTCTGTTTTCACCTAGTCCATCCATTTGCATTCTCTCATTTTAAGAACTGTCCTAGTTATTGCAATCCAGCTCCTAAGCTGTGGCAGCCTGGCGTTTGGAATGCAGAAGGCTGTGGTGGGAGGTCAAGGCAGGTCCTCCTGCCAGCTGTCACCAGCCAGGGGGACACCAGACTTGTCAGTGGTCCCGTCCCAGGTGGAGCCAGGGTCTTCATAAGACTTTCTTCTTGTGTTTTCCAGGTCTACAACTCGAACAAGGACAACCAGAGCGAAGGCAGTAAGTATTTCCTTTCAGGTGGGAAGGTGGCAGTGCTGTGGTGTGCAGAGTTTGGGGGGCAGAAGGAGCGGCTGAGCTGCTAGTGCTGGTGACACTGGGCTGTGCTCCCGTGGAGCAGGGCTGTGGGGTGACAGGGCTCGGCCTGGGGACTTCAGGGTGGCCCTGGGGAGGAGCTGGGTCCCGCACCTGGCAGGGAACAGGCACAGAAACATGATGGAGGGACTTGGGGCCACAGAGAGCGGAGCTGGGCTGTTCCCTTGGCACTTTGGGGTGCGTCCCCTCCTCACCTTGGTGTCCCTGGGCCGTGGCAGCGGGGCAGAGGGTCCTGGCGTGCCTTGGGTCCAGCTTCTTCCACTTATCACAGCCAACAGGTGTGGGTGGCGTCTTGGGCCAACCAGCTCTTCTTTCTGAACCAGAATCTGGAAGATGAATGTGCCTTTTCCAAAGGGAAATTGGACCAAAAATATAAAAACTAGGGAGGTCGCACCTGATCAGGATTGTCAAGAAGCACACCTGAAAAAAAAAAAAAGCTGTTTTTATTGTAGTTCGGGCAATCTAAGACTTGGGTCAAGAAAGCACTTGTTTTTCTTCCTAGAGGAGTGGTTGCGTCTGGGCCTGGCTCGTATGTCCTGTGTTTCAAAACCCTTAATTGAGCTATTTCTCAGTAGGTTTGAATTGCCACAATTGCAATACTCAAAACTCTGATCCCTTCCCTCCTTTCCCCAAAGTCATTGGTCGCGTGGGAGCCCAGCCCGGGTTGATGGTTAGTAAATAGTTCATTTTTATGCTGCCTCGGGGCATTTTCATCCTGAGTAGAAGCATTTTTCTCACAATAATAGGTATAATTTGCAGATAATGTTCCTCGCACCTATTTTCAGCCCTTGTACAGAACAGTCTCCTCCTCCTCTCTGCTCCCTTTGAAGTGAGTTCTCCCTTCCCTGTTGCTCCTCCGTGTCGTCAGCTGCACATCCATCTCATCCTGTGTGTATTCCTTTGGGCGACCCAGCTGATCCTCATGGATCCTTTGGGTGACCCAGCTGATCCTGACGCTCATGAAGGACGGTGTGGCTAATGCCCCAGCTGGGTATGGAGTCTGCATAGAACAGCTCCATCTTTTGTCTATTTTACAGAGGGACAAAATGAGTTTTTTGAGGCACAGAGAACAGGACTTGCTCAACTCGGTCCTACCCCAGCTATGAACTGTCACCAATCTGCGTGTTCCCTGCACACAACCTCTGGCTCTGCCAGGACAGTGCGTCGTGATTTGGCTTAAGAAACGTGTTAAAATAAAAAGTTTTCTAAACTTTGTTGAGGGATGATGCAAAAGCAGGGAAAACATTAAGGAAGGGGGTGGGAGAAAGGATTGGTGAAGTAATTACTGCTTCTGAAAGAAGCGCTTGTCAAACCGTGACCTTCCCATCTTACGTGCTGTCAGCCAGAAATCCTCCTGGGGCTGTGACTGAGGCTGGAGTCATCCTGCAAAGGAACAGCGGCTCTTTGAGGGATGGGAAGAACTCGAGTCAAGTGCATCCGTGGCTTTCCCAGGGTTATTTGTATTGTCTAATCCCAGTCTTCAGTGTCCAAGCTTGCGGCGGATCCCAGGTCGGGGCTCCTGGATGCCTCTTTGGGGTTCCTGTCGGGAAGGGCTCTCTGGGTGGTGGGGCTGCCCCCGGGCTCCTCCCGGCCAGGCTGTTCCTGCCCCAAGCCCCAGCTCCTGCCCGTGGTGAGTTGTGAGGGGCCGTGCCAGCAGAGGTGTGGGCACACCAGGCCGGCTGCTCCAGCCGCTGCTGGCATACGAATCCATGATTTTCCTGGGCTTAATCTGAGGTGGGTGTAGGTGTCAGAGGAGAACGTCTCACTCCGTTGGGCGGTGGCTTTGAGGAGAAGGCAGGTTTGTCCCCAGACTGGGGGCAGCTCCCACGGTTGCCTCCCGTGTGGGTTCCCAGCCCAGCACTGGGCTGCCGGTGCCTCTCGGGAAGGTTGATTGAGTGTCATGCCCCTCCGAAGCAGCTCAGCGTTTGGCAAAGCGTAGCGAGACCCGCAGACGAGTGCAAAGCTGGGGTTTAATTAGCTGAGAAGGCTTTGGCAAAGTTTCTTATCTTTTAGCACCTTTTCCATTTTGATGGTCCGTCTTAAAAATGCAAATCCCCCTTGTCTGCTCTGTAGCTCCTCCCCCAGCTGCGGGCAGCATGGTGGGACCCTCAGCTGGAGGCTGCTGACGTAGCTGAGCTCCTGAACTGTCTGGTGACAATTATATTTTCACACACGCCTCTGACCAGGGCTGCCGCTGGTGTGTTCAGACATCTGACTCTGCTTTAGTCCTCATTAAAACCATGTCTGTAGCGAACTGCTTGCCTCATCAGCTACACTTCAGACTGATTCGGAGACTGGCTTTTTGCCATGCAGCCCTTGATGCAGGAGCTTCCTGTGAGGACTCACTGAGTGCAGTGATGGAGTGGAGTCCGGGTGCAACTCTTGACCCCGAACACCTCTATCCCTCTGCTTCCTGCCCCTACTGACGTTGGTTGGAGAGAGGCTCCCGGTGCTATAGTGAGGTCTGCTTTTTGGCCACTTATTTGACAGAGCTTTTGGGTATTGCCTCCTGCTGTGTGGCCAGATGGCCATCAGCCTACGGGGTGATTTGTCTTAATCTTCTTTGGGAGGTGGGAGGAAGCGGTGCTGAGCAGGCGGGGTGAGCGGGCGTCCGCGAGAGCCAGCTGAACTTAGAGGTGCTGGTTTGCAAACCAGGAGGACTTGCCCTGCTCTGTGGAAACAAATCCTCCAGGTACTTGCACTTACTGCATGGAAAAGCACAGAAGGACTCCTCTGCCTTCACCTCCCCACCCTTTCCCTCTCCTTTTTCCGCATCCATTTGGTTCCCCGTTAGTTCAGGACCTCATTGAAAGTTGTCTTTATATTCATAAGCTCTTCACAGACCTTGTGTCCCTTGACTGCCCTGTGTGCCTGTCTGGGTGGCCTGGCCCTCCCCAGCCATCTTTATTTCCCGATCTTGGCAGCTGACTGGTAGTTTGAGACTTGAAGTAAGACTTGAAAACTCATTTTTGTCTGGCCTCTGCTGTTTGGTTTCTCCCTTTCTCCGTGGCTCTTCATTCCATGAAGTCTTTGAAAGCATTTATCACCGTGGCACTTCATTGCTCAGCACAGAAGCGTGTGGTGGGGTATGCAGAAGAACTTGCTTTGACCTTGCGTTGCCATGACTGACATGCACACAGCTGGAGTCAGCAAGGTTGCCTGAGACTGAACAGAGCTGATTCAGTCTTCTTGCCCCCTTACCGATGCTCTGATGTGCCTTATCAGCGTAAAGTAAAGGAATTAATGGATTAAATAGAAATAATCTGCTAGGCAAAAATAGAACAGGATGAGACCAGCTCAGTAGCACTAGAAATACGATGCTACATGAAGGTCAGATAAGTGTGTGTGTGTGTGTGTGCAACAGCTGTAATACAGGCCATGTGTATCACCTTTGCTGATGTGAAATATCTCTCTGCTGGACCACAGTGTGAATAGTGCATCTCAGCTGTGCATTGAAACGCTGCTCTTGTATGAAGAGCTGGTGAGACGTATCTTGGCCTGGAGCTGCATTTCAATCTTTCCCCTAGGGAATGAGCCTCCAGGGAGGGGGAATAGCGGGAGGCTGGGCCATAGGCTTTGCCCCTGCAACAGGTTTGAATGCATGAACAGAGGAAAGTGCTGCCTCTGATAGTGAAAGAGTTTGTAAGTCCACTCCTGTTAGGACTGAGGGGCCGTTTTAAACCTATAGGACAGGGATTAGGGATGCCTGTTGGGAAGAGTTGGCCATGCTTTCCTGTGGCAACCCCGAGAGCTCGCTCCTCCCCGCCGCCTTCCCTCTCCTGTTTCCTGGCCCCAGCTGATGGCAGGAGGCAGCTCCACCATGATTTAAATCCATCTGAGCATGGGCTCTGGGTCCCGTCCCTCCTGTACACCGCGCTCCTGCCTCTGCCTCGCTGCAGTGGCGGCTCTTGTTGAGGTCAGCTGGCTGACGGCCTCTGTTTGGTGGGGTTTTTGATAGAGCAGGGATTTTTCTTTTTTTGTTAATCTTGCTGAACCCTCTCTCTGCTCTAGTCCTGGTGTCAGGGCATGGAGGAGAGCAGGGACGAGGATGGGGCTGTAATGGGCCAGACTTGGTCTGGCCGCAGCTGCCAGGCCGCAGAATCAAGCAGCAGCTAAGTGGGGTCTAAGGGGCTGGACCAAAGCTCGGGGCTGTGCATCGCTGTGCTGCCGGGGCGGATGGAGCACATGTGGGATCTGGACAGCAGCAGATACAAATCCGACTTTGATCTGTGCTGTTGCTGAACTGAATCATTGGGTAAATGAATGAGATAAAGAGAAGCTGCTTCTGTGAGAGGGGAAATCAAGCTTTTACAATGCTCATTAAAAGTTAAATTTAAGGATGAATAGAGGCACTTTGGATATTTAATCAGATATTATTTCTGGATGTAACTACTGCAAATAAATCCCCGACCTTTCCTGATCCAGAGCTCAGCAATGAGTGGAAGAGCTTATTCATCTGCTTAGGAGGATTACGCTTGGTCACTTCCCTCCGGAAGGGCTGCTTGATTTCGTACCCCTGCGGTCGCCCAGCGCTGCGCGACGGCGCGTCCTGGCCGCCTGCTTGGCGGCGGAGCGGTGGGCTCTGCGGGGGGCAGCCACCCCGTTGTAGCTGTCTCCTGCTCATGTTCAAACCCACGAGGGACTGAGGGGAAAAAACTGCTGCTTTATGGAATGGGTTGGCACTTCAAGTGTGTGGCAGGGAGCCTGGAACGGTGATCTGTGTTGGCTGGACAACACCGTGCAGGGACGCTGGAAGATCAGGGTTATGGCCAGTACTAAGCCAAGGTGAATTAGTCCTGCTGAACCGGGTTTGCCTGTATGAAAGGGTTGGTGTTGTACCTGTACCAAAAGGTTGGTCTACACCATGGTTTTCTTGCTTCTCAGGTAACCTTGTGCTGTGTTTATCAGTGATCTGGGGTATGGCGGGCTGTGCCCCCCTGATGGACTTTTTGCTGGATCTGTGCTTGGAGCCTGGTTGGGGGCAGTGCTGGAGAAGCCTCCGGGTGCCCAGCAAAGGGCCCTGGAGCTTCTGGATATTCACACATCCTATGGCACAGGCACCCTGCAACTTGTGTGCTTATGTTGGCTCAGCACTTCGCTGTGCTTGCCCAGAAAAATATAATAGAGCTGTTTTACTGTTTCAGGTTCTTGTGCCATTCATCACACAAGAAACGCCACCAGCAGAGAGCTCAAAACAAGTGATTAGTAAGGGACTGCGCCATGCGAGCCATAGGCAGGCAGTGAGCTGGCAGCTGATCGTGCACCAGCAGCGAATCTGTGTTTAAATAAATGATGTGAACAGGGGGAATGCAAAGGAGTAAAATTGCACGTGCCTGGCTGGGAGGACGCTGCCAGCCCTGGGCTCTGATCCCTTCCTGCTGTGCTCTCGGTAAAATGCAGTTTTGTGTCTCTTACAACATGGCCTTCCCGCGAGTCTGTGCGGACGCAGAGTCAGTCGTCTGCTTCTGAGCTAACGCTGTGCCTTTTCTGTCTTCTGGAGTTCAACGTCTTGAACTGGGCGGCTGCACTCCATCAGGTGTGGGCGGGAGAATCCTGCACCTTCCCTGTGGAGCAGGTCGTGGCTCTACCCCAGTCCCCGGCGACGCTTCTCCCGTCTGCTGGGCCCAGGCTGCCGCAGAAGGAGGGACAGCGGCGGGGAAGAGGTGTCCCCACCAGCTTGAGGGCTGGCCGGGGATCCCCATCATCTCGAGGGGTGACCAGGGATCCCCATCATCTTAAGGGCCAGCTGTGGTGAAAGGGTTTTGCTCAAGGTAACACAAGGCGGGCAGGCGGGCTGCGTGCCCCGGCTCCCCTCTCCTCTGCCCAGGATGCTCGGCCCAGCCCTAGAGCCCACGGTGACTTTGCACACCCTTCTCCGTGGGGCTTCTGCCACGTGAAAGGTTTCCCAAACCTTTATGTAGGGAGGAAGTAATTTTCCTTAACAAATAGCTGTCTGCGGGCAGGGTTTTCCACGGAGTGGGGCAAAGCTGACTAAGGGATGAATCCTTCCAGCAGGTATTTGGATCCGTGTATTAGTAATTCCTTGAAATTACATATGAAAACCTGCAGCGGCATGAGTTAATTGAGTTTTACATTCCATTAACACAAATGTTTTAGATCTTACTCTCAGGCAGCGTCAGCTGCCTTCAGGACATCCTAATTTGCACCAAATAACTATTTCATTTGTGCTAATAAAAGAAGGGGCTGTTCTTGAACTGTGCACATCTGCAAAGAGGGTAAATGGGACGTAACGTGCGTGTTCATAGACAGTGTTGTTTAGCTGGGGCCAGGAGTGCCTGCCTCAAGCGTGGTGCAGGCAGGGTGGGGGGCTGGGGTTGGTGCTGACCCAGGGACAGGTCTCCTCCCACTGGGCACGGGATATGCTTCAGATAGAGGTTTGATCTGAAATTCATTCCCATCTCCCAGTCCCTGTTGCTCTTCCACTGCCACATGCCGTCAGCTCTCTCTCCTCTTCGTGTTATGGTTTTACCTCCATGCCTTCACCTTTCTTTTGATTTCTTTACTCCATTTTCCCTCACAGCTGCTGCTCTTAGTTATCTCCTGCTTCTCTTTTCCACCTGTTTCTCTCCCAGTTCCCCTTTTACCGTCACTTTTCAGTGCTCTAACCTGTCATGGGGGTTGTCCTTGAAAAAACCTGCATCCACACAAAACCACCTCAGAAACCCCAAGAAGAAATCCAAGGCAGCGAAGGCCCCCGCGCCACTGCCCTGGGCAAAGCTGGGGGGGTCAGTCCTGTACCCCAGGTGCGTGGGTGGTCCCCAGCATGCAGTGATGGAGGTGGCCTCGAGGTGAAGGCGTCTCTCCAGCACATAGGTGGTTTGGTTAGCTGGGCGGAGAGCTGGAAGGATTTATAGGAATTACCCAGGGCTCATCAAGCAAGCTGCCTCGTGTGCCATTTTGAAGGATTTATTGTGTCAAAGATATATACAATTCCCTTTTTTTCCAAGCAACGTGCTGTCAACTTCCCAGACAGAGGTCTCTTTGGGTTATCTCACCTTGATCCTAAATTAATATTTTGACCAACTGCCCGGGGCTCTGCTGCTCGGCAGGCGTGGGAGGTGCCACCTCAGAGGGATGCGGAGGCTGCAAGGACAGATCAGCGTTCTGCACTTGCCCGGGTTACACCTGGTGTAAGCTGCTGTACTCGTGCCTTTCCCCCCTGAACCCCTCATTTCTCCTCTCCTTGCTCCCCGCCCTGTCGGAGCAGCGGTACAGTGGTGCTGTGAACGTCGGCGAGGACTGCGCGCTGTGCTTCAGGGACACCGTCCCTCTGCTCAGGGTTGATCTCTCCTCTCTTCTCTTCCCTTTCAGCTGCCCAGTTGGATAATATCGGCTTCAGCATTATCAAGAAATGCATACACGCTGTCGAAACAAGAGGTAGAGCAGTTCACCAGATGGTCTCGTTTTGGGGGATGGCCTTGCAGCAGAACAATTGCTTATTTGCTCTTTTCATGAACAAAAATGATTCATTAACCCTTGGAGACCCACATCAGATAAACCCTGTAATATGCTCAGGCCTTCACTGGGACACGCGTTTGCCCCGTGGCTGGAGTTAGTGGGGGCTTAAGCAAACATCGGGGCAGAAATACTGCACTGGACATACAAAATGGGGGAAGGGACTTCATCTGAGCATCCCTTCGTGTGGTGCTGCCGCATGGTGCTTCCTCTGGTGTGCAATAACAGGCAGATGGGCCTTCCAATCCTTCCCCTAAACCTCTTGCAAAGGCTGTTTAGATCCAAGGGGCTGTCTCGGAAGCCCTCGCAGTGAAATGTGGGTCTCACAGGGAACTTTGGGCTGAGCAGGGCTCTGAGCGGGCAGGATTTCTGCCTGTGTTCTTTCACTGGGGCCACCTTCTGCCCATAGGCAACGTAAGATGCTCTGGGCTGTTCAAATGTGACGTTTTCCCTGTAATACTGGCAGCAGTACACTGGTGTCGAGAGCCAAGGAACACCTGGGGGCAAATAAAAAAAAAAGGAAAAGAAAAAGAAAAAGAATCAAGGGGGTAGATGAACCAAACAAGGCAAGTGCAGTTCTTGGGGAAAGTTGAGGGAGCTCCAGCGGGGGAGGAGCTGCACAGCCAAGCTGGGGTGCGAAGGGGCTTCTGTCACCACGTCCTTTGGCTGCTCTCTGCCCTAGTGAGTTGTTTGGGTCAAGGCCTCGTTCCCTGTATGAAGAACATGCAAAAGGCTCAGACCTCAACCTGAAGGACTTGGCACAGTAAGATTTTCCAAAATTGCCCTTGTGTTGTACATAAAGTACAGATCCTTCCTGGTGCAGCCAGAGCTCCCTTCCTGACTGTGGCATGGTGGAAAGATGTCCTTAAATCTTTTATTCCTCAGCTAATTGGGGGCAATACTTTTAATCAATACGTGGAAGCCCTGACATCAAAACCAAATTTTACCCTTTTCTATAATTTCATATGTAGCTGGTGAGAGGGTTTAATTATTTTTGCTGTTAGAGAAGCCAAAGAAATGAAAGAAATGTTAGTAGCTCTTGTGACATTCTCCTAATAAGCTCTTTATTTTTCCTAGGAATCAATGAGCAAGGGCTCTACCGAATTGTTGGAGTAAACTCTAGAGTTCAAAAGCTGTTGAGTATATTAATGGGTAAGTATCTCATATTTTGTTAAAGGCAAGTAGATTGTGCTGCTTTGAAGTCTTGCCAGCGAGAGCGGAGGCTCTTGTCAGGGTACCTAATCGTGGTGAATGTGCTCTTAGGCCCACGTGCTGTTAGAGGCCGGGAGGTCCTGGGGCACCACTGGCAGGTTGCTAAGGTAGGACTCATGGAGGACGTTGCTTTCAAAGGTCTTCTGGTGCCGTCACTGGTGTCCTGCTCACACGCGCTATGAATTTTGGCAGCCTTCCCAAATGCAAACTAAAATCTTCAAAGAAATAGCTGAAAGCTTTGGTTTTTAATCTCATACCTGCCACATTGTTCTCAGAATACTTTTTAATTATTTTCTCTTGTGTGTTGCATGCTGCCTGTGGCTCTTCTTACTTTCCCCTTGGACCTTCTTGTGCCTGTTTTAACCTGGTCTTGCCCACCTTTCGAGCATGCGTTTCCCTCGGGCCTGAGGCATCAGGTCTTGCGCTTCTGGGTGCTCGGAAGGAGAGAAAGCATTGGGTCACACCGTGGCAGAGCCTGGTAGTGACAGTGTGGGGCTCCTCTGAGCACTGGCCCTGATGTGCAGCCACCCTGCATCTGCCTGGCAGCCCTCAGAAACCCCTCCCCACCTCTGAGGTGGTACCTACAAGTGCCTTTGTGCTCTCAACCAGCATCCCAATGGGCCTAATCTGAGCACCAAAACGCGTAGGAGCAAACAGGCCTTCGTCAGTGAGCTGGTCGTTGGTCCTGGTGCAGGTAGATGACTACGGCTGACTTCTGGAGTGGTTCCTTGATGGTGAGGTTGGGTTTCCATCACCCCGTAGCCCTGCAAAGCCCTGCGTTGGGTCACTCTTGTTGGGCTGCATTGGAGAATCTGTAGCCCGACTCCCCACCCAGCTGCTGTGTCAGCTAGAGCCCAGGGGTTATACTTGACCCAAAAAGAAATGTGAGCTGTTCCCCTCTTTGGTGTTTTTGCCCCCTTCTCAAGCCTTGCCCCCCTCTCAGAACCTCCCCTGCTCCCCATGCCCTCATCTGTGGCCCAGGCTGGTGCTGAGCTTGGCTATGGCTGCGTGTGACTGAACGGAGCGTTTTGTCCCCTGAACTAGCAGGCAGCATTTCCATCCCCCAGCGGCAGCCCTGTGGGAGTCTGTCTGTCCGGACACGTGCGTGACAGACATTTGAAGAACCATTTAGAGAAAACACACACTTGGGTTGGAGCAGCGGCAGCTGCCCTCCACTAGTCCCAGCTCGTGCTTCTCAGACTTGGCAAAACCACGCATGAAATAGCTGTAACAATGAGGAAACAAATGCTTAATGATTTGTTAGTGCCCGTATGAATGTATTTGCTACTCCTTGGGGGAAATGAGTGACATTTGTGGTTCTTCTTTCCATTCGCTTCTTATTCCTTTGCAACAGGACTTACTTTTCCTTGCCATCCCAAAATGCCAGTGCTCCTTTCTCTGTGCATTTCTCCTTACAAAAAGTTTTAAACCGTTGTGTTTCACTTTCAACACCTTTCCTTCTCCTCTTCCAGTTCCCTCTTCTTCTCCTGCCGTTAAGATGTTCATGGAGCAAAGCCCGTGGTGGCTGTTACAGTTGTCAGTGTTAACCTATGCAAAATTGATAATCCAGGAGTAATTAGGAAACAGAAGGGTAAGGCTCTAAATCAGAGGCTGTCGCAAGGGGACCTCTCTGCACCAGTTTTGCTCTGGCATTTGGAAAGTTCGCTGCAGTCACAGGAGCTGGGGACTGACTGTCTCTTTTATTAGTAGAAGTTTGGCACAGGTTCTGGGGCATGTGAACGCGCCCTGCGAGCCACCCAAGTATGGCAGCTACGGCAGAGCTGTCTCGTGGCGCACACATTTGGCACTGTTGCATTAGAGCGTCGCTTAAAGAGCTTTGCTGCCCACCGATAAATATAGGCTGGGGATTGATTGGGTGCCCCGCGGCGCAGCGGGGCTGTCGAGCCGG
Organism: Strix uralensis; assembly: GCF_047716275.1. Classification (NCBI taxonomy): domain Eukaryota; kingdom Metazoa; phylum Chordata; class Aves; order Strigiformes; family Strigidae; genus Strix; species Strix uralensis. The sequence goes on from NC_133985.1 coordinate 22,968,687, forward strand.
GTCCTCTGCTTCTGCTTTTGGTGCCGGTGCGCGTCGTCTCACGAGCTAGCCAAGCGGCCAGGCCTGTTTTCTGCTCGCGAGGGCAGTTTCGGGCTGTGTCAGTTCTGGGTTGAGGTGGCGGGGCTCTGACAGATGGCTAAACTCGCTTGGTTTGAGAGCTCTCCCGAGCTGGGAGGCACTCGGAGTGTTGGATGCCATCCAGCATCCATTATCTCCTCAGCGACTGAAGCCACTCAGCTGTTGACCTCGTGTCTCATAACACGGTGATATATCGTCGGGGGTTTTGCTTTGTCCCGGCACATCTTCCTTAGCTGTGGATGCCGGAAGCCCCATCAGAGGCGAGTGTGTGCCGGGAGCCGCTGTGCTGGTGATCGCCAGGACGCTTTGCAAACCCGTGACTCCCTGTTCTTCTCCGAATCGCAGGCGATTCAATAATCTTTGACAACCCCAGCGTTCAGGCTGCTGTGAAGTCAGCGCCAAACGAAACGTGTCCGTTGTCAACCCCCCTCCTGTTCTCGGCTGCCCTCGAGGCTCCGACGTCCTGCCGGTAGCAGCACCGCTCTGCTTGGACGCTCCCGTTCGGATCCAACCCTCCTGCACGGAGGAGCCACGTTGCGCTTACAATTTCAGGTTTCCCTTATATTTAGAAATGAATGTGGGCAGCGTTACTGATTCACATACAGTTTAAATGGCAAAAAGATCAAGTTTCCCCGAGCGGTGACTGGTGTCGGTGATGCGGCTGGGAAGGCGTTTGGCACGAGGTGTCTCTGCAGGAGGCCGGCACTGCACTCGGCCGACCGTGGAGCAGAGTCTGCTGGTGGGCAGCAGCTGAGTCGGGCCCAGCACGAGTCTTGGGCTTGGCCAGAACAGCTCATCTTTGTCTAAAGCGGGGTGAAGCACGCAGGGGTGCCTCCCCCAGGGCTCGTGGGAGGCAGGTCCTCTGTGCCAGAGCAAGCTGTCTTGCCCTAACCTTCACCATCACCACACACCATCAAAATGAGGACAAAACCCAACAAATTAACAAACTTTTAGCAGTCAGAGCTCCCATGAAAGGGTTTATTGTGGAAGCGTGTGCGTGCAGGACAGCGGTGGTACCAGCAGATCCGCCGCTGAAACTCGGCACTGAGATGAGCGGAGCCTTACAGCGTCTGCCCTGCTCCTCTCGCTCCTCCCCGCCGTGAGCCGGAAGGGCCAGAGAGCAACAGCCACGCTCGTACCCAGGGCTGAGATCCCCCTTTATTCCAGAGCTGTGCAAAGAGGGGTGCGAGGGGGCAATCGCACAAAGCTCGCACGCCACACAGAGGAACTACAACCTATTTAAGATTAATCAAAAACCTGTCTAAGTTTACACTCCTCGGTCCGTAATTACTGTTCCACCTCCTATTGGTGAGTTATATTTAAATTAGCTTCTCTTGCTGGATAAATTAGCAGGCATGCTCCTTGCAGGGGTGGGGGCAAGTTTTTTCAGTCTTGAATTGAGTCGGTGGTCGCGATCTCCCCCCGCCACCTTTACTTCTCCCCCAGTTTCTGCAGATTTTTTCTGATTTCATGCTTCTCTGGCAACCATCCAGCCTTCCAGGGCAGGATGCTCCTCTCTTACCTTTATCACCCCTCCAATGGTGAAGTTGTCAGCAAAGCCTGGATTGTGCGGGTGATTAGTCATCCTTGTGCTTGTTGAGGAACATTTGTATGGGCTAGGAGGCTACATGATGCCCCCTTGCTGCCCTGTGGCTCTTTGGGAAATCTCTCGAACCACCCAGGTGCGGGTGGGTGATGTGGTGGTGTCCCAAGTGGTTCCCCTTGCCCAGGAGAAATCAGTGAGGAATTGGAAGCAGCTGCCTCACGGCTGCGACTTCTTCCATCCCCAGGAAGCAGGTGAAGTTCCTTGGAAAGGGCATCAGGCAGGGGCTGTGCGGCTGCCTCGGGACCATCCCCGGCATCGCACGCGGGTGTCTTGCTGCGGTCCCGTCCCAGCGGTGGGTTTGGGGGGGTCTGACCCGCCTGGGCTTCCCTTCCACCCAGACTCCCCTCCCGCCCGCCGCGCTGCCGAGCCGCAGCCAGCCCCTTCCCTGCCCTGTGGCACCCAGCCCCGCACCGGGGGCTGCAGGGAGGAACCCCGTCCCCCCCACCGCTGCTGCTCTTTGCCTCTGGGAAGAAAACAAATGAGCAAAACTGATGTTTTGGGAGTGGGGATGGATTCCTCCCACCCCTGATTTTCTATTTAAATTGTCTATTTCCTGCCATAAAGAAGCACATTCTAATTTCTTCTTGATTTAGATCTGGAGTGCCGCAGCTCCCTTTTCTTTCCTCAGAATCGCCCCGTGTGAGGCTGCGGTGACCTCCTCTGGTCTGGCAGCGCGGGGAGGGCCGGGGAACACTGTCCTGTGTGGTGTTTGTCACCACGCACGACGAGTGAACCAGAACGGGGGTGATGCTGCAGCGACTGGCCGTGTCACAGTGTGAGCACAGTGCTTGCTTCAGTCTCTGCTGGAGTAAAAAGCTTGGGGATGTTCACTTCCCACTGCCTTTCCCCTTACCCTTTCACTCCGGCCTCCTCCGTATCTGCTAAGAGACATCAGATTAGTAATTCAGAGCAATTATCAACTTCAGGGTTAATACTGAATTTGGCCTGTGGGTGCTTTTAGAGGCCCTGTTTCACATTTACACCAGTTCCTGTGGAAATGTGTCCTTGTGCGAGACAGGCGTTGGCTGTGGTGCAGGCTGCGGCCGTCTCTCGCTGCAGAGACAGATGCCACATCTGTAACCCCCAAGCTGACGTTTTGCAGACTCATAGATTTGAAGGTCAGGGGGATCTGACTATCTGCTCCGAGCCTTTTCGTGAGACCGCCTGTAGAGTTGCACCTACTGTTTCATGAATCATGGCTGTAAACTCCTGGATGAGCTTTTGAAAAGACATCCAGTCTTGAGTTATTTGTTCAACTTCAGCGAAGGCCTTGCTATTAAAAAGGGTTTTTTTTAAAAAGGGTTTGTTTAGGTTTTTTTTGTTTTGGGTTTTTTTTTTTTTTTACTATGCCAAGCTTATCTTTAATCTATTAAAATCGCCTCCTTAAAAAGGTAGTGCAGTAGGAAGTTGCCTTGGCATTGATGAGGAAGGATGGTGTTCATTTGTCTGATTGCTGTGAGACACACACGTGATCTTTGCGTGAATATACATTTCTTAAATGTTTACTTTTTCAAGTGCTCCTCTTGATGTTTTTTTTTTAATTAAAATAAACCCTTTGCCCTAAGGGAAAGCCGAACTCTTATTCAGTGCATTCTTTTAATTAGTTTTAAAATTACACTCTGCTTACCTATTGCTTTAAAATTCAAAAGCACATTATATGTGTCTGTGAAAAGACAAACACCCACTGAGCTGACTCCGTGGGACCAGATGGCGTCGGCAGCTGTATCTGGCATCAGGCTTGGCTTTGGTCGCGGTGAGTGCCTCTCTGCGCCTGCTCCGCCTCGCCAGGGACGCTTGGCACGGCCCTATCCCTGAAATTACCCACGGCCGTGTCTCCCGAGGTCCCCGCAGAGGTTTCCCGGGGATTTCGGTGGGAGCAGGATCCCTGTTGCATTTCCAGGTCCTGCTCATCTGGGGCTCGGCGCAGTCAAAGCCCGATGAGGCTGAAGGCTGAGAGATGCCAGGAGCGAGTTAGCAAAGAGCGTTCATGAAGCAGCGTCCAAGCAGGAGAGAAACAACATGCTGACGCCTGTGAACAGGGCACGTTCGTGCCCAGCTTCCCCCTCCTCCCCGGCCGTGCTCCTCGCTTCAGGCCTGGAGCAGTTGCCGTCTTTAGTCTCGGTCCTCGGCGCCGCGCGTGAGGTATCCACGGCCAGGCCACTTACCGCCCATCTCCTGGTGGCTTTCTTGATGGCTGGCTGTAACTGTCGGCAAAGATGCAAAAATAAACATCATCCGCGGTGCTGTCTGCTCGGGGCGGGGGCACAGATGGCAGCGGTCACCGAGGACCCCCCCCAGTGCAGCCAGCTTGGCTCCGGCCCCCGTGGCCACGGGGTCCCGGCATGGGTGGAGGTGCCGAGGCGGGGAGCAGTCTCTGCTTCCCGAGGGCTCTTATTGTCAGAGCGTTGAGGTGTTTTTGCAGAAATCAGTAAAAATAGCGCCTTATTGATCTCACTGTGGAAGTTTGTGCAAACAAGTCTGGCTTCCAGACCTGGGTCAGTGGTTTGCAGAAAGCAGGGAGAAGCAGAAAGCTGCAGAGTCCTGCGAGTTTGCAGGCAGCTGGAAGGGACGGGCTGCTAGTCTGGAGCCTCCGATTTACATCGTCCAGAACAGCTGCAGCAGTTTTTTGATTTCTGTAAAGGAGTTTTTAAAAGGAAAGATCGGAGGGGAAAAATGCAGAAAGGAAGGTAAGGCCCCAGAGGAGACGGGGAATAGCGTGCTGCAGTATTCAACAATAAAAACAGAGGTGCTTCAGAGGCTCCCTGGCCTTACGCTTACAAAGTGTGACCCAGCATTGCTGTTTGCACCTTTCCTGCCAGTCAGTGACTCTCCGGGTGCTGGCAGCTTGGAGACCTCCCTCAGGAGTGCTGCGAGAGCTGCGCTCGCCGGCTGTGCCGGCAGCCAACCCTCCGCTGCGTCACGGGCTTGGGGACAGGGCGAGGACGAGCCGTGGCCAGGGGCTGTGGCGGGTGCATGTGGATGGCAGCTCCATCTCTGCCACCGAGGGCCCAGCACCGTCTCATTTGTTGTGGGGTCCTGGCTGGGTTGTCCCCGTGCTGGGAGGTTTGCTGTCATACCCAATGCTCCTCGAGGCTCACGGCGGCTCAGGGGCTGCTGTGGAGCCCTGTGTCTGCTGCAGGGGTGGAGGAGGGTGAATCAGGAATTTAAAAATTAAAGATGGCAAGAAACAGCCTGCGGTGGGGAGGATGGAGAAGCAGAATAGGATGACAGTGAGAGGCCAGAGGTGTCAAAACAAACTGCAGTGTCGTTCTGCCGCACCAGTGACCCTCCCAACCGGAGCTGCCTCTGTGCCCCGTGCCCTGCAGCGCTCCAGAACACCCTGGGTGCTTCTCCTCCCCCTCCTCGCCGCTGGCGCAGCTCAAACCAAGCCGTGTTGCTGCTCCCTCCCTTGTACCTGGGCAGCAGCGAGAGGCTCCAGGGTTGTGGTGGTCCTTGGGAGCTCGGCGGGTGTTCGGGCTCTGCGAGGTGACGGGACCTTCCCAGTCTGAGACCCCCTCACAGATGGTGTTGGGCTGGCGAAGGTGACACTCGGTGACATGTTCCTGGAGCGGTGAGCTGAGCCCAGTCCCCCGGCAGATAACGTGCCAACATCAGCTGTGCTGAGCCTGTCCGCGGAGCACGGGGTGCAGCAGCCCCGCTTCTTCCCTCCCGTCCAAATGAAACAGCCGCAGAGGTGAGGGAGCGTGGAGCTGCCTCCCTGCACCCTCCACGGCTGGTCGGGCTGGCTCTGGGGACTCTTCCCTTGCCTCGGGTGGGAGAACAAGCCACCTCCTGGTGCTGCTGCCACTCGTGCTCCTTTGGGCTGTGGCAGCGCCCGCAGCCTACGGGGGGTTTTCTGCTGAGGCCTGGGGGGTCTCTGTGTGCCGGGGTCCCTGTTGTGTTTGTGCCCTGCTCTGTCACCGCCGTTGCTGAATGCCACAGCCTCCTGTGCCCCGTGTAATGTCACGCTTCGAGTCAAACTGCCCATCTCTTCGCTCATGATTAATGTTTGTCTTTTCTTTTTCTCGTCCTGTGCAAGTGAGTGTGGCCCGTGTCGTGTAACGCACTCTGCTTCCCTGCAGAAGTGTCTGTTGGGGATTGGCTTGTGGTCACTGCGCTGGGGAATAGCAAATAAACTGGGATGTGATGGTCTGCCCACACAGCTTAGCTGGTATGAACTGGAATTATCTTCCCTTTGGTTCACTTTTTGCCTTTTTGTCTTTTTCCGTAGATCCCAAAACAGCCACAGAAACAGAAACAGAGATCTGTGCGGAGTGGGAGATAAAGACCATTACTAGTGCACTGAAAACTTACCTGAGGTAAGGCAGAAAAGCCTCATCTCTCATGCGGCTTCAGGATGGATTCGGCGATGGTCTGAGGCGTTACTGCCTGTTCCTGCAGATCCTTAACAATAGCACTTCAATAGAAACAAAGGAGAAACTGCTCTTAGAGAATTTATTCTGGCTCTTCCCTTGACCCCCCACCACGTTTGAGTAGGATCTGGGGAACGCGGTCAGCTCTCTGACAGATGCATGTATCATACAAACATGATTTTAAAAGCTCATTCTTGCATCCTCTGCCTTGATTTAAATTTTTCCCTAAGCTTTTCACGACGGGCTCTTGCCTAACGAGCCTGTGGCAGGAGGTGAGCGCTGCTTCTCTCAGGGCTGGGGCTGTAGTCCTTTTTCAGAACGGAGTGCTGAGCTGTATTGTAGTAATAATTTCTGTCTGCAAGTTGCTGCCGTTGTCGTCGTGGGTTCTTCCCAAAGGGTTAGTTTGTTGGCAGCACTCAGCAGCTCATTAGCTACAACATGCTTCTACCTGTCGCGACTGCAGCTTCTTGCTTGCTGTTGCTGTTCTGTGCGTTGGGTTGTATTTGAGAGAGAGAGCGCACAAGAGAGAGGCTAAATCCAATTAGGGTGATGAGTATAATTAGCTTAGTGGATCTCAGCCTAGAAAATCACAAAACACTACATAATTTTGCATGATTGGCAACCTTTGCTCCAGAGTTCGAACTGTTTGCAAAGCAGTGAAGAATGTCGGCAGCACCAAGATGTCCCACTGAAGGGATGTGGAAGTGGGAGGGGAGGACGGGGAATTTAATGGGAATGGTGACTGTTCAAGCTTTATGACTAGGCTTGTTTCTCTTTTTAATTTATTTTTAAACTTACTTGGAAATCATGGGCTCACTAATGTACTGAAACTCTGTGTTACTGTGTTACTGAAGGAATGCTGTAATTAAAAATGAATGGTGCAGAAAAGGGAGGAAGAATAACTCAAAGGTACTTCTTTATATGAGAATAAGGTCTTGTATATAAGAATGTAGGTCTATATAAGAATAGATCTTATTCCTTCTGATGGGGAGAATTAATTAGAGTTGCTGTTGCTTAATTCTGCACTTTTAAAAATGGAGCTGAATTTCTGGTGAGGGCAGAGCTTTACTTCTGTGGATTGATGTGTTTTGTGTGTGTTACCTTTTTATCTTCCAGAATGCTTCCGGGGCCGCTCATGATGTACCAGTTTCAAAGGAGCTTCATCAAAGCAGCAAGTGAGTTTGTTGATGTTTACGGCACCGGTCTGAAAGAGGAGCCTAATTTGCAAGTAGCTGAGCGTAACCTCTGCCCTGCTGCTTCCCCACCGACCTCCTTGTTCTTAAGTCCCGGAAAGTAGAATAAGAATAGAGAGACACAGGGCATGTTGTTGTTTGGGACTGAACCAGATGAAAAGGAAGCACAGATGGTGCAGGGGGAGCAGGGAGCTGGCTGGTGGCAGGAGCTGCTGCTGCAGCTCTGTCTTACTGTGACCATCCTGCGCCAGAGTGGGGGAGGCCGCTGTTCAAACACCACCCACGGCCTTTTGATGAGCTCAGCTGCAGTTCAGATGTCTGTGCCACTTGCCTTTGGCTGCCCTGGGAAGGTGCTTTCTATGAGAGCAGGTAGCTCTCTGCTGGCTCTGCGCAGCCTGCACAGCCATGGCTGGGACCAGGGGGCTGGGAGGGGGCCCACATGGCCTGTGGCCTCCCCGGGTGGTGGGGACAGCTCTGCCAGCACCCGCAGGCCCAACCGGCCACTGATGCTGCAGCCTCAGCGGGCACCATGTTTGGCACATCCTGCTGGTGCTCGGGAGCACGGCAAGCAGGAATGTGCCCCTGTTCCCATTGCTGGGATCAGGGAAACACTCTGGTTACAGCCAGCCCCTTCCCTGAGCACAGCCGGCCTTGACCACAGCTGGTGTCTGCGCTCAGCTCGCCACTTTGGCCCATGAGTTTCCTTTTGGGAACAGCTGGCTGGAGTTGGTGGAAAGGAGAAGTGCTGGGGAAGGGGTCCACAGCGTGCCGGGGTGTAGGGGGGAGTAAGGAGCAGGAGCCTTGGGTCTCTGGGATGTCTGGCGATGGTAATGTTTGGGCCTGCACGCCTCTTTCTATCATAACCCCCCTGACACGGAGTTAAATCATCTTTTATTTCCAATGCAGAACTGGAGAATCAGGAGTCGAGGGTGTCTGAGATCCACAGCCTCGTTCATCGGCTCCCAGAGAAAAACAGGCAGATGCTGCACTTGCTGATGAACCACTTGGCAAAGTACGTTTATGACTGATATGTTTTTCTCTCCTTTTTCCACTTCCTCTGAAAGTTAATAGTGGGAGAAAAGTTTCCTTGTGTGTGTGTGTGTGTGCGCGGTGTTGAGTCATATCTGGTTGGCGAGTAACTGGAAACCCGTGTGCGAGGGAAGTGAGGGCTGGCAGCCGGAGCGGAGCAGGAGGGAGGGAGGGGGCTTTCCTGCTGCCCCCCGGCCCCGCCGGCCCCCGCCTGTGTGGCACCAGGAGGAACCCCTGCACTGCTGGGAGCGGAGCGTTGCTGGGGATGGCGTGGGGATGGCGTTCGGCTCTCCGGAAGGCAGAGCGGAGGTTAAGCTCCTCGCTGGGGTTCAGATCAAGCCTGGTATTAAAGGACTAAAAGCTATTTCTTCGCTGCAGTAGAAGGCCGCTCTGGGGCGTGTTTTCTGCCTTTATGCAGCCTGATGAATCAATACTTCTAGGTCACCTTGAAACTCTTCGAGGGCAAAGGAATTGAATAATTTTTTTGCTTTCAGTGATAGAGCTGACCTATAATTTCCCATCTTCCTGCTCCTGCTGGTTACCATGGAAACCTTTGATTAGTGTTTAAAAAGTGAGAGCATCATCAGGTGTTTGTGCCAGCCTCAAGGCTGCGGGGTCGTAGCTGCCCTCGCTGTTCGCACCAGCACTGCGTGAGCAGGAGGGATTAGGTAGGGCTTGGAAATCTGGGGAAGGAGTTCATCGGCATGGCTGTTTAGAAGAAGGTCTGGGAGAACCTGAAGTTATCTGCTTAAGAGAAAAAATAACAAATGATACTTGAAATAGGCTTAGCAGTGACTCCAGATGCTTTCTTGTGACCCAGGCTTGTGTCTGTTCCATGGGCTCCCCAGCAAGGCTGTTACAAACCAAAGAGCTGGTTTAGATCTCAGTTTCAAACCCTTCTGCGTTTCCGGGCTCACGCCAAGGGCCAGGCGGTTCCAGGTTCTCCCGTCGGCCAAATATGCGTGAGGAATCTCCTAACCACTGAAGTGCTTTTCATTTAAAGGAAAACCCAGCGGTGTTTGAGTGAGATGTGGAGAGGAGAGGCAGGTGATACAATGGGTTTCATGCTGCTTTAGTAGGGAAGGAACTAAACCAAAACACAAACAAACAACGGCTGCAGTGGTGTGTGCTATATTAGGAAGAGAAACAGCTCACAGTGGTTATTTAATGGGAAAAAAATTATCTCAAAGAAGGGCAGGAAGCCGAGGAGCGAGGGCCTGCTCTGCTGCGCTCGCCACCCGGCAGCATCCACAGGCAGCGCGGGCAGAACCGAAGGGCCCCTTCCTGGCTCTGCCAAGCTGGGGCTGCGCTTCGGGCAGGGGATTGCCTCATCTGTTTCTGTGTCTTTTTTATTTATTTGAAGTAATGTATGAATAATCAAGATTTGCATTTTTATCAGATGAGCTAAAAAAGTATTTCTCACAGTACTACTGCGGAGATCTCTTCGACTAAAAGCAGAACTCAATCTGTATCTGTCAAACAGAGAAAAAGACGCCGTCCCACGTTGCCTTACATCTCCTGGTTCTTGGTTTGCATCTTCACTGTTGCTTGATGAAAAGGGACACCGGGCTCCTCGTGTGGCGTGGGGCTGTGGTTAAGAACAGTGATAAAACCGTTCTAACACAGCTGATAATTTGAAAAACAGCAATAATTAACACAAATTAAATACCAGCCGGGATGAGTGCCTCTGAGGTCGTGAGCAGTGCCCTTCCTTCTGCGCAGCAGGGAAATGTCATGGGTTTCCCGTGGTGGCTGGGTGCCCCCCTGCAATTCGGCGTGTGGGGAGAGGGGCTCGTGCTAGGTGAGGGGACACTGGTGCTGCTGGTCCAGGGGCAAAGTGCTGCTGGTCCCAGGGCTTGTCCCCCCACACTGGAGGGGAAGGGAGATCTGGAGGTGGGGGGAGGACAGATCCTGGTGACAGGCACAGGCCGGGTGGAGGGAGGGGAGTGTATAAATAGAAAATGAAGTTGATTTCTGCCTCTGACTGCGTCTCTAGGCTTGTTTGTGCTGCCTCCTGTCTCGTGTTCAGGTGTCCAGGCAGTTATCTGCTGCGAAATACAGAGCGTGAGCAACCCCTGTCCCTGCTCCTGCGTCAGGAGTGTCATGCTGCAAATTCCCTCCTCTGCCCTACAGACCCCGGTTCCAGTGAAACTTGCTATTATGATGTTATTCTTTGACCCATGAGTAGGTGAAACCTTTAATTTTCTTTCTTGGGACATGTTCATGCTGTCAGGATTCCTGTGATAAACCCAGCTGTGATTTACTGTTCCTGAAAGAGAGGAGATCTCTTTGTTCTGGTGTTTTTCCAAGGGGATCTCTGCAGGAAAGCCTCAAACCCGCAGGCCGGACCGTCCCAGTAAGCCCCATGCCTGCATCTGCTGGCCCTGCCAACAGACGTGTCTGGGGATGCAGAGACTGAAGTTAGTGAGACTATGGATGATCTTAAAAATCGCCTGGTTCCTCTTGTCTCGGGCCAGAATAGCCCATGTCTGTCAAAGAATTGAAAGACAAACCCGCACGTATCTTCTCCTGTTTCTTGTAGCTGTTTTAGTTACCAGTCCCTAGAGCTTAGTCAGTCTGTTAATCCTTGGACCTCCTGGTGTTTGCAGGGGGGTTCTCCCAGGGCAGTGGCTCCCCGCTCTCCCAAATGCCTTTTCCAGCAGCATTTTTTAGCAGTTTGGGCCCAGCCTTCCCCGCACCCCTCGGGGCAGCAGCCTCAAGCTCTGTGGGACTCCTCACACCATCTTCAGGGCTTTCTCTCTCTTTATTCTGGGAATTTTCCCCCACTGTTTTGAGCTGGGAAGGGAGGAAAACAATCCTTCCTGGGTGCTGTGGAGCGCCCTGGGTGCAGCAGGCTGTCCCGCAGCACATCACCTAGCAACTCGCTCCTGCTCGCCTGCTTCTTGTTTTGCTGCAGATTATCTGCTTTTGGCCCAGCACCTGTCTCCAAGAATGGCTGCACTGTGGTTTTAGATGCTTTTTTATCAGAAGAATGTGCCAGCTCTGATTAAACCAATTTTTTTTTTTCTTGCCAAATAAGTTGAAACAGTTGAAAGCGAAGCGGAGGTGCGCGTGGTGCTGCTGAGCTTGTGGTGGCTGCGCCGGTGATGCTGCCGGGAGCGGAGCTGGTGGCAGCAAACTGCCATTTTTGTTAATGGAGCTGTGGTATCATCCCTGTTTTTTCTTCTTTTTTAATGTACTTTCTCTCCAAGGAGTAAATGCTTTGGAGGTGCAGACCAGGAGGATTTCACTCTGATGATGTTTGAAGCATTTAGGAATTATTTTTTTTTTGCGTGGACTTAATTGGACATCTGAGCCTTGCTTTGTTCTTGTGGCAGTGAGATCCAGGTTCTCCAGGTTCTCCCTTCAGCAGCTCCCCAGAGCCTCCGGCAGCTTGGCATCGCTCCGCGCATCGCCGCCGCTGCTGCGTGCATCCCCCCGGCCCGAGGAGCCGGGCTGGCCCTGCCGCGCGTCCGCTCCTCTCCTGGCAAAAGGTCAAAACAATGAAGGAGGCTGCAGCAGAAATGTGTGTGCGTGTGTTTAGCAGAATTAATTATCTGTAATCGTTGACAGTTGCGGCCCGGCCGGCAGTGACTAGTTCCCTTTGGTTTTGCTGTGGTGGTGTTTTCTAATTTACGTGTTTTAACCAAAGTGATGGTGATTGCTATCTCCAGCACAAATTGTTTTCCACTTCTCTGCGTGGCTGGTTGCCATGGGCTCTGCAGGGCCATGGCCCCACAGCCCCAGCAAAACCCACCCTCCGTTATGGCCCCTCGGCAGGACAGGGCCGGGGCTGGGCAGGGAGCTGGGCGCCTTTCGGAGGGCTCCCTGCTGAACGAGGGATTGTTGGGGAAGGAGAAGGTGAAAAAAAATCCTCCAAGTCTTCTGCCTAAAAATACAACCCGGCACTTGTTTTCCTCCGCGCGGAGCAGTCCCGTCCTTGGCAGCCCCGGGCTGTGCTCCCCGGGCTGCACTGCCCGTGCAGAGCCCCGCGGGAGCCGATGTCCCCCCCGGGGACCTGCTCTGTGCCCGCCACCTTCGGGGAACCCACCGAGGCGTCTGTGCGGGGCCGGCGGCGGCTGCTCCCCAGAAATGTGCTTTTCCCTGGGCTGTTTTCCCTGTTTCCCCCCGAAGGTGCAGCCGGCGAGGAGGCTGACGCCTCTTGGCACAGCAGGTCTGATTTCATCCCCCTGGCAGCTGTTTATGCTGCTGTCTGGTAACTATTCATTTGCTTGATTTATGTATTACTTCCAGTAAGTCATTCTTGTCCAGGATGTTCTGGAAATTTCCACTTGTCACTGAGGCCTCTGAGCTGCACTTCTCTCATATGCTCCTCGCCTGATTTGCCTGCCAAAAGCTCCTTGACCTCGCCTGGCCAGGCCGGGCAGTGATTCTCCCATGCTGCCGCCCACTTGCCCTACTTCGGAAATGCCATTTTTTTGCCCAGTGCCTGTTTCTGATCCCTTTGGATCACAGGACTGCTGGGAGATCGAGTGGCCCAAAGGATCCGGGTGCTCCCACGGGAGCACAAATGGGGGCTCCTGGAGGCACCGCTCTGCCTCGCAGGAACTGGGAGAATCTGCCTCGGGCTCGTCTGTCCTGGCTCAGGCTCACACCGGTTGGGTTTTTTTCCCCCCTCTTTCCTTTTTTTTTCTTTTTCTCCTGTTTTGTTTCTCTGCTTTTTGGAGCACCAGGTCCTGGCAGCTGGCGAGCCGGGATGGATGCTGAGCACCATGCCTGTCCTGTGCCGCAGCCAGTGCCATGTCAGAGCCGCTGGGCATCCCCAGAGCCGCTGTGCCGAGGCACCCTCAGCCCCAGCCACCCCACTCTGCCATTGTAACGGGTGTTTTAAGGGACAGGCAGAGAGGGGGTGCTGTGGGGGTGAGCCCGCATCTCCCCACAGCTTCATCCCCACGGCAGCGGCCGGGAGCACTGGTGCCTCCGGGTCCGTGTGCCCGGGCCGGCCCTGCTGTGTGCATTGCCTACACCTCCTGGGCCGACAGGGCAGAGCTGGGAGCCAGCACAGAGCATGGAGGAAGGAAAGTTTAGGCTGATCATGCTAAACCAAATCAAACCGAGAACATCCTTGGTTTGGAAAATACAGTTCTAAGCGACTCTTTTAAATCATCCTCTTCCTGACTGGAGCCAAGCCCACTCAGATCAATAAAAATCCCTTTTGTTTTAATGCTTTGACATGATTAGCAAGGATAGCCCGTTGTCTGTTTATTTTTCTGTTCCTGCGTGGGAGAAGCCAACCAAGGCAGCAGCAGTGCCGCGGGCTCCTGGCAGAAGGGGGTTTGGAAGGAGCAGCCTGGGAGGGCGGGTGAAGGGGAAGGCAGCGCTTGGGTGCGGCTCTGGGGGGGCAGCGCCACGTCCTCTGAGTCCCCCTCCTCCATCGGATCGGGCTCTGTGCAGATTCTGGGGTGTTTTTAATGTTGGAGGCGGGCAGTGGATGAGATTGCTCTGCAGCTCAGTTTGAAATCTTAGCGCGCCCGTCTTGCCCGGCTAATTGGATTACAGCATTTAATGGGAACCACCGGTAGCTCTGCAGAAAGCCAAAGGCCGCGGGGGTCCGCAGGCCCCGGGCAGAGCCCCCAGCGGGGGCTCCCGTGCTCTCACGCCTTCCCAGCTGTGATGAAATCTGCCTGGTTTTGCCATAACGTCTCTCTTGTTTTCTGTTTCTGCATTAGGCTCCCGAAGATAATTTTCCCTTGAACATAATTTGTTAGGGGTCAGTTTTTTCAACCAGGGAGCTTTGCAGAGAGGAAGGAGCCTGCCCTGTGCCTTCTCCTGCCTCCCTGCAGAAATCCTGTGTGGTTTCAGATCCCACAAAGCCAGAGGCAGCACTTGAATGTGGTCCATGGGGCTCAGACCTCCCCGGCCGTCACAGCAGTCTCTTAGATGGTCTTGTTCTGTTTGCCAGTGGCCTGCGTCCATTTTCCTTCTGCTACCCCAGAATAATCCACGGGATTATTGATAACGTGCCAGCAGATCGGCTCCTGGAGCACATGCCACCAGATACCCAGCAGCAGCACAGCGAGCGCGGTCCCGAGCTGTTTGCAATTAGCAGCTGGGGTAACGATGACGCTGTGAGTGCATTCCCTTGTTTTCCTGGTCTTTTCTCTGCTCAAGACTTGTGGCGAGGGCGATCCTTGCCCACCGCTGGAGCCCCTCTGCGGGAGGCAGCTCTGCCGTGGTGCAGCGGGTCTTTAGGAGCCGGAGGCGTCGAGGCCTCGCTGGGCAGCAGCACCACCTTCGCGTTCCCCCTGCCCTCTCCTTGTGCGGTGCAAAGCACGAGGCTGGGTGCGTGTCCCCTTGCCTCGCCAGCTCTGGCTCGCTCTTACTCTTCTGGTTTTGTTTTTAATATGAGATTCTACAGAATTTTAAAAAAATCCCACAAAAAAACTTGTAGGTGTTTGCTGTGTTTCTTTGGGCTTGGCTTCCTGTAATGTGTAAATTAGCAAAAGGTTTTATTCTGCTTCTGCAAATGAACTTTTAACCTCCTTAGCCTGGATTGTCAATAGATGAGCTGTCTGCATTTTCTGGTAGCTTTTTCTTCCACGCTTCTCCAAAAGACCTGTATATTTCTGTTCCTAGCAGGAGAGGAACGCACTTCAGAGACTGCAGCATCTCTCTTATCAGGTTCTTCGCAGCTCTTGTATCTTCATCACACATAAGAGTCATCTCTCTAGACATGATAACGGGTGTCTTAAATTAGGCTAAAGCTTACATCACCGACACTGGCAAGAGCAGTCGTTTAGCAGCACGTACCGCGGCCTGTGCTGGGTTTGCTCTGGAGTTTCTGTGGTTGAACATCTCTGCCGAGCTCGCGCCGGCCGGCCGGGATCTCCGCAAGAAGCACCAGGCCTTTTGCATTACCCGGGCGTGAATTCCTGTGGGCTTGCGTTTGAACTTTGTGTTGTTGGATAGAGGTTGTTGATAGCACGTAATTATCTGGATTCTTTTTAATTGTTTATCACAGTGAAACTGAAACTATGTACAGAAACAGATTGAATCTAGCATGAGCAAAAGATTTCCAATAAATAGCTGGCGTCTGCTCGGTCGCCGCAGACAGAGTAGGACACAGACATTTTAATGAGAGCTTCTCTAGATTGCTCTTTGTGCTGAACAGACCCAGTACTAAACCAATTCAATTATATAGATTTTAGTCAAATCTTTTTTCAACAGAAGAAAGGAGAATAAAAGTCACCAGCGCCGAGATGTCTTTGAGCTGCGGTTTTCCCCGGGATGCTGGGAGTGATCCCCGGCCCAACCTGGACCCGTCTCCTCTCTCTGCCTCCCAGTGACTACACTGCACACTAAGTCGAGGCCTAGACTTTTTGTAACTACGTTCAAACTTCAAAGCATATATTTTTAAAAATATATGTATGTTGTAGAGGGCAATGAGGTCTCCCCTCAGCTTGCTCTTCTCCAGACTAACATACGTACCTACGTACGCGGGGGGGGCACGGGACCCTGGAAGTGCTTTTCTTGGCTCCTGCTCCCTTGATCTAACTCACCCCGCAGAGGGAGGTGGGAGGAGGCTCTGTCCGTCGGCTGCACGGGTGCCCCACTGTGAGGTGGGGGATTGACAGACTGTTGTTTTACCAAATTGAATAGTTACTGTAATGCAATTCCGTGGAAGTCTGTTGCAATTTGATGGTTATCTGTTGCCATGAAAAGTAGGAAGGACATCGTGGGGTGAGTGGGTTTGCCCGTGTGTGTGTGGCAGGGTGCACACAATCTGGGGGAGGTGTTTTTCCATTCCTTGGGCAAAACCTTGTTCCACTGGCAAAGTCGGGACAAGCATAGTACCTGCTGTTAACCACGACTTTAATTTATTCTACAAAGCTGGTTATTTTTATATTCCCTTTCCTTCCAACAGTCCTTTTCAGGAATTCAGTGTTTTGGAGGGGAGAGCACTAACCTTGCATTTGTGAAGCAAACGTGCTCCAAAATACCTCTAAGGTGGGAGTAAAAAAAGTCAAGAAACCTACTTTCTTACTCTGCCCTGCGGCCGATGCACTCGTGTGAACACAGAGGTGTACTTGAGGGTAACTTCTGCTCCCTACCCTGCAGCCTGGCCTTTGGCTGTGAATTATTTCCCGTGCCAGCCCAGAGGGATAGTGGGACACTAAAACCAGTGCTGGTTCTTGCTGGGAGGCTTTCTGGGAGCCCCTTTCCTTCGGCTGTTTTCCACCTCTCAGGTAGGCTTCAGCACCTTGCTTTCCGTTGCAGCAGATCTTTCACAGGATTTCTTGTTAACATAAACTTGTTCTCTCAGGTGTTTATTGCCCCGCTGGCTCTGTAGCTTTTCCTATTGCAGTGTGAAAGCGTCGGCAATTTCTGTTTTCAGTGGAAAACGGGGGCTTTGCTGGGTGTGTGGGCTGGGGGGGCAGGGGCTGGCTCTTGCAGGGCTGCAGACACGGCCCGGGGCTGGCCAAAGCCCCGCGGCTGTCGGTGAATACAATAGCTGTTATTATCACGAAGAGGAAAGATAATTGAGTGTAGCAGACTGAAGTTGTAACTGAATGCTGTGCTCGCACACAGCCAGAGTTAAGGGAAGAAACGAGACTGGTGGTCGGGGGTGTGGGAATGGCATTTGCCCGGTGCTGCCCCTTGGTCGTGTGCCGTGAAGGTGAAGTTGGCTGGTGTGGCACCGGGGTTTGGCCCCTGCGGGAAGGCTGCGGATCCTCGGCGGTGTCCAGCGTGCTGCCCCGCGGGCTGTGGGCTGGGTGCTGGTCTCCAGCCGGGCATTGCTGGTGTGGGGTGGCAGCGGTGCAGGGGATGGTGTTTGCAGCCTTGGCAGCCCCCAGTCCGGCTCCATGCCTGGGGGACGTTTGAGTGAAGTCCCCTTCGGCTGGCTGTGCTTCTGCAGGTGGGAACCGCGGTGATGTTTTAACATCAACTCGTGGCTGTGCCCGTGGCTTTCACCAATGAAAGACCCGCGGCGGTGCTGACGCCGTGCTGGGGCTGGTGAGCGCATCCGGGATCCCCTGTCAGTGCGTCCCCCTGCAATCTCCTGTCGAGCTCAGCTTGCCCTAAGCCAGAGAGGATGGCTTTGGGCACCCAGGCAACTTGGTCTGGAAAGCCCGACTCAGAGGAGCGTTGCAGCACCATATGTGTTTTCCTTGCAAGTCCCAGCATGCCTGGTATTCACGCTGATGAGGCTTACCGATACTGAACTTCACATTTGGCCTCTGCATCTGTTCGGTGCGACACGATCGCTTTTTTTTTTTCCCTGGGAGTGAACCCAAGCATCCAGCTGTGGCCAGATTCACCCGGGAGAAAAAGAGAGTCTTGTTGGAGCAAGTCAAACCGCCCAGCAACAATGCAGGTACATGTTTTGTCCCAGCTGAGCAGGGAAAACTGAGAGCAGTGCATCCGCTTGCTGAAAACCCCTTTAATTCTCGACGTTGCATCTGAAGGTTTTGTCAACTACGTTTGGAAAGTTTCTCCTTGTTGTGACTGGGAGGTTTTGTATTTCCTGGTGATCTGTCCTCCTTTTGGCTCCGCTCGCCTCCCTCTGCGTTCCTTGGTTCTTGGCTCTCCCCGCTCGAGCGGCAGCGCAGCAGAACCTGCACTGGGGGAGGCTTGGGCTGCGCACGGCGGTGTCTCACCTGTGCCCCCGTCCCGGCTCCTGCGTGCTCAGAACACGCAGCTCCAGACTCCTCTGGCCCTCGCAGAGCTCCCCACATCCAAGAGCAGCCCAGAAGAATGCAGGCATATCCAGAGCCTTAATAAACACAGCAGGATAAATCACAGTGATGCAATCTGTGAGTGTGTCATTCCCATGCGCAAGTGCCCGGCCGGGGAGGTGAAGCGGAGCTGGTCATGCTCCCCCGTTCCCTGCTCCCCGCCGCTGTTCACGGCTGCACGGCTCTGCCGGGGGCCACTGCGGATCCACCTTCCTGGCCCCGCCGGCCCGTGCACGTGTGCCTTTAGGAACGGTTACCCTGATGCGTGACTGCCCAACTCAGCTGCCGTAGCGCTGCAGGTGTAATTCCTCTGTACCGTGCCACAGCCCTTTTGGTTCTCCAGCTGTGAGCGGTGGGTGGCATTTGTGTTTGCAAGGGCACTTGATGGAGAATTTCCATTTCCAGTCTCCTCTGATTCTGATATCGCAGGAGAGGAGCTTTGATCTTTTAAAAATCTCTTTTTAGTAACTTGGAATATTTTCACAACTATTGTTATCAGCCATTTTAAAACTTGAGCTGTTCCTTTCCTGACCCATTTGCTTTTGACAAAACTCAGCTCCTCTGTTCCCGGGTCCCAGGAGCAGCTCGGGTGCCAGCGCCATTCCGTCTCCCTTCCGAGCAGGAGCTGGTGGCCGCGCACGGCTGGGTGGCATGAGCTCTGCAGTGTTTTACACCGTGCCTGCCGCAGAACGCCGGCTGCCCTCCCGCCCATCGGCTGGCGTCCCCAGGATGCCGGGGTGGGTCCCCCGCGCTGGGTTGGATCCCCGGGGAGCTGCGGGGCTCAGCCCCGGGGCACAGCTCCCCCGGCCCCTCGGAGAGCGGCGAAGCCGGGCAGGGGAGCCGCTGGCGTTGGTGGCCAGCCCGGCCCTCGCCCGGCTCCTCACCCAGCTCCCCACCTACACGCTCATCAGCTGCAGCCCAATTAAACTCGATAATGTGCAGGGATGACTTGAATGCACCCAGGAACATTTCCCAGAACTCATTAGATTTTATCTGATAAATACCACCAATTGTGTGCGCTGCAGCTGCCTGCTCTCTGTCCGGCAGCGTGCGCTCTCCAGATGAAATGGATGGAAATGGGGGGAGCTGGGGGGGCAGGGACACGACTGCAGGGTTTCGCTTGCATCGTGCCGAGCCTCCCCCTGAGCGGGGAGCTGTACCCCCCCAGACATGGTTTTCTTGGTGAGGACTCGGTGCCTTGGTTGGGTCTTGCCGGTGTGGGCGAGCGCAGCTCTCCCGCGCACCGACCCGCTCCCCGCCTCGCTCTGCGCTCGCTCTGCTTTTTAGCTTTCATTCACGTCCGGAGTCAAATGTGTTTAATTTGTAACAAACTACCCAGAGCAGCCTAAATAATTTTGGGGATTTCTAGCCCTCTGCCTGGTGGCTTTTCACGTTCAATAGAAGCTCTAATGGTGGTGGCAGACATGAAATATATTTTTACCTGCAGCAATATGAATTAGCTGCATTATTTTCCATCCTGCAAGGTCTTGTTAGGCCAGCCATAACAAGCACTTTGTTTTCAAAGGTTTGTCCCAGGCATGGAAATAGAAACACTCCAGACTGCCTTTGTTCCCTTTCAGATGTTTGTTTTCTCAGAGATTTTTCTCTGAATCAGGGAAGATATTTGAACTAATAACAATGCTCTCTGGCTGAGGCTTATGTATGTTCATTTTATATATAAAATACATATGCAGAGCGATTCCAGGCACAGAAAGCAAGAGCTTTGTGGGGAGCAGAGCCAGGCGCCCTGGGTGGCATCCCCTGGAGAGGCCACTGCTGCCCATGGAGGTGTGTGGTGGCTAGTGCCCGGCACTGCTGGGCAAGCGGGCCAGAGCAGTGTGCTCACGGAGGTCACGGCATGTGCCGGTTGAACAACCCCGCCAGTGCCAGTTCACAGCCCTGAAGTCTCAAGCTGGTACATTTTCTGTCGCCCTTGGCTCTGTGCGTGGTGTTAAGCTGCGGCGCTGGAGCTGCTGCTCGGCCCCCAGCGCTGGGCTGGTGCCAGGTCTTGGCTGTGTTACTGGGAGGACTGGGCAGCTCCCATGTGTTGCCTCTGAGTGTTCTCCGCCACTCCCACCATACAGGTTTCTCTGTAGGTCGCTGGAGAAGCAAATGAGTTAATTGAATTTCCATGAAAATAAATATGAGCTGTTGACCAGGCTGGAGAAACTTAAATCATTAATGTCTGTAAAATCAAAGAGGGCCAGCGCAGCCCTTCCCCCAGCCTGCAGCACCCCGGCTCCGCTGCAGTTCTGTTGCCCGATGCTGACTGCAAGCCAGTGCAACAAAGAAATATTTACTGTTCCTGTATGCTTTCTCTGCACTGAAGCTTGACTGCCAATTACTCTGTATTAAATTATGTTTGGTCATGCCGGTGATTATACAGTATCCAAGCAACCTAGGCATAATCTAATTTGACACACAACATGGATTTCCTCTGCTCCCATCCTCCTTTGTTTTTCTGAAAGTGAATGCAAAGTGAGTGGGGGTCCCCGGACACCCCCAGGAGGGACGACCGGCCTGCTCAGCGGCGGGGACAGTGCTGCCCTCGGCTCCCGGCCCACTGTCCCCACAGGGTGACAGGGCTCGCTCCCCAGCTCCTTTGGCTGGCTGCTCGCCGTGGCCAGCACGCCTCTTGGGTTGGCACCAAGTGGGTCAGGTCCTCGCAGGACAGAATCATCTCAGTTGGAAAAGCCCTTGAAGATCCTCCAGTCCAACCATGAACCTCACCCTGACTGTCCTCAACTCCACCAGATCCCTCAGCGCTGGGTCAACCCGACTCTTCAACCCCTCCAGGGATGGGGACTCCCCCCATGCCCTGGGCAGCCCATTCCAACGCCCAGCAACCCCTTCTGCAAAGAAATCCTTCCTAAGAGCCAGTCTGACCCTGCCCTGGCACAGCTTGAGGCCATTCCCTCTTGTCCTGGCGCTGGTTCCTTGGTTCAAGAGACTCATCCCCCCTCTCTGCACCCTCCTTTCCGGGAGTTGTAGAGGGCGATGAGGTCTCCCCTCAGCCTAAGGTCCCTTTGCGGGGTGGCTCGGTGGTGGTGGGTGCAGCTCTTCCCCCAGCCGGGGGGCTCCGCAGCCTGTCCCACGCTGCCGGGCTGATCTCCCGCGGAGCCGTGGGAGCTGTCGTGTGCTGCGAGGGGGAGGAACAGCCCAGAGTCCACAAGTCAGCAGCTGCCCGGCACACTGCGAGCACCGAGCAGGGGTTCAGAGGTTGCTCTGCGCATGTCTTGGGTAGTTGTTGCTTCCAACCTCCTGCTTGTGCTGGAAGTGACTTCTGCAAAGTGTGGATGGAGAGAGAACTGCAGAAGGACCCATCTAAATTAATATTAGTGAAGCTGCTTTCAGAGTGCACAGAGGGCCAGAAAAAAACAGCAGGTTAAAAGGAAAATACAGCGAATACTTGGAAACCTTCTAAAGGGCAGCTCAGGAACGGCACTAACAATGCCTGCCGAAAAGCACCAACATTAAGCACACTTTGGGATGAGAACACCCCATCTTTAGAAACTGTGGCATTATTTCCTAGTAGAAAGGACAATGAAGAGGTATACTTTATAGTAAATTATCATGTGGGTAATGGATGTGGAATTTGAAGGATGTGAAAGGTGAATGGTGTTTTGTAGCGCCGCTTTGGTAACCGAGCACTGTGAAGGCTGCTGCTGGAAAAGTACCCGTGGTACAGCCCAGGAGTTCATGTGCCACCCGGGTTTATTCCAGAAAGGAGCCAGACTTGCGCAGCTGCAAAATGGCTTCCATGCTTTAACAAATTCAGAGCAAACAAGTAAGAGCGAAGAGGAGCCGGTGCCGACCGCGGGATGGAGGCGAGGGCCAGCGCTCGTGTCGGGGCGCGTGGGCATTCCTCGGGCAAAGGGCAGAGCCAGGGCTGCGGCTGGTGCTGCAGGACCGTGTCCTGGTTGGGAAGCTGTTAATAGTTTAGTCTGAAATAATTAACAGGACCGTGCACAGCTGCCTCGCCGTAATGAGTCAATGACAGTGCAATTTATTAGAGTGATGTATTACAGGGTAACGGTAATGAGAAATGGAGGGACCTAATTTTGTAAGACTTAGATCAATTCAGTTGTTTTTTTATAAATGAACATTGTTTTACTAACCACGGAAGATCGTTAAAATTATTATTTTATTAGTACTTTTCAAAACTATTTGAATTACAGCTGTGTTTTTCAAAATCCAAATAGGAGCATGTGAAAATGTGTCTGAAATACTGATGTTGTTGCAATGGAAAAGTGTCACTGGTGTTTGCAAATGTCTTGATAAGGAGGTGGGTTGGAGGGGGGAAAAGGTTTGAATCCCTACGTAAGTAGGAGGCTTCTTCCTGTAAGTAAGCAGGATTTTTCCTAAGTAAGGATTTGTTTCCTATTGGACTTCCCTGGCCTTTCTCTCCACTTTGTGCCCACCCAGGGATGGAGGATGAGGAGAGGCTCTGTGCCTGCCTGGGGCTGGGGCCAGGGCCGGGGGAAGGCGATGGGGCGAGCGGGGTGGCAGCAGCCCGGCCGGGCAGAGCGTCACCTTGCTGCCAGCACAGGGCTACGTCCTCCTCGAGTTATCGTCTCTGTGACTGGAGCCTTTCTCTGGGGCAGCCCGTCTCCTGCAGCGCTGAAGTTTACTGACACAGGAGATTTCTCGGATGCTTGTGATAAAATATTCAGAGCTTCCTGCCAGCGGGGGAGGTTACGGGTAAGAGGGAGTTCCCGCAAGCTCCCAAGGGACTTTCGCCAGGGCCTCTGCACCTTTGAAATTGTAACCCGAGCACTTGGTGGAGGTGACAGACTTCTTGCCTGGGCAGTAAATAAGGCTGAAGCTGCTGCTGGGGGCAGCGAAGCCAACAGTTCTGAGCCCCTGAGCACCCCTCAGTGAAGGGCTCCTGCCTGAGGAGCTGTATATGGGGATGAGGAATGAAGAGTTCCTTTTGCTGGATCAAGTGAGATTTGGATGAAAAAGGATGGAAAGCATCTTTTTGTCTAAGCCAGCCCTAGCTTACGATGTGCTGAAATAAGCTGAGCATGCACACAGATGAGCACTGTGGTGGCTTGGCTCTGAGATCAATAATAAAAGCTCATGGCAATAACTTTTTGGGACAATCCAGCAAGATCTGAATCTCAGCCTCACTTTGTGCTGGCCTAGTGCATTTGTCCAGGGAAAATGGGAGAGAAAGAGTAAAGGGAAAAGGCACTTAAAACCCCCCTTAAGCTAAACTAGTGATTGCGCTGCCTGAAGTCATCGAGTTTCCTGGTTGAAGAGGTCAGGAGAAAACCACAAGAAAGAGTCGCAGAGACAGGGCTGTGGGGCTTCCACCGCAGGTCCTCCTTGCGTCACCAACGCACGTGGCCTGGTGTTCTGTGTCGCTGTGGGACTCCGGCACGTGACTCCACCGGAGCTCGGGGTATCCAGCGAGGTTGGTCTGTGCCTCACCCAGGCGTTTGCCACAGAGCAGCCGAGCGTGTGGGTCCCCTGGGTCCGGGGACCTTGGGGCTGCGTCCCACGTCGCGCTGTGCCCTCGGTACCCGTTAGCTCTCTGGGCTGAGCCGGGGCAGAGGACGTGCCCTGTTAGGGCTGCTGATGCTTTGCACCACTAAGACCAGGGGCCAGACTCTAGCTTCTCCAAAATAAACCCCCAAAATGCACATTAGCCAGGGTGCCAGGGCCTTGGCGCGAGCTGTTCCGCTTTGCTGAGCCAATCTGCTCCCACCGGGCTGCAACACTTGTGAACTTAAAAATAGACAGAGGTGAGAGCAGGGAAGGCTCGAGTGTCGGGGGTCCGTGGCAGAGTGGGTGTTTATGCTGGGTGGATCCCTCGGCAGGGCGGAGAGGGGCACGTGTGCGTGCATGTGGGCCTGGGGGTAAAGCCCCGTCTTTGCCTCCCAGCCTGCTTTGATTGGGCTGGATGGGGCTGACCTCTGGGGCAGGCAAAAGCGTAAATGGATGAGAAGGAATGGGATTTTGGAACATATTAGGTCACTCATTCAGTTGGAGAGCAGCGTGTGTCAGAGGTCCAACAATTTGTTTTTAGAAGGGTTTTAAGCATTAATCATTCAAGATGTTTTCCTGGGAGTGGTTTGCAACATGAGACTCAGTGGCCAGCATAGTGTTGGGGTTTTATGGGATTAGTCAATTCACTGAGGCTGAAAGGTCTCTAGTAATACAATAGTTAAATTTGTACTTTTCCACATGGCTGAGCCTTCAAGGAGCTCATCAGGAGTGTAAAAAATGTAAACAGGGGAGTAAGCTTTGTGCCAGCCATGAGGCAGGGAGGGGGTTTTCATGCAGAGTAGTTCTGTCACCTACTTTTTTCTTTTTTTTTTTTTTTTTCCAGAGTTGCAAATAATCACAAGCAGAACCTGATGACTGTTGCTAATCTGGGTGTGGTATTTGGGCCAACACTGCTTCGACCTCAAGAGGAAACAGTCGCTGCCATTATGGACATCAAGTTTCAGAACATCGTGATTGAAATTTTAATAGAAAACCATGAGAAGGTAATGGCTTTACTTGCTTCTTTCAGTGCAGTTAATTTATGACAACGAATTTGTCTCGGCCCCCTCTCCCAGGGCCCTGTTGCTCCCCGTGGCCACCACAGATGGAGGGGTTGTGCCGGGGAGGGCAGCAGCTGGTACCTCCCAGGTGCACCCCCAGCGATGGGCACGACTCAGGATGGGGTGTAGGGGCTCCAAAACTGGCGGTTCTTGGGCTGTGGTTGTGTAACCAGCGCTGCTGGTAACCAGCCCTTTTTATGGTTGTCTCATTGTGAGTTGGCGTGTCCGTGTCTTCATCGCAGAAATCCCCTTTTTCTCCCCTTTCCGTTGCTTAATAGGAATTTGTCCTCAGTTTGAGGAGGGATGAGCGCTGAAAGAAACTAGTGTGAGACACATGCTTAGGCTGGCTTCGTGCTTTTCTGACTAAAGCCGGGTTCGTTCAATTGTGGCTTCATCCACAACATTGATCTCCTAAATTATGGTGCATTTGTGTTGGTTGCCCATAAGGATGTTTTCGTCTGTCAGCGGAGCAGAGGCGGCTTGGTGGGACTGGTTGTCCCCCACCGCCGGCCGCGTTAAAAAAATGCCATTTTCTTCTAAATTCAAACAGTTCCCCGATCATGATCTTTTGTTTGGTTTCCGCTGGAAAGAAATAACAAATTTGTGCGTTCAGGCTGCGAAGGAAGAAGTAGAAGCAGACTTGCCCCCGGCCGGGGCAGGGTGACAGCTCTGGTGTGGGGCTTTGCTCGTGGACATCTTGGAAGGGGTTGTTGCAGGTCGAGGTGTGGGGCTGAGCCTCTGGTACGTGGCGCAGGCAGCAGCCGCGGTGCACGGCTGCATGGCGCTGCAAAGGGGCATCAAACACGCAGCCGGCGGGGACGGGGAGATGGTGTCTGTTGTTGTATGTTCTTGGAGAAATTGCTTCCACGGGCACTTAAAGGCCACGGTATTTATTTAGGACAGAGGAGCTAATTTCTTCTCCTCTGCATGGAATGTGATGGCAGTGACGGCTTAATGATGAGCTGCTGTGCAGAGGGGTGTGCGAGCAGCGGGGAGGAACCTGTGGCTGTGAGCAAAGCCCAGCTCCCCCAGCCCTGCTCCCGCGTGGAGGAACCAGCACGAAACCTCGTGTTGGCCTTCGGTGGTCCCGTCCGTCTGTCCGTCATCTCCGGGTCGGTGCAGGGGAGTGCTCCCCACCTCTCCCTGCTGCTGCTGAGCTCTTCAGCTGTGCCGCCAGCGTCACGAGCGTCACGGCATCGCTACGAGCGGGTTTTATCTCCCTTCCCCTCGCTGTGCTTTATGGAGCCCTTCCCTCATGGGCCCGTAGAGAAACATGTCTTTAGACACTGGGTTTTTTTCCTCCTGAACCGAGTCTCTTGCTGTGCCAGCCGAGCCCTCCGTCAGCTGGCATCTGTGGGGGAATCGAGGACAGATTTCTGCACTGATCACATCTGGGTGGGCTGCAGGGCTCGTCTCTGCTCACCAGCCACGTTACAGCTCCTACCCCAGGGTGTCCTGGCACTTTGAGGGTTCCCTCTCCTTAGAAGTAATTTATGGCACCAGCAGAAGGGTGAATCCTCATGTTGGTTACATACATTCATCACCAATTAATTCTGCGGGTGGGTGTACCCGCTGCCCAGGGCACTCGGCTGCAGCCAGGCCTGATGTTGCAGGATGATGAGCTGCCTTCACAGGGCTCCTGGGGCTCCCAGGGCTCCCAGGGCTCGTGGGGCTCCCAGGGCTCCCAGGAATTGTGGGGCTCACGGGGCTGGGGCTGTCTGCAGCTGCCTCTTCACCCAAGGATGCTGCGAGCAAAACCCCTGTGAACCCATGTCCCGATTTCTCCAGGGCTCTCGGGAAAAGATGCTGGGAAGGAGGGAGACAGGGAAGAGGTAACTCCGGGAAAGGAAAATCTCTTAAATGTGGTGTTAGTGCTGGTTCAGCTCCCGCTTTAGGACTGTTTCGTTTCAGTGTATTTCTTAATTTGAATTGATTCGAGCTCATTGAAGGTTCCCCGCAGGAGCTGCCGTAGGTGATTAGCAATAAGCAAGTTGCTTGCACTTGTGCTTCTGGTGCTTTATATTGTTTTACACCAGTGACTCACAGACACTGTTTATGATTAAGTACAGTCGCAGGGAAAATGTAATTGATTTGAATGGTTCCTGGCAATCAGCAACTGTCTGGTATTACATTATATTTCCCCCAGGTAAGTGGAATGCCTCTCCCGTCAAAATTACTGTTGTCATTGTGTAACCAAAAAAAAAAACCAACCAAGCTTGGTGATGACATCTCTTGGTCTGAATAACTGCTGGCAGCTTGTTTACACGATCGCTTCAGTAGGCTTATCTGACTGCTGGGGCAGGGGAGAGGGTTTCGGGGGGGTTACTCAGCGTCCCCCGCTCTCCTGCTTGCGTTTGCCATCGCCCCACCCGAGATTCAGCTCATCTTCCACCTGAGATTATCCCCAGGGAAACACATTTGTCCTGAAGCCATAAAAGTATCAGAGAAGGATGCTGGAGGATGTGGTGCTGATCTAACACGGTGCCTCCGGGTTAACATGTGCCCTGCACACCCGGTGTTTCCGATGTGCAGTTTGGAATCAGTCAGCAAAACAGGGCCTTTCTGAAGGTTCCCGGAACAACTGGTAAATTATGGTTTTCTCTCTACTGCCAGAGCATCCGACACAGACCATTAAACCCTGTGTGTAATCCGAAAAGTTAAATTGTTTCTGGAGATTTAACAGGTTTCCAGGTCTTGGATCCAAATTGTTTGTTTTACTCGCAATAACAGCAGTAAACTCTGAGATGGTTTTTAGAGCTTCTCAGACATGTTCTCCTCGAGGAGGTCTCTGCACATCAAGGTATCACAGCCCTTGTGTATGTCACAGAATCACAGAATCATCTTGGTTGGAAAAGCCCTTGAAGATACTCCAGTCCAACCATGAACCTCACCCTGACCGTTCCCAACTCCACCAGATCCCTCAGCGCTGGGTCAACCCGACTCTTCAACCCCTCCAGGGATGGGGACTCCCCCCCTGCCCTGGGCAGCCCATTCCAACGCCCAACAGCCCCTTCTGCAAAGAAATCCTTCCTAAGAGCCAGTCTGACCCTGCCCTGGCACAGCTTGAGGCCATTCCCTCTTGTCCTGGCGCTTGTTCCTTGGGTCAGGAGACTCATCCCCCCTCTCTGCACCCTCCTTTCAGGCAGTTGCAGAGGGCCATGAGGTCTCCCCTCAGCCTCCTCTTCTCCAGACTAAACCCCCCCAGTTCCCTCAGCCGCTCCCCATCAGACCTGTGCTCCAGACCCTGCACCAGCTCCGTTGCCCTTCTCTGGCCACGCTCGAGTCATTCAATGGCCTTTTTGGAGTGAGGGGCCCAAAACTGAACCCAGTCATCGAGGTGCGGCCTCACCAGTGCTGAGCACAGGGGTAAGATCCCTTCCCTGTCCCTGCTGGCCACGCTATGGCTGATGCAAGATTCTGATACGTGTCCTTACGGTTACAACTGTCACTGGGAGCTAATGCTCTTCGGGTGATCTCCTGCAGGTTGTACTGGCACCAGATCTTCTGGAAACATGGGACGGCGGTGGGATGAGGGTAGCACTGGGGCTGGGGGACGAGGGGATGACGGCTCCGTTCGCCTGCCAGGTAACACAACAGGCAGGAACCCTGAAAAAGCCGAGCAGGAGCAAGGTGCCCGGCACTCTGCCCAACACTACCCAACAAAATGTCAAATTGCTACTTAATAAGATACATCCATTAGTGATTCTCAGCCTTTTCTGTGTACGCTTGTGAACACAGTGCATTAAGGTAATGTGTTATAAAATGTATCCTGATGATATATTAAATGGATATAATTAAAAGGATCAAATGATTTTTCTCCTATGGCTCTGGATGTTGCCATGACAGGCAAACCAGGAGCGTATCCTGTGCCTGGTTACTCAAGTGACTGGCATTTAACACCATATTTCTGATCTAAAAATTAAATGTTAGCCAAAAGTAATATTGAAATGTTATTATATTGGACAATTGCAGATGTCCATCCATTTTCTTTTCCAAAGCTTAAACTTTTATAGCTCTCTGGAAAAGGCCATTGTTCTGAAGTGTTACAAAATTAAGAGATTGATTTACTGTCTTGATGATGTTCCCTCCAGACAAGAGATTGACCAGGTGAAATGTTAATGCAGCCAGTATTGATGACAAATAGGAGACTAGTTCATGCAGGGAATTACACAGACCCAAACACTAACCTCGGTAAATGGTAAGGACTAATGCTAAAGTCAAAGCCCTCAGCACCTCGTCTTCATTTTATTCTTTTCTGTGATTAGCTGAAATGTTTAGTGATGCTGTTGGCAGTTTTAGCTGGTCTTTGTAGAAGACTTAGTACCGCCGACATTTTGAACGTCACAGCAGCTTCTCATCTGCAGGTTCCCTGCGCGAGTCCAGGTGCAGGTTTGTGTGTGGGCTGGAGCAGAGACCAGGGCTGGACCCTTCTCTGCTGTTACCCCACACCCCTCTGGATACCCAACCCCTCTGGTTTTCACCTTCCTCCTAATAAAATGGGCATAATGGGGTAATTAACACCAAGCAGGAGGAGATCCTCCAGCGCGTGCTGGGAGGGAGGGCTCTGACGGAGGGGCCACCAGCCCTGGCCCCGCCAGCGTCTCCAGCTCCATGGGCCGGTTGCTCTGGGAGAGGTGCAGGATAAAGGGTGTAGCAGCACCCAGATGTGTGTCATTCAGAGGTGGGAGAGGTATCAAAAAAAAGCCTTTTAACTACCATCTGAGGCGAGGTGCTGCCGGGTCTTTGCCGTTCTGCAGACAGAGGAGAAGGTGGTGTGGAGCTGTGAAATTGCCGCTTGCATCAGGCTGAGCGCGCACGATCCAGCTGTAAATGTGATTTATGAATCCTGGCTGCTCCTCTCCTACTCTGCCTATTAAACTGTCTCTCTCTCCCTGTTAATTGGACTCTGTGACTGGGAGAGCTATAACACAGGTTTGAGCAGTGAGAAGCATGTCTCGGCTGTTCTTGTTAAATTAAAAAAAATGAAACAAACCTGAGAAACTTTCCTGTGAAGAAGAGTGGGGGGTTTGAGCTGAGGGAGATGGGGTGGGAGGTTTTGGTCCAGCAGTGCCAGTTTCCTTTGGTGCGGAAGAGATCTGTGCTGTTTCCCAGTGCACCATAATGGCAAAGTGAGCCAGTTCTTGGGGGTCTCTCCTTAGACCTTCAAAATCAGCGCCGTGCTTTTTTAAATGTAGCTGCTAATTGACTTTTCTCCACTGCGAGCGGATAAATTTAGCCCGTGTGCTTTGTGCTGCTCCGAGGTGGTAGAGAGAGCAGCTTTTAACAGCCCTGCCCCCTCCTGCACATCGCCTCCGCTCCCCCCGCTCCAGCTTCAGCTCAGTGGGGATGCCGAGGGGGGCTGGGGACACTGAGGAGAATCGTGGTTGCAGAGCATCGTGGAGAAAGGCCGATGTTTCTGCTCCATCAGGAGGCCACGTCCTGCCGGCTGGAGCCCCGGCTCTCCGTCCTGCCCGTTCCCCAGGGGAGCTCGCTGCTCGAGGGGTGAAGGGCGCTCAGGGAGGAGGTTGGGGCTTAAAAAAAGAAGTTGATAACACAGCCAGAAGCGTATTTACGGAACCCTTGCAGTTGTGTCGGTGCCTGCAGCGCAGGCTGGAAGCCCAAGGGCTGGGAGTGGAGCACGTCACAGCCCGCGGGAGGAGATGGTGGGGTGCGTGTGCTGCTGGGCGCAGGCTGCCTGTCCCCTGCCTGCTGTGCTGCCTGCGCCTCTCCCTGCCTCCGCCAGCGCGGCCGCAGAGCGTGCGGCGTGAGGGCACGGTGCAGGCCGCGGGCAGTGGGGGGGTTTATTGGGGCTCATCAGGCGTTTTAACTGAAATACAAAGTTGGTTACGGTGAGCTGGAGTGTGCAAGATGTGAAGTGCTGAAGCTTTTTAGTAAAATTGTTTCATAATGACATTCCAGCTGCATTTAAAAATGCATCCTCCTTGTAAGCTGAGGCTGGTTTTAGTCACTGAGTTCATAATTTAAGAACGTATATATCTTCTCTTATTAAAGACCAAAAAAACCGAAGCAAAAACCCGGAAGTTTATTTTCAAGTGTGCTGTGGGAAATCATCACATAAAATGCAATTTGTAAATCAATACTTTTATCTTGCTTGATTTATACATTCCATTACATTTCCCAAGTACAATTTACTATCGAAAAACAATTTGAAAGCAGGAGCATGTTAAAGCAGGCAGTGGCCGTGCTGGGTGTGGGCAGTGGAGCCCAGGTCAGGCGAGGTGCCCCCGGTACCAGTTTCAGCCCCCCCGTGCTGAGGTTCCTGCCCCAGAGAAGCTGTTTTTAGCTGGCAGAGTGAAGGGCTCATGGCACGGGTCCTGGCAGCCGGGATGGGCACCTGAAGCATGTGCAGCTGTGTGATGTTTTAGCTTGGTAAGCAATGTGCTACGAACAGCCCTGCGAGCTGGCCTGAGCGCCGGCGCTGGGAAGGGCTGGTGGGGTGCTGGGGAGGGCTCCTGGGTGCTGGGGTCAGTTCTTGCGGTGCAGGGAGGGCTGTTGGGGTGCAGGGAGAGGGCTGTTGGGGAGCAGGGGAGGG
Source organism: Strix uralensis (assembly GCF_047716275.1). Classification (NCBI taxonomy): domain Eukaryota; kingdom Metazoa; phylum Chordata; class Aves; order Strigiformes; family Strigidae; genus Strix; species Strix uralensis. The sequence continues at coordinate 22,999,771 of NC_133985.1, forward strand.
CTCTTGGGGTGCAGGGAGGGCTCTTGGGGTTGGGGAGGGCTGGTGGGGAGCAGGGAGAGGGCTGCAACAGCCATGCGAGAAGCCGGGGAGCTGCTGCCCCCCAAAGTCCCGTGGAACAGCCCCCTCGGAGGTGGGAATGGCCGTGGGCTGGTGCACACAGGGTGAGGACGAGCGGCGCTGACTGCAGAACGCGGGGCTTGGGCTGCTGCTCCCTCCACGGAGCCACAAGCCTGGGAGGAACGTGTGACTGAGCTCCACGGAGCTCCCCGGGCAGGGTGGCCGCTGGGCTCCGTCATCCCCCCGTCTGTTGCACGGGGTGCCCAGCTATGCACGGCCGCTCGCTCGGCAGGGCCGGGGCCTGGCTTCGCACAGCGATGCCCCGCTGCTCCCCGCGCCTCAGCCCTGCGGCGCCCTCGGACCCCACGCCCGGGTGCCTGCAGGCAGAAGGGCTGAGGAGCAACAGCCTCAGCCATGGGGCATTTTTAGTGCTGAGGGATCTGGTGGAGTTGGGAACGGTCAGTGTGAGGTTCATGGTTGAACTGGAGGATCTTCAAGGGCTTTTCCAACCTGGATGATTCTGTGATTCTGCATTTGAATCCTTGAGCGTGGTTCCGTAGTTCCTCTCCGAGGGCTGTAAGTGCCGCCCTTCCCACCCGCCTCCTCACGCTTTTGGGGAGGAATGTGGCATTCAAATCTTCGTCTAACGCCTCTTGGCTCTTTAGCGTTTATTTGTAGAAATCAGCATGGAGGGTTTCTGTGTGCGCGTGAGGATTTTGTTGTTGTTACACGAGGCAAAGCCATTATCTGCTGGCAGCCGCTGCGCTGGCCGGCGGGCAGCATTTGGTGGCTTTCTGCAAGGTGAGCGCTCCCCGGGAGCCGCCCTGGCGCCGCGGCGGGCAGCGGAGCTGCCTCTGAAATACGGTTTTCCTGTTGGCAGCCCCCAGCAGTGCCGATCAGTGGGCTGTCAGAGGCAGGGAGAGCAGGGGAAGACACAGGGAGATAGTATTAAATATACTCGAGTGAAGGGAGACCTTGAGAGGGCTGGTCTTGAGAGGGCAGCACCGCTGTCATCTGAGCCTGGGGTTCCAGCAACGACACAATAAATAACCAAACGTCAACAACAAACAAAACCGCTGCCCTTTGGGCTTGTGTGGTTTTAAAATTCCAGCCCCTCAAGAAGAATGTGATTACTCGGTTTTCTGACAGCTGTGGCTGGAAGCGGTGCAGACTTCCCCAAGGGCACCGAGGGCCGCGCTGCGGGGAAGCGAGCGTGGGGACGTGCGGGTTCGTCGTGCCCAGGGCACTCTCACCATCACCTGCTGGGGCCAGGTTATCGGGGTTCTTCCCACCTTGCAACATGCTTCCTGGGTGAAGAATAGAGAAAAGGAGGCGGGGTGGGAACGTGAAATTTCGGAAATTGTACCCAAAATGTTGCCTCGTTGAACATGTGTCTTCCTTACGTGTTGCTCTGCGGAACGGTGCAGCCCAGGCAGGTAGGCAGCTGTTCTGTCCGAAGGGGTGATGCCAAAGAACAACTTGTTTATTATTTTTAACAGATATTTAACACGGTGCCAGAGACTCCGCCATCGAACTCGCAGCTGCTGTTATCTCGCAAGAAGAGCACGGATTCGAAGCCTCCTTCATGCAGCGAGAGACCGCTGACGCTCTTCCACACGGCACAGCCCAACGAGAAGCGTAAGTGTGCCGAGCCGCAGCTCCCGGCTTTCCCACTTGGCAAAGTTTTTGCCCTAATCGTGACTAATGGATTGTAATTCCCATGCCATTCCCATGCAATTTTACTGGTGTCAGTGGAAGAGACGACTCCCGTAACCAGATCAGGCTTCGGTTTCCTCTTCTGTCACGTTGACGTGGAGTGTGAAGATTGCCTGGCATCCGAGCCCGTAGCCAGGGCCTTGCAGTGAGGCCGCGTTAGCAGGATATAGAATGTTGCTGCCCCTTCCCCACCTGACGGGCCCCACTCTCATGTTCCTCAATCCCCTTCTTGCTGCCGCCAGCTGCTGAGATGCTCTCCCGCGCGCGGGCACAGCGCATGTGCCCAGCGGCGGCGCCCACCAGCGTCTCTGACCCTTTTTGGGTGCCCTCAGGCACTTGGCCTTTTACAGACCCGAAAACCCGGCCAGGAGGTTCTGCATTTTTCTGAGGATTATGTACCACGGCAGCTTAAAAATGTCGAAGATCATCTTTCCATTTCTGTCACTAATTGATGCTCCAGATATTTAGGAGTCAGCGCCCCATCCCTACTCATGGCGGGGCAGAAATGTGTCTGCTCAGGCTGTTGCTTCAGGTTGCAGCATGAGCCCAAGTCCCAGCTCTTCCCGTCCCTCCTGGCCACGCGCTCCCAAGCCTTGCCCGGGCTGCTCTTGGAGCTGGCTGGTTGCACAGGGAACTGTCCCAGTTTGCTAAAAAAGCAGGAGAATAACCTGGGGAGCAGAGCAAGTGCTCGGGGGCACAGCCTGCTTTGCTCAGGCTGGGGGGAGCGCTGGGAGCGAGGAGCAGGGGAAGGCTGGAGTTAACCTGTCTCCCCGGGACTTAAAACTGCGGGGTGGACGGAGTGGTTGCTGTGTACTTTGCTGACTCTCAAAACATGTGGGCCTGTCTGCCTCTGATTGAGTTACTGTTAATTATCAGGCACTCTCATTTCGGAGGATGTCCTGACCATACACGTGGGTTTAAGGAAGCAGTGGCAGCCCCAGAGCGTGCACTGGAAATAGTGTCTCGCACAGCTGTCAGTGGAGCCTCAAATATCAAAAGCTGCTTTTGAAAAAATTCAGCCCAAGTAATTTATTTGCTGCTAACTAAGCAGTTGCTCGTTAGACTCTAGAGTTGCCCGGCTGCCGGAGCCTTCATGTACCGTCCTCCCCTTGCCTAGAAGAACTGAGTTCTTTTATTTATTTCTGCATTTATTTATTCCTACAAGAAGCAATGTTTTCTCACCTTTCCTCCTGACAGTCCATAATCTCCTGTGTCTATGGGAAGTCACCACCCTTTTATTCAGTGTTTGCCATCCCTGCTGCATGTGTCAGACTTAAAATAGGTATTGAAAGAGGTAAAGATGGCTCAGAGGAGCCCCAGGCACAATGGGAACACTGAAGGCATGCTGCAGGAGCCGTTCATCTGTGAAACAAAGACATAGTAAGATCTAATAGCTGGAAATTGAAGCTAGACACATTCAAAACATTAACAGAGTGCATATTTTTTAAGACTGAGAGCAATTTAACCGTAAGAAGTTAAGTAGGACAGTGAATTTTCCATTACTTGAAATCTGTTCGTCGAAGTCAAATATCTTTCTAAGATTTTCACTAAAATTCATCATGCAAAGCTGTGTAAAAGCAAAGATTACAATGTTCAACAGACAGGATCAGGCAAGAGAGCAGAGTAGATAATGATAGTCATTATTTTGTTGTTAAACGTTCACATTTCTGCCCACAACTGACCCAGGAACTGGGTATTGTGAAACAAGTGTCATTAACACAGCAAATACACCATTTTGTTCCTTATCAGTTTGTCATTATAAACAGTGTTCTGGCCCTTGGCTCGTATTTTGTTACGCGGAATGCTTTTGTCATCACTTCTGTGCTCCCCGTGGACAGCTGTTACCGAGGTGCCCTGGGTCAGGTTATCAGTCGCTCTGCGCTCCGGCCGTGGCTGGAGGAGAGCCCGGAGAAGCTGGAGGCTTCGGTGAGGCTCCCGCGGCTCTGCTTGACTTATTTTCCCTTAAGGTTCTCACAAGGGTTTGGGTAAGTGGTGAAAACTCAAACTCACGTCGACGTGTTGCTGGTTCTTGATCTGGAAGAGGGGAACTGAGACTGGCTGAGCAGTTCAGCGATGGGAGAGTTTGTTGTTTAGTGAAGCGGGGACTGCAAAAAAATCTGTGAGCCCAGCTCTCCCTTAAGCCCCTCCTTACCGGCAAGGTAGTTTTGGGGGTCTTGGAGAGAAGTTGCTGGTTTGGGTTATTAACTCATCTGCTCTCTGGTTGGCGGGAGCTGGGCTGTGGTGCCAGCAGAGAGGAGATGCAGCCAGGAGCCGGGGCCGGGGGCCGGGGCTGGGGCTGTGCTGCGATGGGGGGTGTCGGTGCTCTCCAGCGTGAGCAGGGCTGGCTGTGACCCCCACACACCCAGCTCTTCCGCGTGACGGAGAGGAAACACGCCTTAGCTGACGGGCAGTTCTGCTCGTGTAGCTGTAAGACCAAATTAAATCTCACAGCAAAGAATCCTTCACAGAAGCTTTTAAAAATGAAGCAAAATACAGTATCAGGCTTTTAAAAAGGAGGAAATAAAATCAAGCAAGAGTTTCAGATTCTGCCATTCATCTCCCTTCCTCTTTAGATGAAACACTTCCAGTTTCTTGGCTGATAGGGGCTTTAATTCAATTTTGGCCGGTCGCTAGCTCTGAGATTAGGCAGACAATTGACACTGATTTGTTAAGCTTACAGAGCTTATTTTCAGACTTCAGCCTTGGGCAGAAAATGTTTGGAAATAATAAGACGTGGTGTTAGACCACGCTCCGTCGGCTCAGGTCCGCACTCCTCGCAGCCTCCCGTCCAGCCGGGGGGTCTGGGGGGGCTCAGCGGGGGCAGCCCCTGCGCTTGGCCACCTCGGCACACTACGGAGCTGCTCTGTCACAGCACAGCTCAACACCTCTCCTGGCAGATGCAGAAAATAGAGGAGTGATTTGAGTTGGCCTTTTGGGGCTTTGAGGTCTGTAGGCAGCTTAATTTCTCTCTTATTTCATCTGCTGGCTTCCACGTCTCCCTGTCAATATTCGTGGAGGTCAGCACTCTGCTTTTCTTCACTTTTGCCTCTTCTTACGTTCTGCATGGATAATCTTTTTCATCACAAAGTGCTTATGCCTTCCGAGTCCCAGGTGGGCTTTCGCGAGCTCAGAGCTTCACGTGAGAGGACGTGGGGCTGCGGCAGGACCCGGTGTGCTCTCCTCCATCAGCCTGCCCCCCGTGACACCCACAGCCCCCGGCTCAGCTGCAGCTCCAGCACCAACCCCACCTCCTGCTGCTGGGGCTGGGCGGAAAGAATGGGCCAATAAATGTCTTTAAATTGGGCACTCTGGGGAAATCACTCTTGTTTGTGAGCTTTTCGTGGTTTCGGGAAGACCTGGCTTCTTGTTTGAGCCACCATATGGCTCAAAGCTGATGAGATTGTTTGTATTTTCCTTTTGGCATGTCAGACAGTGGCGAGTGGGAACTGTGGCTGGGCAAAAACTCCAACTAGGCATGTTGGGGGAACACAGCTGGGGACAGAAGTGTGTGCGGTGCTTGTTCCCTTGGTGGTTCATTGGAGAGCAAGATTAATGAAGTGCAATTGCAGGAACGTGTTGACGTGTATCAGCACAACTAACATATCCTTGGCTTTCGCTAATCTCTGGAAGATAAGATCAACCTGAGCTAAACCAAGTTTTAGCCCTTTCTTGCTGCCCTGTAGGCACCAATTTTGTCCAGGTACCAGGAAAATGCTGCAGCTCCGGCGACGGAGCATGACAAGGAGCGTTAGACTCTGCTCTTCCCCCCGGCACCCACAAACTTTTTGCCAGCGTAGGCTTTTCTCTTTGAAGTGGTGGCAGAGAGTTGCCACAATGTCATGCTCTGCTGTGCCCAAGACAATACTCCTGCCAAGCTATTGTACAGAAATGTAGGTGGTTTCTGTCTGCGGTGTGTTCAGGATTAACTTTTCCTATACGCCAGGAGTTCCTCTGGCACTGTTCTACCCTTTCAATGTGTATGGGATGCAGGTGGGCACTACGCATTCTCCTTCTAATACAGGCCGAGGTGTACAATTTAAAGGGATTGAGAATAAGGGATTCCCCGTTACTATGTGCTTTTTGGTAGTAATTTGATCATATTAGTGTGCACTGGAAAAACAATTTTTTAAAGATTTATCATTGAAGTAGGACTCATTATGTTTTCCAGCAGGTGCCTATCTTTGAGGAAAACACCATCACAGAAGTAACAATTCTCTGCAACAGGGCTGCTTTCCGTGCCATCAGTGATGATAATTGCTTCTCACAATTACAATTACTGATTATACGGAAAAGGCATCTTATGAAAATGAATTAATGTGATTTTAGGTAATTTGGCGTAGAGCTGAGGAGGGAGCCCATGCTGCTGATGTCGGTTTGGGATGCATAATATTTTCATTCCTCACTGCTGAAGTTACACAAATAAGGGGAAGTCTCTTAACAGAATATGCTCAAGGGAAACAAGAAACTCCAGGAAACCTCCAGACCGTCGGCAGAGCAGCGCCGGCGTTTGCCCAGCGCAGTACAGGCAGCACGGCGGCAGGAGCGGGCATGAGGCACTGTTTCAGATTGGATATAAAGCCAAGTTTCTGACCCACAGCTGCTCTGTATTTCAGAAGAGCTGAGCTGAGATGGAGCGGGGACCCCGTCCCCTTTGTCCTTATAGACCTGGCCAGGACAGATCGATGGCAGTTGACGTCAAGTCGTAGGCTGAAGCATTTTTTGCTGAGATAAACGTCAATTGGGTGATCTGTCCTTTTCTTGTTCTAAAATGTTACCCTGCTGTCACACAAATGCTCAGTCCCGTGGCAGCTGATTTCAGTCACAGAGAAATCCATTCCTGTATGGAGTTTGCATTTTAATTTTTTTCAGGTTGTGTGGTACTTTGGATGCCTTTAGGAACATAAGATATTAATGCCTTGAGAAAAATGAATATTTTCTTACTAAAAAAGGTATTAATTTAAAATAGAGCTGCATCTTTTTTTTTTTTTTTAAAAAAAAAGTGCCTGCTATTTGTTGTAGTTTAATGTATAAAACTCTGTTAGCTGACTGCCTGTCTTCTGAGATCTGGTGAGATGTTGCCCCATTTGTGTTAGGGCCGGGGTTATTACCAGGAACGCTCGATGCCTTTGCAGCACTACGCTCGTGACTTTTGTGTGCGATGGCAGCTCTGTGTGGTGGCTGATGATTCTTGGGTTTTGATGTTTTTTCAGAGGAGAACAGGAACAGCATCATCAACTCCAGCCTGGAATCCGTCATCTCTTCAAACGTAAACAGCTTCCTCAACTCCAACAGCGCTCCCCAGCCCAGCCTGAACTCAAGTGATCTTGAACTAGAAGTAATTAAACCCAACAGGCCAAATTCACTGTAAGTACAGTGGTAATTAGTGTTTTATAGGCTCTCTGTCCTTAATCTTTAATCACGGCTGTTTCTTACTCTGAATCCCAGCAGTTTGTTGAAGAATACAATTTAACATTTTAATTTTTAATGGGTGCCTAGCATGTGCCCTGCATTTTTAACTCGGTCTAAGTGGTGGAATTAGTTACTGTGGGTTGTATCTGCTGGTGAGTTTCAGCTCTAATTATTTTGCACATGTGGAATATTTTTCAAGCAGAACTCCTCATTGCTGCTTGAACTGCTCGACCCATCTGGTGATAACTCCAGCAAACACAAAGGACTTTTTTCTTCTGAGTTAAATTCGATGACTCCTGTCAGTACAGTTGATCTCCAGCCAAATCTGTGCCATTGCTTCTGCTATTGCTTCCTTCATCTGGAAAGTTCAAGGGAAAAAATAGCGACCTTAGCAATGACTCCCTGGGGAGGGCTGAGTTATTTATGAAGTCCCCTGAACTTGACACAGCTGAGCCCTCGCGCCGATGGCCGCCTCTGCTGGGGGAATTTCCTTCCTGCCGCGGCTCTGCTGGGCCCGATAGCATTTTCCCACAGAACCTCCCCTTCTCGCACATGTGAAGATCTGCTCAGATCTTCAAGAGCCATCGCAGCCCTTGCAAGCTGAAGCCAGTTCCCCCCCAGCACTCCTCGGCACGCCCCTGCCTGTCCCTGCGGATCGGCCGGCAGGAATGCTGCTCCCTCCATGGCGTTCTATGGCCTCGCTGTAACGCGGCGACCTTCGCAATTAAGGGAGACCTTCCTTCCCACCCCTCCTGTCCTCCCACAGGCCCCAAACACTTCCAGTTCCCACTCAACCGTAGAAGTCCCCAGTCCCCGGGGAGCAGACAGTGACATTTTTGCTTAACTGCTTTCTCCTGGTTATCAGCAGGATTGCAAAGGGCTTGAAATGGATGAGTGCCAGGGTGGGTGCTGGTAGAGATGGTGAAACCTGTTGTTGTTGGCTCGGCTGGTGGCAGGGGCTGGGGTTTGGGGGGGCTGTGGCGCAGAGCCCACTGTCAGCCTGAGGGGACAGCTCAGGCCCCTGACTGCAGCGGTTTGCAGGGGCAGAAAGGTAAGTACCCAGCGGGCAGCCGGCACTGCTGCCTGCCTCGGCGCGCGTGCGAACAGAGGACAGGCTCTGGCTTCCATCCATCCGCTCTGCCTCTCTCCTCACCGCTGCTGCCACTAAAACCATGAGCTGCATGAGCGCCCGACCCGCCCGGCCTCTCGTTGGCCTTGCCTGGTGCTGCCTGCGGGAGCGGGGTGTGTGGGGCTCAGCTCCCTGCCTTGCCTGCTGCCTGTGATCTACCTGCTGCGAGAAAATCACCTGTAGGGAGAGTTGTGGTGGCAGAGTAGAGCATCCAAAAGGTAGGACGCCTCTAAATTAAGGTTGCGCGTGACGTATATTATGTACTGAGTAAAGATGCGTCGATATCTCATGCCCGTACTGTTGGTTGAGCTCTGGAAGTCGGTCACATACCATTCCCCCAGAGGATGCTTTTAGTTTATTTATCCTTTGAGGGGGGAAAAAAATGATGGGACTTACAATTGAGCAAGGTTTGTGGGCCTGAGTCTTGCTGTGACCCTACAGGAGTTGTTTGCCAAAGTTGCAGTTTTTCAGATTCCAAGAGTTGCCTCTTCCCAATAATTTCGTTTTTAAAGGAAGTCATAAAGAAGCTCAGCAGAGTAAATCTGTTAAAGCTATGTGAGGCTTTGGGGAACGGAGGCGTCTTGCTGTTACTGAGGAATTAAGTGAGCAGACTGGCAGCAAAAGCATTTGCTTGCCGCCAGTTAAGGGGCCTTTACAAGTTTGTGAAGTGAAATAGTGATTATCAGGGCAGCTCTTGTGACTCTGACAACGTTTGTGGCATTTGGTGCTTTTCCTCAAATCCAGTGATTATGTGGTTTACGCACACAGGAATACACAAGTTCTCAGTCAATGCTGAGCTAAAGGTTGAAAAGCGAGTCTTAAGGTGGGTGAACAATACCACAAAGCAAGTATTTTCTTCTGTATAACCCCAAATACTTAAATCAAATATCTTTAATCCAATCTTTCGATGAGAAACGAAGCGTCTGACTTCATTTTATTCTTTTTAAACAGTACGTATAGATGTCACATCAGCCCCTCTGTGCCCGCACAAGTCTGTGCCCGTGGTTTTGGCAGGTCCGTGGCACTTTGCTCTCAGTGGCGAAGCGCTCTGGGGGGGTCTTGGTTTGCAGTGGTGAGGATGAGGAGGGTGAGGAGGGCTGCCAGCAGCAGGTCTGTCCCTCAGCCCTGTCTGAACTGTGCCAGGATCCGGACAGCTCTGTCATTGCTGCTCTGCAGAACTACCCAAATAATATCTCTATAAAGCTGCTTCTGGTTTTTAAGCAGCTGAGTAATCTGGGCTTTGCGGGAAGCCTTGGGCCTACGCACGCTGCAGTCGGTCTGTGGTGTCTGTTACTGCCGTGCAGGGGGTTCTGGTGCTCCCCTGTAATTACTGGATCCACAATCAGGGTAATTGGCAGCATGGAAGGTCTCAGGGTGCCTTACCCTTTGCGCTCCTTACAACTGCTCTACCAAATTCTCTGCCGGTGCTGTGAGACCCACATTTGAGCTCTGCTTCAGGACTTTGTTTTTTTTCTTGCATTCTTCACCATTTTCTGTAATTTTCTGGCCATGGACCAAGGCCATCCTGTTCAAGGACCCGTTCAGGAGGGGTTGGCTTTCGGGCAGCCTCCCACGAGTTGATCAGCTGCCTGAGCTGGGAGCCAGCTCTCGCCAAAACTCAAACCCTGCAGCTGAGGAGCTGTAAAATTCCAGGTGTGCGGAGGCCAGGAAGTCCTGCTTTCCTCCTTGAAAGAAAAAGGGATTTCTTTCTGAACAAGAAACGCGGTAAGAGGACAAATATAAAAGAATCCTGGATTCGGTGTTTCCTTCCCTTCGAGGAAGGGACCTCTGCTGCCCTAACAGGACAACAGCAAAGGTTAGTAAATTAATTAAAAACTACTCCAGACCAGAATTTGACTTACACCTATTTTCTGCTAAATGCATCGCTGAAAAAAACGGGCTGATGGAGATATCCGTGAGGGGAAATGCCTTCATTAGTTAGGGCCTTCTACTTTATTCTGAGGTTTAGTGCCTTTTGCTGCGTCTCTTGCCCTTGGCCCCAGCAGCTCTGAAGCAGGCAGAGCGTGACAGCTCTGATGGGGAAAACACATTTTTTTCTGCTGGTCCCAAGGTACCAAACTCTGGTCTGTGCCCGGGGAAGGTGTGAGGTTGTGTTGCCCCAAGTGATGTCCACTGTGGAGCCGGCGGCCGGGCCCGTGCCGTTCCTGACACTGTCACACCTTCCTGTCGTTTGTTGCCTCCTCCCCACAGGCCGCAGCGGGGTTCAGAGCTGCCACCTCCATCCTTTCAGCCGTGGCAGAGCCTGAGTGGGGTGTCCTCACACATGACAGTTCATGTTGGGCACAGTGGCTCCCAGCTGCACGGGAGCTGGGGGAGCTACTCACCCTCTGCAAAAACGCTTGGGGAAACTGCAGGGAAAGGACTTTGACGTTCTTCTTATTAAGCTGAAAACTGATGTTCTTGTGGAAATAATTCCTGTTGATCTCAGTGGGAGACGTGTTGGGACTACAGATGTTAAGGACTGCAAGTCTGGGGGATTTCTTGTTTTCCTTTTGCTGCAGTGAGCGCTGATGCGTTCAGAGGTTGCCTTTCAATGTGTGATGCTGAAAACCATGAACACTCTGAAACTAGAGATATTTGTTTGAGCTCTTGTTTACAAAAGCTTCTCAGCTCCCTTCTGAATGCTTCATGTATCCCGGGGGTCTGCTCCATGGGCGGCTGAGCCGGTTCCTAAATCCCCCCCGTGAGCGTGTGCTGCTTCTCCCCCAAGCCCCCGACTGTGACGAGCGTTACAGCAGCGACGGCCCGTGCGTGCCGGGGCCGAGGTGCCCCCATCTCCTGCCCTTACCCCTGTCCTCCTCCCATGGGTGTCATGGTCCTTCTCCCACTTGCCTTCCCTCCAGCGTGGTCCTTCACCAGCCAGGAGAGAAATTGTTTTGCTGCAGGGCAAAGGCTCTTCCTTCCCAGCCACCAATTGGGATTTTACTATGGGAATGCATTTATTTAGTAGAGCTGGGTTTATTTTTATGGAAAAACCGCTCTGGGCGGGAGTTGTACTCAGTGAGTCAGCAGGACTGCTGTCCTGTGCCAGGAGCTGTCACTGCGGGCGGCAGGGCGCAGAGGGAGCGGGGCTGCCTGCCCGGGGCCACCAAAGCCCCAGGGAGGGGGATTTGTTTTTAAATAAGCGTCTGGTTTCTTTATCCTGCCCTTCCAGAAAACGTCTTCCTGAGAAAACATGGCAAAACAAGAAGCAGAAAGTGCAGTGTTTCTAGCATAGACACATGCTTCAGCTGAAGTGGGGGAAGTTTTCAAGCTAGATTGTGTGATCATGAAAGGCAAAGATTTACAATTGCTGGTTTTAAAACCCTTTAAAAAAAGCGCCTTGCTATGGTGGCTCTGCAGTGCATACCTGTGGCGCCTCTGACGTGGGGTATATCGCTGCGGATAACCGACACCTTGATTGTGCTTTGTAATTTTTCTTCTCTGTTTATTTCTTTATTAGTCTCACCTGGGTCCCCTGTATTATTGAAAGAGCTCTGGTGCCTGCAGGGCCCCGAGTGCTTAAATCTGGCCGAGGCCAAATCGGAGGTGGGTGCTGCAAACACAGGCAGCCGTAGCCGCGTTCCACAGCCTCCTTAGAATCACCTTTTAGTGCTTCAAATCAGCATAAGTCTGAAATTAGCTGTTGGGTATAATACTGGGTGCTGCTGGCTGGCCTCCGGCCTGCGACTTGCTGCGGGGCTTTGACAGCTGTTTGCAAAGCTGAACAACTAATGTGTTACAGTTTGGAAAATAAACAGCAGCCGAACTGGAGGAGGTAGATGGAGTGGCGAGGGTTTCAGTTTCTCCTCTCCCATTAATATCTTGTGGTGTGGGACTGTTCTGAAGGCGGGGTGGGGCCGGGTGATGTTTAGCAGGGTAACTAGATGAGCTGCATTTTTGCACTGCGTCTCCCAAAATTACCAGCCTCGTGAGTAGGAACGTGCGAACGATACCCAGGGGACTCCTGCCTTTTCTTTAAGGGGGAGTGAGCATCTGAAGTGCACAGGAAGGGCTGGGGTGGGTGGCGGAGCACCCAAGATTCACAGCTAGCCCTGGGGACGGTTGCCCAGGTCCCGCGGGTGCCCTGTTTCAGTGGTAGCCACGCACCCCTGTCAGCTGGCCACGGGCAAGTGCTGGGATGACCTGCTGCAGCTCCCAGGGAGAGGGGTGGCGGGGGGCTGTTGGGAAGACAGGCTGGCTGCTATTTCCTGCCCAGAAAATGGGACTAGAATACGAAAACTGGACACTTTTATTTTTTTGAAGTCCTTGGCCACGTCTTTGCAGTGATGTTTCCCCGTGGTGGCTCTGAGCGCTTTTTAGTTTTTGCTGCCATGGGGGGACAGCTCTGCTACCGCTGCTGGAGTGAAGCGCAGCCTGACAGGACTTCAGGGGTGGTTCTGAGCCGTTGAGCAGTTGCTTCTTACAGGTTTCTCATGCTCCCTTAGAGGCTGATTTCTGAAGTTATAAGACCCTCTGTCTCTGTTGGAAGATTTATTTAGCAGTGTTCTCAGAGGCAAAAACCTCCCATTCCTGGGCTGCCTTGGTGGCAGGGTGCCCCAGGAGAACCTGGCCATTTCTGCTCGCCCGGCCGTTCCTCCCCCGGCGGTGGGCAGGGATTTGTGCCATCCTGCCTGGTTGCCTCCGGCGCCGCAGGTCCAGCGGTACGTGGCGTGTCACTGCTGGCTGCTCGCGGGTTGAGCGGGCAGCGCTCTGCCTGTGGCTCAGCCTGCCTTCACGCCTCGCAAGCTGCCCTGGGCTGAGCTTAGAGAGACGAGACCTTCCTGCAAGTCCCCCTGTGAGCAGAGCTGGCTCCCTACGTTTGCTCGTGCTCTCGGCAGAAGCTCACCCGTTTTTCCCGTGCAGAGTGACTTCGGTTTAACGCCCCGAGAAAGCACTGCAGGCGCAAGGCCCGTGCGTGTGCTCGGAACCCAGCAGCGGCTGGGGCGAGCCCAGGGCTCACCAGTGGTGTGGGAGCGGGATGAGTTGCAGGAGAAGGTTTTACCTCTGCAGAGCAGGCACAGAAATGCACCTTTTTTTTCTGTGGGGTGGGACTTGAGCGTCAGCTGTGTGAGTGGGTGTCTCTAAAAATAGCAGGGACTGAGCTATTCAATAGCCCAGACCTCGGGCACCGGCAGGCTCAGCCCTGCCCAGGGCTGACCTGGCATGACCCTGCTGCATCTGCTTGGCCTCTCTAAAGCCCCGAGAAGCCCCCCGACTTTGGAAGGGATCCCCTGAGGTTGGGATTCCTCACGCACAAGGAAATGCCAGAACTAAAGCTGCCGTATGGCCCCTACGGCCTTCATTTCCCTGCCCCGGTGCATACGTGATCTGTCCTTTAATGCTTGTTGCTTTCCCCCGGGGGGGCGGAGGGGCCCGGTGCGTGCCCTGCCGTCGGGCAGCCAAAGGGCAAAGCTTCCCTGGTGCTCTGGTGCTGACTTGTTTCAGCCTTCCCCAGCTTTGGGGTACATGGCTTGGCAATCTTGACGTCCCTTTAACATAGGACAAGATCACGTGGCAGTCAGTGTCTGCTTGGTTTTGTGCTGGTGTGGTCATTACAGGGCAGCTCCCTTTACAAAGTCAATGCCTTTGCCGGTTGCCCTTGGGATTAGCTTTATGGGTGCAAACCAAGTCCAAAACAATGAATGCAGGAAAAAAAATCACTTGATGAAGGAAATATCATCTGTTGCTCCCTCAAAATGAAATATTATCGGCCATTTTTGCCCGATTTATTGTGTAGATACAACCAGCCTAACACCACTGCCTGTGCTCGACGGTGTCTCCCGCTCTCCGCACCCTTCCGAGCCCATTGGCAATCGCAGTGGAGCAGCGGAGACCTTCAAAGTCGGGGCTTTTCCCAGGTGATGGGGAAGCAGGACCTGGCCAGGGGAGGCTGTGCCCAGAGCCGAGGCGCTGGGGACTGCGGGACAGGCTGAGCCCCCACTCCAGCACCCAGCCCCGACATGTCCTGTTTGCTGCACCTCCTGCACCCCAGGGACTCTGCCCTCAGGGAAATAATAGCTTTGGGAAACTTGGATTTAGTCATCACATGTCTATTTGCATTTTACTTTATTTTCTCATTGACCAAGTATGGCTATTTCTTGCCCTCCATGCGTATGGAAAGAAATGAGGAGCAGATCTAAGGTCTAGTGGTCATGAAAAAAATAACCCAGTTAATCTAAGGAAGAGAGGTTATTCCCATGTGCTCTTGATTTACAGGACTAGAATAAATCTTCGTTAGGCATCCCGCTTAAAACTTGAGCAACATTTCTCCTTCCCTGCCTGAAAATGAGAGACATTTCAAGTATTATATATTTGCAAAACAGCCTCCCTCAGTGACTTCTTACTGGGCCTGGGCCGAGCAGTGGCCACGATGTGCCGTTTGAAGAATGGCACCTTCTCCCCATTGCCCCATCCCAGTGCCCTGCTCTGAAGTCCCTCGCCATCCCAAATCCATGTCTAGCAGCAGAGAAACCAGTGTAGCATCATCAATGTATCAAACAGGACAGGATAGTATTTTTTTGAATAAATAACCTCTTAAAAATGTAAATGGCTTCGGCAGTGATCAGCTGTGATGCACGTAAGCAAAAGCACACGAGGAGAAGTAACTAGACCTTTAAATGCTGCTGGTTCCTTGCAGAATTTAAGTCACTTTTTCCACTCTGAGAAATAACTACATAAACATGACACAGCCTTATTCAGCAGCTCTGCTCCCCATGCCTGTGCAGAATGCAGATCTCTGCAGCAAAAATAAATTGTTTAGTTTTGCTTGACTTTTTTTTTTTAAAGCTTTTGTGGAGTTGTCAGTAGTAGGAGTGATGTGAACTTTACAGTACCCTGCTTCATTAGCCACATTCCTGTAAGAACAAATCCTTATTTCAGGAGCCATGTCCCTACACTGTCAGCAGGAAGATTATCCGGGTGCAAAGGGCAGCAGAAGCTGGTGCTGGTTGGGAGTTCAGGGGAGAGTTACTTGGTTTCTGGATGCCGTGTGAAGTTGGCAGCTAGAATAAACTTCTTTTATTTATAGAAAGACCCCCCTGAAGGCTGTTATAGAGAGCATGTCTGGGGAGTTACTTGCAGGCTGTGAAAGCCCAAGAACTCTTTACAGCCATATTCAGCTTTTATTTTATTGGGCACAGAGAAGCTGTGAGGCAGTGGCATTTCATTCTCCGAGCAGAGCTCGGTGAAAGCACGGCAAAGGGGTTATGTGTGCTCCCGGGGGTGATACGGCAGTCGTCCTGGCACCCCGACTCTAGGCCAGCTTAACTCGTACAGTGGAAGAAACCTCTGCTCAAGACTGGATCTATTTTCCTGTAAAATACAGTGCTTTAAAACGTCAGTAAACGTGTGCAGTCCTGGCAAAGCTGAGCTTTCTCGTGGCCGCAGAATTAACCCGTGGTTACTGTCAGTGATCATCTCTGGGTCTGTCACAAAATACTGTCATTTCTGTCTTGTCCAAGTTCTGGAAATGCTCAGATGCTTTGTACTTTCATTTGGGTTTTTTTATGGGTGTTTGTGATATATTCTATTGAATGTCTCGTTGGGTAAATAGAGTTGGAGAGGCCAAGGCGGTTTGTCTGCGGGGCAGCGGCAGCAGCAGCAGCAGCAGCCTGGCCTGTGCCCTCTGTCCTGCCCTGGGATTTGCATCCTCTAAGTAAATCCCGTCTTTATCACACCGGATTCAGCAGTGAGAGCGGGGATGGCAGCTGCTCAGAAGTGTTCGGTTTCAAGCTAGGAAAATGTCCGGTTGCAGCTGAAGTTACTAATTCCAACATGGTGTTAGATGAGCTGTCGGGTGAAGTGGAACCAGCCGGTCTTGCGAGGGAGATGCTCGTTAGTCACTGCTGCAGTTTTCACACCTTTAAAATGCAAATGAAGTTGGTAGATAACGAACTGTTGCACTCACCAGATAACATCTTGCTGACTTGGCAATAAGATTTACCATCCTTGTCAGCAGAATGCTTCTGCTGGGTGCCCGAAGCAGCACCGTGAGGTCATCCCATGCAATGAAGAAGCGGGTACGGTGCCGGCAGGCTCGGGGCTCCGGTTTGCACCTCAGGCCACAGCGGCAGCACGGGCAGGAGCCACGGCCCCAGCCGGCAGCTTTGGTTCCTCTCAGGCTGTTACTGCCCTGTTCGGCGTGGCCCAGGCCTCACGAGGGCTTTGGGAGCTGGCAGGTTATGTGTATGACCTCGGTAACATCCCTGTCGAATGCTTCTTCCCTCTTTTTCTCCCTCTTTCGCTGCCCACTCCTGTTTTCTGCTGGGACTGCACAAATGATGCTGGCAGTAGCTGCACAGCCCCATTAGTGCTGGGGTCTGAGCTTCGGCCCGATCCAGAACCGCCACTCTGTGAACAGCAGTGCAGGATTTCATTTCCCCCTTTCTGATTTGCACAGTTTAAAGCCCAGCTGGCTTTTCTTGCTGGTACTGCTGCGTGTTGAAGGTGGGATCTCCCGTCAGAGTCGAGCCGTGTCCTCTCCACCTTCCGCATCCCCGGGGCCAGCGCCGGCTGCGGAGCCCGGGAGCGCCGTGTGCCGGAGGAGCGGGTGGTGCTCACCCCTGGAGGGAAGGAAGGTCCATGTGCAGCTGAGCCCCTTTGAGTTTTTTATTCCTCTTCTGCCCATTAAAGCCCTCCCTGGAGTGTAACTGGTCACAGGTAACTGGTTTGAGAGCAGCTCTGGGTTTGGGCAGCAGCTAGTTCCCCTTGGCAGGGTGTGGGGAGCATGGCAGTGCCAGGGTGTGGAAGAGCCTCCAAGCATGGACCTGCCAGGGAACTTTTGAGCTTCTGTTTCCCTCTGCGCACCAGCGTTTCTCAGAGGTCAGGCTTACAGGTCAGAGTATTTCTGAAATAATCCCTCCCCTGTTATTAAATGATGTAGGTGAGGTGCAGAACCGATGCACTTCATGGTTTCGAGCTGTATTTTCCCTATAAGTATGTTGCCTGTTTCAGAAGGATGAATGAGGTTCAGGAGATAGGAACCCGGCAGTGCTTCTGAAAGGAAAAAAAATTATCTATAGGTTAACGTAAAACCATACAGAGACCATCAGGCAGGAGAGAGCAGGCAGCACCTGCCCATCCGTCTGCCATCCAGAGGGGTTGTGCTGTGTCAGAAATGAGCCCTTAACCTGCACAACCTCTTCAGTTCCTCTCCCTTTTGTCACTTGCCCTTGTTTTGCAGAGGCTTTCATGGCTCTCTTTCTTTTCTTTTGCTCGTGTTGTTTATATTCCTGAAGAATAATGGCAATTAGAGGTGCAGAAGGCGCAGGAGCGGGTCCCACCCTCATCCTGCCTTCCCATCAGCCACTTTGAGAATGTCTCTCTGAAATGGCATCTCTGGGACTTCTGTTTAAGAAATTTTCTCATAAATCAAGTACTCCTGTCCCTGAGGAACCTGGATTCTCACCTGCTCTACCCCCACCCCAATATTCTGCCCCGCTTTTAATTTGGAAAAAGACCGGGAAAATGCAGTGGGGTTTTTTAATTGACGTGTGTTGCTATAAAAATGGGGTAATTTGTGCTCAGAGGGGTCCTCTTCCTCCTGGGTGGGAGAGCTGGTGCCCAGGAGGGTGTCCTGGGGACAGCAGCTGGCGGGGATGGGGCTGCCAACCTGCTTGGGGGGTTGCATTGAACTCTTAACGCCAGCCGAGCGGTGCTTGCCGTAGTAAAGACATTTCTTACTTGAGCCTCATTTTCTGGTTCTCTCTGTTCATACGAAATTGTAAAAAAACCCTTGTGGTGGGTGCAGGGTGCCTGGACTCTTACATGGTGATAGAAACTGCCTGGTGTGTTTTGGGTAGGTAAAGCCAGACCGCGAGGAAATCGGAACTTGATTAATTGCGAGGCTTCGGGCAAAACAAAGCTGTTTCTTCTTCCTTCCACCGCATTGTGGCCGGCTGGCCGGGAGCCACCGCGGCTCCGGCGAAAGCCAAGAGCTGGGAGAGGCGTTGTCGGGGCCATGAGCTTGGGGTCGGGGCCCCCCCACCAGGACCCTCCTCTGCTGCCTGTGCCGGGGGGGAGTGAAGCCCTGAGCGCCTGGCATGTGCTGGGCACCGTTTGGTGACACACAGCTGGAAACTGCTGGGGCTGGAGAGCCGCCTCTCCCGCCAGCCCCGCTCTGTGCAGCCACACAAAGCTCGGCCCAGACCCTGAAACGCTGGGCTTTGGCCTAGTCTGGGTTTTAATTGCAAAGGCCAGCCACGAGGGGCGGATCTTCTGACTGCCAAACAAAAAATGGCATTTTTTAGGGATTAGGTAAAATCTTGTAATCATAGCTCCTCCGGAAAAGCCTTATCTAAATTTCTTTTTAAGACGAGCAGACCTGTTCCCAGCTGCGGTCATATGCTGGGACTGGGGGTTTTACACTTGGCATCTGTGGTCCCAGGGGGGTGGGATGGCCAGAGCTGGTGTGAGAGGTGCCCTGGGTGGTCCCTAACCCCGGGTCACCCCGGGAAATTGCTGCTCAAAGCATTGCTTTCCAAGCAGTGTCACGACACACAATTATTTTGTCTTTCCTTCCCTCGGTACCTCCTCGTGCAGCTGGTCAGGGTTTGCACCTTTTCTGTCTCCTATCAGAGCTGCGACGTGCTGCCGCGTTGCTCGTGGAAATGGGGAAGAGCCCTGGGGACGCCCCTAATAACCGATCTGCACATAATTTTGTCTGGAGGGACAGAGGATTCTCGGCTGTGAAGCTGCTCTCAGCAGCAGAAAGTCAGCCTGTGCCATTTGATGCAGATCAGGGTGAAGTTACCCCAAATGTAATTGTTTCCTCTTCTGTTTGGAGTCACAGGAAATATTAAAAGGTGACAACAGCAAGATTGGGGACAGCACAGCAAAAATGAGGTGTGAGGTTCTGTGCCAGGAAGAGAAATGAGTTTGCTGCAGAGGCTCACCATGAGCATGGCTTGAAGGGCACTTGGCGGCACTGTGGGGTGGGCTGGGGCCTGGGGAACGGGAAAATGCCGAATTTCTACACCGAAAAGGCAGATACTGCAGCTGGCAAAGCGACGTTCCTGCTCCGGTCACCTGCCGGAGGGCCCAGGGGCGTTTCTCTGCGCCGGGCCGGGCAGGGGGGTTTAGGCAGACGTCTCCAGGGGTGCATTGCATTTTGTATTTTGGACATGGGCTTGGCTTTGTGTTCAAGAGGAGTAGAGATTATTTCCAGCTTAAAACAGAAACCGCCTATCTGCTACTTTTCTTATTTGAGAAAAGATCCTAAAATTCTCAGCCTGTTGCTTGGCTTATTCCACATGACGTAATATTCAAAGTATCTTATGATTTACTTATTTTTTTTGGTGCAGACTGTTGTAAGGGTGTCTGTCTGCTTGGTTTTTTTAAAGCAGTTTTAACTTGGGAGTCCTAGATTGTGCCTGCAGTTAGAAAGCTCCGTAAACTTCAGTGATTCGAGGGTCTGGCAAACATCCTTAAACCTGTTTCTTTGAAAAACACAAGCAGCATACTCAGACTCTGCAGATACATATACTTGAGGCTTAGTTGCTGATGGCAATACATTTTAAAACTTGCATATATATACATGTATATATTTCATAATTCTCTCCTATGTTGCTTTTAAATAATCCTGGATTTATTTTCGAAGCATCTCTGAGGTATTTTAAGATATGTGAAAAAGAGCGATGCTTGTAGGCCACCAGAGCAGTGATCTTCTTTGGGGGAGGGCAGAGGGAAATGACAAACTTCCATTTGAGGTGAGATATTTCAGGCCAAGAGGAAAAGTCCAGTGCTGAAGGGATGCCAGCCTCCCCCAGCACCTCAGCTCGGCGGGCTCGTTGCTTTGGGCTCGCAGAAGGAAAAGGTCAAAGACAGATGGTTTATCTGTTTTTTGATGCTGTGTGGGCTTTTCATATCCCCCAGAGTTTGGAACAACAACTTCTGAAAGCTTTAGCTCTTTCACTTTTTAGTTGGCTCTTGGTCTAGAAACTTTCCACAAATTGAACTTGAAAATTAAACCAAATATTCTCATAAAATAAGTCTCCAGTTCTGTGGCTAACCCCATGTGAACTAGTAGTCATACATCAAAATATTTTCTACAGGCTCATCCATTAAAACAAAGGTAATTTGTCAGGCTAAGAGCCCTTTCACTAATGGGATCAGGCGCCTCTTCCCTTTCGCAGCAGGAGTGAGTTATGTGCTTGCTCTGAATCTGCTGCTTTGCCGTTCCTGGGGGTTGTGCTCCTCCGGGCACTCTCGCCCGCGCGGGGTGTGTGGGTGGCTGCAGACGGACGGACGGACGGACGCTGCAGTCGCCGTGTTCCAGGCCGGCCCGCAGCTCCTCCAGCCCGACTCCCGCCGACCGCAGTTTTTCCCAGCGCTGCCTCTCAGGAGACTTTTCAGAAGTTTCTGCCTTTGAACAGCACTGCTCTGTTTGTGTGATTTGCTCTGGGAACATCTAAGAGTGCTTCTCGCAAGTTGAATTAAATTAGATCCCCCTCCAAGATCTAAAAAAGTGCCTTAAACTTCAGCGGCACATACGCTTAAAAGCCAGCTTTCTTGAAAGCCCGGGAAAGGAAATACAGACATTGCACTTTCACTTCTTTCTTAATTCATGTAATTAGTGTGGAGATAGCTGCATAGCTGTATTTTCTTCAAAGAAACTGCCTCGGACAAATATTGGCTAATGGAAATTTTACTTTCAAATAAAGCAGTATTTGAAAATACATTAAGGCCATTGTGGGGAAATGGATGCGGGAATCAAAGATGCTACACCAAAGCCTTCCCTGGGGCAGCCCGCGGAACAGTCTGTATTTTGTTAGGAGCTGATGTGCAGATCTCAGACTCATCTTCTCGCTGGCCAGTCCTTTCTTTCTCGCTGTTCCCTTCCCTGCCTGCCATCCCCCTTCTCCCCTTTGATTTGGGCCGGGTGGCAGGACCCGGGCTGGCTGCGGTGCAGCGCTCACCCCCCACATCCCGGCTCTGCTTCGAGCAACTCTGCTCAGTCTGCTTCGGAGTTTCTTTTGGGCAGAAATCTCTCAAGTGTGAGCCTAGCCAAAATTTTTACTGAGACTGCTGAAAGCGAAATGATAGTAAATTAGGTCTTTCTGCCACCTATAAATGTCAACACAGTCAAAATATTTTAAAGAAACGGCCGAATGCATTCTTTCTGCAGGCAGATTTAATTCAAAATCAAGGATGTAGCCTAGACTCTCCCTTGTAAAAGTCTTTTGACGAATGTAGGAGTGTTTTCTGAAGGCAGTGCTGGTTTCCAGCCGTACCACACAGGCACTGAAAATGCTGAAAACGTACCAAACCTCCCCAGTCGCCCAGCAGCTACAACTGCCAGGGCCGGGAATGAGCTGGGGCGGGCGGCGGAGCGGCGCGTGAGCGGGGTTCAGATGGGGACCACCTCTGTCCCGGGGCCGGCCACCCCCTCCTCGCCCGCGATCCGATTTCCCAGCAAAAGGCTGACAACTTGCCCCGAAGGAGCAGGAGGAAAACAGGGCTGCTGGCTCACAAAGACATCCTGTCTCCCTCTGAAAGAAGATCCTTGTGCCTAATTAACTTCATAAATTAGCTGGAGCTGTAACGCCACCACTTTAACCTAAAATGGAGGTAACCCAATCTCCCCGGTCCTTTCTGCCGCTGTAAGGGATCCTGCCCGCCGATTAATTTGCCCTTGTCCGCTTTCTGTCCAGCTGCATGTTGGCTGTGCACAAGCCGCTCTGCAGACACTGTTGACAGGGCTGTGCTAAGCTGGGAAATTATCGGTAGCATAAGAACCGCCGCCAATTATTCGCCTGCCCCCGCGTGCTGGCATCGCCCCCCCTGCCGCGGCTCAGCCCCGCGGCTGCCGGCACCTGGACGCGGTGGCAGCCAGCACCGGCAAGGCCGGCCGGGTGTGGAGTGGGGCAGGGACAGAAATCATGGGAGGAGGGAGCAGTGTTTCATCTTTTGTTGTTGGCTGCACTGGCACTTGGAAAAACACGGCCGCAAGCAGCCGTGTCCACTGTGGAGGGGAGGAAAATCCCCTCTGGCTTCTGCCCACGCCGGGATGAAGGGGTGGGAGTGGGGGGAGAGGGGAAGGAGCCGCAGGCACGGAAACAGAGCTGCCTGCTTGAAACAAACGCCCAATGTGCCGGGGAACTCTGGGGAGCAGGGAAAATGTATCCCCCCTTTCAGTGCAGCCAGAGCACAGGTCTGATGGGGAGCGGCTGAGGGAACTGGGGGGGTTTAGTCTGGAGAAGAGGAGGCTGAGGGGAGACCTCATGGCCCTCTGCAACTGCCTGAAAGGAGGGTGCAGAGAGGGGGGATGAGTCTCTTGACCCAAGGAACCAGCGCCAGGCCAAGAGGGAATGGCCTCAAGCTGCGCCAGGGCAGGGTCAGACTGGCTCTTAGGAAGGATTTCTTTGCAGAAGGGGTTGTTGGGCGTTGGAATGGGCTGCCCAGGGCAGGGGGGGAGTCCCCATCCCTGGAGGGGTTGAAGAGTCGGGTTGACCCAGCGCTGAGGGATCTGGTGGAGTTGGGAACGGTCAGGGTGAGGTTCATGGTTGGACTGGAGGATCTTTCAAGGTCTTTTCCAACGGAGATGAATCTGTGATTCTGTGGGGTGCCCGTCCGTCTGTGGGCTGCCGGGTGGCATCGTGGTGACAGAGGATGTGGGGAGGCCTCAGCAGCGTGGACCTTCCGTGTGCTCTTCAGCAGCAGGAGCTTCGCCCTGCCTCGCTGGTGGCTCTGCCGGGGTTCAGAGGAGCGGTGCCCAGTCAGGAAGGGTTTGTGCAGGCACCTTCACGTGAGCTTGGAGGCAAAGAGGTCTCTGTACGACAAAGCTGAGGCTGAGCCTGAGCTGTTTGCTGAGGGCCACAGGGCAGTTGGGGCTCTTCCAGCCCATGCTGGTTTGGTCCCTGACAGCTGCTTCTTCAAATAATGACACCAACTAATCATCTCTGTGCAATGTATCACCTCTGTCCAGTATATCTGTAGCTTTTGAGTGTGGCAGCCCAAGATGGGACTTAAAATTATGTATTTTACTATGGCTTTAGTTATGTTTGACATGACAAAAAGTGGTTTTCAGTTCTTTTACAAGGCTAGGCTCTTCCATGTGTTACTAACGTCGTATCAGTTGCCTCCAGTCTCCATCCTCAGAGGTTTCCAAGCGCTGGTGGATCCACCTGCTGCAGTCTCACAGCACCCCCCTTCTTGAGGGGGTCAGAGACCTCCCAGGTCCTCCCCAAACACCTCGGGGACTCTGGGCACAGCACAGGGTGCAGCCCACAGGGAGACTTGGGAAAGCACATGAAATGTTAGAAATAGAAGTGAAAAAATAGCCAACTGGAAAAAGAGAATTGAATGTATTAATCTTCCCTGTATTTGATTAATGGGAAGGGAGAAAAAGCTACATTCTCAGCTTGATTGCAGGCAGAGGAATTGAGGTTGGGCCAGTAAACTGGGAGGGTTGTTGTGCTCACACCTCCCAGCTGGGCTGCACTGGGAGGGGATGTGCAACTGGAGGAGGAGGATTTTGCTGATGAGAGCTGATGAGGCAAAAGTGTTATTACAAAGTTTGGGTTTTTTCAAGTGAAAAAAAGATGAGAAAAGAAAGAACAGAACAAATTCAGGACTTCTTTTGATAAATATGATCAAATTGGATCATTTCAGTATTGTTGTCTTTGGGTTTTGGAGTGAAGTGTTCTGATCCGCTCTCTGTAACTGATGTTTGCAGAATCCTCGCGAAACAAAGCAGCACAAAGAACAAATATACAAAAGGAAATCAGGCAAATCAAGTAAATGCATAAAATTATTATGCAGTGACTTTACTCACCCATTATTCTCAAATCACTTTTACAAGCCAAAATAATCCTCATTGTTTTTCCCAATGTGTATGACTTATGTGGGCAGGTGTTAGTTCTTTACACAGTGTGAAGAATATTTGCACGATACAAAAATAAGAGTTTTAGCTTGTGGTGCTGATGAAGGCTTAAATAAACGGCCTTTGTTTTTTGTTAGGATTTGAGTCTGGAAATGGCCCTCTATCAAATTATGCGAGGAAGATTACTTAGCCAGGAATGAATTTTTTACGGTGTGGAGTAGCTTTTCTAACCATTTCCAGAAATTACTTAAAAAGTAAAAGAAACTTTTCTTCCTTTGGAGAGCTGACAGTAACAGCTTGTGGGGTGGGTTGCTGCTGCCTATCCCATAATGACCAATCTCCTTGGGTGTTTGCAGAACGTTACTTCTTCTTTGGGGCTCACATCGGAGTCTGAGAGCATGTGGGGCAAAACAGCTCCCGGCATCTCCCTCTGCGGCTGCCCTTGCCGCGGCTGCAGGCAATCCGGTCGTCCCCTCGTTGGCTCCCTGCAGCTGAACGGCTCTGCCAGCAAAAAGCAGTTTTGTTTTTGGAGAATAAAAGACTGATTTCCCTGGCCCTGAGCCCGAGGCGGGGTGACACGGGGCTGGTGCTGCCATGCAGGTCCTGTGGCTGCCCCGGGCAGGGGGTCGGGACTGGCAGCAAGGGCAGCTTCCCTGCAGCGCCTGTGGCCGGGCCACCCTCAGCCACCGATGGCAAGTTTGAGCCGCTTACGGTTGGCAAACCCTGCTCGGCAGCGAAGCAGGGCCACCCTGTGCACAGGATGTGTTTACCTCAAATATTTGATCCTACCAAACACCCCCCAGCTGATCTGGGAGCTGTGATCCACAGGGGCTTTAATTTCCTTCATTTTCCAAGAATCCCATATGGTTGCTGGGGTGGCAGATGGGATAGTTTTCTTTTCTGGGGGATGTAAGATAGCACTGGATTGAACGCCAGAACAAAACGAGAGATTTCTGGAGGACTGTTGAGTTCTCCTTAATTGTGAATGCAATTTGTTGGTGACTAATGCATCCAGACTTGCAGAATTACCTCATGTATTAGAAGCAGTGGCGCAATGGAAAAGATGTGACTAAGATGCTGGCTCCCGATTTACCAACGCTTCCCTCCTAAACTGCCGTTTGGCTTCCTACTGGCACATTACAACTTTTCTATTAATAATTAAGAGCTTTGACACAGTTTGAAAGCACTTGGTTGAACATAAAATCCGCCAGCTTGATTTTGAGTCTGCTGAGAGCCTTTTGAAGAGAGGAAGCAGGGAGGGGGGTGCCGAAAATACAGCTGCGGAGCAAATGGTGGAGTGAGGTAGAACGTGTCGCGTCCAGGCGAGGCGCCGTGAAGGACCCAGAGACCCGCTAGCGTGGCCCCATGGTTGCCTCTGTTCCTGCCCCATTTCGTCCTGCCCGTCCCACTTCCAGTGCTGGTACAGTGTTTCTGTAAGAGCCGTGACTGATGGTTTGGTAACTTGTTGTGATACTGCAAATTCTCTGTTCTAAACAAGTTGTATAACCGTTAACAAGGTGCTTTTCTGTATTTTTTTTCCTGGATCTCACCGGCCGGGGAAGTTGCCCACCCGCCAGTTGCACTGACGTGAGCACCAGCCCCACGAGCTCCCTCTCTGCGGTGCCTCCAACGCTTACTCATGCTGAGCATGCATCCATTTCTGATTCTTTGCTTATTCACTCAGCCTTTCTCCAGCATTAACATCAGTCTCTCCGCTTCATGCCAGAAGGCTATACCAAACCAGCAATGTCATCGCATCCCTTTGAAACATCAAGCATCATCTGTCTGGATTTGGAAATGGAAATGTCCATTAAGGGGGACAACAAAAACTCCAGCTCTCCTTCCCAAAGTCAGAACTCTTTCCAGTCTCTCTCTTATTCAAGTGGAAAAGCTTTTAGATGGTTTATGAAATTACTAGGGTGGGAAAATATTTCTACATATGGGAAATAAGCCAAGCAGCAAAGTGACAAGACAAACCAGCGTGCTGGGTATCTTCAAGATTACAAAGAGGGACACGTCCATATTATTGAAAAGAAGATTCAGTAATCTCTGCTCATGGAGACAGGGGAACTAGTAAATGGAGGTGTGGGAAAAGTCCCCGATGAAGAAGTTGAACTTTTTTGGACGTTTTTGGTCAAGTGGTGTTGACTGCAATGCGTTTTGGCTGCTTATTTCCCTAAGCGTGTCATTATTTTCCACCTGAATGATTATGCAGCAAGCTAAATCCTGAGAGAATAACACTGAAGAGAGTTTAACATCATTTTTCTTGTATTTAAAGTACGAAGCAGAGGAAGAGTCCTGCCAATCTGAAGCCCTGTGAGCTAATGGTCACGTACAGGGTCGTGCATGGTGCCATCTCTAAGGTGCCCCGTGCCAGCGCCTGGGGAGTTCTTGCTAGAGCCCGTCTGTCACGCTCGGAGCTTTGCTGGCACGTGCAGCGGTGCATGAACTTCATCAGCTTCTCAACCCAAGGCTGCCTCCCATTTCATTTAGGCAACAGAGCCGTGTCCGCTGGTCAGCTGCAATCTTGTCCTTGTTTTAGCAGAGTTTAAGTGCCCCAGCGTTAAGTGATACTCTGATCAGTTGCTTTTTCTGGTTAGCTTTGAGAAGAGCCTTATGTCATGCAGCTTTGTCTATAGGAGCGAATCAGGAGGTAAAGGGCTGGGTGGTTCTTGATGTATTTTAATACATCAGTAAAGGTATTGATAATGTCAGGATGGATTGTTATTTATTCTTGAGGTGGTTTCTTGAAAGGGCTTTAATTCATCAGTAGACTATGCCCATTCATTGTTGTTAGATGTTCTGTGTCAGAAGCAGCCCCGAGTTCCACAAAAATAAACAAGTTACAAACATTTTTGAAGTGGAACTGGTGTCCTCTCAGCCAGAAGAACAAAGCAGCAGAAGTCGTCTGGAAACCCTGCTGAGAATAACTCTTCAGACCTGTAGATGCCTTGAGGACTTGAGCTGTGTAAAGAAAGTGCCAGAGGCAGTCTGGGTAGGCAGGCTGCAGAGGAAGAGGAATTAAAAAGAGGCAGGTTATGAGAAGGGAATAGAAAAGAGATTTTTTAGCTACAGCAACTGGAAAGGAGACTGGAGCCTGGAAACAAGAATTGCTGCTTTTTTCGCATGTTCAGGCAGCAAACTAAACATCAGAATGGGAAAAGCAGTGTGCAGCAGGCAGGGGAAGCAGGGAGGAGGATTTAGCTTCTAAATTTATTTCTAAGTGCACTTGTTGGCTGGAAGAGTGGGACTGCCAAAGTTGAAGGCGCAGGTGCCCCCGCAGCCGGGGGGCTGCTGGCTGCGACACAACGTCCTCCTGCTCCCTGCCCGTTCCAGGGCAGTTTCACCTCCCCGCTGGGTTGCAGGTCACGGCCGCTGCGTTCGAGGGGCACAGACGGAGCGGCAGGAAAGGCGAGAGCCTCGGGATGTGTTGGGCTGTGGACCCGTGGAGTTCCCTCTGCTGCTTCTGTGGGGGAAAATCCACACCCGCCTCGGAAGACTCTAATTTTAGCCACTTCTTTCTTTCCTGGTTTTGGTATCTTTGGTTCTTAGCATTTTTTTCTGTTTTGTTTCCCACTATGCACCCAACAGGAAGGGCCCTTCGCAAAGTCCTCCAGAGTAAGAAGAAGGAAAAAAAAAAAGTCCAGATGACATTTGCTTTCTGCAGACAGAACTGAAAGCAGGCAGCAGCCAACATTTCCCCAAAGCCTCTCACCACCTCTGCTCTTTCCATGAGAAACAGAAAGGAAATTGGATCCTACAAGAAAACCATTTTCCAGAATGCCAGAGACCTCAGAATAGTCTGTTCGCTCGCGTGCACTGACTTCTCCAGCGAGACAGGACTCGGGTCTTGCGGTCACATAAGCTCAGAAAGGTGACACTCAAGCAGTATCTTGGAAATGAATACCTGTATTTTACGGAAGGGAGATGAACCCTTCATGCACATCGTAGCCCTGCGGTCTGTAGGTGCCGGGTCCTGAAATGTCCGTTTGTTCTTCTTGAGGAAATCACAGGAAAGACTCACAGAGCGGGACCGCAAGGCTGCGCGGGGGTAGCTCAGCCATCGTAAGCCCACGTTCGTCTCTTCTGTGAGCAACCTGATTGAAACAGGATGGTCTTCATACTTATGAATCCCCGTGCTGTCATTAATTAATAGTTCTCTCAGTTGTTTTGGTGGGCACAGAGAGTGTTTTCTTTGCCACCAAGGATCCAAAGACACCAAAATCCTGGCCCAAATTATTAATGGCTTCTTAGATAGAGACTGGCCCGAGTGCTGGCTCTTGCTGTGAGGCTTTTTTACTGCAACACAGAAATAATCCTCTTCTCTGAGAATCATATTGATTGCATTACGCCCTGTAATTAGTGTAGCAGGCCGCGCAGTTGGTGAAGCGATGACAGAGCCGACTTCGCACGTAGTGAGAGCTGCATTCTTTTAAAATGATTTCATCTCAAAACGCTCATTGGGAATTTCTAGTCCCAGAGCCCTATGTGGTCGGATATTCCTCCCATCGTGCAGTGAGGAGGACCGGGTTGGTAGCGGAGGCAGGAGCCATCCTCTTGCACCCTGAGCCCACTGCCCTCTTGCACCCAACGCCCGCTGCCCACAGAGGTGGTGGGAGCTGCGGTGGGAGGGCCGGTGGGTGTCGGTGGCCACTCTCAGGAGGACAAGCCCAGCCACGTTTCAGTCACCAGCTCCTCGCCCCCTCCAAGTCCCACTTTTTCCGAGATCCTCTGTGAGAAGGGAGTTGCTGTGCCATTCGTTTGCGCTCTCCTACCCCAGCGTGGGGCCTTTGCGGCTGGTTAGAGGCTGCTGCCCACAGGGGTGTGACCACTGAGAAGACAGGCCGGTGGCTGGAGGTGCCTAAGCTGTCTCAGTACTCATCCTGCACTGCAGACGGTTCAGTGGACAGGAAGCTCGCTGGAGCCAGGGGCTGGAGGCCGGGAGATTTGCTTACCAAGGCAACACTCCTCACCTACAGAAAATCCATGTGCAAAGCAGGTGATGGGCATTTGGTGAAGAGCTTTTTGAGATCACCAGGATGGAGGAGTCTGCGTGAGCGGTGAGAGGCCGTGGTAAGGCGAGAGGCACACCTAGCAGCTCCTCTGCCTCCTGGGGGATAAGCCCATGCATTCATTTGCCGTGCAGGCACGTACCGTCTCGGAGGCTCGCTGTAGTAGCTTCGCTGTGCAGAGCCAAAGACCGTTGTGTACAGATATTACAACCAATGGGCTCTGGCTTCCAAAATACCGGCCCCTCCTGCAGCACTAACAGTGAAGGGAATGTTCTAGTTCCTGCTGCCCAGAGGAGAGCACCCTCCACGTCTTCAGATGCGTCTAACATGCGCTCTCCATTAGAGGGCAGAAGCAGGCTTGTCCACAGCTAAAATAAAGCAAAATGACCTGCCCTGTGTGCTGGAGAGCTTGTTGCGTTAAGGGGAGGTAGGACACCATCACAAATGACCAGACAACTGCACCTGCTAGAAAGGAAAAGAAGCAGCAAGAACTGGTGCTTCAAGGGTTAATTTTTGTGATTTGGGCTAACTTGGTGGTCTTTGTAGCACCTCCTTCTGTTTAAAGTTGGAAATAGTTTTAATATATGGTAAGTACCAATGTCTAACGGATTTGTTAAGGTAATACAGGTAATTACTAATTTTTTGGAAAGACTTGACAGTTTTGATGACAGAGAAATGCAAACAGATTGTTTTTAAATGGTGGCAATTATTAGGAGAACATTTTGAGGATTTCTGTTAATAGTTTCCCTTTTTTACAGCCCTCCTGTGAAAGTTGCGATGCACTGCTGTATCTCATTTCTATATGCATGTAATCCTCTGACGTAATAAAGGTGTTGCCCATAATTACAACGGGAAATCATTAGTTTCTGTCGAATCCAGCTTCTGCGAGGAGTGAAGAAGCCAAGAGTTTGGCCTTAAGCAGAGACGGACCTCAGAGCAGTTCAGGCCAACAATTTAACCTTCTTTAGTGTCCTCTAGGTGCCATTGCAGTGGTGATATTTATGACATGGGCACTTTCCCCCTGGACGTTGGACCCAATCCACAGGTGTATCCTTTCCCATTTGAGTTGTCACCATCAGAGAATGCCAGAGAGCACTGGCTGGCAGCGTCACTCGCGGGCGCGCGGAAGGGACACGTAGGATCCGCTGGCGAGAGTCACTGGCCTCTCGGCAAGTGCCGGGGCCGGAGGAGGACCCGGATACCCCGCGGTGAACCTGGTGCAGGCGAGGAAGGTGTCGGGGTGTCGGTTGTGCAGGTGCATGAACTGGGGAGAAGCTGGTGTGCCAAGAGTGATATTTTTGTTTTAAGGTGTTAAATTGTTACTCGAACTGAAGAAAATTACAAGAAAACACCAAAGTCAAGATTAATCATAAATATTTCCTGGAGACCCTCTTTGGATGTTGGAGGAGGTTGGTTCTTTTAAATAATAGAGACTGAGGTTTTATATTCAGCTTGAAATGAAAGAATGTTTGTCATATTCTCTCTTAATATATGAAACATTTCATTCTGGGCTTAAAGAGCAGAAGGCAGGGACTGAAACAATGAACTTCTGCTGTTGTGATCATTGGATGATCATGGCTTAACCCGTTACATTTTTTACAGAGACTTCGTCCTTTTATTAAAGGTTTAAGAGGCAGCGTAGGCTCTCCTGGCCGCTGCCCGCGCTTTGTCCCGCCGTGTGTGTGCTGGTGCTGCCCATCGTGTTCGTTTTGGAGGGGAGGGGGATCTTTTGTCCTTCCTGGAGTTGGGGTTTTTTTCCAAGTTGGCTTCTGGTCCAAGCCATGCTCCTCAAGAGGCCTTTCCTCGAGCGTGAAGGAACCACATCACTGCACACCATGCGGTGACAGGAGGAAGTATGAGTTAAACATAACTAGAAGATGTTTTTATAATCCCAGACAGGTATCTGGAACAAATGATACTTACAGCCTGGAGCTGAGAGGGAGGACTGTGCCCCTCTCCGCATGTGGGCCACATTTTCCCACGTGCCCTGGAGCCCCCCCATATCCCTTCCCTCTCCCTCAGGACCCCCCAGCTCGGGGATGGGGACAGCCCAGGGGTCCCTGTGTGGTTGGACTGTATCCCCACCTCGTCACAGACCCGTGTGCTCAGAGGTACCGTCCCCCTCTCAGGAAAAAAAACAGAAATCATGTTGCTTTTACAAAACTTCTTGTTTTTACAGAGGCATTTTCAGTGTGGAGAGGTTTTTCTGGTGTTTTTTTATCAGGGACGGAGTTTACAGTCTGAATTAGAGAATACAGATGAGTTGATAAGTGCAGAAACAGCAGCAGATGAATCAGACTCACATTGTTATTTTAGTACAATAATTGCTTTTTGGTGAACCTGAGAATGACCTAAATCGAACAGTTTTGAAGGGACCAAACACTTCTCACCCGGCTTCTGCATGCATTTACTAGTTCAGTAACTTGATTCGACTTCAGTTGACAGCTGTAGCTTGAAAGCGAGGAATCGAGAGCAGTTTACAAGGGGGGAAAAAGTTCTTCAGCAGAAAACAAATCAATTAAATGTTTGTGGTGCTGAATGTCTGCACCCAGCAGGAGCCCGGAGCACCGGTTACCTCACCGTGTGCGGGAGTGCTGAGGGGCCCCAGCACAGCCCTCGGGTGCTGCTGGCGCCTGCGGGACAGGGTGGGCTGGAGATTTTCTCCTGCTCGTTGTCCTCAGACAGATGAGAGCATGGAAATGACATCCCCGTCCTGCAGATAACGAACTCCTCAGGGCTCCCAGCCTCCAAAACCCCTTTGGTTAGAAACCTAAGTGGGCAGCGGTGGCTGGGCACCGTGGATCAGGGCACAGGCTCTGACACCACAACAGCTGACCTACAAAAGGGGGATGGAGGCTACTCGCAGGCATCATTAACATCCAGAAATGCCATTGACTATTTCAGGCAGCAGTGGGGGGAATAAAACAAGGCAGGTAAGTGGCTGGGCTGCCAGCAGCAAGACAACCCTCTGCCTGGTGTTGGGCTCACTGGGCGGGATGATGGAGCAGGGGTTAATTGGAAGATCCAGCTCTTGTTGTCCAGAGAAATGCAGATCTGGCCTTGAAACATTTCCCAAGGTCTTGGCACTTCATTTCGTAGCTGTCTCTCATGCTCTGACTATTCCCAAGGCACTCGCTATCGTCGGATGTCGTCTGACTGTCTCTCAGTTGCTGTTTGTTTCTGTGGTTGCATGTTGATAAGGTATCTGGTTATGTCTTGCAGCCCTCAGAATCCAAGCCCAACGTCACCCCTCTCACCGTCCTGGCCCATGTTCTCCGCGCCATCAAGTCCTATGCCCACCTCCTCTACGTCCAGCGACTCATCCCCCATCAGGTCTGTTGCAGAATTCGCTTTGCTTTTTGTTGCTTTTGCTATATTTCTGTTTAATTTACTCGATTTCCCCCACTTCACTTTCCTTTTTCCCTCTGCATCCTGCTCAAACTCCCCCAACACAGCTATATCTGCACTCAGCAAGAGAGGAGCTTTCAAACGTCTCCAGCCCCAGGGGGGACCCCTTGAATCCCCCCTTTGAGCCCTGTGGTCAGGCCAGCGGAGCCGGCGCTCGCAGCTCGCGCTCGCAGTGGTCGGCGTGGTGGGGGGTTGCCGTGGTTTTGCCCAGCCATTTCGGCTCTTGCGGTTTGCTTTACTCCTCTCTGCAACAGGTAGGACTAACAAGCAGCCAGGGCTAAGAAGCCCTTGTAAAACGCTGCCTTACCTCATTTTCTGGCCACTTCCTTTTCTTACCTGCAATTTGAGGGTAAAGAACATGGGGCAACGTAGGCGTTTGCCTGCTGGGTGCCTGTGTCTCAGGCTCTTGAGCATCGCCGGAATAAATCAATCCTCAAAGTTACAGACAGCCTAAGGGAGGGTTTCCAGGGACGCCGGGGCAGCGGGTCAGGCTGTGCACATCTCCCCCGGGGAGCGGGCCCTGCCAGGGGGTCCTCGGGGCTTTTGGCACCAGCGCTGCAGCCATGGGCAGCACTGGGGACCCGCGCTGCAGGTACCAGGGGATGCTCCTGCCGGGGAAGCCGGGGTAGCCTCTGGTCTGTGTGCAGGGTGCCCTGGGGCGGGATTTCTCCCCTCCAAGCCCACCCCTGGCACAGGGGAGCAAGCGGCCGTTGCCGTCCCGGGCAGAGCTCGGCTCCCAGCCCCTTGGCAGGCGCCAGCACAGGGCCAGGGCACCGATCCCTCCTCTGAGGGACGTGTCAAACCTGTTTGTTCATTCCAGGCACAGCCCGAGCTCTTCCCCTGCACCTACAGCCCTGCAGATGCTGCCTGTACAGCTGCCTGCCTGGCAGCATTATTTGTTTGTTTTGCTGCACGCCTGCAAAGGCTGACAACAGAGTAACACCATCCAAGCAGCCTTCCCCCTCTGGGGGAGAGAGGTTCATCAGCCCTGAAACTGCACAAGGGCAGATGGGTGAAGCTCCTGAGTGCTTTGCTGGCCTCGTGCCATGCTTGGAGGCAGAAAACTAATGGGAGCAGTCGCTGGGGTCCAGCATTTCAGTCCCTGAAAGCTCCCCGGGCTCTGATGGGTGCAGTCGCAGCCTGGAGAGCAACCGGTGGGTGAAAGGGGCAGGATGGGGCTGCAGGGACGCTGGGCTGCAGAGATCGTTTTTGGGGGAGAAAAACAACAACGTGAATAACTCAAGGCAGTAAGCCTGAAAATACATTTTGTTTTTCATCTGACAGTCTCCCCAGGCACTGTGAGCGGTGCCTGCCCAACAGCGAAGGACCCTCTCGAGCAGGAGGAGTGTTTGCTCATCCTGGTTTTGAAAGTGTTTGGCAGCTGCTCGTGTCAGGCAGCTGGAATTCGGAGAGGAGTCGAGAGACCTCTGCTTCGGGGCTGTCTTCACAGCAAAACCAAACCCATTCACCACTTCCCTGGTTTGTGGTGGCTGTGTGACAGGGAACCACTCTTGCCGTGAGGTGAAAGCGTGCTGCTTCCCTGGGCTTGCAAGGAGACAATTCAGAATAAGTTCAAGTCCTCGGGAGGATAAAAGTTGGGGAAACTGCTGACCTGAGAAATAGTGACACCTTGTTTCTGACCCCAGCAGCTCCTGGGGGCACTTCCAGTGCTTTGCTTGGCCAAGCAGCCTGCGGCAGCGCTGGATGCCCACCCTCACCGTGGCCGGCAGTGTCCCAGCTTTCCACCAGCCTCGCTCGACCCCAAACCCAGAGAGGTGGGGGGCTCCGGGGACAGGGGACAGCCCTGCCTGCCTGCGCTTTGCTGGTGGCGTCCTGAGGTGCTGCCTTTGCTCCCTGTGTCTGCCGGCGACTTGCTCCATTTCTGGCTCTCTCTGCTCCGAGTTGCTCCCCCACAGCGTAGGCACGCTGACTCTTCCCCAGTAAAATCTAATGGTTGTTAAATCTTTTTTATCTTCAGGTACAGTCTCTAAAGAAGTGCAGCAAATTCTTCAAGGACCTACTTGTTTTTTTTGTTTTGAAATACCCTTCCCCAAGCGCTGATAACGCCTCACGAAATTCTCCTTGTTGCAGCTGCGCTGGGAGAGCCGCGGGCTTGGCAGTGACCGGGCGGGTGGGCAGGGTGGGTGCTGGCTGCTGCAGCCCCCTGCGCCCCGCGCCCGCCCTCCGCTCGCTTATGGCCCTGCAGAGACTCACAAAACATTCCCACGCCCCGCTGAACCCCTCCTGGCTGGCGGCTGGAGCTCTCCTGGGGACCCCTGGCTCGGGGCTGCCCATTCCTGGGCTCCGGGCATGGGCTCTGGTCCTGCACTCGGACTGGGATTTGCACTGTGGTGAAAACTGGGAGCCTTCAGCCTCCTCTGGCGTCTTCCTCACTCTTCCCCTGAGCAGCGTAACCCTGGACCCTTGCAGAGCTCCTTGGACGCCTCTTCAACAGGCACCCCTTGGCATGGACCCCCCTTCAGCACAGCGGGGAGGGGAGTGCTGTTGTGTATGAGTAGAGTATTTCTTACCCCAATAAATATATTTTCTTTTTGCAGCTCGCCGCTGCGGAAAGCCCGAGCTTTGTACGCCTGTAAAGCAGAACACGACTCAGAGCTCTCCTTCACGGCGGGCACCGTGTTCGATAACGGTGAGTCCCTGACCCGAGGAGGGCGCGGGGCAGCGCCGGGCACCTCGTGGGAGCGGGAGGAGATGGGCTCATTTTTCAGCGCTGTGTTTGGGCCGTGGTTCCCGGCCCGGTGCCACAGGAGCTGCACTGGCTCCGTGCCTGGCGCCGAGCCCCGAGGGGAGTTTGCTGCTGAGTGCGGTGGGAGGGGGGACACGTACCGGGAGCGTTCGTAACACACCGTCAAATGATAACGGCTGTGGTATTGCCCGTGGCTGGTGGCAGTCTCGCTGCCAGGAAACGGTGCCGAGCGCTCCCCTCCACTTCCAGAGGGGCACTTTCCTCCCGTAACAGCATAACAGCACCTCACCTCTCCTTTGAGCGGCGCAGGCGTGACGCCAGGGTGGATAATGCTGCGGAGAAGGACGCTTGGCTGTTACTTATTTTAGCACTGAGTTTTGCAAATTGCTGAGTTTGTTTCTTCCTGTGACCCAGGGAATGATTTGGCCTCTCAGTTCATGGGTTTCCTTTCAGTCCTCCGTTTAAGGACTCTCCTGTTTCCACCACTAGAAATCCCCTGAAAGAAGAAAGCAGAAATACTGAAACACAGGCATTAAATCCGAGGTGTACCTTGCCTTACTTCTTGCATCCACACTGAAAACAGCTGATCATCTCTGGGATCAGTGTGAAAACTGCCTTTTGAAGATCCTGATTTATTCCTAAGGGAAATAAATCCTAAGAGAGACCTGTGAAATAGGAGGGATGCACGGGTGGGCTTCCCCTCCTCTCCCCCGGCGCAGAGTGTGGGAGATCTCTCCGGCAGAGGTGTCCACTCTGCTCCTCCCGCTCCGTGTCCCGCTCACCGCCCTGCCCGTGCCCGTGGTGTCGGAGCCGCCGGCACGGGGCAACAAGTGTTTTCGCCCCGGCAGTGGAGGTGGCCGCACGTCCGCAGGGTGCGAGGTGAGGGCACATGGGGGGGACCAGCTCTGGGTGACCACCTTTGTCCAGATGGGTGGGACCCCCCGGCCCTGCTGTGGGCACGGACCCTTGGTTTGATTGTCAGGGAGGAGCTGGTGAGCGGTTGAGTGACATTTTCCATATACAGAGCTGTTCCTCGATGGCTTTCTGGGTAGGAGAGATCATCTTCCAAGTATTGACACCAGAAATATTCTATGCAGTTGCCATCATGTTTCGTGCAGGAGGTGGAAAAGCAGCGTGTGCTTTTTTTCCTCTGGATACTGAGAGCTGGCCTAGGTGGGCTCTGGTTAGTCGGATTTTTGGAGATGATGTTAATGAACATCGATTTTCTGTTTCCTGCAGCAAGGGAAAGAGACTGTGCCCCATGGAAGTAAGCAGCTCTGGTTTAGATATAATCCCAATGTAAAGAAAAGACTTTTTACTACTTTCCAAGTAGTTCTTGGCTTTTATATGTTAAGCATTGTCATTTGGGAAACTGCTACCACATGCATTGGTTTTGCCCTGGGATATATATGAGAATATAGCAGAAGGGAGAAGAGAAGGAATACATTTGAATTAAAGAAAATACTTTTCCTAAGCAGCTCCATAGATATCTTATAAATAAACATGGTCTCCCCTTGGAGAGCCCGTGGGAATTAGAGCAACTAGGAGGGGAACAAGTCTGAATTAAATACATTGTGTTTGCTAGATAAAAATCAATGGTTTATTCAAGGGAAAAAATATACAGCATGTTCTAATCACTTAGCAGCGTAGCCGGGGCTCACATTAACTGGGGGAAGCAAGTTAGAAACAGCACTGCTTGGTAGAAATATAGTTATGATGAAGGGGCTTTATAAAACCCGGTGAAGCAAGTGGATCTTGGAAATACTTAGAGACAGGTTCTTGTTTGACTTTAAGGTTCTCTGCGGTTGCCCATGGCGGAGCAGCATCTCGGTCTGACGGGGAAATTGGGCTGCTGCTGCCCCCGTTGTAAATAACCCCGGGTTTTGAGAGGCACAGTTAAACTCCGTAGCGCTGGGCCTTTCACTTACACAAAACCTGGATTTTCCAGCAGATCTTGTGCACTTGATAGTTGTGTGCCCTTGTCGTGGCGCTAAATGGGGGGAACGTCCTGGGTGTGTGGGGGCCTGAAATTGGGGCAGGTGAGAGTCACGGGCCGG
Source organism: Strix uralensis (assembly GCF_047716275.1). Classification (NCBI taxonomy): domain Eukaryota; kingdom Metazoa; phylum Chordata; class Aves; order Strigiformes; family Strigidae; genus Strix; species Strix uralensis. Next base: position 23,037,089 of record NC_133985.1, read on the forward strand.
GGAAGGGAGGCTCATGTGTTTTTAACCAGCAATCACCCCTGAAACGGAAAACGCCCTGTTCTGAAGCAAGGGGCCCCCCTGAGCTGCTGCTGCCAGAGACTGAAGTTTTATACTACATTAGGAAAGTTGTGTTGCAGTGTTTTTATCCCAAATGCTTTGCTTAGGCCAGCCCTGCAGCACCAGCCCACAGCGGAGCGTGCGGCTTCAGGTGGTTTCCCTGTGTGGTCTCTGATCTGGAAAGGGAACACGGCGGGGTCCTGGGAGTGAGCAGGAGAGAGCGCTTCAGCTTTCTGAGCTCCTCACGTATTAGTTTCCGTATTTTAAAATAAACCCAAATTAAAGGTCTTGCTCTATCCCGAGAGCAAGTTTGACGCTGGCAGCACACAAAGAGCAGTGGCCTCTACGCCGTAACCCCCTCCTGTAGTAACCTGCCTTTTCCTTCTCTCCTCAAGTCCATCCATCCCAGGAGCCCGGCTGGCTGGAAGGGACCCTCAACGGGAAGACAGGATTGATCCCCGAGAACTACGTCGAGTTCCTATAACGGGGTGTGCGGAGCGTCACCGCTGAGCTTTCCATGGTATCCATGGCAGCCACTGGTGGGAGTCCTGCAGACTGTTTTGCTCTTTGCCCCTGTGCGACGCGGGGCGAGGGCTCCCCCGTGCCCGCTGAATGTTTGTGTGGATAATAACGACCGTGTCTCCTCCCGCGGTGCCGGGGCTGCGGTGGGAGTCGTCCTGGGGAAGTGGCTCTGCTCCCACGGCCCCGAGCTGAGGCAGGTGATGCCCGACACATCCATGTCCCAGCTGGGACACCTCGCAGCAATCCCCCCCCCGCCAAAAAAAAGAAAAACCACCAAACCAGCAACGCAGCAGCTTCACGCCGCAGCCTGAGCGCTCCGTAGGGGACCAGCCTGCAAACTGTGAGCCGGCACGAGAACCACCCAGCCTGATGCTCCCTCCGGTGAGACTGTTTGGCAGCTGTGAGGAGCATCGGTGGGCGCTGAGGGACCCCAACCCGTGGGGGGAAGAGCGGCCGGCAGTGAGGAGCCCTTTGCTCCCAGACCCTTCCCTGCTTTCCACCCAGCCCAGCGAAGCTCTGCCCGTGCAGCAGCCCAGCCCCGCCGGCGCAGCAAGGGAAGGGGTGAGGTGCTTTTGGTGGACGTTGACCCACAGGCTGTGCCTGCGGCGGGGGGTCGGTGGGGCTGAGCTCCCGGGGCAGCCCCGGCGAGGCCGACGGCAGAGCTCAGCTCTTGCAGGCGAGAGCGAGAGGCGCAGCGGGCTCTGCGGGGCACGGCACCACCCAGCAGCTCTCAGGACTCGGCAGCCCTCGGCATGGTGGTGGGGAGAGTGTTTTAGACCAAACCTCTCAAACTTTTTTTTTTTTGAAAAGATCTAGATTTTGTGAGGTAAACATCTGTGATCTGTGCAGCCTGCGTTTCCTTCCTGGAGGATGAGATGCAGCTCCAGATAGATAGCACTCCTTTTGTTTGACTGGCTGGTTTGTATTTCCAATGCACATTGCACAGACATCCATGCTTTCGCCAATGCCCAGGCCGCTGATGTGCCATTTTGGAGCTGCGTTTGCCACCCTCCACCGCTGCTTTTTAGGTGGTCTCCTTGCTTGCAGCCTGGCGTGTAGTCTGTCCGTGCCAAGTCTGTGCAGTACTGATTGTGCAAGGTAAATTATTTCCATACTCACGGGACGTTTATTGTTGGTGTGGCCAACCTATGGGCTACGGAAAACCAAGGATGAGCCCTTCAGCTTCACCCCCCGCTGCTTCCGCCCTGGAGAGGATGCTCGTGCAGGGAGGGGTCGGCAGGGCGAGTTTGCAAATCCCTCACCATTTTGGGTCGTTTTTAAGGGGGAGGGTGGGAGAAGGAGCCCTGCGTGACTGCAGAGCCAGGCTGGCCGGGTGGCATGTCGAGAGCTGGAATGATTTTATTTTGTGATAGAAAATTGTGACAGAAACCCCAGCCTGGTGGCGGAAAGACTCTGTTGTGCAGAAGCGACGCTGTCGCGTGCTGCTGGAGGATGGATGTCGTGTCTTTTTGTAATAATTTTAAAGACTCCGAGTGACTGAATTGCTGTATGTGTCACTTTTTATTTTTGAAAGAATTAATGTATAAATAGAGTATCTTAAAATATTATGAGGGAAAGATCTATATTTGATATTTTTAGAAGACCTGTAATGAGAGAAGCGAAGGACATTTGAAACCAGTTACAGAAAAGCGCTCGCAAACACACTCACATCCACACCCACCCTCGGGGCCCTGGGCTGCCTTTTCCTCCGCTTTGTGGTGTCACTTAGAAATGAGGGAGACTGAAATTTCAGACCTCTTTACATTTCTGTCACAGTCATTAAACTTCCTGGGCGTTTGTCTCGGGAAAAAAAGAAAAAAAAAAAGAGGAAGAAGTCGATCTTTTTTTTCCTGATTCCCAGGGCGGGTGCGGTTCAGCTCATCTCCCGGGGACAGTGACCCCCTGGCCCCTCTGAGGACGCGCAGGGCACAGCACCTCTCTGGGGCCGTTCGGGCAGGGCTGAAGCCCCCAAACTGTCCCGTATTTTCTGCTTTATTGTGTTGGATGAAGAGGTTTGGAGGGCTAAAAGCCAGTGTTTCACTGGCAAGTTGCTGGTTCATGTTCATCCTTGGATTTAACAGTGAATATTTGTACCGTTTGCTGATTTTCCTGAAGCAGAGGATGGGGCTGGGCTTTATCCAGTGCTGCCGGCCAGGGCCGAGCCCTCGGGGGCTGCTCAGAGCTGGCTCTGGCACCTGCATGGCCTGGGGCGGGTGGTACAGAAACCCTCTGCCAGGGGTGCAGGAGAGGGACCCAAGGGGCTAATGGAGAGGAGAAAAAATTAAAAAAAGGCTTAATATTTCATCTGTCAGCACTATTTGCTTGTGTTCGGACCTGCCCAGCCTGAGCTGCTCCTCCAGCGTGGTCCCTCGGCCTTCGTGGGGTGCGGCCAGAGCCGGGGCCTTCTGTCTCGGACCTGACTGTGAGCCTTTGAAGAAAAAGCATAATATGGACAAATGAGAATTTCAACCACCTCAGAAACACCTTAAAAGGCATATTTAAGGGATACGTTAGTCAGGGACCTTGTCAGTAATGCTGCACGAGCACCAGCACAGGCTGCTGCCAGTGGTATCCCCACAAAACCCTCTAGCGCAGTGTCCCCCTTCGGCTCTTCAGAGCTCGAGTTGCTCCGAGACGGGAGCAAATTCCTTTTCCTCGGCACTTAGGAGCTTTTGGACACCTAGAGAGTTATTGGGAACAACAGTCCCACGCAAACGTATTTACAAGATGTCGTCTGGAGGAAAGGAAAATAAAACGTAAGCAGAAGTTATTGCTCTTACGGCAGAGGTAGTGGAATGGGGTTTTTTTTAATTAAAACTTTCCAAAAAGAAAAATTTGGCTGAAACGCTTATTAAATGTTCCCATTTTGGGCCAGCTTTAATACTGGAGTAAACACTGGTTTATTCTAAGAGAAATTAAAGTTAGAAAATATTTTTTTAAACCAGCTTGACATGACATTTGATGCTTAATATTAAAGTCATCAGTCAAAATTATAAGAAAGCAGGGATAGTCACACTTGCCGAGAGGTAAAGTCTCTCCTGTACTCCCTGTCCCATCATTTTACGTATTAAATGAAAAAAAAAAAAAGACACAGTGTAGTAATACCTGATGAAAAAGATGTCCCGGGGTGCAGTCTTGCCATGTTTCAAGTCAATGGCACAAGTCCCACCAGTTGGCCACAGCCAGGCCACCATGCACCAGCCTTTGTCCTCATGTCCCAGGGGCCACCGACACGTGTGACATTTCTGAGGTCCCCACGAACCTGTGTGTGAGCTGTGGCCCTTGTCTCTTCACTGATTTCACAGGGTTTTGCAGCAGGAAGTGAAGCACCTTCGATGGTTTGGGAGCACCCAAGCTGCTGCCAGCACTCCTGTCACCTCCCAGTGCCCTGCGAGGGGCGTGGGGTGGGGTGGGTTGGGGTTGGGTTGGGATTCAATTGGGTTGGGATCGAGTTGGGTTGGCGTTGGGTTGGATTGGGTTGGGGTTGAGATTGGGTTGCCTTGGGTTTGGGTTGGCTTGGCTGTTTTTTTTCAAGCAGGCTATTACTCAATAAAAGCAACAATTACAGACTCCCTCCACGAATTTTTCAGATTCCCATCTGGCTCTGCAGTCAGACAAAACATCCTCCTGGTAATTGTCTCGAGAAGACTTCTGTGAGCTCAGTGGCCTGAATACCAGCCCGGACCATTACAGCTAATTACAGTCGTGCTCCATAGCCGCTCGCGGTGCTTGATTAGTGCTGTGACAGGGGCACGTGGGTGCTCTGTCCTCAGCGCCGAGGCTTTGGGCTGCAGACGGGCTCCTGCTGGTCCCTGCTGCCGCTTAACACGGGCTCAGACCGAACGGCCGGCGCACACAGGGTGGAGTTGGGTGCTGCGACCAGGTACCAAAACGTCACCGGTGGCTCCTCTGGGTGCTGGGTGGGGGGGGGGTGTCGGACCTTCCCGCACGATGCCGGGGTGTGGATGCACACACCTGGGACACGGCAAGACGAGCACCTTCCCTTGGGGCGTGGGCTGCTCCAATCCCCACACAGAAGTTTTGTGATACTGATTTCAGGCTCTGCTGGCACTTTACGGGGTGAACTGCAATTGAAGCACTGGAATTTTCCCTCAAAGGAGGATGTCGCTTATTTTAGTTTCACTTCTGCTGACAGCTTACAAGAGGGTGGCAGTGAGGGACGGGAGGGGGATGCTCGTTAGAGCCTCGCAGCGCTGTCATGGCTGGTCCCGCAACAGCCAGCTGATGGCTCTGTTTAAATAAAGAGGAGTTATTCTGAGTTATCTGAGAGATTTCACAGCACAAATCCAAACAGCTTCAAGTAATATTTAAGTCCCCGGGGTGCCTCCAAGAGCCTTTCCTTTATTTCTGGCCAGTCTGCCCTGAGGAGCGCTGGGGCCGCAGGTGATGCTCGGGCACGAGGAGCTGCGTTCCCCTCGGCTCTTTCTTTCAGGTTACTTTTCAGGAGGATTTCGTTTGGTGTTGGGGCTCCTCTGCCAGCCTGCACCCCTCTCAGGGCAGCACCGGGGGAAGCGGGGAGTTCCCTGGGAGCTGCTGTTTGGGGAAGGGTGGGATTTGGTCAGTGGGCTCCTTGCAGCCGGCCGAAACACCGTGTCAGACGTCACCCTTCTCCCCGAGACCTGCGGCCACCCTGGTGCTGGGGACCACAACTGGTGGAGGAATGTCAGGAAATCAAAAAAGCGAAACACAAGGTGACGGGAGATGCAGTGGGGAAGGGCTCCTGGAAAGGGCTTTTTTCCCAGACAGCCACACTACGTGACCCAGTTGCTGTTTGACAGAGATTTTTGATGCCCAAAGGCAGAACCTCGCTTTGTGTGAAGCGTGTGACCAAGGCCACCGTACAAAAGGTGAAGAATTGGCATCGTCCTTTGCCATGGGAGAATGCAAAGGGTCTCCTGCTTCTCCCCATGTCCACAGAGATCTCTGCCCCGCACTTTCTCGCAACATTTACCTTTGTGAGCTCTTTGCTGCGAGGGGCCTCTCCCCCCTCCAAACCCCACCGGGGCTCCCGGGCTCATCCAGCCCCCGCCGCTCCCCAGCCCCGCTGAGGCCAGACAGGCTGTGCGAAGCCACCCCGCTCAGAGCTGCTGCTTCAGGAGAAGGAGAGAGGAGTAAGAAAAAAATAACATCCCAAAGCCTGTTTTTTCTTGTCCCAAAGCACTCCTGGAAAGGCTCTTTCCCTCTTTGCAGTTTCACAGGGACACATCTTTCCTATAGCGATGTCATTTATATTTTCAGCCTTCAAGTGCATACTCCTGAAAAGGCAAAAAAAAAAGTTCCTCAGCACCCAGGAAACCCTTTTTCCCACCGTCAGGCTCAGCCCTGTCCCTCTGTCACAGCCCTGGGCCTGCCCGGCCTCTGCTCCCCATCCAAAACTGGCCCCTGATCCCCGCTTCTTATCAGAGCGTTCGGTGCGATCTCCAGAAATGATTGAAATAGCACAAAACTCGTGATTCCAGAGCTCTCTGGAGCACTAGATCATGGCCAGCCTGGAATAGCACTTGGTAATAAAATACAGAGCACAGAAATATCCTCCGGCAGGGCCGCCTGCGAGGGGCTGAGGTACTGACAGAAAAGCAAACCTGTGTTTCTACTCAAAACAAGGAAACTTTATTTCCCTGGAAGCAGGCACAGGCTTGATTACACATAAGCTTTTTTCCACTGGCCAGGGAGGCTTTTGCTCAGCATTTCTGGGGCCGTTTTGGGAGCCTTGCTTGGGCATGAGCAGGGCCCTGTGTCCCCTTCACATGGGCATCCGCACCTGGGGGCATCTGCCCCATGGACCTGGGATGCCGGTCTCTTCTTCTTCTTCTCGTTTTTCTTCTCATTTTTCTTCTCATTTTTCTTCTCATTTTTCTTCTCATTTTTCTTCTCATTTTTCTTCTCCTTCTCCTTCTCCTTCTCCTTCTCCTTCTCCTTCTCCTTCTCCTTCTCCTTCTCCTTCTCCTTCTCCTTCTCCTTCTCCTTCTCCTTCTCCTTCTCCTTCTCCTTCTTCTTCTTCTTCCCCTCCTTCTCCTTCTCCTTCTCCTTCTCCTTCTCCTTCTCCTTCTCCTTCTCCTTCTCCTTCTCCTTCTCCTTCTCCTTCTCCTTCTCCTTCTCCTTCTCCTTCTCCTTCTCCTCCTTCTCCTTCTTCTCCTTCCCCTTCCCCTTCTCCTTCTCCTTCTCCTTCTTCTTCTTCTTCTTCTTCTTCTTCTTCTTCTTCTTCTTCTTCTTCTTCTTCTTCTTCTTCCCTTCTTTTTTAGGATCTTTTTTTCAGCAGCAGTTCAACTGTCGCTTGCTCTGGGGACAGGCATGGAGGCGGACGCAAGGAAAGTGATGCCAGCGTGGAGAAAAAAAAAAAAAAAAAGGCATTTGGCTGTTCAGCCCACAGTCCATGTCAGTGGGTCAGAGAGGGCTGGGGAGGGGATCAGAAGGGAGCGGAGCTGGGGAGGGGGACGATGATCCCTCGCCAGGGCCCGGGGCACCGGTGGAGCTGCGGGACTGGGAGCATCGTCCCGCGGGGCCGAGGCAGAGGCATGAGCGTCCTCCAGCATCCTTCTGGGAGGGTTTTTGAGTTTGTATTAATAGCTGTTTATATTTAAAAGCCAAACGAGCCCAGTGTCTAACGTCACCTCTCTCAGGTTGGAGGCCGCACTCTAAAAGAAGCACCCAGGTGGTTTTTTTATGCTGCAGCAGTGACACCCCCCAGACCTGCTTGACAAAACACAAACCCAGCCCGGTGACCCCGCACCGGGACGGGCTGCAGGGTCCTGGGGGGTGCTCAGCCCCAGCATCCCCCAAACGACACCCGTGGCAGCGCCCTGGCAGAGCCACATCCCTGCAGGGCGGGAGGGGACCCTGATGATGACAGCACATGGCAGGAGGCACCACTGTGGCTGCGGCCTCTCTGTGCTCAGGGTAGAAGATTATCGCTGCTGGGACGCTGCTCACTTGCTTTTCTCCTAAAGAATCCCAGCTTTTTAACTCCCATAAGCACAGGCAAAGCTTGCAGTGGGGACGTGGCTGCGACAGGGCCTGTCCCAGGCGGCCGTGTCCGAGAGGAAGCAGCGTGTTCCCCCCCCCCAGCCCGCCGGGAGCAGAGGGATCGGTCAAATTATCACAGTTCAATGCAGAATCGACCGAAGTCAGATCGGTCTGTAGCTGAGGAAAGTCACCTGAGCAAAAAAAGAAAGCCCAGTGCTGAAGGGACATGTTCTGCTTAGCAAGTGCGTGGTATTTTAATTATTCTAACGAACCAGAAACCTCAAAGCAATTATAGTTTGTACATTTGGGCTAATTCAAATTTTTAGCTTTTGGGAAATAAAGTTTAAAAGCAATGGGTTTTTTTAAGAAATAGCCGTTTAAAGTTCTATTCTCTGGGTGAGGAGCTGATTATTTGAAGACAAGCATGGCAAAGCAGCTTGTAATTTAGCACAACTGTTTGACAGCTCACAAGGTAGCACCTAGCTATTACTTATTAGAAATCCTCCCTTCTGTTAATGAAGCTCATTCTTGCTTCTAAACCTCAGACAAAGGGGTCTAGAAAATCGCACCTGTGCTCTAAAACTCACTGACGCACTCAGGAAGGGGAAAAAAAGCCCCAGCAGCCGGGCACCCTGGAAATCTGCTGCGGGGCTCAAATTCTATGGGGAAGGCAGGGAAGGTGGTCTGGGAGCGCCGGCGGAGTTTAAATCAACCCATTTCCACAGCGGGATTTCTGCGTCCCTGCCCACCTTTGGCCCGTCTCCCCCCAGAGCCCCCCACGGCTCCCCGGCTCCGCAAGAGCTTTGCATCCCGCCGGCTGCTCCCCCTTCAGTTACCCGAGACAATTAGATAATTAAATACCCACAAAGTGATCAGAGCTTTTGTTACCAACCACCTGTGAGTTGGGGATAGAGAAGAAGCATTGAAAAAGGCACCGGGAATGAGCACCAGGACGGCTGAAAGGTGAATCAGAGCGAGGGCAGACCCCCCCCTTCCCTGTTGTGAGCGTCTCTGTGGCCTCGGGGGTTCAGTGCCCACCCTGCCCCCTTCGCTCTGCTCCGTTTTAATCCCAGTTTTAATATCTGACAACATCCCTCTCGGGGCGCGGGGAGGTTCTACCTGGGGGGGGTGGGGGGTGCAGCCATCCTGGTGCAGGTGAGTCCAGTCTGCGGTGGGTGGCACGGTCACCACCAAAACCTCCAACTTCACAGCAGAAATCTCCAACTTCACACCCGAAATGTCCAACCTCACACCAAAAATGTCCAATTTCACAGCTTTCACAGCCTTTTCACATCCAGCCCGTGCGGGCTCGTCAGACCCAGCGAGCCCCCGCCGCTCCCCAGCACCACTGAGAAGACCAGGCAGGCTTTGAAGAGCCGCCCCACCTAGAGCTGCTGCTTCAGGAGAAGGAGAGAGAAATAAGGAAAAAAAAAATAACACCCCAAAACCTGATTTTTCTTGTCCCAAAGCACTCTTGGAAAGGCTCTTTCCCTCTTTGCACCCACCACCCCAGTGCACTTGTGTCTTGCTACAGCTGCAGCAGGCTCAGAGAGTATTAAAACAGAATTAGAAGCAAGGTCTCCCGTTAACAAAAGCAAAAAAATCAGCTTCATGCAAAACTTATTAGAAGTGGGGGTTTGAAAGAAAACTGCTGGAGCCTCACCTAAACATTTCTAGTTGATGGGACAACACCACCAACCTCCCCGGCTGGTTTCTGCTCTCCAGGCACCCAGCAAAGGGGGTTCCTTTGAAGCCAGCGTTAAGAAAAGCCGCCGCCGTGGCTCGCTGGGCCACAGCACGAGGTGCCCGGGGCCAGCCCGGAGCGGTTGGGGCTGCGGCGGGGCTGGTGGGGCCGGTGGGGCCAGTGACCTCCCGTGGCCCCGCAGCCCGGCCCGGACCTGCCGCTGCAGCGAGAGGTTGTGGGTTTTGGTTTTAACTCGCATTTCCAGCCGCTGTTAGAGCAGCTCTTGTGCAAACAAGCTGATTCTAATGGTGTTTAACTCACTCCCGGGGCAGAGCCACCGGCCTGGCCGGCAGCCGAGGGCGTCCCGCCGTGCCCTCCTCGTCCGGCCCCAGCTTCATCTGGAGTTTTGCATGTGCCTTGTTAGAGCTTATTAATTCTGCGGCAGCCGTAATCTATAATAAATATTTCTGGGACTGGGAAATGCACATGCTTCTTCTGGCCTGCACCTGCCTTTATTTTATTTGTTTTTGCTTATTTTTTTAAAATTTGGTTTTGGTTGGGTTGTTAAATAAATGATTTTATTTAATTTAATAATATTATTTATAATATTAAAAATAAATTAATATTTTAACCTTCTTGGCCTGGTACCTGAAATGTCTGCTCCTCCGAAACACCCAGGGACGGCCCTCCAGCGACAATAAGGAGAACCAATTAAACCACAAGATCATAATCACTCCTCTGTTTATTATTTATTTCCCCAGCAACAATGATATATTTAGACCAACAGCTTTGAGCTTTTTCAGACCCATTATGCTCAGCAAATCCCAGCAGCCGCAGGCAGCCGCGATGAAGCAAGTGCTGGCCGTGGGGCTGGGGGTGTCAAAGGGCACCGACACCAGGAGCCCCCCGGCCCCAGCGGGGGAACCCCCCGACCCCCCTGGCCGGGCAGAGCCTGCGGCACTGGCAGCCCCTCGCCCTGGGCAGGGTCTGGCCCCGGGGGCTGGGGGGTGCGGGCGGGTGAGAGGCCCGACCCACACCTGGGAGGAAGCATCTCCACAGAAGGGGGAGGGTGTGAAAGCAACGTCAAGCAGGTTTCTTTTGGTTTGCCAAGCGTTGGGTTGGGTTGGTTGGATTTTTTTATTTTTTTGGTAATTGCTGTGGTTTGAGCCTTGTAGAAAGGTGCTTTTATTTGTTTGTGGTAGGAACACGCACAGTTCTGCTGCAGCTCAGCTACAGAATACAGCCTGCAAGCCAGAAAGGAAAAAAGAAGAAAAGAGCATGAGAGAAATGAGGAATTAAAAAAATGCTGGTTTTTAATTGAGGATTGCTTCTTGCAGGAGCACAACTGCGGATGCGGTGGGGCCAGGGGCTGAGGCCGGGTGATCTGCCCCCACCCCTCCTGCTCCGCGGTGGGCGGCAGCGGTTCGGACGCGGCTGCGATTGAAGAGTGGCCGATGGTTCAGTGGTTTGAAGAACACGAGTCGCCCGTTTGCCGAGCAGCGTTAATACCAGCACCCGTCAGGGGAGACAGCAAAAGCACTGTACTTCTGGCAAGGGAAAAGTATTTGTCAAATTATCTGTGAATATTATTTAGGCAGATAATATTTCTTAATAGCTTATTATGGCTTTAGAGCTCCTGATTCCCTCGGCAGCCTCTGTTTTTCCCAGTTCATCACTGTATCAGTGACTTCATCCTGGTCCCTCTCGCTGGGGCGACCCGTGTCCGTGTCACAGAATCCCAGAATCATCCAGGTTGGAAAAGCCCTTGAAGATTCCTCCAGTCCAACCATGAACCTCACCCTGACCGTTCCCAACTCCACCAGATCCCTCAGCGCTGGGTCAACCCGACTCTTCAACCCCTCCAGGGATGGGGACTCCCCCCCTGCCCTGGGCAGCCCATTCCAACGCCCAGCAACCCCTTCTGCAAAGAAATCCTCCCTAAGAGCCAGTCTGACCCTGCCCTGGCGCAGCTTGAGGCCATTCCCTCTTGTCCTATCACTTGTGTCCCCAGCCTTGTGCGGGCAGCAGCTGCAGAGCCGTGTGACTCCATGGGGACAGGGATCCCCTGACATGGCTCCAGCCTGGCCACGAGTCCTGTGGGTAAAGCATTTGCCCAGTGTTTGCTCCGCAGTGCTGGTGCCTCCCCAGGGACACCTGGGGCTTGGTGCACACCCGCAGCCATCAGTGCCCAGCCGGGGCTCAGCAGAGGGGATGGGGCCAGGATGAGCCCTCTCCTCCCTCACAGCAGCTACAACCACCCGGGGCTCCCCACAGCTCCCCCAGGCCCCAGCCTGTGCCTGGCCGGGAGCGAGCAGCTCCCTGCAGTAGCCCTGGGCCTTTGCCAGGACTTGGACCTTCGGGCAGGGTCTCATTAGCCACGAGGCTGATTAACACCTGCTCCCATGGGAGGGCTCCGGCAGCAGGACAGCGCGGCAAGACCCGAGGCTCCTGGGTGGGCAGCTCCTTTGGGCTGGGTTTTCCCCTTCTTTTTGCTCCTGTCCTGAACTGGAGCTCGTCTGGGAGGTGTTTGACGAGCCACCCATCCACACGTCGCCTACCTCGCCGAAGGGGCCAACCGCTATTTCCCCTCCTGGAGGCCCCCCCACACCCCTCGCCTCGTGCTGCCTGTGTCTGCGCGCGGCTGCTTGGCTTGCGGTGCCTCTTCAGGGTCAGCGCCGAATTAACGTGGCACGTTTCTATTAAGGTAATTAATTAGAGAGGCTGCGTAGCGAACCACATCGGGCACTCACCTGGGGCTCAGTGTGGGTGTCTCAGTGGGAGGCAGCGGCTGCTCACCTGGGAAGGAAAGTCCCTCCCAGGGGGGCTGGGGGACTGTGCAGAGCTGGGGCCTCCCCTGCGGGTCTCCAGGAACCTGCTACCTGCACACCTACAGAGTTCTGAGATGTATATAACATAATCTGGATATGTGCTGCATACAAGACATTAATATTATTCTTTAGCAATAAATATTTTACATACACACCGAGTAAGCAGGAGCGTATGCTACATGGTGTGACCAGCAAGAGGATGTTGCTGGTACCTGCCCTCTACCTGCACGTCCCCCCTCCGCACTCTCCCGTCCTGGCCCTGGCAGTGACCAGGGACACGTCCCTGTGGCAGGAGCAGCGCGACGCCCCCCATAAACTGCCCTCGGGGCAGAGAGAGAGGGGGGGGGCTTCTCGCTGTGACTTGGTGTGGCTAAAGCTCCGCTGGATTTTACCACGTTATTCACATCTCCTGGGATTCGGTTCACGGTGCCTCAGGCCAGCGTCTGGTTTTCCTGTTATTTTTTTTTTTTTTCCCCCCTCCTCCCTCTTGCATATATTATCAGCACTGAAGGACCGAGCCCTGGGACAGTCACGGGACACACACACACATAGAGCTACGATGAGCAACACACATATATATATTTATCTGTATGCACACACGTAGGTTTGCGTGTGAATGCCTTGTGACCGCAAGGCACTCGAGCCTGGCTCTGTCCTTGCCCTCCTCGTCCTCCCCAGGCACCAGCTGCGAGCAGCGCGGGCTCGGCACAATTCTTTGTGAGTTGTCCCCACTAATGGAAGAGGAACTGGGCGGCCGCGTGTGGACGGGCGGGCTGGGAAGTGCCGTGTGTTGGGTGCAACTTGGGCCGCCTCATTAAAGTGGACAGTAAAAAAGATGGGGGGAAAACGGGAGGAAAAAGAAAGGAAGGAGGAAAAAAGAAAAGAATGGAGAAGAAAAAACTCTTGAAAAGAGTTCAGAAATGATGCCCTGGCCCTGCTGGGTGCCCGCCCTTGCAGGGGCGCTGGGGGAGCTGAGCTGGCCCCACGCCCCGGCGTCCCAGGCACCGTGTGGCTCTCGCCGGGATGCTCCCGAGAGGGTTTGTCGTCCCTGCCAGCACAAATCCTGCCCACGGCGGCTCGTCAGGCCCCAGAGCTTCGCCCAGGGCAGCGCAGGGTGCCTGGCCAGGGGCTGCCATGGTGGGGTGAGCAGCGCCGCAGCAGCCCGATGCCGAGAGCCCGCTCACGCTCATTCTTAAAACAAAGAAACATCCCAAAAGCAAAAAAAAAAAAACCTCCCAGCAAGTGTTAGGAAAGGAAAAAAAAACCCCAAGCATGGCTTTTCTGAGCTGCCGGGGGAGCAGAAGCTGCGTTTGGGAGCAGGCTGGGAGGGGATCCAAGTGCCCCCTGCTCTGCTCCTCCTGCAGTTGCAGCTCCGCCACCGAGCGCCGGCTCCCAGCCGTGCCCACTTCACTCCACTGGGCACAATGGGTCACTTTTTTCAGCATGTATCACATCAAGCAGAAAGTATAACCCCTGTCCTGTCGCATTAGCAACGCAATTAGCGGCCATATTAGCTGCTGCATCAGCAGTTTTCCCTCAATCTTTTCATGCGGTTTGACCTTGAATCAACAGAGCCTATAATTAGAAGGATTCCACTTACATGTTATTTTTTAAACTTAAAGTTCCCTGTTGTGACCTCGGAGAATATCCTTAATTATGCTTTGGCGCTGTGCCAAGCCCATGATGTATTGAATAAGACTATTTACCACCATCACCCCTCCTCCAGGTTTGCTTCGGAGCGAGTGTTTATCAACTGTTCCATGCGCTCGGGCGTTTGAGATCGACGAACTTTTAATCCCCTTCAGTGGGTTTCTCTAGTTACCGCTCCTCCAGTCACACTTTGACAAGTTGAATATTCACACCTTATTTTAAAATGTACATATACTATATATAATATTTTCAGGCCCACCAATAAATGGAATTACCAGGAATCTGGCCAAGGCCCCAGCAAAGGTCCGCGCTGCCCTCGCACGTGGTGCCAGGATGCTCCGGAGCTCAGCACGGGCAGGGGCCGGGCAGGGGCCGTGCAGGCAGGGAGGCTCAGCCCCCTTCCCGGGGGCTCAGCCCCACGGCTCCTCTGCCCACGGCCAAGGAGAAAGCAGCACGTTGTGGGCTGTCCCAGAGGCAAACGCAAAGTCAAGAGTGCTCGAGCTGGGAAATCGTAAAGGACAAAGCTGTAAAAATGGCATTTAATGGCATCTTTTCCAAACCAGTCTGAAATGCCATCATTTTATGGGGATAGCGTGAACAAAACAAAAATCACAAATTTCAACCTCATGCTGAGTTGTACCCAGATTTCCTGGAAGAACTGCAAAATAAGACAGCGGGCGCGAGGGGGGCTGCCCGTCTCCCTGCAGCTCAGCCCCAACCCCTGAACCCCCTGAACGGGCCAGGGGAGATGCAGGAACCCCACAATGAAATGGATTCGGGTTTTGTATCGCTCATTTCACAGATACTTTTGATGTAAATCATTTCGTAAATGCAATAGGACAGATCGGATTTGGGGTGGAACGTGAAGACAGCCAGGAGCCGACGGACTCTGCCGTGAAGCGCGTGGGAGCCCCGGAGCTGGTACCGCAGCCATAAAGCAATTATTTTATCTTAATATCTGCTGTATCTCCTTAGAGCATCTTTTCCTAATTGTTACACAAATAAATGCAGCCATCCTAAATCCCGTTCCTGTGTTGCCTCTGACCCCAACCTGCGGCCGTCTAGCTTGGGAAGTACCAAAGTGAAATTTGTACAAGCCTTTGTTTTAATTGCAAACAATTCAAAGAAATCATTCCCTGCTGGGAAGTTGGCCTTTTAATGCTGCTATTAAATGAAATTTTATTATAGCACGAATCTCGCCCTGCTATTCAATGGGGGTAAAGGCGTGAGCTGTGTTAAGGAGCAGAACTCAGCAGTTTTAGCTACTGACGGTTGGAGGATACGCTGCTTTTTAAAAACTGAACTGGCCTCCTGGCAGGAAAGGAATTTTATGGCAGTGGTTTTTGGTCTGGGGCTGTGAGACTTTCTGCATACCAAGTGCAACGTCTTTACCACCCACCCACAGCCCAGCGGAGGCATTTTTCAGTGCTGCTCATTTAGGAAATACTTTTTCCCAAGTTCGGTTAAATTCCGCTTTTGGAAAGCCAAGACCCTGTCCCGCAGGGTCCCGCCCCAGCAGCCCGAGGGCAGTTTGACCCCTCAGTGTGGATTCCCGCGCCCCGGCCCGGCATCGCTGCCCGAGGCTGTCGGGGCTCTGCCCGCCCTGTGCACATCGCCCAAAACCCCCCAAAATAGTAATAATAATAAAAAAAACAGAGCAATGACATCGTTCCAAGTACCCCACCATCAACGAGGGGCAGCCCCATGCAGGCAGAGCCCCAGCACCACCCCAGCAGCTGCGGCCCCACCGGGGCTGTGGCGGGACGGGCCCAAAATCAGGAGGTGCAATGACACCAGAGCGGGTGCGAAGGCACCACGTGTGGAAACACCAAGATTCACCACGTGAACACCCAACGCTTTGTGCTCTATTTTGTATTTTCCTTCTACCACTAAACTTTTTGGCGTCAGCACCTGCCCTGGTAAAGAGCTTTTATCAGCATTCTGACAAGTATCAAATGGGTAAGAACAAAACAGATTCTAAATCAATTCTGATTTTTGTTTCTAAATGCCCTTTGTGCTGTTCACCAGCTCAGCCACCCCGGCAGCTTTCGGCCTCTCTGACGTGTGCTCGAGTCCGTTTGCTGGGGTGCACAGACCTGAGTTTGATCTGATTACAAAACTGTGGCGCCGATTCCCCTCCAGAAAAGGGACGTTACGGACGCAGCAGCAAACCCAGCGAGGTCTGGGAAAGGCAAGGACTGATCCTCCATTGAACTGTTAAACCTGACCTTGACTGTCAGGAATTCTCCCACTCTGGAACTGAACTACAGCAGCAATTCGCTTTAGTGGAATTCCCGCAGATGAGGCGAACGACGAGAGCAACGTGAATGAACGGGCTCGGCTGTCAGACCCAATCCCTTCCAGGTACTCAGCAAGAACTCTACAAAACCATTTGGAGCCATTTAATGAAAAAAGCAGAATTTTATTATATGGTTTCTGTCCATTATTCGGCATTGCTGTAAATGGCTCACATTTACTGCAACTTCTGTACAGATGTGTGGCTTTGTATTACCAGAACAGCAAATTTAAATGAAAAAATAAATGTTCAACAATTCCACACAAGCTTTTACAGTCCAACATTTCACTGAGTAGGTGAAAACTACAGACTTGTTACTACAGAATTATTCAGCATGAATAAAAAACTACAACTTTTATTTTTAAACAGGAGTCACTGGTTTAATTTTTTTTTATGCTGTTTAAAATTACTGTGATAAAAATAATGATTTTTTAATAATGCCATACACCGGTATGATATAGGATTTGTCCCCAGTATATATCTTTTGTTTAATATACAAAATAGAATAATGACACATCGCTGACTCTATGCTGTTATGCAAGTTAGTTTGGAGGTGGGGGATATTTTCATACACACAGCCTTTCATCGGAAAACGAGTGCCTCGTGCTGGTCGAGAGGCCCCGATCCTTCCCTGGAAATTTGGTTCCTATGTAACATCGATGGCTCAGCAACACCTGGTTGCAGACTGGGCTAAGGATGGAGCTGAACTAGTACAGGATAGATACAATCTTTAGAAAAACCTCCCTCCAAGGTTTGACCCTGAAGTCCCCACTCGCTGCAGTTCGACTGCGGGAAACAGGATTGAGCTGATGGTCATCCAGGCACTTCCTCCCGTTTTCTACCTTTCCCGGTGAAAACGGCGAGCTCGTTTTTCGGCTTCGGTTGGCACCTCTGCCCAGCCCCCCCCGCTGCCCAGCTCCTACCCCCCAGCTCGCCCCCGCTCCCCTCCCAGCGGCGGGGCCCGGGCTGGCGGCGGCGAGCGGCCGGCCCTCGGCCCTCGCTCGGAGACGTGCACTTTGTGATAAGGCACTGAAGAGACAAAGTCAGAATTCTCCCTGCTTTATCCAGAGTGCAGATACTACCCACTGCTACAAGGACTACGGATACACACAACATGGACTCCTCACTCCCTACGAAAGCACTACACATTCTTAATTGTGAAGTTCAAAACTCAACAGCACGTACAGGACGATTGCTTTCTTCTAACATCACGGTCTCTTTTTTTTTTTTTTCCTTAAATCCATAAACTAAAAATGAATATACAGGCATATAGACAAAAAGGGGGTAGAGAGCCTCTCTTCTCCTACGGTATCAGTCCTCTCAGGGTGGTGATAATTTGTTCGCGTTCACTGTAGTTACTTTTCTGCTGGCAAAAAAAAAGAAAGTTTTGTATCTTTGTGTATACAAACACACAGACGCTTGCCCACGCGCACCCACACGCACGCACCCGCCCTGTCACGCAAGCTCAGATTGAGGTACCTGGGGATGCAATTTTTAAAAACATTCGCTAAAGTCAAAACAGTTTTCTTTTAAGTGAAGAGCCCACCTGGAACCACAGAGTATGAAACTCCTATCTGTATCTCAAACGGGTCGCATCAATATTGAGTTGGGTTCAAAGTTATCATTAAAATACTGAACTTTACCTTAACTGTTACAAAATGTACATGTTCTTTACAGATCAAAGAGAAGAGCATGATTACTTTTTTTTTATTAAAGATGATATTTTACTCCAAAGTACTGAATATAATATCTTTTTTCTTAATAGGTATAACATTCAAAAAGAGATTTAAGAAAGGATGAAAATTTAGTTTCCCATTTCACTTGGAAACAAACTTTTGCTGAACAATAGAAACGCACTAGTGTATCGTGAACAACCTACGCTCGGTATTTACATATTGCTGGTACCTGTATGCCTATTATTGCCAAATTTTTGCTGTGGCAGGCGAGGCTGTATATGAAATTAACCCCGTGTGTTCCAAGCCGCACGCGTGCCTGCGCACACGCGTCTTTCCCGTTTACATTTTTTGCAGCGGAGTCCGGCTGAGCGACGGCTCGCGAATGGTGACCGGCCATACAGATAGGAGTATTCCATCCAAGCTCCAACTCGCCTTTTTACACAGTGATTCGATAAACTGAAAACCCACCCTCAAAGCACCCACTGAACACAGGTTTTCCTTTCCAAACAGAGAACTTCTTTGGATACTAAACACCGATGCCGTCAGCACTACCTCCAGACAAACCACAACTTGTACGGGTTACCATTCAGCATATTTGTGACCCCTACAAAAAATATAATTACATGTATCATGATAAAGCGATCTGTCATCTAAAAATCATCCTTATTATACACTATACAAGCTATTTTACAATCATTTAATAAATTGCTTTTAAAGCTGCAGTAGCCCTTCCCTTCTTTTCTCGGATCAGCGAATATACCGATTATACATATTTGAAACTATAACTAAATATAAAAATATATTAGGTTTTGTATTTTATCAGATGATCTTCTTTTCTATTACACAAATAATCTGGCCACTTTGCGTAAAAATCAAATTTTAGAGTGGCTTAGTAAATATTTAAATTTTGAGATACAGAAAATTGTTAAGGTGCACGTAGAAAAGGCTACTACAGCTTCTAAACGTTTTAAAATATAGTTATTGATGGCAACGAGGAGAAATCCACAAGACCTATGGGGGTTCCATGGCACGCCAGTAATCCGTATGAAGGGACGCAGCCTTACAAAGACAGAGAGTTTGACGTACGACTCTAAGACCACAAAATCAGTAGCGGAGCTTTCCTGCTCTCCAGGAAAGGGGGTGAGCGAGCCGGTGGCAGGTGGAGATGGGCAGAGGGGCTCTGAGCACACGGAGTCTGTACATCCGGAGCGACGGGCGGGCGGCGCGGCCGCCCCACCCTGCTCTGCTCCGCGGCGCGGCCGGCCGGCGGGGGGGGACGGGGCGTCGCGCCGAAGGAGAGATCTCGAGAATCGATACAAGAAACGGAACAAAACCAAACCGCTGGGCGTAATTACATGTCTGCCTCTTAAGTCAATGGTATTTTTCCATATATACTTGTATGATGATCGATTTAAGTGTATAGAAAATGTGAGTTTCTCCACACAGAAGTAAACTTTTCTTAAGCTATGCATATTTTCCTGAAAATTTCCTGATGGGCAGTCAGGACTGATCTTCTTGGCATCAATGCAGCCCATGACTCTTATAGTTATGGCTGTTGCATTATATGCAAAAATCAGGCTTTTTTTTTTTTTCAATATATAAAATAACCTGCTCATTTACATCCAGTTAGGACTGGGTTAATTTTCTTTGAATCTGCATATCCAACACTTTTGCACATATACCAAAAGTATTTGTTTCATTCGCATCTATTTAAATTAGATTTGAGAGTGTTCTCCCACCCACCTCGGCCCTTAAAAAATGTCAAACTTTTATGGTCACTTTGACAAGTTCAAAGCTATTAGGTTAGAAAAGCCCAACCCATTTGCACACGCATATACTCAAGGATTACTGTCTAGAGGTCATTTAGGAAAGCTACGAGCTGCCCCACCTTAAAAAACCAGCTGTACAATAGGCATCTTGAAGTATTACAAAAAAATTATGTAAGAAAAAATGAACAAGCCTAGTTCACGGTATATAAAGTTAAAGGAAATTGCTAAAACCAGACAGTAATAGCTATAAAAGGCACAACTTCCCTTTTCTGATATACACTTGTAAACTTTCTTCAGGTTACATGCATAAACCAAAATGCTACCTTAACTTTAAAAAAAAAAAATCCAGAACACTTTACCAAAAAAAAAAAAAAAAAAAATAAAGCCTAGGAAATTGTCTCCAGCCAACTGCAGAAATTAATTAGCAGAATGTTCGTGTAACAGCCTCAGATCTTGTCACTGGTGGTTTTGATGCATCCATGGATGTTGCACGAGGGGAGAGATAATTTCTGACAAGCAAGATTTATTTTCCTTTCCTTTCTCCCCAATTATTTACCAAATGTGAGAAATCCGCTGCTTCTATAGCCTAAATCTTGGCCCTCTGTAAACCACATGTAGTGCATAATTACAAAAGGAACACCGCTGAAAGGACAAAATTAACAAGTTCTGTAGGTTTTTTCTTTACAAAAAAAAGCTATCATTTGATGTTTTCTTAAGGCAACCCTTTTGTATTAAGGCAGTCACTTTTGATGAAATAAGAGCTTCTTGATATTTCCATTTGAATATTTTGGTATCTGATTGCTGATGATTTCTGCCAACATTTCTGGGAACTCAATACTCATGGATTTATCCAAAAATGTCTGGAAGCAAAAGCTCAGAAGATTTTCAACCACCTACAAGTGATAAAGCAAAGAATTACTTTCACACGAATACATACAGAAGAACTATTAACCTACATCCTTCCTTCTTCCTAACTTCCGCAGCCAGGCCCGGGCCAGCCCCCAGCCGAACACACCTCCCAGGCGCTCGGGTAACGCTTGGGGCGCGGGGCAGACACGCGTTATCCTCGTTTTAATTAGTAAGTCTTGCAAATGGCATTCTAATATAAAACAAGGGAGCAGATCGTGCAAGTTCTTTACAAATACCGAAGAGATTCTGTATCAATTCCCATTCTAGCATATAAATATCATACATATGGATAAGCTTCATAAGATCTTTCCAAGTGCTTGGTACGCTATCAAGAAAAAAATATTTTTTGAGGTCTCAGAGTTTCCCTTGCCTTATCCAGCTTAAAGACTACTTGGACTGCTTTGCACTATATGCACAATTTAGAGTGCATACCGCAAAAGGAGACAGCCTGAATTCTGAAATTCCTTGCAAAATTAGACTGCTACTAATACTAAAAATAGCACTGATGCATTATTTTAACACAGTTTCAAACAATTCTCTAGATTCTTAAGTAGTTTGTCTCTGAGATAATACGGTTTTTAAACTTCACATCTCTGCTACTACTGCAAAATCATTTACAATTTCCGAGTCCCCCCATTTTAAAGCAACATCATTTAAAAAACTAAACAGACTGAAAATTATATTAATTATAAAAATAATTGCTGCAGAGTCCACTGCAAAAGTCGTCTAAAGGCACCACGTTCATCTCCTTCAATTAGCCTTTGGTTAGACATAGGGGAGCGTGACCGCCACCTCCACCCCGCCCTGCCCCAACATTTATCCCTTTAAATAAAAGGATCGAGGAGATTACTGTCATATCCCAACCTCATTTATCTGGAACATCTGCAGCATTCCTTTAAGAACTTACATCATGCATAGAGTCCAACAGTTTAGTCAGTTGATAAAATCGCTGCCAGTTCTGGCTCGAGTTCCCTTCTCTCTTCACTATGGCCTTTCCCAGCTCTTTAATGTACGTCATACGAATTTCTTCAAACAAAGATTGACTCTTCAGGCCTTCCTTAGGAACTGTAACATTGATACGAACCTTTAAGACATTATACATCTATGAATTGTGTTATTATTTAAGTTCCATTACATTAGTTACACAAAAATGACCAAAAGAAAAAGGACTTGGACTTAATGGAATGACAGCTGAGAGAGAAAGAAAGAGAGCAGAAACTGAGAGGGATGACTAGGTGAACAAATAGCATAGGACTGCTGGCAAAATAAAAATAAAAAACCCCAAAGGTAACCCGGCAAGAAACAGGGGGAAGGGAACCGGACTGTGGAGGCAACAACACTAAGCCCTGGAGGTGCCCTGAAGAACCACCACCAGGGCTGGAGCTCCTGTGCTCCCAGTGTCTGGGGAAATGTGACATTGGAAAGATTCCACAGAAATTCCGTGTGCCGAGGGAAGAGCAAGGGTAGGATCACAGGAAGGCCTGGCTTGGGAAGGATCTTGAAAGATCATCTAGTTCCAAGCCCAACATGGATCAAATAACGCATCTAGGCAAGGCAGTAACAGAGTCTGGACGACAAACTGACTGCCCATGCCAGGGAGGACTCGGGGCTTGGGCAGAGCTTCTTGGAATAGGGACGGGACATGGAGATAGCACCGGACAGACGAGGAGCTGCGGGGTACAAACCCAAGGCGTGGGGACCGAGGCCTCTATTCAGCCTCAAATCCATGTTAAATCCCTGTGCCTCCGTTCTCTCCTGCTAGGATGGTCCTTCTAAAGGCCAAGGACTAGCAAATCAGGACAGACCAAGCACGAGGACTCCAGTGGTCCTTAAGATGTTTGATCTGAAACCTTTGACTACCTTGGTGAACGGAAAGAGCTGAAGATACAGAAGAGAGCTGAGACAAAGCTGACTGAAAGCACAGAGGAAAGAGGCCACTAAAGCACATTCCCTTGCTTAAAAAATCCAACCCTCTCTACACTGTCAGCATCTGAGAGATGCTGGAGTCAAGTATCTTGCCTGCCTTGCCTACACAGGAGATGACAGCATATCAACTGCTGCTTCAGCAATTTACATGGAAAAGGTCTGTGAGCTACGTCTATGTGCGAGCTGCGTGTCTAGACCTGCGTGGGATTCCTGTTTTACTCCTCCTCCTCTTCTCTTGGAAAACTTACACAGAAACACAATAAACATAAATTAAGATTGTGAAGTTGCAGCTTAAAAAGCTATACAAGTTTCAGCCATTCAACTTTCAGAAGTTCCACAACGTGCCCCTTACACAATGTGTGTACTCAGAAAGAAATGTGAAATGTGAAAATATATTGTCTTTCACTGTAAATATAAGAAAGAGGCCTTCTGCTGGTTAACTCCAGTGCTTGCCATACGTCACTCGTCAACGGGCTTAATTCTACGAGTGTTGCCTCTTCACCATTTCTGCCATGGAAACTCCTTTAAGGAAATTTCCAATTCCTGTAAGGAAAGTTGGCCTACACCACATCCAAAACACTTGAGGAATTTTCGGGAGAGATTTCAGAAACTACTTTAAATCTGCAGTTTTGGGGAAGTTTCAAGTTCCTACAAAGCCCACGTCAGCGTGGAGCTGAAAGTTTCCTCTGAAAAGAGCCCTTGTCCCAGTTCTGGGCTTGGCAGGCGAGGCTGGGCTGGCCCTTGCCAGGCTGCTGAGGTGATGGGCCCGGGGAGGAACCGGCAACGGCAGCGTCCAGCGCCCGACACCTCTCCTGCCCGCGCCCTCCCCCGGGGCTTCGCAGGGCCTCAGCACGGGGCTACGAGACCCTCCTGCTGCCCAGTGGGGAAAAGCCCAAAGCTACTGAGTTCTCATTTGTTTAGAAGAATTAATGCTGTTATTCCCCGGAAATATTGAAGATAAGGAATGTTCAAGCCCTCGATGTAACAAACTGTCTACAATTTTTAATAAACTGTCAAAAATGTTTAAAACTATGCATTTTCAATCATGTAGAAGTACTACGCTGAAAAATCTTTACTGGCATTGCTGCTCTTACTGATACTTTTAAAGCATACTAGTGTACCTGTCACTACACTGAACCAAAAATAACCTCCTGTCAAGCAGAAGCAGCAAAGGCTTCGGGAAAACCACAGTCGCTGCCTGAGACGCAGCTTTCCAGGTCCTGCGGGCCCGCAGGCATCGCTGTGAGGGGATTGCTCCAGGACAGACCGAGCGGTGCCAGGCGAGGTGCCCGCTCACGCTGACACACACACACACACACGGACGCTCTTTGTTACTGAGAATCCCTGGGTTGCAACAGAGGCAGGGCTACAACTGAGCTTCCTCAGGCAGCAACGGCCCCACCGGGCACGAAGAGAAAATACCTGCACACCAGTGAGTGTGAACACACGTTGAAAACAGCCCCGTAAGTGTGGCATATTGGTGTATTTCTGTATGGTCTAGAAAGGACTATTTTGACACTGACATTTCATGCAGTACAGACCACAGAATTTTACTAAGCCGTGACTTGTTTTAACTACAGCATATCTTGTCAAAAGACATAAAAACCGTCATGTAGTATATTAGATCTTTGATAGATTAGATAGATTTATCTAATGTACCAAAGCTATCTCATGATATCGATTGTAATCTACCATATACTTTTCAGATGCAAATGCAAAAAGCTGTAATTGTATTTAACAATTTTGAAATAAATTCTGGGGGAGTTTGTTAACTTTTCTGGGGGGAAACTGCTTCACTGGATCAGAACTTCCTCACAGGTGGTGGCAGATTTTTTGTTTTGGTTATGTTGATGTTTTGCTTGGGTTTTTTGTTTGTTTGTTTGAGTGTTTTAGTTTTGGGGTGGTTTTTTTGTTTTTTGTTTTTTTTTTTTTTTTTTTTTTTTTTTAAGTATTTTATGGGCATGAAGTTCACAGCTTTGGCGGTTTCTCTGTGTTCTGAACTCCTCAGCCAGTTTGTGATTTATGTATTTTCGAAGAATTTCAAATTGCAATTTTGAGTTAGGCCCCTCTGTTGGACTTGGGAAGTTTTGAACACAATCCATAATATCTTCGCACGAATGTACTGTATTTGCTAAAAGCAGAATTGCCTTCACTAACCCCGCATGATCAGGTGCCAAGCAGAACATTTTGACTTGTATTTGCTATCAGATACCTAAACACAATTTTAAACTACACATGCACGCTTGTAACACTGGCAAGTCAAACTTACATTGTTCACATAGGTATTTAACTGTTCACCTACTTGTAGAGAGGAGAAGCAACGTTTTCATGCAGAGATACTCTTCATATGAGACTTGAAGCCGTGATAGCTCTCGGGCAACCATAAGCATATGTTTGCATTGTTCATACATACAGGGTAGGTTCATTCTCTGCCTGAGAAATAAGAGCATAAAAGTTAGTTCAATGTCTGCCTATCTAAAAATTCTAAACCTAAGTCTCTCCACGCTTCATTCAAGAGCAGCGGGGGCCGTAGAGGCAGATGACAAGTGAGTTCATGATCTATCTTGCAGCAAAACAATCGCTGGTTTTCTCCAGTGAAGCTGTTCAGGGCGATTGCCTTCGTCACGGCATGTAAACACTGGCCTAGAACTGCAGCCCGCGGGGAGCGCGACGTACGAGATCCCCGGGTCACAAAGGAGGCCGGTCTCTGCCAAGGACCCATCAGTGAGCTGTTATCAACAGACAACACCCAACAGCTCCTCACAAAGCTGACAGAAAAATCAAGTTCAGACACTGTGTAACAAACTTCCTCAAGTCTGGCAGTCCCAAAGTATTTAATCCGTATAAAGAACCACAGAGGTATATTATACTATGAGATGAGATTTCTCCGAGGCTTTGAAAAATTCACCAAAATTTACTGTATATTTGCTCACTAGTGACCGCATCAACTGGCCATAACTGCTCAATTTTCAAAGTGACTTCATACTTCTTGTACTCCTTTTACTTCTTAAAAAGATGCCTAGTATTGCAATTAAATTTTGTTACCTTTGAAATAATACAAGAATTATATTATAAATACAAGAAGCCTCAATAATAAGGTTTCTAACCATAAATGGAAAGACATATTGACAACCACAGGAAAATCTTGGAAAGCACTTACTTGGAATCAGAATGACAAACATGTATTTATAAATTTTTTTCCTTTTATTTTTTCTATTTTAATGAAGCCCTGCATCAGGACAGGAACTCCTCCTTTTATTTAGTACCTCACCTGCCACAACAATCCTCTTTACATGTGCTTTTACAGCTGGTTACTGTGAATACTGCAGGATTACAGTTTTGGGTGGGAAATAAACAAGAACAGATTCGTTCTGAAGAGTGTAAGAGAGATTCATGCTTTTCCCATGTAAACTGTTGTAGAGAAAAAGACAGGCAAAATAGTACATTTCAAATGCAATGACTACATCACCTCTCTACAGCAATGCCAGCAATTTATTTTTCATTAATGATGTGTCATCTTTTCTAAGGCATTACCTATTCAGCATTATAATCTAAACAAAGACACAGATAAAATTGAATCCCAGTATAAGTTAAGATCTGGTTATGAAACTACACCAACCTCTCTAAAGCTACTATCACTTTCCAGTTCTCCCTTTCTTAGCCCTGCAAGAGAATTATCTAATGAACCCTCATGAGCACCCTAAGAAACCCCAAGTGAAGGCAAGAAGACACACCTTCCTCAAGGTGCAAAAATTCCTGAGAACAACAGGAATTCAGATGGGTTTTGAAAGACGGAAAGAAATACAAGCTATTGAAACTGTATTAAAAGCAAATTAAGTACAAGCCCATGATTTCCAAAGGCATGTGGCCGGACAACTCCTGCACTGAGAGGACTGTCCACAAATGGTACCTACAGCCACAGGAGTGCAGGCACATACAGCAACCCAGAAACACCGGGGTGATGTTGGACGTCAGTAATCGAGGAGTAACAGTGAGAGTACAGAGTGCACTTGAGGTTAAGCTGCATGAAACAGGAGTAAGTGTAAGATGTTCAGTTGTAGGATGTTTCTCAGGGCACTTGACACAAAGCCACTATTTGGCCATTTGGCAAATTTTCTCCTGACCCCTCTGGGTTGTATCAAAGGGCATCTTACATATTTCAAATTGAGTAATTGAAACCCATTCTGTGACAAGGCTCAGCAGTTTTCCTCATGTAAAACTATTACCATTTCTGGGCAAAAGGTTAAAATAAACATTATGAAATGGGTCAGCCTGTCATTTACTTCTGTCTGCTGTAAATGCAATCACATCCGCGAGTCTGAGAATCCACACGAAGGTTTTCGGTAAGGCCAAGGCTACGCAGATTGCGGTTCTCAAAAACCGAGAGTAAAGCACAGCCCCGCTCCCTTCAGAGGAGCCCGAGCGCCGGGGTGAGCTCCGCACCGTGCCCGGGGCGGGGCTGGGCCCCATCTGAGCAAGAGGGAAGCTGATTCACTGCACAGCCCGTGGTGCTGGCGAAGGGTCTGGAAGAGGTCCCAGACATTCCCCCGCCCATCTCCTGGCCAGAGCGCACCAGATGATCCCAGCTGCCGCGGGGGCTTCGGGCTCCCGCCTGACTCCCTGCTCCGTGTCACAGGTCCCCCTCCCTACAGAGGGAATTTAGCAACTTGGGAACTAATTCACCCACACACAAACCAGATGGAATACTTAAACTAGGTGTACAGCTAATTAAAATAGGTATTATACTTAGGGATGACATCACATGTGATTCCTTCTTAGCAGAAACTATCTACAGAACCGTAGTGACTTTGTGGAGTCTTCAAGTCAAGCTCTGGTGATGGCCAGGGCTGGTAGTCCCAGGGAAGCTGAAAGGTCTGGCAGCTGCCTGCACCCCCCAAGAGTTGGGGAGCAGCTGCCGCTGGAGGCAGAGCCGGCGCCGAGGCCCAGGGGAGCACCTGGGAGCACCCCGGCAACACGGGGCAGGTCGCGGCACTTCAGTGCTTTTGCAATTATCGCCATTCATATAAATTGAGACTTGAACTGAGACTAACAGCATTTTATCACTTTTGAAGCGATCCTGCTTCAGTGATTGTAAATCTAATCCCATTTGAATCGCCTTCTTGTTCTGTAAGTGTCTAATATTCCTCTGCCTTTGTAACCAGCTACCTCAGAAACGAACACGCGACGGGCATTAGCGGCAAGTTTGAGCTCGATGACAGCCCATGTCATGTACACGGGATGTACATGGGCTTTCTGTGTGGGATGCATGTTGATGATAAAAGCATGTGATGATTTTCAACACTGCTGTGAGTCATTCAGTTCAGCTAAGTCTATAAAAGAATAAAATCAGTAAACAAGATGTTGGCATTCTGAAAAACAGATGATACCGACTCCACAGAACCAGTTGCAAAAGAGTGTTCAGAAAAAATTCTGGGAATAAGAGAACAGATAAAACATTGCTTTTAAAACTGTAATTGCCTGTTATTTTCTTTCCATTCAAGTATCAGCAATACAGTCATTCTGTACAGCATACAATAATACTGTAAGGAGACATGAGCCCAAGGAGTTGAGCTCAAACCTAAGAAGAGCAAAGAGCTAAGACGATGAGCATGCAGAGTCCAAAAAACCTGGAACTTCCAAGAACTTATTTCTAAAGCTAGGCAGCAATTAACTGGCCTTTGCTACTTGATGAACACTGCTGTGCAATAGTTACTGTTGCTCACTGTAAGTTCATGTACACTGTGAGGTAACCAGAGGCCTAAAGCTGATACAGTAACAGGGCCAGTTCCAACAAAAGCAGGTTTTGAACCATAAATAGTGGAAACAGTTATACAAGACTACAAATCACAAGTTTATACAATCTCCAAATACTAAATGATGGTCTGAAGCCTAAGATTTATTAAGCTGCCAAACCTGTCAACAACTTGAATTGAGGGCTTTTTGTGTGTGTGTATATATATAAAAGGATACATATATTATGTATGAAATTGCCAGCTGATACAGACATAACTCTAAAAAAAAAAGTAATTCTTGTTTTGAAATGTAAAATGATGAGCTTACTAAATAGTCACACACTAATTCATTAAAGCATATTATTTCTACCCAGAAATGAAGTATAGAAATGTAAATCTAAAATTTCTCCAAAGCCTTAAAATAACTTGAATTACATTTTTGCCCCTCCCTTGATGAGGAGCTGACTAGGACTCCCCTCTCCCCCTGGCCTGCCTGGAGATGAAAACCTGCCCACAGCTGCTCTGTAGCTTTTCCCTGTGCAGGATCAGCTGGGGCAGCAAATACCAGTTTTACACACTAGAGGACTAAGGTGGGCCCATGCGGTGGCAGCTCTTCTGCTGACTGAGGTGGGAACATCCAAGAGCTCACCGACCGACCGTCGGCGACCGACCGTCGGGGAGCACCGAACGCTCCCCTGCCGCCTGCCCAGCGCTACCAGCGCCTGCTCCTCAGCTCCGGAGCCCCCGGTGCCGCTGCCTCGCCGTGGGCTGAGGCGGGAGCTGGCCGAGGGGCCACCGCTAACGCCACCGCAGCGGGCGAGGGTCTGCGGCGCTGCCCGGCCAGCCCCGCTCCCCTCGTCAGCTTCTGAGGGGGACAGAGAGGAGGCGGCTGTTGTTTCGAGACCTGGATCAACTGGAACTGGCAGGAGTTCCGAAAAAATGGAAGCAGGAGGAATGCTGAAGTGACCCGTACTCTTGCAGAAATGACAGCTGGATCTTCACACTCATCTTTCCTGCTTTTTGGTTTTGTAGACAAACAAATTAAAAGCTGTACAGGTGCAGCATAAGCGTACAAAATGAAAACTGCCGTACATATTTATGGTGAACCCTTCTGCACTCAACAAATGCTATGGGAAATAATTTATTTTCATACCACAGCAACTTTATAATCCACCCTGCCCAAGCCTGTTAGATGTATGAACTTACGACTAGTATGTGATAAACATTGTTCAAATATATTGGATGATTTTATTCCCCCCCCAAATAAATGACAGGAGTAAAGACATAAAAATGGAATATTCAATAAATATTCAATTTTTAGGAGAAGACTGGTCAAATGACTAGGCTGCCATCTTAAGACTTAAAGAAGAACAGAGTTTAATTCTCTTTCCCACCACAGACTGAATCGATGATACCTGGAAAATTCAGTTATGGCGGAATCTACAACAGAACCAATGCCCAGTGGCATTGCACTACCACAGCTACAGCTACCTGAGCACTAAGCAAAACAAATCCACTGATTCCTGGGAAGCTTTTTATGCATTCACGGTAAGATATTTATAAATGCTAAGGATCTCTTAGCTGAAAACACAGCACGACAAATCTCGTAACGGGTTAGACGGGTTCTTTCTGTACAGCCCGGTTACACGCAGCTCCCTGGGGAGTGTCAACATGAGCTAGTGGATCTTGCTACTCCATGTAAGTGGTAACTACACAGGAGTAACACCGGACAGGGTTGGTGCAAGGATAAATGCACGACAGACTGATGTTGCTCCGATGTTTGGGCAGATACATGAAACTAAAGAAAGCCTTGTTAACCCCATAAAGAATTAGATCTTAAAAAAAATATTTTGCAGTTATGTCTATTTAAAACACTTAGGCTTGGAGAACCCTTCAAAGACAGAGTTTCTCTTCCTGAAGCTGAAGACACTGAATTGTACCAAATATGAGGACAAGATTTAAAGCTCAGAAATGGAGTAAAATAAATGGTTTCTAGAAACCCATAAAAAACCCAAAGAAAACTAAAATGGAAGTAATTGCACTTAGCTGTAACCATACAAGTAAGACAGCAGGAGGCACGGTATGCTCTGTTGTTCCACACCATGCCCCCCGCCCCCCCGAGCATTAGCTCTCAGCAGAGACAAACTATTACCGACTCCTCCGCAACCGCTACTCGATAACTCATCCTGCACTCACGGTCCTGAACTTCACCTGGGTTACGCTGCTGCAAGCTACACGGCATGGTGGCACAAAGGAAGTGGTTTGAGACCAACTCGAGTTTATAGTTGTAATGAAGATACACAGGAATGTGAAGAAATAATGTGATTGTAAGATGCCTGTCTGTTCCACTTCCTGATTCACACTGTACCTAGTAACACCTATACTCTTCTTATGACCCTTCTCAGGGTCCATTGTTTACAAGTAAATTAAAGGAATGTCTTTGGTGAAAAGTAGGCTAAATATATTTAAAAAATCATACTAATTAAGATTTGAATATGTGTAATTCCATATACACAGTGAGATGTTTATCACTTACAGCATAGTGTGATACATCTGATTTTGTTCGATGTTTAGACTCAAATTACACAACAGAACTGAAAGCCCATCCACGTGAGTATTTGCCACTGTTTTGTAAGGCTGAACTGACACAAGTCTGCACGAGAGGCTCACCAGAGGCTTGGAAGGTTTTGCCAACTCCACAACTTGTTTATAATGTTTTTAAGAAAAACAAGTACATCCTCAATCTAAAGGCTGTGGCTTGAAGAGATGGAAGACCTCCTGGAATTGTTGTATTCTAACACAGTATGTTTAACGACACATAATTCTGTTCTGGCTCTCCACTGAAATCATGCTTTGAAACTGCAGTTAATAGATATGAGGCCAGAACAAATTCTTAGTTACAAATGAAGAATGTTCATATAAAGAACAGACCTGTAGAAATGTCATTTGCAGATCTCAAAAATTACAAGTTTGAACAACTTATACCTCTTTAACTGCATGCATAAATCTGAAACTACTGAAGAGGAAGCCAAAAATCTGATGCAGACAGCTTCAAGTTAGCTGTAAAAATGAGTATGATCCTCGACTGCAGACAATCAAAATGAAGGTTCTGATTCTGTTATGCATGACACCTATGTCCATCTGTATTTAGTGGAATCAAGGTTTAAAATTCATGAGGAAAACTCAGCTTTTTTCCTATTATTCAGAGAACTCACTGTAACATTATTAAATATTACAATTGTTTTTAGAATTACCAAACAATGGAGTAGATTTGACTTTTAGAGGATGCTATTTTACCTGTTTATACTGGTCAATGGGTTTTAATAAATATGATCCTTACATCAAATAATGTTTTTTAGATACACTAGAAACAGGTCCAAGGTAGAGTAATAAATTAACTTTAAGAAAGAGCTTTAGGGGTGGTGGTGGGACGCAGCTGTTTGGGTGACAGATCACTAAAACGCCTATCAGAAAGCAGCACTGAATAAACCCCAGAACGGTTTTTAGGGGATATTACGTGCTGCAGTACTGCCTTTTGAAGGACATATCAAGCAGTGAGAGTGGGCACACCTGATCGTTAAAATCCAAGTGGATTTTTTTTCTTGATGTCCCTGATGTCTCTCTTGCCCGACCCAACCCTTCGGCATCAGCAGCTCCTCCCCAGCGGCGCTGCCCCTCTGGCTCTCCCTGCAGTACTGCGCTTCAGAAGCTTCTAATAACTCATGCACTGCTTTTATGTATTATTCAGTATTTGCCATGTTTAACTCGGAGGTGGCTGTATTTTATTGATGAATGGTACATAAAAAGTTACGACCAGTGAGTTTTATGGGGAACCTGTAGCACACTGGAGAAGAAATTGCAGTTCTCTCAGTCTACATATTTTATTGAAAACAAATGTCATTCTGATAAACAATTTATGTACCGAAACTGTAACTAGAATGAATCTGAGAATTAATATTTAGTCTAATAGGATTACCCTTGCATTTGTTTTTTTTTTTTTTTTTTTTTTTAAGAGTACCAACACATACTTAGCTGTAAAGCTCTGTGGTTTTGACCCACAGATAAAGCAGCAGGAGACCTCTGACTTAAAGCAAATCAGATGGTATTACACCTATTAGGGACAACATCAATTATCCTACCACATAGAGACTATTTTACTCCAGAGACATATTCTAAGAACTTTAATAAACGTAAGTACACAGATGGGCCCTCACCTGTTGTCTGCTCCTTACCTTCTTTTGAAAAATTGCCATTATAAAGAAATAATTACAGTTTATAAAAGCCTGGACAAATATTTACACTGAAAAAATAAAGGGAATAAATAAACATGAAAAAGTAGTCTGAAAAGTAAATGGCTAATCTCATTGAAAATGTAACAATTACTTTTTTTTAAACAGAGAAAAGATTTGTGAGATCTGATACTGAAGTGCAATAGGAACAAAACCATTAAGACTGTCTCACAGCATGCCAAAGGGATTAGTATTGCCTCCATTTTACAGACAGAAAAACAGATGTGAAAAAACCTTGTCACTTGTATCAATTTGTAAATTATTGTCAGTGAAACTGCAATGCTAAAAATCATGTTGATTATATGTGTCAAAGGCTGTGTAATCATATTTATTAGTTTTAGCCCCCACAAATGGACTATGTCATTTCATGAAAAAAGAAATGGCAAATCCAGAGTGAGAGCATCATATTAATGGGAAGCTGCAGATGGGTAATCTAGGTTTTGAATGGCTCTGGCCAACAGCCTCGAAGATTTACATCCACAGAATATTTTCAGCAAATAATTCAAAATACAGACAAAATGCCTCGACAGGCTTTATAAATATTCCTAGCACCACTGGAATTGCAAGACTGAAAGATCCCTGGAAAGGTCTGTTACAGACTACACAGACACTCTTCCACCTGCTTGAAGAAGTGGTTTTTTAAACTATGAGCTGAAGGACCCAATTGCTGAAATGGCTTCAAAGTAAAAGGCAGGAGAGTGTGTCAGTGCATGGGGCCTGATTCCCGAATCCACCCAGCAGGAGAGGGTTTGGATGGAGCGTTCTCTCTCCAGACTGGAGGCAGAAAGGCATAACCTAACCTCAGCTGCTACGACACCTTCGAAACAGCGTACGGAAAGTAACAGAACTATACCTATTTCTGTGCAAAAAGTTTATCCCCACTACACCTTGGATTAAGCCTTCTGCCCATCACCTCGGCAATCCTGAATTCCTGCTTTCACTCCTCCACAACACAGAATTACTGCACAACACGAATTTGAAAAATAGAAGGAAAAATTATGCAAGGTGCAAGGAAAAAGATGTCCAAATATTCTAGCAAATTCAACTTTTCTTGAAAACTGGTAACAAAGTTCAACAAGAAAATATAAATCAGACGTTTTTCCATTTGTAACCTTGTCTTTTTAGACAGATTTTAATCAGGCTCAGATATAAATGTTTAACTGATCAAAAACTCTGTGAAACTGGTAGGACTTTTATACAACAAACATACAGAACACTATGCAATTGCCAAACTTTTCACTCCATCCCAGATATATTTTTAGCTTCAACCGCGTTGGCTCTGATAAAATGAATGATTGTAATGAATGGTGCAGGAACAGTCACAATATGGAATGTTTTAGTACAAACACACCTCCCACAAAAACTTCTTGATATAAATACACTTAATATCTAAACTATCTTTCTTTCATTTGACTTATTTAAAAACTCTAAGCAATCTGCTAAAAGAAAAACAAGTTGCAAATGACAGACTGATTTGTGATCTCTGCAAGAATTTGCTACCCAGTGATTCACCTCTCAAGTGCAAAACCCAGAAATACTACGTGGAGTCTAAAATCACCCCGAGAAACCTGGAGAATGACTCATGTCTTACTTACTCATTAATAATCAGATCTGGTGCGAAGCACAGGAGATTTCCGTTTGATTGTTTATATGATCTCCATCCCAAAGCAAAAGCCATTAGGAACATCCATGAGTACTGCAGAAGGGTCATTTGGTCATCCAGATGTAAATTTCGGAAACCTGGAAGAATAACAGTGGAGGTGTGACGGTATCAGTTGCAAAAAAAAAGAAAAAACTCCCATACCTTGGAAAAGGACCATGGTTATCGTCAGTACAACTTCTGTATTATCAGTGTAATTACCACTTTAAAAAGTGTATTTGATAACAATTTCTGTATCTGTGATGACTGTAACCTGAAATAACACAAGATTTTTTACCATATTACATTAATCTGATTCAGTCAAGTATTTTAGATTAGATCTTTGGCGGAAGAAAGAAATAAATTAGAACAGTAAGAGGTTTCTTATGAGGACGTTCTTGCTGGATGAAAAAAATGCTCTTTAAAATGGGTGTAAAACTTCAATGCCATGTTCCAGCTACTACAGCTACATTCAAATACTTAGTATACCATTAAGGTGCAAAACTTTGCATATGTAGAAATTAAGCTTTTGTGACCACAGCACTCCAGTTATGTCTTCTGGACAACATGGCTACGCACGAGTTGTGAAAGGTTGGAGCAGAAAGCTCCAGTACAACTCAACCTTGAGCTGGGTTGAACGTGTAACTCTCAACCACACAAAACATACGTAACACAGAAAAATAGGCAAAAGAGAGCAATAGAAAGAGTAAGTCTGGAACTCTGCATTATACATTATATTCATACTTACACATATACATTTCAAAATAAGTTCTCAGCACCCATCTACAAAAGCGCATGCACCCTGGAGGCCCTGACAGACACGATGTCAGGGGTGTTCTGGACAGACAGAGTACCAGAGGGGTAAGTCTCAACAGGTACTACAAGTATTAAAATGGGATGTAATATGTAAAAAAAAATAAATAAATCAGAATATATGCATGTGCTTATCTGGAACTGATGGTCAGTTAGATAGATTACAACAGACAGCAGTTCCATTTAATACACACTATAATTCATTGGGCTATCTTCCAAAAATAACAGTATATTTTACTTTTTGTGAGAGCAGTCCACTAGACAATAAATGGTTTAATGTCAAATTTTGTTCTTATTCAACAACAATTGTACACTGAATTTACAAAATCTGTATTGCATTAGTTACCATCTTTAACTGCTTCTAATCTTTTAAGAACATGTAGCACGAACAGAGCCAATCAGACAATGAGGAAATGTATAGAATCTGAAAATTGGCCCCTCAAACAGTCTTACAATGCAGGCAGCTTTTAATTTGCAACACTAGTTTCTGTTAGATCCCACCTACATTTAGCAAGAAAATACTGTGCCATATTGAATCATTATTAAAGCCTGCATTCAAGTTGATTTTATTTAATTTTATTAAGCATCTGACATCTAAAGAGCTCGCAACAGTGCTGCTTCCTGAAGACGTGCCGATAGCATTCAGTAGGCTAATACATAACAAAACTCGGTATGCCTGACAGCTTCCGAAAAAGCTTCTGGCTTTGGAGACAGCAGTAACTACCATTTACTACTTCTAAAATGCAAGCAAAGTGTTTCAAAGTTACTTCAAACTTACTGGGTCAAATCTTGAAATCTTTTCTCAAACCCTCCTCAGGAAAAGGTTATTTTGAAATCCCAACTAAAGGGTTTGGCAACCAGTGCTGGCTTATTGTTAGTGTGTCTGATGGTGTACAGCCAGCAGTAGTACATACAAATTAAATACTCATGAAGAACCACCTTAGCAAACAAAAACAAGAAGATAAAAAAATGATAAGAGTAGTTCCTATTAATGTAATTATTAAAGAGAAGACTGGCATTTTCATTAAGAGCATACGTTCTAACCTGAAGGGTTTGTCTAGTTAGGGAAACTGTTCACAAGAGATTATGAACACAGAACCGCTTTATAAAAATGGTATCTAAGTTTGTGTTTGAGAGTGCCAGATGGTCTCCTAAAGCCTTGCCCCAGAAGAAAGTGTGTGCATGGGAACTTCTCCTAACACAGACCTGGGTGAATTCAGCGCAATGCCCCACCGCAGAGAAGCCTGACAGACGTACAGATCTGTCCCCATCTCTGCTGGACATACAGATTTGAGTTTACTATTCCTTCTTTCCCACTGTTAATTTATTTCTCCTCCCTCAAGAGAGACACCATTATGACTCACACATTTCATTATCAGACTTCTTGGTTTTTTTGGCAGACCTGTTGTGTGATGTTATTCTTGGGCAACACATGCATTCTGGAAGTGTTTTTGCTCGGGTTTCTGAGAACAGGTAGCTAACGGTACTGAGTAGCAGGGAAAGGGAGAAAACCACTAGTTTTTGTTCGGTCAGGAACAAACACGCCTCCAGCTTTAGTTCTGGCTCTGGCCTCTCCTGAGGACATACTGCTGAGATTGGACACTGCTTCTCCTGTAACTGCTCCCTGGGTCTTCAGGTGGGAGCCAGAAGAGCAACAAACCTTCCACACGCCCCAGGTGACAGTTTGATCACACGTGTAGCTACAGTGCTTGAGAGAAAATGAACATCCTGACTTCCACCCTGGAACTGGATGCTCAAATGCCTATTCCCAGGCAAGAAAAAAAAACTACAGATAAGATGAGGTGAGGGGTAGTAAAAAAAAAAAAAAAAAAGAACCACCCATGAATGCAGACCCAGCCAAGCCAGTACAGCAGCACCAGTGTGCAGAAGTCAAGAGAACCTCATTGATAAAAATATTCAAGAAATAATTATTGAAGAGGTGGAGCTAGAGCTAACAGAAATAGTTCTCTGGATTACTTTTAAAAACAAATCTCTATTTAACTATGAATTTTAACACTCAGTGGTCAAAGGGCTCGAGTAAAATGACCTAACTTGTAATCCTAGGAAATAAATTTTTGCATCTGTGTTTCTTCTGCTTTTCCACTCCAGATGTATCTGGGACACAAATTAGCTCGGATATTACTAAAACTTTACCCGCGAAGGCTTTGAAGGATACCAAATACAAAAACTGTGCTTTGTAACGAATGCCTTTGCCCGTTACCTGGAATCGCCTTTGCCCACTTCACTGCAGCCACGACCTGCCGCCCGCCCAGCATGTTGAGGGTGGAGAGGATGCGCCAGCTGGAGTCGGGCAGGGTGCTGTCGTAGCCTGAGTACAGCACCTCGGGCTCGATCACCTCCAGCAGCGAAACCAGCGTCGGCGTCAGCTGCGGCAGCGACGCTGGGACGATGCTCTTGTTTCCAGGCGTTTCAGAAGCCTCCCGCGTTCCCGTTGCGCTCGTCTGCTGAATTCCTTTTATCTTCTTCTTTGTTTTTCGAGCTAGGAAAGTTTTGGTGAGTCACAGGTTAGATAATGGAAAGCGACCGCACGGCTATAAAAATGTAATGGAGGAAACGCTGCTTTTGTGTTCCTGCAGTTGTAGATCAGGCAGTTGAAACTTGAAAAGCATTTTTTCATCAATTTGTAAATAATTTCACATTAATTCTAATTAAGCTGCCTGTGCAAATAAGTTTATTTTACGTTTTAATTAAACATTTATGTTAATGTTTCAAAATGGTAAATAATGTCTGCAGGCAGTACAAATAAAAGCCCTGATCCTAGAATTTCTCTTATATGCAAAATTTCAGTGAAACTTCATGTGACAGCATGACACCTGTTTGGAAATCCTTGCAGGACTGTGCACTTTATAAGTTCCTTAAAAGATTAAGCATACAGATGAAAGGAAAAAAAAAAAATGTATTTAATGGTTAAGGAGTTACTCAACCTCTTGAGCCAGGGAAAACATTTTTTGAAAATGCTGGGCAGGAGGAGATTTTTCTCTTGCCAACTCTCTTGCATATAAATCATTGCTGCGTAATTAAACCATAAAACTCATTCGCCAAATAAATAAAATATCACACAGAGATGTTAACTGTAAACTAAAAAAAGTTGGAGCAACAATTTTATTAGCATATTGTCAGTAATGGAGTCTCCTACTCGGCTTTCAGCTCTCCCGGATGCAGACTGCTACACCAAACACACTATTTAACAGAGACCAAAATGCAACCCAGTTCTGTTCCTGTGTCTCAATTAATTAATTGATTTCTGTTCTGGAACTTCTGAGATAAATCAGTAGCACATAAAAACATCGTGTAATGTGCTGTCACATTCAAAGCTTCTACTGACCTATTCAAAATCTCTGATCATCAGAAATGCACCAACTCTGGAGCTTACCAACCCAGAAAATCCCCCTCCTGACCCCACTTCTCCCACTGGCGAGGACAGACTTCAGAAACTAACTGCTAAAGATCCGAAATTCTCCACGGACCTTGTATAAACTGCAGTTTCCCAAAGGCTTATACACCGGCCACATTTGCCAAGACTGTCATGGGGGAATAGCAACAGTTATTTCCTTGGAGCAAAGGGCTTCTTGTTATTCTCAGCTAAATTTTGAAATGGCTGCTCCAAAATCCTTTCAACATTCTGGCATTTTTTGCCCCGCTGTCCTTGTTCTCAAAAGCAAAGGAACTGCTTTGACTTAAATTTACATGCACATGCCTTCAGCGTAACGCAGACACCTGGTATGGGGTATTTCCAGCCCAGAAAGTCTCGTAAAATTATAATCAAAAGAAATAGATCTGATAAGACAAAGTATTATGCAAGAATTTTTATTAGGCTATGCTACTAGACCTGACTTAGATATATAGTTGTAACTCACAAAAAAGAAGGTTGAAATAATGTATTTCTTTACAATTTCTTTTCAAATCTAAAAATACCACAAATTTAAAACCAGCTCCTTAGGGCAAATTACAGAAGATGATCCATACAGAGAAACGCAGCATGGAAATAAAAGCATCCAAGATTTTCTGTTTAAAACAAACAACTCCTCCCCTCAAAACCCCTGCAGTTTGGCATCCAGTGAGGTCTTACGGGCTTCCTATTTGACCACACACATTTCCTGCCGTCGGCAGATGGCCTGTGCGCCCGAACCACGCAGGCAGGTCGCCGTCCCGGGAGGTGGTGAAACGCTCCCACCACCACGCTGAAAACCAAACGCTGCCAGATAGACACAGAGACCATGCACTTCTAAAATGGGATTTATAATTACAAAACCCACTGCAGTCACAGAGCAGGGCAACCAATATTGCTAGAAAGAGGAAGAGATCCTTCAAAAAATTGAAATAAATTCAAAATGAAGATGACAGAAAAAAATCCATAAATTGCCAACAGTTTAACTATGAAATGCAGTCGGAAAGGCCAAAAAAATTATGAGATGACTTTTTACAGGCACAAAATCCAACAACAAATCTTTTTTTCCAAACACATCAGAAAGAGAAAGGGTGCCAAGGAATGCCTAGGGTCAATTAACAATGAAAGCGGAAATGAGAATTCAAAGAAATAAAGGCTATAATGCAAAGTATCATTACTCTACTTTATAAATCTCTGGTACCTGCAGCTTGTTAATTTTATATTTCTCCAGTCCTCTACACCCAAAGAAAGCATGCCATAGAAACAAGAAAGTTCCAGAAGAGGGTGACAGATAGGGTCAAAGGTATGACTGATGATAAACCCGACTACTACAGAAAATGATCAAGTACCACGTTCCTAATGTACAAGGAGCCACTTTTGTCTCAGCACAAGAGCAGGTAAGAATTAAAATACTGCACGGTAGATTCTATTCATTTATTTATTTAAAAATAAATTAGTCTTCTACCCAACCCTAACAGTGAAATTCACTGCAGGTATTAAAATCCAGAGCTATTCAAAATGTGACTGCCCAGATTCATGAAGCAGCCCGCCAGCCAGCAAGGCTAAGTCAGACTGACATGCTATAGGGAGTTTTGATCTCTTGCCATTCATTTCCTGCTTTGCTTATAACCATCATTCATGCACTGAGGATACACCTGATGACTTTTCAAAAAGAAATTACTGTCTAAAAAGTATGCAAATTTAATTATCTTTTAAACAACAGTAATTCCTGAACTGTGACCCCAAAATAGCCAAGATACAAGGAACTCTTTTTTAGTCTCTTCTGCTCTTTATGCTGTCTTCCAGTTTTCTTTTCTATGAGTTCTTCTCTATGACCAATTCACCATCTGTTCAGATCTGTCCAATAAATCATCGTTTTCATGGTTGTTTTTCACTGCTTCACACTACCTTGGGTTCTTCCATTTTTGCACTGCCGACTTTCTAGATCTCTTTTCCCTCTCAGTCATAAAAACTTCCTCCCCCCCTCCTTTTTCCAACAACTTATATAACAATATCCATCCTCCAGAAAGCCACTATTCTCTAGGATTCTCTGTGCCAAAATTCAGGCAAACAAACTATAGCTGGAAGGGCTCCAAACTACATGTGGAAAAGTGGCAAGTATCAGACGTCATTCAGTTTTAATTTTCTTTGGTGCAGAAAGGCAACTCAGATAACACGTCCTAGAGCCTGAGATAGCTACATTGGGGTCTGCTTCAAAAAGGGTTCAAATAAATTGGTGCAGGAAGGGAAAGGCTCACTACTAGAGTAATATACATAATAAGGTATTTAGTCATATTGATAAATGTATGAATACCATGTATGTATTTTGAAAACAACTATGGAGAGAAAAAATAGAAACAATTCTTAACACCAAATGTATTATTTTCCAACTCAAAATGAAAATCGTGGTTTTTTGCATTACTCTAAACTTTCTTTAGGGTTTGCTGTTACCTCTTTTTGCCACGCCAGCCCCAGCAGGGCATTGCATCTTCTCACCCTGGGCACCAGGAGCAGGCAAGCAGACTACGCTGCCATTACCTCTGGAGTTGCAAGGTTCAACCCACTGGCAGCGTCTAAAAGCTAACTCCAGCTCCAGGGAGACACTCGCTGACAACCTCATGTACTTTAAGGATTTATTGTAGAACCCGCTGTTGCAGATTTTGGCTGCTGAGACCTTCCCTCGCATCCTGCACACAGATCGCAACAGCACCTCAACAAACTGACCAGCGACCTCCTCGCTTCCCTGCCAGCCTCTGCCACAGGGGGTGGGATGTACTTGTAAGCACGTCAGAGGGGGGGAAGCATTTCAGAGCGATGGGTTTTCCCTTTGCTCTGGAGGAAGGGGCATGTAGAGCCACCTGCAGGGCAGGAAAACTGGTGATTCACCCTCCGGAGAGAGGCTGGAAGGCGAAGAGGAGGAAGGGACGTGCTAACAGACTCCGGTATGTGTATCACCCACCTCTCCAACATAATTCACCACTTACATTTTACCAAAGGATATTATCACTGACTGAAATGAAACTCTGTTCATATTTGTATCTTACAAATACATTTTTGACATTTTTATTTTATCTGACAATTTTGATTATAGAAGTATCACCATGATAACTATGCTAGCAAGTACTGTATTAATCTCTACAGCTCAAGGAAAAAGTATCAAGCATAAAACATAGCTGACACTAATAAAAATGTTTTATGTCATTTTACAGCTGCTGCTAAATCTCTAGTTGATGTGGTCTTCAGTTTCTCATAAGCCATCCAGGACTTAGCAGAGAAGAAATATGTACTGGTACATTCAAATTTATTTATTTAACCTATTTTTTTTAGAGAGATTCTTACATGGACGTTTAAGAAAAATCCACAGCATGAATAAAAATACTTTCCTTTTCTTCAGTTTGAAGATACAAGCCCTACTCCAACTTTAGATCTGTGTCTCTGGGCTTTCCCTCTCATCTGTGGTTTCAGTGTCAGGTCACTCTCCTGAGTAAGGACAGGCAGGCATCACACTTCCCTGCAGGAGTTCTCCTAGAGTTCTGCTGTCTCAGATTCAGTAAAAAAGCAACAAGATATATGTGCTGACAGGAATAAAAAATAACCCTGTTTTGTGTGTATGACTCACTTCTGCTGAACATACTGAGAGATAGAGCAACTGATTATGATAGGAAAGCACAGGAGAAATTTTCCTGTAAAAACCCCTTCCTTTTCATTAAAATTCTCATACATGCCGTAAAATGCAGTACTCGCTTTTAACACATTAAAGTTCTGCTCAAATAATTTCCTTAGCAGCATGACCTTTACTGTCTAGGACTCAAAAATAAAAAAGGAATTTGAACATTTTAAGTTACCTTCGAGGTTCATGCCAGCCTGGAGACATTTCCGGTAGCGGCACGCTGGACAGTTTTTCCTCCGAATTTTGTCAATAATGCAATCGTTTCTCCCAGCGCACAGATAGTTGTGCTGCCCTGTATTCACAGAGACAAACAAAAGAACCATAAGCTCTACAATTAGAGTAATAAATGAAGTCATTCATTCTTTCAGTAACGTTAAGGATCTGGGGACTATATAATACCTTTACTTACCGTACTTCATCCCTTGCAAAAGATCAGTCCCCATATGATTTCACGTATCTATACACCAGACAGTCTTCTCGTATTTAGACACTAAAGCCAATAAATTTAGGTAGTAATCCTATTTTCTATTTGTTAATATCAGGCAAATTCTATTTTTAAAACTATTTTTCCTCTTATGTTTCTCAAAGCTATCTTCTACAGCACATTTCGAATTCCCCTAAACAGTTTGACAGAGATGTAAATAACGTTCATGAACACATTTTGAGAGTATGCATGTAAACATTTCCAGAGATACACAGACACAGCTTTCCTCATCTTGAACGTCATGAAACCTCCTCCTTGTTTAACTTAAGAGTCTGAATTGGACAAACCAAGTTCCATTTTTATGGATTCACAGATTCCGAGCAAAACTGATCCTAGAAACATGGCAACTTGAACTACATAAAATAACTATTTCTTAGCTGTTATGGGCAGGACAACAGAAGAGTAGTATCTCTTCTTAATTATTTGAATTATATGAATAAATTTCTTAATATAACTTATTTAGAGACAGGTATTACTAAAAGATACATCCTTCTCCCAGATGGGGATCAAGAAAGCTGTCTCTTTGGAGGGCAGAAAGCTGCAGCCTAGGCTTTTACACCATTTCAAAGTCCTGACAGTATAATATTGCTAGAAACAAATACATTTTCCAAATAGTGAGTTATTAACAATGGAGTCTGAGAGTCTTCTCACAGGAAAAAAGCTTAAGGAATTTCTTTCAGGTCAGCTGTGAAAATTATGGGTATGCAGAGTCCATTGCTATGACTTTAGTCAAACTTCTCCAATGAAGTGTTTCAACGTGATATTCCAAGGAAGCCCTGAACCTTTTTCTGAATTAACCCTCCTACCTTTTTCATTTGAAGGAGAGGAAGAGGAAGCCTGACTGACCCCTGCATAATCTTTGTATTTAAGATAACCTAGAAAATAGATCCAGGATTAACGTTCTGTTTGCCATTAGCGTACTAATACGCACAGAACAAATACAAATGCACGCACACACGAAACACAAACCAGTGACTACCTGCCATTGCTGTAG
Source organism: Strix uralensis (assembly GCF_047716275.1). NCBI lineage: Eukaryota > Metazoa > Chordata > Aves > Strigiformes > Strigidae > Strix > Strix uralensis. The sequence goes on from NC_133985.1 coordinate 23,080,420, forward strand.
AACAGAGACTACAATTTCACGTCTCACACAGACGTTCCGTGAGACCGGGGTTTCACGCAGTCAATACAGAGGCTTCAGGTATAGATTTTCCTGAGCTGTTCCATTTTTTTCCTAACAAAGAGCTTCATCTCTGTGAATGTACTGTTTGGTTTCTTGTACTTACTACATCCCTATTCTTGACTTTTTTAGGTGAAAGCTACTCTATTTCTTTGCATTATATTATATTAAAGCCTTCTTGTCACATGAACATTTTGTGGAAAAGTGAAGGGAAGCTGATGCCACCTTCTGCTTCATGTCTGACTGCCGCCGGGGGACATGCCAGCTGTACAAAGGAATGCGTTTCACTTATCTTTGCTGCTCAAAAACCAGATACTTCACAAACAATACACTGATAAAAACTGGTAGTGAGCAAACGGAGACATTTCCAAGGGGATTTACGGCAGACGGAGGCATTTTACAGAGCAGCCGGCAGCACAAGCCGGCGCCCGGGGCTCTGAAGCACTGTGAGACTGAACAAGTCTTTGCTCATTTGAGCACACTGCCATGTAAAAAGGTTAGAAATTGCAGACAAAGGGGTTTGGAAGATGGGAATTAAAAATGCTGAAGAATAAGGACAATCTGGAGCACAGCAGGAGGCAGAGGTGTTGGGGGAATCTGAAGCGGAGGGGAGGTGTGAGGATCTGAAGCAAAGCGAGGAAGCGGAGGTGGGGAGTGGTGAAGAGCTGGGTTGGCAGCAGGGCGGGGGTAACACGCTGGGAGGTGAGCGGGGTTGGTTCTGGGACCGGAGAAACCAAATCACGAGGGCTCTGAAGCACCAGGAAAATAAGAACGAGAACAAGGCGGCTCTGGCCACCCCGAGTTCCTGAAGAAAGGCCCGTTTACGTGCAGAACTGCGTATACACACACAGTTGCTGTCCCACTTTCATCCTTCCTCTTCTCCCCTAGTTCTGCTCTTCGCTGGAAGAAATACACTTTATATTGATTTTCTAGATACCGATACTTTCAGTTTCTGTGACTATTTCTGTCACAGTACACATGCGTGTAGACAAAGGTACGAAAAAGGGTTTCAGGCTAGAGGCTGGATAACAAATGTGCAGAGTCAGCTTGATCTGTATACTAACAGGTGCCTAACAGGCAGCTATTAATAAAAAGGATACTGCAGAAACAAATTCTTCTTACATATGTTCCTAGTAAGAAAAATGCTTATAAGAGACAAAAGCAAATTATTCATTCCTTAAAGTGAATACTAGAACTGAGAGATCCTGGAAGAGCTCCTGAAAACATCCACAGTATCTATTGGAAGGATTAAGGTTGGGATTACCTGTGGAACAATAAAAATGAAAGTGGAGGTAAGCCTTGAGGAATTATTGCAATTTTTCAGCTACAAGCCTGCTTATATTTTTAATGTTAATACAGGTAAGATGCAGCAAGTCACATTGCTGATCAAAAGGAATTACTGGGTTGATTTCTTCATCTATCAATACTTTTGTGATTTATCTAAGCTTGAGGATGGGTGAAACCATTGCTATGACATTTATCCAGCTGCAATATAGTAGTACTTCTGAGGGACATCCAGTGACCTTATTTTAATCAAAGATACAGGTGAGTATTTGCTTCAAATAAAGAGCCTGGCTCTAAATGGGAGCGCAACCCCAGACAGGACTGGCTGGGAGTCACGGAGAGCCCGAGCAGCTCAGTGCTTTGCACTTGAGCTCGTATTGTCTCTTCTTAGATTTCAGAAACAGCTTCAGCTTCCCACAGAACCGACATCCTTTCCCCGCGACTAGCAAAAACTGCGATATGAACTTGACTTTTCCAATCCCTCCGAGAGACTCTGCATTTCCACAGAGCTCCCTGCTGCATCCAGAGAGCTGGGAGAAAGTGCTGCTTCTGAAAGACCGAATGGTGGCTCTTCTCTGCCAAAACAGCCTTCCCTCTTCTCCGGTGAAACCCAACTTGCAAAAACATTAGCAAAAAATGGTAAGTCTGATTCACTTCAAAATACCAGTAATGGCTGCGTGAAGGAGGTACGAGACAGGAAACCCTGTAAGGTTGTGTCTAAGAACGACATGATTTCAGGATAGAGGAATTGCTGTCCTTTCAGAGACACCGAGAATATACTCCAACTTTTCTGTATCTCTCTGATATCGAAACCAAGAGTCAGACATTGAGGTTCACTACAAAACGGCTCCTTATGCAGCCCTAAAATCACAGATTACTTATTGTGCTAGACACACTACAGATTCACATTTGGTTTTCCATCTTCCCCATTTTCCAGAATGATTTTCTTCCTGTGATGAGAGAGAAATCTCGATGATCCAAACTCACACACATGTTCCTGTTACCTAGTTACCCCTGCAAATAACACACACGGACATGTATGGGATTTAACCAATTTTGCTTATAGGAAAAATTGTAGAACTATTATAATCCTGCATACAACAGATGTATCGAGCTTCATGTACAGTTTTATACACAAACCAGCTAACATTAAACATAAAAATCACAAGCTTTACAAATCTAATGCACACAGACCAATATCTGTATATAAATAGGACAAATAAACAAAAACAACAGTGAAAGCAAATGAAAGAAACAAAAAGCCAAGACAACAATACATCCTTTTGCTCTGTGAGTGAATGGGAGCATTTTATAAATGTAAATGGAATCTATGCTTCAGATAATACACCATTATCAATCTTATTTACTATGAAAAGATCAGTGATATAATGGATGGGATTTTCCAGTAGGATTTCAGCAAAAACATCGATTCCCATAAGATTAAACAGACTGGTTTTGAATGTGGATGATATGTATGTGGATTTTATATGTTTGAACAGCAAATTCATCAAACCAGTCTTACCTTCCACAGCTCTTTTGAAGAACACTTTGCAGCTGCCACAAGTAAGAACACCATAATGACACCCAGAGGCCTCGTCAGAGCAAACAAGACAGAGCTTGGGAGGTGGTCCCGTAGTTGCTGAGGTTGTGGATGGAGAAGAGCTTACATCTGATCTCATTCCAGGGCTAAAAAAAAAAGCATAAAAATGTTTTTAATTAAGATCTATGGGATACTGGCAAACATAATATTCATAACTGCAGGAAACGGACTGCCCTCATCCTCAAGTACTACAGTTTTGCACACCAAGTTCACTAGACTCTGAAACAGTTAAACAAGGAATTTTGTAAAACTTAAGTAAAACTGCATGGATTTTTCATGGCCTATTTGACTAGGTCAAGATTACTTCCCTTACACATTTCTGAAGCCAAGTTTCTTGCACAATTATTCTAGCCTTTAAAACTGACTCAAATAATATTTCATACTGTTGCTGTTGTCATTACTGACACATTCCCTGCAGTCTGCATCGAGTCCTACAAGAGCTTCATTTCCAGTATCATCACAGTCTTCTACTGGGATATTAATATGCAAGAAGATGTGCAAATTAAGCCATATATTGACATACAGTCACAGTAATAAATGATCATTTCACCCCAGCATTTTAGGAGAGGAATATATATTCCTATTTTTAGGATCTGGTTTTCCTTCGTAAACATACCAACCATCTACAAATGAATGGCTAGTTCTTTAACAAAAAAATAAATCATTGTTAGAACAATAAACAATCCACCGTAATCACCTTCGAGCTGCTTCTAAATCATAAGGGCTGAACCAACAGCAGCTGTGCCAAAGTTCAGAGGCTAATCTTATTTGGCACGTGTAAACAGTACGGCCCAGACCCGATGCATCACCTGTTGAAGGCTGCCTCGACACCTCCTCTTATAAGGCCCATTTTGTTGAGTTTATTTTCACAAAGTTTTCAACTTTTAATATGCAATTTCTATACTGTATGCTTGACTTAAAGCGATTTTCACAGAAAGTTTTGTCCAACAGGGTTCCAGCCACTTTCCAGATGAAGGTAGAAAATAACACTTTTTTTTTTAAGGCTTTGGTGCCTTTACTCGGAAACTCTCCAGGACATCCACGTTCTCTGATGTGGGCTTAACATTTGTATGTGGACTGGCTTTTGCATGGAAAATTCCTTTTCCTCTCCTCAAGAAAGTCTGACCAGATTTGGTCACACATTTAAAAAACAAAACAAAACCCAAAAAACACCGTAGTTCTCAAACATTCACAAAAACTCCAGCCCAAATCAAAACACTCCAACAGCTGGGAGGCTTTACTTTCAAACAGGTCACTTCCATAGGCCCCATCCCCAGAGATCAAGTGAGAAATGGCCCGTCCAGAGAGTCAAAGGATTCTGCTGTTGCATTTGCTCTCACCGAGAGGGAGTTTGATAATAAAAGCAGACAAGGAGTGGGAATCCTACCACTCAAATACAGAGGGATAAGAGTCAAACCAGAATAAACGTGTCAATGAAGTCCACGCTTTGACAGATAGGGAACCAGAGGGCAGAGAAAAGTGAAAATTACTTGTGTTAGGGAAAAAAAATGACATAGTACAGGCATGCAAAGACCCCCCTAAAAACCAGAGTCTGATATGAGCTAGGGAGAAGGTGACCTGTATCTAAGCCAGAGCAGAGAGGGCTGAGCAGATAACCAAAACCCGACAAGAACACAGCAACAGCTCAAACATGCTGGAATAAATGTGGGAAGGAAAAAAGAATAAGACCAGAACAAGGGTGGTGCAGAGGCTCCAACAGGAAAGGCTGGCAGTGGGAATTAGAATGAGTCAACCCTCAGGGAAAAGGGAAGGAAAAAGCCCACCCAGGAAAGACCACTTCTTTCCAGAACCTGGGAAAACTCAAATCCACCACATCACTCCTTTGTGTTCAGGAAATATTTGTGAAATACTGCAACACTTTTACTCTATTACTCTGCAAAGAGGCTGACAGCCATCATCAGCTAGTCTGTCAAGTGGCGGTCACCCATAGGTTGTAATCCTGTTTATGATCCGTATGATGGCTTTTCTGTGTTTTCTAATTAATTTGTCTTCTTTAAAGAGCAGGAAGCTATAATAAAATACTAAGGTTGCACAACCCAGTGCTCAACAGCCAAGTAATGGCCGAATGTAATTCCACCCAGTTACATTTATGTGATGTCCTTACACACACACATCTTTAATTACACACTCATCCTAACTTCTACACAGCACGCCTGCCTCCCCCAGTGCAGAGGCGCTCTCGGAATGAATACTGTAAGGACGGCAGCTGCCATCTGCACGGCCCCATCCCCTCTGAGGAAGAAAGTGGTGATGGCTGTGGGTCTGCAGGAAGAGAAACCTCACAGTTAAGGAAGCTGAGGATTCACGTCTACTTCTGTCTCTTATTGTGTGTGACTGTATTTGGTTACTACAAGCCAGCCTTTTCAGAAATCCTGCCTTCTTAACACCCAGCTCGAGACCCGGCACGTACTTTGAGGAAAGGCACGCTGCAACCCCAGCTCAGCGGAGCTGGGCGATACCCAGCTCCTCTGCTTGGAGCATCGCTTCCTCGCCACGCCAGTGGCACGGGCGCACGCCTTCGACACGGGTCGTGTTCTGGGTGCTCCTGCTGTGCCCGGCAGATCCCACCCAGCGTTACTGGCAGGGGAGGTCGGGGCTGTCTGAGCTGGCACAGAGCAGAGCCCAGCGCTGGCCGAGCCGCCCCAGCAGCACAGCCCCGTCTTCCCAGGCCACCGCCTGCGCCCCGGGGCAGGGCTGCTCTTCCACCAGGACTGCAGAGGGAATCACAGACCAGAGTGCAACCCGGGCTGGAGACCCTGCACTGGCTTCTGCTCCCTCACAGCTTTCCTGGCTGATGAGACAAATAATTTTGACTACAATGCTTTGCTTCCTTTCATGCAACACATTCTACTTTCTTCTGTTGTTTGGTTTGTCATGGTGGTTTTTTATGTTTGTTTTCTTTTTTCCCCCCAGCTTACTGACCCATTTGGAAAAAGGAATTAAATTGTATCTCCACTTTATAGTGTCATATTAAATAAAAATAAGTAAAATCAACACTTACCTCAAAACCAAACAAAGCCCCCTATTAAAAGCAGTAATCACTGGCCAGTCAAAAGCTACTGTAAGTGGCTTCCTTTTCTCTAAGGTTTTAGGCCCAGTGGCTCCTTTTCTCATACTAAAAATCTCAGTTTAAACATTGAAATATAGGCTGGGAGTCTGTGATTTTCAATAAGGAATATATAACTTGAGAACTTCATTTCATTAAAATGATTAAAACCAGAAAAAGATGGAAACATCTTTCTATGCGTAGTTTTGAAGACAGCTGATTTAGATACAAAAATTACACTCTTTATACCTTACAAATTTCTGACAAAAGCATTTTTAAGGAAACATTCATCAACTGTCACAGAAACTATGGTAGCACCAAACATATTCCACTGAAACTTTTCAATCACCTTTAATTTTTAAACAGGGCTCATTTTCTGTACCAGTACCATAGAAAATGTAATATGAGAAAGAAAACAGATGATATGACTTACAAAACTAAAAATAAATTATTACATTGATTAATAAAGCAGTAGCCAGCAATCTAATCTGGGCTTCTGGCATATCTTTTCAAGCCTGGCTGTATCAGATAAGGCCAATATTTACTAACTGTGTGGAGAGCTGCCAGACACTGACAGTGCCCTGGTTGTGTAAAACACAATTTTGCTTGCCTGAAACACGGAGAACAGGAGGGACTATAGTGCATAAGGACTCCTGCAAGAGCTACAACAAACCGGCTTGAGGTTTAATATAAATCTTTTACCTATAGTTATACGTAGTCAAAGACAAACAACCACTTCCTAAGGAAGAGGTAAGGGAGGGAAATTACACTCTGAAATAATACAATAATAAAAAAAGCTACCTTGCAGTTATTTGCAGAAATGTTTTTAAACTCAAAAGAAACCTAATAAACTATGATTCTTATCTAAATAAAAGAAAAAGTTGAGAAGCATAGATGGGTCAGGAAAAAAAAAATCCAACTTTTAAGGGTTCCAATTTGTAAAAACTTTAATTAAATTTTATTTTGGGAGGGAAGGTATTGTTTGCTTAAGGGTATGAGCACCATTCCCACATACTTTCAGAAACTATTTATATATAATCTATTTTTATTCGTTTGTGTAGATACATTTATTGTTTCCAGTCAAGGAAACATATGGGGGTAAAATGGAAAGACTTAAAGACAAGAAGATGCAGCCACAGTAACGAGCTCTGTGGAGATCAAGTTGTTTAACCAAAGCCATTTCTGTGTTAATCATTTACCAGAGACTTTCAAACCAGGCTCAAGGTTCAAACCTCACTGAAGTCGGGTGTGGTAACGTTCATGGCAGTGTGCAGTTTTCCTTCCTCCGGGTCCCCGACCACCGTGGGTCACGCTGTCCTCCCGCGGAGGTCGGGGCTGGGGGACATGCTTGCCGGTCACGGCAGCGCCGCGCTCCTCCGGCCGGGACATGGGACATGGGCCACCAGCAAAGCCACAGCCCTGCAGTTGGCTGTGGACGTTTGGGCAGAAAGATGTGGCAGAGAAAGTTAATTCGCTCTTCTGAAGAAACCTTCCTCCGGCACACTTGTTCATTACTGAAGAAATTGTTTGTTTTTTCCTCCTTCTATCTTTACTGTGAAGAATATAAAACCTCCCCAATAACAACACAGAACGTGCACGCTCCCATACGCTGAAGCTAACGCTAAAACATTATTTAAAAAATATACTACCTTCCTGTTACTTTACATTAATAAATGGAAAAAACCCTCTAGTGAGATAATGAAGAGATGAATACTTTCAGCTACTAAAACTCCTACTCATTTCCAGTCTCCAACTTGCAACTCTACCAGCACACCAAAGCTCAGGATGATCAACCTTGATCCCATTTTACCCAAAACCATGCCCAGCCCTGGTACAGTTCTGCTGAAGGGTAAATCCTTTTAAAAAATACTTATTAAATTAGCACCAATAGCAAGTTACACACATGCAATGAGAAAAGAACTTGGTTAACCATTTAAAAACTAACTGCATTTAAGGAGAACGGCTGCAAGCTACCGTCCAGGAGAAGCAGCACCTCAGGAAATCCGTGGGGCTGCTAGGCAAAGCAGCAGCTGCCAGCTTAGCTATTTTCACCTTTTTAAGAAAAAATCTACCCTGAAGAAAAGTTCAGGGGAAATGCATAATACAAGTTTTTTTCCAGACATAGGTACAACTAAGGTATTCCTGGTGCTATTACGAATTATAAAACCAGAACACTTGCAACTGGCTCCTGAAAATCTGTAAGGAAATGTGATTCATGTCCAACTGCCAACTCCAAGGAAAGAAATGGATGCAATATGTCTAGGGTGGGAAGAGACAGCTCAAAATTTGACTATATTTAAGTTTAAAGCAGGGTAAAAAGACTATTAATTTTGCTCCTACTTCTAATCTACTGCTTTACAAATAGGAGTTGCATTTACTCTGCATGATACAGCCACAAAATACTGCACACTCTAAGTCCTGCTTCTCCAGCATAAGTCACCTTAGTACTGAGCTAACATATTCTTAAAAGCGAGTTACTTATCTGCTTAAGTAGTGTCACCAAACCAACAGTGAAGAAATGATTTTCAATGTCAATGCCATCTGGGCCTCGTGCTTATCTTCCAGCAATGAGAACAATGTAAACACTCAGCTGCACACACCAACTGATTACATTTTTTGAATTGCTTGCTTATTTCTTTATTAATTAGAGAAACTATTAATTATTTTATATACCCTCTTCGGCAGGAAGGTAGTTTTCAGTTCAAGCAGGAAAAAAATTTAAAACAAAGCTACTGACACTATACTTTTCATTATCATATTAAATGTATATTTGCCAACTGAAAATTATTTCAAAAGCGTGTTTTGCCGAGAACCTGAACCACGGGTTACAACGGTCTCTTCTGTCTCTTGTAACATACTCACTTAAGTTTAAAGAGACTGAAAATTGGTAAGAACCAATGTTTTCCCCCCCAGGCTGCCTGCAAACTCCACGCAGACACACAGAGGCTTCGGTTTGTCCAGCCACCACCGAGGGCACACGCAGCTCAACCCCTGTCAGCGGGCATTAAACGCACGGTGAGTTACCCAAAGCCAGGGCTCAAACCCCTCTGCCAGCTGCCTGAATGTACAACACACCCGCAAACCCACAAAACAAACCAGAAAGCCTTCCAAATAACTTAAAAATAGGTAGGTTCTGTATAAAAGTTTTCCTTCCTGCTTTGTACTTAAAAACAGAGAATTGAATTGCTCTGGTAAAAGCACTGTTCTTGATTACAAGCATGTCCCCAACGATGCCATAATAAATTAAAAATCTACTACAGATTACAGTATTTAACCAAAGCCTGTGAATAAAAGCACCCAGTATTACTGTTTTAGAGACCCCTTACAGCCAAGATGATTAACACCATTTCCTTTATCGCGCATCCAGATAAACGCCATATCATGACTTGATAAACCAGGAAACCAGATTCTGAACTAACAGTCTAGTTCTGTGCACACGCCTGTAACTACCAAGATAACAGCAACATGAGGAACGGGTCACCCAGAAAGGACGTGGCCAAATTTGCTTCACTGCTGGATACAGAAACTCGTGACAGAGAAACAGGTTATCTTACAACCAGGTTGGCAGGTACCACCGTGCCTCCTCCTGACATTGTCTCTGCATCAGGATAAATTTTAGCGCTAACTGACAATGGAGTACTGGGATTCTAATTCAGAAAAATTGAAAATATGAGACCTACCTGAAGCAGCAAAGTCTCAGAATCAACCTCTCCATCTGCAGAACAACATACACTTTACCATCCCTTTAATACAACCGAAGCAGACTGTAGGATTCATTGTTTTGTATAAAGACACCTCAAATACCATAAATGTTTTTGCTTATATTTTCAACAACTCAGGTGCAGCATAACAAGGACACTGACCAAAGTATCCAGACTGAGTCCAAAGCAAAGTGACTTCAGTTCACACCGAGAAAAGGCTTTACATACATCCATTATGAAAGATTTTATGTATAAAATTACAATTACTATTGGCAAACAAAATAAATTGGAACGAATACCTTTCCCCTAAGTGTTGCTGTACAGGCCCAGTCAAACCTTGGTGCTGGCAAGGTTTATGATCACTGTAGAGTCCAGAGGTCTGAAGAAGAACCTGAACTGCAAACCTAAGTGCTATTCTCCATAAGTATATGAAGAAACAGTATTTAATTAGAAACCCAGTACACGCAGGCTCTGCCTGTGCAGGAAGCCCTGCCTTCCCTCGCCCGTCCCAAGCCCACGCCTCTCTGGAAGCTGGCAGGAGCGCCGGCACCACGGCCATGGGCACGGGACACGCACACGCCCTGACACGGGAATGCTGCACCCCCCTCCAACCCCACACGCCAGCGGACAGATCTGCCGCTCTGGACAAGCAGATACATCATTCTGTGCGGAGCAGAGCTCCAGTGATGAACTCGTGTTGTTAAGAACAGGCTTCAGAGGGAGCTTGTGTTTCTCTGTGCTAGGCAGAGGTGGCAGGGACTGCCATTGCAAGCTCTGCTCTTTCGTTTCTCATAAATTACACTCTATTAAATAAAAATAAACAGGCAGATACCAATAGCACGTTAACAGAACAATACTTCGCAGAGGTTCCCCACACGGCGCAAGGGAAGCAAACCCCGCTGTCGAGCGGCGCAGGTTCCCCGTGGCATCGGGCCCTTTTCTCTCTCTCAAAGCCTGCACCAGGTTTACTCCACAACCTGGGGACGCGCATCCCAGCGCAGGTGACTCCGCGCACTCTTTAACGAAGGCGCCAGCGCCGGGCGGCTCGGAGGAGCCTCCGGCAGCTCCAAAGCCCCTGGCACCAAAGACACCCCTTCTCCCCGCTCCGAAATGGCGTCCGCTACCATTTTAGAGCTCGCACAGGAGTGAGAAAGAAACACTAACGCAAGGGAGCGACGCGACTTTTTTTTCCCCTTTTGGATACTCTCCAGAACGTAAAGGTTTCAAGGGCACAGGCAAAGCTTTCTTGGAATGGATAAATGGTAATTGATGTTGCAGCTGCAACCTTAGCTAGAGCTCTTGGGATTTCAAATGTACTACAGCCCTGAAGTATTTATGACCAGAATATGATAATTAAATTATATGTTCTAAACTTTTACATTTATTACAGTGCTCCAGTAAAGCAGCCAAAAAGTCTTACCTTCAAGGGTAGGACTTAATTTCTATATGAATCAATTTATGCATATTTTTCCCAAAGGTCTTTTTTTGAAATTTCATTGTGTATCCTTGCTTCCTTACATAAAGAGGCAGCAAAAAAAAAAAAAGAATAAGACAGAAGCCAGTACCTTTAAATTTAAATAAAAACCTTACACAAAAACAGAGAATCAAATCATCCTGGGCCATCCTAATTCTTTATGCTTTGCTGGATAACAAAATATGCATTTGATCTACATATATTTACAGACAGGTTGTGGATCATCTGAAAACTTGACTTTCAAGAACTCAGTCTTGCAGATAGACCCAGCCTTATATGTGCACGTACGCACTCTGCATTTACAAACTAAGGTGCAAGCAGGTGTGTCTGCAAAAAGAGACCCTAATTAGGAAGGCTGCAAAACTAATATGCACTTGGTAAAAGAAAGCTCAAAAATCTAAACAGAATTAGAATTTTTTTTTTCATTTTAAGCACAATACACAAAATTGTTCCTAGCCCATTCAATCTCTGAACGCTGCAAGCACCATTTCCGATCTCAGCAGCCACAGAGGTATGTTCTACCTGTGTGACACTTTCTTGGAAGCAATTTCTTAGTTTCTGAACCTTGTGAACTAACCAATGCACTCACCAAAAATTTATTATCTTAACATAGGTCCTTTACCACACTAATTTAATTTCCTTCCTTACATACATTTGCTTCCTTACGTTTGCACACCGAATTCAACAAGACAGCAGAACTCTTGCACAGAGATACTCTGTTGTTATTAGCACAGACCCATGAGCTTTGATCACTCACAGCATTTTAGCTTATCCTATGGAGTCAGCATATAGCAGAAAAGTATTTTACTTATGACAGCACCCTTGTTAATGTGGTACCAGAGGAACCAAACTTAAAATATTAAAGAGGATTTGCTCCATTAGTGACCTCAGCATGAGTTATGTACATTGCTCTGGTGGTCTCAACGTCAACGCTTGTGCCGATCACAGGACTGCAGTCACAGGCTGCCAAAATGGTGTTGCTAGGATAGAAAGCAAGAGACATCTGGAAAGCTGACTCTAACGTACAGGGAAAAATATTAATGGTACTGTAAGAAATGCAAAGATTAAACTAAACTGTAATAGTCACAGAACAGATATTTTAAAAGCTGCAGGATAATGCTTGCATAGTCAAATTGAGTCATAAAGCTATAAATAAATTTAGACTGGTAATTAGAAAGTTCACTTCTGCTATTTTGAGAAAAAAAATCAAGACTCTTCTGCTGCCAGTGTAACCCTCTAACAGTAATCCGGACACCAATTTTTATGAATGCATACACACACACTTATTCAAACACAGTTTGTGCTTTTACCAGCACTGCAAAACTATTTTCTGCTTTGCCAAAAAAAAAAAACCCAAACCCCAAAAAACAAAAAACAAACCACTTAAAAGACAAACAAATCAATAAACACAAATAAGAAGTAGAAATAAAACCTTAACTTGGGAGAAGGAGGAGGAAGAGGAGGAGGGAAAGATGGAAACAGGGCAAGAGAAGCAGAAAGGAATGTTTCTTCCTTAATTCTTTCTACAGCCTTTCAAGGAAGCTCTGTTTAGAAGTGGAACAGATACTAAAAGAAAGGCAAGATGGTGAATTCTTCAGAACACAAACTCCATTTCCTTGTTGGTCTGTATGAAGCCTTGCACAATGTGTCTTTACCCTTGGCATAGGCTTTCACACTTTTTTGTCAATGAAAATAATACATTTACATATGGAGCAGTTTATTATGGAACATTAACCAACGTGTTGCATTCTGGGCTCTGCTTCAGTGGAAATATATGGAGAAGAGGGACGGGGACGCATGCCAATTTTAGGTTTTGGCCTCAGTCCATTTGATGCAGGTCCAGGATGACTTGGTTGACTGTTGAGTCATAGGTTGGTTCAATTGACATTATTTTACATTTGACTAGTTATTGTTCTTTAAACTTTGAACAGGAGTCCAGAAGCTCAAAAAACACCAGTGAACCAAAAAGGGGCTAAAGCAGAGTTTAAACAAGATTCTTAAGCAAGAAAAATACTCTCCTTAAATGACATCTACTTTTAGCAGAGACAGCTAAAAAGCCAAAATTTACCTCACAACTTAAAAAATTTCTGTTATATTACCAAATATTTGTAACACACAATATTAACTTCAAAATTACTGAAGAAGTTCTGAGATATCCTCCTCCCCCCATTAACACAGAAGTGGGAAGGAGAAGCAAACCTTTTCCCCTCCAAAATAAATAAATCAGTGAATGGGTACTGTATTTTTAACAGATATAACAGTAATCGGTTCCTGATATATTAGATCATCGTGTATACTGTTAATTCACTTCAGCCAACACTCAATCTAAAACAAAATGAAAAAATTTAAACCCCAAAAGTTACTGTTTCAGTACTGAAGGTAGACTTCTATTTGGGGTCAGAGAAGTCCTTAAATACTATTGGTTTCTGCTTTAAAAACATAGATGTGTTTCACATGGATGGAATCAGAAATGCACTGAATTTAACAACAGAAATTTTTAGCGAGGGTTCAATTCTTCTTATTTTGAACATGTCTGCTTGACTCATTTTCCCCAATTTCAGGCAGCCAGTATGTTTTCAGTAGTTTTTGACCTCCTGTGAGGGAAATTCAATGTTATATCCACTTGTTTTCAGAAAACTGATCAGCAGCTAAAGAAACAAGCAGAGGAAGAACTTGAGCTATCTTTAATAAGAGAAATGCAGTGTGAAGGGAGACTGGGCTTTGTTACAACAATCTAACAAGGAGGGAATCAGCTTTCATAACTTCCAAGAGCATGAAAAACAAACAAACCCAATAAAAACATTGTATCTTGAGTACTTTGCTGGAATACAAAAATACTTCTGATGATTTTGAGATCTTAGTCACAGAGGAGGATGACTGCAAGATGTTCTTCTCCGTGCTAAAGGCCAGACTTGAGGTTCAGCGCCAACTTAGTATAAAGAACTGTGTAAGGGGCTACCCCCGACGCGTGTGGATTATGTTCCCCACTTAGCGATGAGCAATAACTTCACTTGAAAGGGTAGAGATTCTTTTTTATCACATTCGAGAGAGAACAGTAATTCTTGAGGGAAAGATAGGGAGCAAATTCACAATTCTTTGTGACTTAAAAATCAGAAAGTTGCTGAAGGACAAACACCGTGATGCACGCTGCAAGGTTCCCCACGGGACAGGCTGAGACCTCCCGCTCTGAACATGCTGTACATTCAGTTTTTGGTGCATTCTATCCTTCATATCCAGACCAGTGTGTGTACACAACAGAGCTTAAAACTGAGCAAACCTGTCTAAAAGGTGTTCTCCAAAGTCTTACAAACAATTCTGATGCCCTTAAGAACACTATTTCATTTAATTTTAACTGGCCTCTGACATGTTTGACGCAAGGAATATATATGAAGCCACTCTTCCCCACACATGAACAGGAAGAAAAGGATGTAATAAGTTTATTGACACAAAATCAGCTATCTAAACTTGTGTAATCTTTTCAGAAGGATGAGCATCAAGTAGTACCATAGACCTGTAAGATGTTTACAGCTACCGTATGTAATTTTCATGGCACTTTTAAGTCAACTTTATTGAATTATCAAGTAAAGCGCTATAATTACTTTTGTCAACACTGTTAGGCAATTACGATTTCTGCTCTAACATGCACATGCAGTAGGTCAGTATCTGCTTTTATTTCCACTTGGCATCCAGGTCACACACTCGAGACTATCAAGATGTTTCATCACATCCCCCTTGCTGTGTACTCCCAGACTTTACACGCTCGTCTTGGGTTTTTGTCCCCACAGTACATTTAGGTCTTGCCTTCTCTCTCTCTCTCCTGGATTTCTCCTATTATTTTATCCACTTTCCTCTGTCCTCTTCCTCTACCCCTCCCCATCAGATGAAGGAAGCTCTTAATTCCTTCCTTGCTGAACCTCACAGGGTTTCCTGGCCACATTGTTCATCTCTGCCTCTTTGTATATTTTCTCTTCCTGAGCAGCCCTGGGAACCCCTCCCAATTTAAACTCCATCTGTAAACTTCATTAAGAGGCTGTTTACCTCTCTCACATAACTATCACGAAGGTGACTAGTCAGATCATCCCAGAGTCTGTACACACCTATCTCCACACCATCGCTCTCCTCTGAGAGCATCTCCTGTGTCTTAAGGACATTCCGTGCATCGTGTACTCATTTCAAATTTGAAACAGTGGGGACTCCAATATTCTGTCAGAAAAGCACTAGAAACTTTCCTGGTGGGAAACTGGTTTTCTTCTCCCGAATTTCAGTGTTCATTACAACTAGATGCACTCTTATAAAAGTCCTGATGGCCACTACGAGTCTTTTACAACCCATCACTCCCTATCACTATCTTTCACTAACAATTTGGTCTCTCAGGTTTGGTATCTCAAATAGAAAGTTTTAACTATGGTCATTGTTCAAGATTTACCTAATGCAGTATATAGTGTGTTCACATCTGCAACAAGTTAAGCCACTGCTGTTTAGTTTACAAAGTCTGTTCCATTAAGAGTTGCATTATTCCTTGTGCAAAAATGGGAAGCTCTTTACTACTGAAATATGTAAGGCAGAATTCACTGCATGATGATTTTAGAAGAGGCTAGAGATCACCCTACTCACCACCTGAAGAAAACAGTGTTTAATTCCACTTTTAAAGACTATGTATTAGCCACCCAGGTCCTTACTTCCCTACAAAAGTCTAATTATAAAGGCTACTGACAAAACAGGTATTTCATCTGTTCTCCATATATTTCATGAAGCCAAACCATATAAAAATACTGCTTTTTGAGCTGCAGCTAGGAAGGGTTTCAAAGCACAGAAGGTGCTATAAGAACCTGCAAAGAGCATGCAAGAGACGAAAATCTGGCAGAGCCAAAGACAGAGGATAGGGAGGAAAAAAAAAAAGAAGGTTTTTCTGCCAATTCCTTCAAACATCTCTGTTACCTGTCAGATGAACAGTCAATCAATCAATCCTATCTTTTAAAAATATTTACATAAAGCAACGGGGGGAAGAAAAAAGATCCATTTCAATCAGACATTATTGAGAAGACCCCATTGTGGCACAACTTCCATTTGCATAAGTCCTAGCTTCATAATCAGCATTTTCAGTAATGAATACTACAGAAACAAAACAAAGCAGCATTCAAATTCCCATGGCGCACACAGGAACAAGCTTTTTACTCCAAATAATTTACTGTTATGGATTCAGATAGAGGAGCGCAGCACCTAAGACAAAGGCAGTGGACGCACTGACATTTCCTGCTCTGAGGGACACCCCAGCAGCGAGCAGCGCTCCTCAGCGCGTACCAGCACCCTGCTCCCGAGGGTGCTAAAGCAAGGTGTGCCAGGAGCCCTGGGCCATGGCCAAGAGAGCACCTGAACCTCTTGCTGCCCTCAGCACCAGTTGTCCAAGTCTGGCTTGGGTTTGTAAGTAAAGTCCATAACTGATACTTAAACATACTGACAGAGTTTAATAGAGAAGAGATGCTGACATTCAGAAAGTCTTAATTTTTCAAATAAAAAGCACATTATGGTGCTTTTCTTTTATCTAAACCGCAACATTCTGGTTTTAAATAAGTGTTTCTCCTATTGCAGTAACAATAACTTGCACCGTTAATGCATCTTCAAGAGACATCGATCAAATGGTTCTGCAAACTTCAACACTGTATGAGATTCTCTCTCACACAAAAGCTTATTTTACCCTTGTAAAGCTCTTCTCAGATTCACGGAGCTTCGGAGAAATTAATTCAATAACAAAACTTCTTTATGAAACAGGAAAGTGGTTAATCTTTGCTTATTTTTAACGGAGGTTGAGACCGAAGCAGCACAGCAGCTTCCAGACATGTCAACAAAACCTGAGAGCAGCTGGGATCAGCCTGGTTCTTCCAGCGCTGCTCGTGCTCAGGCCAGACTCTCAGTAGCCCCTGATTACAGGTAATTACCACAGGACTGTTTTTAGCGTGAAATAAATAACTGCATGATCAAAGACTCGCGTTATTTCCAGTTTGCACTAAAATATGTTAGGCTATATAGTCTTTGAAGTAAGGACCAAGCCCAGCATTTCTGTTATGTCACTTACATGTTCCATCTGAGAAACATTAAACAAAGGTCAAATTGACAAACAAGAAAGTTTGCTAATAGGAACAAACTGAACATTGATTGCACACTTAACTCTTTGTTTCAGTAAGCTCTTACAGCCTGTGGTTAAGCCCATGTTTAAAAAGGGATTCACTTTGCACAAGTTTATATGACTGTACACGCAGTGCCACTGCCGTTACACAACGAGGTGTCAGCTGTGAATCTGCGCTGCGCTGGCCCTTCCCGGGAGAAAAGGAGCCTCTCGTTTTTATGGAGCCATCCCACGGCACACATGGCATTTTTAGTTTTCGCCCTGCCTAGGGAAGCTGCCTCAATCTAATGTACTTGTGACAATGTAATAATGGGATCTAGTCGAGAGAGGCAAACCAGATTTTAAAGGTCAAAGTAATACCTGAATCGTGCAAGATGGACACAGTCTTCATGTTTCAGTGTCTCAAATGACTGATTTTTAAAATATAACTGAGATGGTATCATCAAATAAACCACCACCACAGAAAATGAAAAATAAAAATAACCAAGAACTAACACATCCTAAGAATAAAATTTTTAAAAAATAAAATTTAGGGTCTGAATTAATTTCACCTAACTTCAGGAACCAAAGGAGGTACTAATTTTAGAAGCATCACTACAATGAACACTCACCCAGTCAATACAGAGGGACACTTAACAGCAAAGAGTAATTCAAGCCTGTTTCTCTCTTCCACTGCCCAATGCACAAAACTGAACTTTAGGTAATTACGCTCTTCAATTTGAGACCTCAGCACACCTAAATATGGATGAGATTAACCAAGGCCTGAATATAAGTTATACTCAAATTGATATGAAGGAATTATTTTCTTAAGTTTCATATTTTCTTGTTTCTGATGCTGAATGCATAATCATTATAGATACAGCTTTTCCTACCCACAGTATAGATTTTCCTGTTAACCCCTATTCTGTTATTCAAGACATAAGAATTGATTCTCCAAGGTGTTGACCTACTGTCACTTCCCAGTGGCTTCTAAAGCTACAGACGCTGAGGTTTCCCCAGTTCCAGAAGAAAAACAAAGCAAACACTCTGAGAGAAATATACCAATTGTCTCTAACTGCTAACACTAAAATAACAAAACCACCAACTTCCATTATTTATGCTACTTCTCTGTATTTTGGAAGCTGTGGTGTTTCAAAATGCTTGGAACAGTCACAACTTAAACCATTTTTCCACTGTGACAATCCATAAAGAAATAACAAATAGAGCCAAAGGTCTGTAGTTTTTTCATCTTAGTTGTAGATGGCTTGAGTGAGGCCAAGAACTGGAGATAAGCAGGCCAGCCTTTTCAAGGAGAGAATGATAAGTGTTTCCCTGTATTGCTTATTCTTGCAATTTTAATCACAAGTCTTGCAGCATCTGGCACTTTTCCTTTAGCCCCGCTTAAGGGCTTACAATTGTGAGAATCTTTTTCCTCGGAAAATCTGTACTGAGCTGAAAAACGTATGCACCGAAGGGTTAAAAAAAGCAAGGCAGCAGTCCACTTGAGTATTTTCCAGCATCTCATGACGAAGTTGAGCCTCAAACCATGGCGCTGGTAGTGGTTTTAAGCTTTAAAAGAAAAACTTGAAATATTTCAAGGACTTTGATGAAGGAGGAAACAAATTCCATGGCTCCCTGCTAACAGGGTGTGAGAAATTCCAGCTCCTCACGACAGAGCCCGTTGTTAACGGACCGCAAGTGGTTAATGACCAGACTTGAGGGCATGTACATGTGGCCGTGTACACGTGCACACACCCTAGATATACGTGCAGGTATTTTCCAAACTGTGTGTTATGGGAATAGAACGCATTCAGATGCCTGAAGCCCTACGGAGATTACATATTGCAGAGCCTGGCAGAGGCCTAATTACAGCCTTAACTGCATCCAGTAACGTGTGTGCTCATCTTCAGCTTTCTTCCCCTGAAACCTCTAAAGACACAGAATAAACCAATCTTCACTTCTCTCCTACTGCAGTACCAGTAGCTTCCTTACCCTAGCTGGGAGTCACTTGAGAGCACTGTAAAGTCAGAAATAATGGAATTAATTCCTTTCAGACTGACTTTTCCTGTTCAACATTTTTTAATAAAGCCACCAAGCAAAAACCATAGTTTTATAAATATTACAGGGACTGTCATTTACACAAACCAAGGCCTTGAAAAGGCCAGCAAAACCACTAAGTAATCTTAACTTGATCGTGGAGACTGGAAACAGACTGGATATGCTTTGAAGTGTTGAAGTGTTAAAATGGAAAATTAGTAACGAGGAAAACCATTCAAAATACTCAAAACCAGTTTCTACCAAGTATTATTGTTTTCAAAAGCAGCCTTTAAATTCAGTCCTCAATTACAATGTGAAAAGAAAGTTTTCACACACAAGTTTACAGGAGAGCTTCCTCACACCCTTCTCAGTAAAATCAGCATTTTACTTCACATTTGTTTGAGGTAGCTGGAAGAGAAGGCAGCTCCTATAATCAATCTTCACTGTTCTAAAAATGTCCACTATTTTGATTTTCCGAGATACAGAATGCTGGGTCTCTTCCTTAGATTTCTAAAGCCTTGCCAGAAAGTCAGAAAGCGTGCCCGTTTGTCACTACCCAGCCGCTCGCTCCCTCACCATCCTCGCCGCCTGCCAGCGCGACCGCCCGCCTTCGCAGTCAGCTCCGCCACCCCCAAGAAGGCCAAACCTGCCCAGTAGTTGCCAGAAGTGCAACTGCTGTTACAATCCAGCATTACTGCAATGGAGATAGTCTGTTTTAAAATGGATATACACCTATGCAGATCATAGAAAGAGATAAAATGAAGTTGGAAGCAGGGTTCTATAGGTAAGTAAATTAACCACAGGAATACGTGTGTTGCTGTTTCAGCTGTATTGCCAAGGCATCCTCTGATTTCTTTTTGACCTCAAACTAAAGGCCAAGAAGAGAGATTACATCTCAGACTGCTGTTTAATAAACAATTACTGTAAAGTTCCCTGTAAAAGCAGATTTGCTTTAACATCCCAACAGTCATAATTCCTTGGTATATGTAACATCAGGTGAAAGGATGCCATTGAAATAACCTGCCCATATATTTATCCCAGACTGAAGAATGAATGCACTGGAATGAATAATATATACATTGTGTTGGTGCCTTTGAAAAAATCCTTTGCAGTTCAAAGAGAGCCACAACCATGAGCCTCAAACCATGTGCTGAGGCCTTCCTAGCATAAGTATTTTCTTTTGGAAGATGTGAGCATATTTTGAGGGGGGAAGGAAAGAGACACGGGAAAGGAGGCAAGTTTCCTGGCAGATCTTTAGCATAATTACACCAGCAAAAAGATCAATTACAGGCATTCATTCAGACTAATTATTCTCCAACTTACAGCATAGACATATTTAACTTAACATTACACAAATTAGATCACTCAAATATCGGAAGAAATCTAGCCACGCAAGTGCGAAACGCTGGGTTATCCTGGCCAGATGTGTCCTGGTACCTGGAGTGCTTCATTTAACGTTCTGAGTCACCTTCCCCTGACTTGTAGTTCAAAATATGCAGAAAATACTATTGTGAAAGGTGATTTTCCAAGTAGAGCAAGCTCTCGGTTTCAGGTACACGGAAGGCAAGCAGTGAGGCACTGGCCCCGAGGAGCTGTGCTCCCCCGGCACCTTCTACACTGAGACCGGCCAAGAGGCTGCGTGTGCCCGAGCACCTCCCTCTGCGGCAGGCACAGCTGCCACAAACAATGAATGTCTCAACTAGGGAAAGAAAATTAGTGTAACACCGCTCCACAGTTTAAAAAAAAAAAAAAAAAAAAAGATGAATTTCAAGACCAGCCACTTCCCCACCCAGCATTTGCAAGATTGTTTCTTGAAGGCTTCTAAGCAAAGGTCAAAAGCTCCCTTCCAAAATGCATACGAGCCAGTATCCGAGCAGCTCTGCTATCTTCCCCTGATTTTAATATTTAGGCCAGGAAAGCTATTTAATTGGGAAGAAAAAAAAGTTTTATTTTTTCTATTTGAAAGGAAAGGAAATGACCAAGTAAAAAGGCATTCTTCTGAGCCTGAATGCAAGTCACAAGTTGCAGGATAGCTGGAGGCCAGCTGGCGCGCGGCCCATTTACAGTAAGTTGTTTACTTGTTGTCTAACCGCTGATAACTATGGAGAGTGGATCCACGAATCCAAAAAAGAACTTTTCTGTGCAGAAAGGAAGGAAGAACAAAGCAAACAATGATAAAAATATTCACCACCGATGGCTATTACAGTCCCTTCTGAATCAGTACAGCTTTTTTTTTTTTAAATATGATTAAAAAAATTTAATGTAGAATTAAAACCCTTATGTATCAAATGAGGCAAAAACATTTAGACAGAAGCAGGAACTGTATTATTAAAGAGAAACAACGATGCCATGCACGTGTTCCCCATTTAAAACTCTAGCTTTCAGGGCTCTGTGCTCCTTGAGCAAGTAAAGTACAAAGCGTGTGCAAAACTGGAGAAGATGTGCACGTCACAGACAGTTAATTCTTTCTAAGAGCTCTCAGTTATTTAAGTTTAACCTTGTGATTAAAGAGAAAAAAACTGCTGACGGGTGTTCGTAAATATTCCAAATGCCAAAAGGCAAGTAGAACTGACCATACACGCAATGCCTTCATGGCTGTTTTACTGAACACGAAGTCCTGGCGTCGCAGCGTCACCCAGGGCCTGCACGTGCCGTCCCGCGCCGCGCTCCCTCCCAACCAGCGAGCAGCAGCCCAAGGGCTGTCCACGCAGCTCCTCCTCCCTTCTTCTAGCATAAAGCGGACAAAGCTTTGGGGTCTGAGCCATGCACTGACCCTGTAGGCACCGGGGTAGTGGCTGCTGCTCCAACGTGCCCTAAGGACTCTTTTGGGAAGAGCAGCCGTGGAAGCGTCCTGGGGACGGGCACTCTCTGCCCACGGCGACCGACAGCTCAAACCAGCGACCCATCCCGCTGGTCTCAAGGCAAACGCAGAGTTACTGTGTAAAACCACCGCACATTCAAAAACATATATTACCAACGTATGGATATTCTGTTGATAAGCCTAAAAGGCATCACAGATACAAGAGCCAGTGAGTAGAGGTTTGATCCTGACTCTGTTACTCATTCACAGAACAGCAGGTGCTGCCGTGCTGAGTCCACATCTGCATTTGATGTCAGTCAGCACACCCTGATCCCACTCCTGTGGCTGCAGCCAGGGACCACGGCTTGCTGCAGAGGTGGTAAGGAGCTGACAGGCGATATCCACTTAGATATCCTCTTGCTTTAGATGGACAGCTACAAAAATCAGTTTGTTGCAGAAGCTGACTTTATTCTAAACCATCTTTCATAACAAGACACTCTAATCTTGTCCCACATGCTGGGACTGACCAACAGACTTCAAACCCATGACTCAAAATGTTTGTCTTACATTTGCATGTCTACACTGAGACAAAACTGGCATGTTACTTCTCTAAATAATAGTATCAAATATCACCTTTCTATATGTACCTTCTAATCTAATTCAATATCAATTTCGTTCTGAAAATTTTAAAATGTACTTGCAGATAGTTTCAGTAACTGCCAGTTGGTGATACAATGGAGACAAGCATCACTAGGACAGGAACAAAATAGTTTTCACTGGCCAAAATACTTCATCAAGTGAATTCCAACAGGTAACAAAAAAGATGCCAAGACAAGAGGAAGAGGTCAAGCTGGATGCCTCAATATGCGCCAGCTCAGAACAACAGATACTAAATCCAGAAGTACAGGGAGCAGAAAGGTTTTGGTTCAAGCCCAGGAGGTGACCCCGGGACGGGCTGTCGCCCGCAGCGGCTGGGTGGTTGATCAGCAGCAGGTCCAGAGACCCAGCGGAGAGTTTATACACAGAATGGCTGCTTGGTTCCTTATTATTTGCATTTATGCATAAATAAGAGACACAGGAAGTTGAATATGCAAAAATTATGTTGTCTGAATGCTCAATATAGCTCTAACTTTCTGAATTAACGATCACCGTAATTTTTAAAAATCTAAGGTTGGTCTTCTACGAGAATTCCCTGCATCCCACCGAGGACTCACCTGCCTGCATGCCTGGCAGAACAGAAATCATGTACAACTCGTGGTATGGGTCCATTTCCCCACAGTTACCAACTTAATTTCTTCTCCCCTTCCTCCATCAAATCATTATATTTTTGTCTTGACCTTAAAATACTGGCCGATACACACCTGGATCATACCTCCTAACAACGTTTTTTTCTCCCCATTATCTGTGCTGCTACCAACAGGCAAATTCAGGTTGAGAAACACACATGCCCTGTACCAAACCCACTTTCAAAGACCTTCTGAAGGCCAGTGCAAGAAAGGATTTATTAGAAATATATTTATCTAGTTTTCATGAGTGCATAAAACCAGCTACAATTAATCTCAATTTCCATTTGTCTTTCTCAGCAGTACCACGAGGATGAAAAATACAGAACTTTAGTCATCTTCTAAATGTGGCTGAACTCATCAATGGTAAAGACGTCTAAAAGATCACCATCTGTAAGGAACAGCAATATCCTTTTGCAAGTATATGTATATATTTTTACATTTTTCTGCACCTTTGTTTATTCATACTATTTTTATGTCAATAGCTTCCAGAAGGATTAAAAAAGCACTGAACTAAATAAAGTATTCCCCCGCCTGCAAAAGGTACAGTGTACATATACATCGAGAGTGATCTTGTCTTCACTGTGTCGCCGATAATACAAAAAGGAAGCAGAGACTTGACTAACTCATAGATCCAAACCAAAAGGTGAATGTGTCAATGTTAATGAGTGTTACAAAATTACAACCAAAGAGTTGATTCAGATTTTTGAGATGCAGGATGGCAATAACTATAGGAACCCTCCCAAATGTCAACATTTCAGTGGACGTGATGCTACAAAAGTATTAATAAAAGCAGATGACAACAGACACCTGCAGAAGAGGACAGTAATACTGTTCCCCAGTTTACAATCATCTCATTCAGCAACGTAAATAGAAAATAATGGAGACGCGTGAACATGAACACCTACTGCTGGAGAAGGCAAAAGAAATTCAGATGCACAGACCGGGGGCTGTGAAAAGAAGGATCTCAGGTAGTCCCGGGCAGTGAGAAAGGTAAAACCAGCTCTTCCTCGAGAAACTGCTGTACAAAGTGCAGGTACACAGCTTTGTTTTTACATTTTATGAACAAATTGTGACATATTACAGTAAAGACTGCTCAAAGACTAACTTAAAAAAATTCGAAACTACTACTTGACTGAGCTCCAGAAGTAAGAGCAAGAGAGCAAAGCAGCACTCACGGGAGTGAAGCAGCAGCCAGTGAGGGCGCTGCCATCAGCTGCCCCCAGCCTGGTCTCATTTACTGCATGAAAAGTTCTTCAAAA
Source organism: Strix uralensis (assembly GCF_047716275.1). NCBI lineage: Eukaryota > Metazoa > Chordata > Aves > Strigiformes > Strigidae > Strix > Strix uralensis. Next base: position 23,105,088 of record NC_133985.1, read on the forward strand.
CACAAGCTGCAAACGCTGCTAATTCTCCTTTTAACAGCAACGTCTACCAGCACAACGTCTAGTCAGCTTGTTTGTATTATTCTTAACTTTTCACATGTTATGTAAGGTAAGTCCAAGCAATTAATACTTTGCAGTACCTGCATGATGACTCTTTCCGCTTAGAAAGAATTAGGAAAAACCCTCAGGGAAGAAATACACCAAGAATTTGCAACGCCATTCCCTGCTTCTGCATCAAGAACGGCTTTACTCACCAAAATTACAGTTCTGGGAAAACTGTTACAGATTCATCATCATGGGAAACGTACAGAAGTAACGCAAGGGACCGCACACGAGGAGCCGTGGGCAGAGGGGCCTGGCCAGTCCTCTCCATCAGCGCCAGGAAGGGAAGGACGAGTCAGGATCCCATGGCAACACGCTGCTGCCGACCTGCCCGACAGCACCGACTGCCCCTCCAGACCCCAGCCAAGCCCTTTTCCAACCACACACAACTGTACAACTGCAATGAGTACAAGCTCCTTCCCAACAGCCAATTTTCTCACCTTGCAGAACCCCCAGATTTAATGAATCTTCAAAACTAGGAGTTTACAGTACCAGAAAGCATTGTTAACAAAGGAACAAATATAATCATGCCTGAGCACTGAGTTCTATCCTTTGGTATTAGAAAATAAATATAAATAAATTACTGGAATGGCTAAAACATTGCCAATTTCTAAGTTTTCTTGGATGACAATATATGCTGTATTTGTAGAAAATACTTCTAAGCTTTACATTTAGATTTGTAAAAATTTGTATTAATTCTATTAAATTTATATTTATTCTAATACTATACGAGCATTGCAGTTAAGTTGGAGAGAAAGCAGCGGTGTAAGTGAAAAGAATTTTGATTTTTGCAAAGCTGGGGGTCTGACTGCTTTTGGTGGCGTGTCTGTGGCAGCGGCACAGGACTCAGAACAACGTTCCGCAGCGCCGCTACAGCAATCTGAAGTGTGTGTGTGTGGGGACACACAACAGGAACAGCTTGGGAAAACTACTGACAATAGATATGACAGAGTAACCTATCTTTATAATAGAAGATTTTAATTTCTTAGATGTCTTTGGAACTGACTACTGTGTGGAACAAGTGAAGGATAGCTTTCAAGCATGTAGGAATTTCCCCAGGCAGCAGTTTGAATAGCCTGCTTCCTGTTACCTAGATTTATTTGCAATTTTAAAGATAAAATGAAGTATAAAATTTAATACGTGGGGTGGGGGGAACACACTCACATGTGAATATACCATTATTAATGACAAGGGAAAAAAAAACCCTGCTGTGCAGGAAGACATCACTACAACCCCCACAGATTGCACTAATTCTTAGCACTGTCGTACGCTGCATTCTCTTTGCTGACACTTTTCCCCTCATTTTGTCTGTTTAGCTTGTTGACTTTTGGGGACGATTTCTTAAGCACTGGAGACAAACACATCCGACAAAAATCTTCTTGTTACAAATTAAAAACTTATCCAACCCTCCTCCTGAACAAGCAGCCTGGAATGGATGAGCACAGCGCTGGGGATGCGAGCACACCAAGGCTCCAAAGCACAACCAGAGGCCATTCCCTTCATCCTTCTTGGTAATAAAACCCCTGGTTTACCTCTTGGGCTGCTGTTGCAGACTGAGCTAAGGATTTCATGCAACCATCAGTGCCAACCCTGAACCCCTTCCCGAGTCCCAGCTGCCAGCTCCGAGCTGTATATGCAACATACAGATAATATTCCCCAGACACAGAACCTTACATTCTCTAGGCAGAGGCTCCCCGCCGGCTCGCTGTGCTTGCAGAGAGCTTTCTACCCTGCACTCAACTACCCAAAATAGCTTCGTATCAGCTAACCCAGAAACCTCCTCACACGCTCCCTTTTCAGGCCCTGTCTCGGCACTGACCCGCAGGGAACCAGGCAGTCGACTTCTCCTCCTGAAAAGCAACTGCTAAATCCTACCCTTCGCTTCCTATTCTCTAACCAGCTCTCAAGCCCACAAAAGAGCCACTCTTCCAGTTCCATGACAACTTGGGCTTTTTTGTTGGTTTCTTTCTTTTTAAATGGCCTCTGGCAAGGAAGCATTGTCAAAGACTTAAAAGGAAATAAATAAATATTCAAATATATTCAGGTCAATTGGATTTCCCCTGTCCACAGGCTCACTGACAGCCTCACAGAAACCCAGGACGTCGGATGAGGCGGTGTTTTCCTTCCAGGAGCAAGGACGGCTCTTTCCCAAGAGACTCCCGGGCCCAGTGACCTTACGGCTTTACAATCCACCACCTTGCCAAGGGCAGAAGTCAGACTGACTCATTCACAGCGCTCCAGGTCCCGCAGAGCCACATTTTTAACGGGAGGGACACCGGGAGCCCCCCTGTGCCCCACGTCCCTCCGCTGCCCCCCACGTCGAGCACCTCTCACAAGGCACGTCACAAATCCCTGGTTTTAATCCCTCTCAATTTGCTATTTAGAGTTGAAATTACATCTTTTATGGGATTTTTGTTCACCATGTTTGTGATTTTCTCCATTTTAAAATGGTGATTTTAAATTTTTTTATTTTTTATTTTTTTAAATTAAATCAAGCTACTTGGAGCTATCAGTGCACCACAAAGTGATACATTTCTGGTATTCAGTTTTGTTAGCCAGTCTCCGAGCTCTTTACGGGTTTCTCAGTGGTGGTGCTGCCTCTTTAGGTTTTGGCTTTTGGGGGGGGCTTTGTTTAAGCCAATTGCCCCATTCACATGTAGTTCCCTCTTTTGCAATTGTCTGCACGCTGGACTGGGCTCACTCTCCACCAGCAGTGCCGAACTCCGCAGCCTTGTGAGGGCTACCTCAAAGCAGCCCTTGCACCAGGACCCTCTTTAGCCAGCTCACGGCATCACTTGAGAGCACCACCTCTCCTCGCTGCACCACACACAGGCCTTCAGGACACCTCGAGCAAGCAGCACCAAGCACGGCCGTGCCACCTCCAGCATGGAGCGATGCAGCTGGTGACGTAACACTGGGGTAAGACGGCTGTATCCGTACGGACCGAAACTTCCCAGACATACCGAGCAACCCGTGTGCCTGTGGACCCCTCCACAGTCTGTGGAAGGCTGTTAACCTCCCAATTCCATAAATATCCCGACACAGTTCACTGTTTAGTTATGGGGTTTCTTACAATATGATGGCAAATCATCATTGCTGAACCACCAGATTTTAAACACACGATCTGGAAGAAAAATCTACCTTACAATTAGCACCCAACCGACAGGCAGCATTTAGTAAGCACATTATCTGTGTTTAGAAAGGATACCCCGAAGTTACAAGTAGTCGTATGTGGCACCCAACCACCTTTTGCATCCCCAAGGGTTTTTAATACAGATATTTTGAATACACAACCAAATCCAAAAATCTGTCCCCATTCTGCAGAAGAAATGCTGTCCTGTGACAGTGGCTTCTACCAGAGCGCGGACACACCCCGTAATGCTCAGACCACGTTTTCAGAGATACTATTTCAACTTCCAATGCTCGAACAAGGAGTTACGCCATCTGCACAAAAGCAGAACCATTACAAACAGCTTCAAGTAGGAAAAACAGGAGTGAGCAAAAAGCTTTGTTGCATTCATTTCCCTTTTTTCATACAGAACCTAGAAAGAGACTCCCTGATCCAAACAAGGAGCCCAAGTTTGCTCTTAAACAAAGAGTGGGTCAAAAGAATAGGCATCCCCCTCAAGCCAACAGCAGTAACAATTTAGGAAATAAACATCTTTGTGATTGTTGAAATAGGATGTTTTGAATAAAATTTGGAATTGCAGTTTTGCCATCTCTTTCCAGGAAGTTTTAGGACGTCCCTTGTCAGGTATGTGTTCTGCTTCATTTTTAAATGAGGACGGCAGTTTAAGACATCCATGCCTTGAAACGCTGCATACAGGAAGGCAGCGTTGGTAGCACTTACGAATGCTTGGAAAGATTCAAAGAGCTAAATGCTGCATTTCCTTTAAAGCTCTTCCTCGGTTTATAGGCTGGGGTCAGCCAGGAATAGAAACACAAGTCACTTCCTCCCTCCCCGCTGGTATGCTGCGCAACTTCACCATATAGTTTTGATCTGCAAGATGGAACAAACTAAGTCACAAAATCAAGCGGACTATTAGCAATATTCCAACCTCCTAATTGTTATTTAATAAAATATCAGACTTTCCAACCTTTAACGTCTTAAAAGAGTCTCTAAAGAAGGATCTTTAAAGTGATAAAATAGGTCCAATCTCATTCGTCAAACCAGTCGCTCTGGTTGGAAAGTAGCTGTCAAATATCTAGCGTGACTAAGAATATAATCTTGCAGGCATCCTAATATTAACTGCTTGCTTAAATAAAAAATAAAAAAAGAACGCTCTGCTACTCAAAATAAAGAATTCCGAGCATTCGGATTTTTACATTTACATTTTATACGAGGAGTTTTAGCACTAAATTTCATTTTTATTAAATCATGCACATAACTTGCAAATAACCTGGCACTTCATTTGAACAGACTTGTCTTCTCCAACTATGGAAAGCTAATTCATTACAAAACTTGTTAGATTGGTTTTGTTAAAACTGAAGGTGTCAGAATAGCTTCCTTGTCACTTTAGAAAATGGCAGATGCGTGGGGCTTAGTAGAAATACATGTTCGGGAAGGGCAGAATTCATAAAGCTATATGCAAATGAAACCAAGGGACCTACACACAGACCAGGACTCAGATTTTAGAAAAGATTACTTCCCACTGAAATCAGTGTGGTCAAACGACCTTTAAGAAGCCTGGTCTGGTCTGTAACAAAGTAGAACAGGTCAGAGAAGATGCTTTTTCTGAAATATGTATTGAAGTAGCAGCTGTCTTGTCTATAGACAGCACCAAGGGAGACTCTAGTCGTGATAGAGGATCTCTTCCATACTTTGTGCTACTTCAAATAATAGAGAGGGAACATACAATTTAATGTTCATTTTGCTTTTAAACCTTTTAAGTTTATCAGCACCATTTGGTCAAAGCAAGTAACACAAAAAGCATTACAAGTCCCCCCATTCCTTCCAAAAGGGATTATATAATTTATAAAATTAATAGGCAAAAAAGACATACTCTTCTCAAAAAAGACATAATCGCTGTATCATTCCTATTTTAGTAGACATACTGCCGAAGCGAGCACATCTACTAAAATTGGAAGGATACAGAGAAGACTAGCAAGGCCCCTGCGCGGGGATGGCACGCAAACTGGCCAAGGGTTCCATACGAGGTTCCTGCTGTAGGAATTCCTGTAACATGCAACTCAAATCCCAGGTTACAACCATTTAAAGGTATTTCCATTATAATCTCCAGCCCTGGTCTCTCTGGACCAGACCTTCGGGTTTAACACTGCCGCAAACTCCTCCCCTTGCCCCTGCTCCGGCTTGGGCGCACCCACAGCCCGCCGTCCCAGCCACAGTCTCTCCAGGGAGATACCTGCTGCGGCACGGACTTGTCCATGGCCACACACTTTGATATGCTCCAGCACAACCTCGTGCACAGCCGCTGATGCTCCGAGGTGTACCTGCTGCAGCGTGGACTCTTCCTCAGGCCACAACCCCTTCAGAGGCACAGACACGGCCACAACCCCTTCAGAGGCTTCAGGATGTACCTGCTCTGGCATGGCCTTATCCACGGCCACAGACCCTTCACAGGGGGTCCTGCTCCCACGTGGACTCATCCACAGGTCACGGGCCCTTCGACTCCAGCTCTCCCTGGAGCTCCAGCCTGCCCAGTGCAGCAGCACAGAACACAGCGATGCTCTGGCCACCCCCCAGCCCAGGCACATGGCCACTGCCGTTATCAGAACACGCCCAGGCACGGCAGAGCCAGACGATAAGCAGTACAGCAAGCAGTGAAAGTGAAAAGCAGTCACTAATGAGCACCAGACTCTAATATACAGTACAGCAAGCAAGCCCCATGGCAAGCACAGGAGCCTGCCAATTAATAGCTAAACAGCTGTAACAGCTATAAATTCGATCTAGCACGTTCCAATCAAATCTGTCATTATCTTGAACCCTTTGAGCCCCACACTGGGCACCAAAAAGGATTGTCGTGGTTTAACCCCGGTCAGCAACTAAGCACCGCACAGCTGCTAGCTCACCCTCCCCCAGTGGGATGAGGGAGAGAAGCGGAAGAGTAAAAGTGAGAAAACTTGTGGGTTGAGATAAAGACAGTTTAATAGGTAAAGCAACAGCCGCGCACACAAGCAAAGCAAAGCAAGGGATCCATTCACCCCCCCCCATGGGCAGGCGGGTGCTCAGCGTCCCCAGGACAGCCGGGCTCTGTCACGCGCAACGCTGACTTGGGGACACAAACACCATGACTCCAAACATCCCGCCCTTCCTCCTCCTTTCCCCAGCTCCATGTGCTGAGCAGGACGCCACAGGGTCTGGGACACCCTTGGGTCAGTTGGGGTCAGCTGTCCTGGCTGTGTCCCCCCCAAATCCCTGTGTACCCCCAGCCCCCCCAAGGCAGAAGAGCCCTTGGCTCTGTGTGCGTTGCTCAGCAGTAAGGAAAACATCAATACTGTTTTCAGCACAGATCCAGAACACAGCCCCATACTGGCTTGGCTACTCTGAAGAAAATTAACTCTATCCCAGCCAAAACCAGCATACATTCTTTACAAATTTGATTTTAATCTACATTTGAAAATTGCAGTAAGGTAGCGAAAACAAACTTGCTTAATTTATTTTCAAGTGAGTGTAACATACTACCTTTCTTTCTTTATATTTTATTCCATTTTAAACCACTCTTTTCATAGCAAGTATCTCTTCAATACAATAATTTAGCATATTCATAAGACCTAATCCTACTGAGCTAAATGAAAACACAGTAATTTCTTTTACTGAATTTCAAGAATTAAGAAAAAGTGGTGCAGCCCTTCAGCCTCATCATAGTTGTTTTCCTCTGGAATCTACCAGAGGTGATCATTGAAATAAATAAGTGAAAACAGCATACTAAAAATAATTCACTAATAGCTCTTTAGAATTTCCTCATCAAGATTTTAACATTTTAAAAGTTAAAATTTGATAACAGTTTTTTGCGTTCATGAGAATAACTGTTACACTGAGGTGAATCAGTTTCTAGTGGTACTTACGGCCAAAAAAAGCTGGTTTCTTGAGGCTATTTTAAACGATCCCCCAGCTTTCAGATATAACTCAGGACAGTCTTTACTTCTCTATCTCCTGTTTCATGAGCACACGTTCTGACCCCCAGCCCCGCTCCTTCACAACCCTGCTGTTTCCCCGAGGCGGGGGTGTGCATCACGTACCGCCCAGGGCTGCGCCCGTCGGCCTCTCCACACCGTGACAGGCTGTGTAAGCACCTAAGGCCCTAGATGTTTGCAAAGGAAGTCCCAACAGCATATGTCTGTTCTTCCCACTTTCAGTTTCTTTTTGAATACATGAGGTGCAGCCCCATATATTACATAATTCAATTACCCTCCGTATTTGATTTTCACTTGTGCTATAGAAGGACAGCACGGCTACCCCAGGAACTTCTGGGTGTACAAGCGGTGCAGACCTGCAGCTTGATGTGAGCTGTATGAAACGGAAGCACCTCGCCGGGCAGCGCCGGCCCTGACACCTACTCACAGGACTCTCACCAGCAACGCGCCAGCAAGTGTCAACCTCTACGTAGCTTCTCTGTAAGGCCATGATACTAAAGCCTGCAGTAGATTTAAAAGCCTGCGGTGAGTAAGGCCGCTACACTGGACAGGAGGAGATTTCTGTTTGGTGCAAGTCGCGTGTCACCACGTGTCACCACGAAGCACGTCAGGATGGTTTGCAAGCTGCATTTCCTACAAGGTACAATGACAGAACAGGCTGGGATTGAGGGTCCCCAAAGGCCCCTCCAATCCCATCATTAGCGTTACTGCAACTGCTTACAAATATATTCTCCCCCCTCTTCCTCTTCCAGCTATCAGCTTACGTATTCGGCGTCTGCATTACCTGGCTTCCACAAACTGCCCATCCCTGCCTGAGACGCCAGCACCTGCCCCAAGGAGAGGGCTCCTTCGCCTGCTGCCAGCTCCCTCTGCTCCCGCGACCTGCGCCAACTGCTTTCATCCAACTCACCTGTTGATTTAATCTTTAAGTAAAGTTTTTCCCACTCATTAAAGACCAATTATAAGGAATTCTAGCATCCAGAAAGAATCTGAACTGGCCGTTTCATAGGCAGTCTGCTATTATCTCAATAAACATTTATCATCTTACTACAATTAAACTGTGAAGTGAAATTCCATACTTCTTCACTCATCTCCAGCATCCAAAAGCTTTTCTGGATACCAAGTCCAGGATCTCTAACTTTGAAAATGTTTTTAAATGCCTCTTTTCAGATAAGGCTGTTTTTCTTAAATATTTTATATCGGCTTATACTCTGATCTACTCCAAGTTTTAAGAGAACCAAGATGCAGAGTTCTTTAAAAACAAGTCTAATTATATCTACATCACCCTCATACTGGGACAATGCACTTCATTGTCTAGCGATTCATATAGCAGAAATTCAACAGGCAAAACAAACCATCAAAGTACCTGGCAGCAAAAGTAACCCATGAAAAATATCTGCGAGAGAACAGCCAGGTAATATGCAAACTGAAATCAGGACATGAAGCTACAGAGTGTGCAAAGTGTTGGTTTTTTTAAGTTAACATGCATCGGTTGCATTCTTGCATAACTGATCCACATGTGTGCATGCAGCACATGTATGTTTTCAGCACCGATTTATTAAAAACCTTTAGCCAACGGCTTTAAGGTAACAGAAAATTCTTAGAAACAAAAATAAGCAAGGGGAAAACATACACAGGTACACATCAATACATAACGTGCCTATGGAGTAGATGTGTTGATTTACAATATATTGTTACCGATTTACATCATCTGATCAAGTGAAAAGCTACAGAAAAACTGTGTGTTTTATTTACAATAGCACATTATAACCGTATTCATACACACACCTCATTTTTAAGTGGTATGACAGATCACACAATGCCTTCCTGACAACACATCGATTTAACAGTCAACCTCCTTCAAAGCCGTGCCCTGTGTCCCAGCTCTTAAAAGCGTCAGTGAATGAACGAGGACACATTAAGGACTGCTTAGGAGAGCAGCAGAGACCCAGGCCGCAGCACGGCCTGCGGAGGTCCAGCAGCACACCACGCTCCACGTGCCACCAGAAACACCCCAAGCGTGACTCCTGCTTTGCGGAGAGGCTCCGCCGTGAAGCAACCGCCATGTGCAGCGCTTGACGTGTTCTGGCAGCGCTCTCCTGGCGGAGCTCCCCGTCCACACGAAGCCCTACCAGACCCTATTACTACATCATTACATACGATCGCACACACACCAGGCAAGCAGGTTCTCCAAGCGATGACAACAAAAATAAACTGCATCAGCTGCTCTTTTCTGTCACAGACACCAGACTCTCAGCTCAGGAGAGACCGGCATGCAGCAGAGCCGCTCTTCTGAAGCTTAGCAACAAAAAACATGAAGAACCCCAGAACTTCACACTCGTGCTCTGAAAAGCAGGTTATGACGGCACGGGAAGGCATGGTTTAGAGACACAGCATGCAGGTTTAGAGAACTCCCAGATGTGCTGAAGCCCAAAGCAAGGCCAGACGCCCACACGCCCCAAGCAGCACTGTCCTCTTCAAACATCCAGCTGGGAAGGAAGAGAGCGAACGAAGGCCTCTCCTGTCATACACAATTCACACAGCGGGAAAGGAGCCGTAAAATGGCTGGAGAATTCTCATCCAAGACCAAAAACTCATTTTCAAAAAATTTCACAGAACTTCCAACCACAGACGTCCTGTTTTCACGCCCTTCTCACGCCACCAGAGAGACGCAGCCAAGCTACTGCCTGCCCACTTGTGAACAAAAAGGCCATCCACCTTCAACCTCCTCTTCTCAACAAGTACTTCCAGGAGAAGTGGGTATTCAAATACTCAGTGACAGGAACACACCCTAGCAAACCCCAAAACACCACGCCCCACGCTCCAAGTTTCTAATACAAGACAAGGCAGAAGTCCCCGGCGCAGCCAGAAGCCCACCACAGCAGATCCTTTAGACAAGGACCATGACAGCACTTCTCACGGCTCTCTTGAGAGACTGACAATCAAAGCATCGGATCTCAGATCCTCCAAAATAAAACCAAACCAAAGAAAACCAACTGCAAAGCTATAAAATCACTTCCATTATTTGCTTATTTGAATAAACTGCATACTTCATTGATACTCATTTACTTACTCTTACCTGACAGTACAGCAAGTTTCCCGAGTTTCCCAGGTAGTATTTTGAGGTAAACTACTCATTTGTGACCTGATTTTTTTTTTTTTAAAAGAAAACTAGCATCCTTTATGTACTTAAAATTTAGTTATGCAAATGAAAGCAACCGGAAATATGAAGTATCTGAATAAAGCAAGAGTAAGTTGTGCCCTGCTGCTCAGAACTTTCATATTAAATCTTGTGTGACTGTGATGCATAAATATGTTCATGATCTCCAGCTGTTTTCTGACACACCGTAACTGTACAAACCTATTACAAATAGTATGAAGAACGCATTACTGTAAAATCTAATATGAAACTCAGTTTCTTAACTAAATTACAGTAGTAGTGAATTGAATTCAAGACAGACATTATTACTATATTGGAAGTCCTTCCCCAACAGCATTTTGCCTTTGCAATCTCAGGAAAATTGAGATATTTGATCAAAAAGTGGAAGTTGCATATAACATCACATCTCCACAACAAAATATTAGCAGTTGGATATTAATTCTCAAAGTGCATCAGAATTATAATTTTCTAGGAAGACTTAACATGGAGTGAAAGCTCTATAGGTGCAGATGGAATACAGAGTTTTAGTGATAACCAGTTGATATGGACTATACTAAGAATGCAGCTGGCTGGTAGAGAAGTGTACTCCACAGAAGGTGTCAAACGACTTCTGAGGAGCACGATTTCCTCCAGAAATCCACACAATTGTAGTGATTATTGATTTAAGGAACCATTATTATAAAACTCTACATGATATCCTGGATAAGTAACACTGTGTCCTGGAATCTAAACTTAAGTCTCACATAAGCGCAGCGAGAAAAACCGACATCATCTGCATTACAAAATCGAAGCGGAGGTGCTCGCCAGCATTACCTCTGCCTGAGCAGGAGCTGGGGAAGCTGCAGTTACACCTCACTGCTACTGCCAAAACGCACCTCTGGGACACGTGAAGTGGCCATGTGATAAATCCAGCGGTGCGGGCCACAGAAGGAGAAGGGATGTGCTTTTGCAACAGTACATATAGTTCTATTTCAAGCAATGCAGGGCTCAGCTCGCACGCAGGAAGACATCGTTTCAGCCAGGAAAATACTTCTGGCAGAAAACGTCACGGTCGAGGTTAGTGTAAGCTGAATCAGGTAAGGACGTAGGAGGCATGTGCACAACATTACACCTTCTTTGTAGTGAAGATGAGGTAAGAAGAAAAACCTTCAGGAGTGACAAAGTAATTACACTGAATTGTTTTCCCAACCCAACACACTACTTCTGGAAGCACAATTACTCACCTCTCCAGTAACTACCATAATTCAAGATGCTGGGCTTGCGACGCACAGGGGACAACCCGCACCTCCTCGCACTTCTGCCGCGAGGTAGCAAGACTTGCACGTCCACAGCCTTTCAGTTTCCTTTTAATTAAGTCTGAGACACTTAAGTGCTCCACCACACGGATGGCGCACGCTCTGTGCAGGTTACCCTCTGCTTAGATTCCTTTGCAGGTGACCAGCAAAGCTGTAGTCACCATTTCTCTCCCCTCACATATGGACAACGTTAACTCATTTTTGCATTTTGTTTTTTTCCTGCATATATTTGAAACTAGTTGATGTCAAGTCAGTGCCAAGACAATGAGCTGAACTTTTTTTTTCTTTCTTTCTTTTTTTGTGTGTCATCTGTTCCAGCTGTATTGGTTCACTTCTGTCCCGTGGGGATGAGGCCATCCACTGACAGTATCTGCCCAGTATTTCCAGAACCCAGCATTAAGAACAGGATTAACTCCTGGTCTACAAGTGTCTTGGTTATTCAAGCAAGGGCTGTATTATAAGTGGATATCATACTATAGTGAATCAGGCAGAAAACCGCTGTGATGGGAACATGAATAATCTGTACATGCAACAATGCAATACATTAATACTTCAGTAAATAAGATTAAAATCTGTGTATACTGCCAGACTCTGGGAGACAAAGACTATAAAACCAAAGAGAGCTTAACAGAACAAGCTCCCCGGGTCTGCTGCGCCGCACACTGTACAGCTCAATATTCTTCCCAGAAACTGCTGCACACACACTTGTTTCTGTGTTTCTAAGAACAGTTAGAAGTTGATCATTTTATGAACACATTTTAAAGTTCATTTCTGTACGCCAGCGGCGACACGCTTTCAGTTATTTTAATAGCACAAACCCAAGATAATTGTAACTACAGCTCTGCAAAGTGTTTCCCACTGCTTATAACTTGGACTGAAAACAGGGTTTTATTGATATGTTATTTGTCTCAAGAATAATGACACTGGAACCATTTGCAGAATGCCTACGTTATGCTACACCAGCACACCGGTGGTAGGACACCTGCTTAGGCAGTCCCCATCTACCCCAGAAAATGAATGGAGATATAACTGTGTCTTACAGAACTCCACAAGCAAGGGTTCTGTGAGGAGAAGAGTTACTACCAAGAAACGTATGTTCATTTTCTCCCAGGCAAATTTCCGAGTGCTGAGTTGCTCTCCTCTTGTAAGGCTTGTGAAGTTTCTGATCACAACACCCAGTGGCACGGGAACAAATGCTTCTCAGGCCAGTGGTAAAGAGCTTTAACAAAATGGCCTCAGAAAAAGGCTCCAAATCACATTTTGCACTGAAGTGCCAACACTGGATCCCTCATTTGCTCCAAGAAGCACTCCAAAGAGACTCAGAAGCCACACACTACTAAAAAAATTTTAAAAATAAATCTATTAGCTTCTTTTTGTGACCAGCTTACAATAAGAGGACAATGAGTTAAAAGTTTGCTTTCTTGACTGAATATTGTAGATCAATAAAGAACAAAATATAAAGGAGCGTGGCTAAAACTTTTGTGACCAACATATCAGAGGAGTCAAACTAGTCAGTACAGGATCGATCCCACTGAACTACATCTTACGAATGAGGCAGCGAAGAGTTGTAAAGGTATCCTCACTTGAGCCCAAAGCCATGCTGGTGGGAGCCTTTCCCATCACACTCCAGACTAACTGCAGAGTTTTGATCACTAGAACAACAGTATCTGCCCTGGAAATGCAACTAGGTCAAGCATATGCACAGGTGAAGAGTGCTTGTGGCCAGAGATGCTGAATCTGGTGTGGAAATGAGAGAAACAACAGATCTAATTTTGCAAAGCGTAACAAACGTAAACAGTCAAACTTTGGTACGAGCGTGACATCCAAGACAGCAGTGCCAGGTTCTTCCTCTGATTTTCACTACCTGAGGTTAGGCAACATTTAAAAAAAACAGAAGAATTAAAACAATAGAGAAAGCTCCCAAAGGCCCACTTGCTAGGTGGTGGCAATAAAAGGGAACCTAGGAAGACAGAAGGCCTTGGTAACCTCTTAAAACATAAAAAATAATTCCCATTTGCAGTTACATATATGTATAGAATAGTTACCACTTCTTCATTTCCAGAATGAGCAGTAACAGTCAAAGTAAGAGGGGACGTTTGCATCTCCAAGACAATTTGCTTTTACACAGTAAACAGACGATGTAGGAGTTGTATAATACATATATTTCACATTTGTGAGAAGACTCATGAGTAGAGATGCTTCAACTGTAGTTTTGCTTTCACTGCAGAAGAGCACAATGGGGTTCAACCATCATTTAAGATGGATAAAAAAAAATACGTAATGGGCAACAAAAACCAATGTTTTGTAAGTTAAAACTAGGTCTAAAATAGAGATCATTTTAGGGGGAAATAAATTAGCAGAAATTAACAATTTGGGTTGGACTCCCAAAAACCTACTCAGCTATCAGCTAGCTGAATGGATCAGCTAAAATTGGAAAAAGTGGATTACATCTTACATGACCGATCATTTATCTAGCTCTCTTTTCGTAGCGCCTTACAGCACACGCTGCAGGACATTCCTGATTCATCCCTTTCTGCCAAAACAATTAGATTTTTTGTCGTGTATTTCCAAGACTCAAAACCCAAGTACAGTATTACATTAAGCTGACAAATCACAACATAGACTATCGAAACCCTGAGCACTCCCTCCAAATAACAGGTCTGTTTTTTATATCAAAATAGAATTATTAAAAAAGACTCATTTCCAAATGTACCATACATTATATACTGCTGAGTCAGACAACATTTGAAGTACTACATCCAACCGTGCCAAGCCACAGGCCTTGGCCAAAAGCCAAGCTGAAACAATGCAGTAAGACAAACGGACAACTGACCTTTAACCATTTCTAGCAAACTTTTTTCCCCCCTTCCTTCCCAAGAAGAATCCCCATTAAAGAGTGACAGCAGAAAGGTAACTGCTCCTGAAAGCAAGGCTCTGGACTGTGACCGATCAGCAAAACTTCTTCCCCCTTCCAGATTCTCCTCCTCTTTCATGGCTTCTCTTAGCTCTTGTCCTTTCTTAAACTTCCTTAATGATCCTTATCCCCCACCACAAGCTTAAGTACTAGGAATGATTTCAAATGTAATAAGAGAAGCCGTAACACTGCCAGTGGGGCCCAGTTCTTGTAAATTCTGGCTGCAGGCTAAGAGAAAAGGCACATAGAAACCCCTGCGTCGCTGTGTTGTTTCTCATCGTCCTTCACTCCCCCCACAACAAGCCACATCTCCAGGAACTCAGAGGAATTAAAAAGGTTGAGCGATGGATTTAATGTATATACCACGCAAGAGTCCTACAAGTGTGTGTTGCTAAAATAATTTCCTTGAATTTTAACAGTTTTCACCGGTGTAATAAATCACAAATAATATCCCATCAGAGACAGGCACCATCAAACCCCCTAATTCTTCAGTGAAGCGTTTACCAAATGCTTCCAGCCTGTTTCACTCCTCTTCCAGATGCTGCCTCACTTCTTCTGTTAAAGAAAATCTAAGGCAAGTTTTCTCAGTTAGCTTACTTTTTTCCTCCCTCTGATTCTATGCACCTTCCCCTTCGGTCGCTCCACTGCGATCGCTCGGCAGCTCGCTCGCTCCGAGGGGACACCTCGCCAAGGCAACCCTGAACGAAGCCGTCCTGCCCTCTTCGGAGTTTCGCTGCTGCTCAGGGAGATTTTGAGCGTTAGCTGCCGAAACGCCGAGCTGCAGCTCCAAGTGCTGCACACCAGCACAAGCACTGGCAGGCTCTTCTACAACCCCGAGATACCGACAGTAATTTATTGACTATTGCCGATTCCTTCACATCGAACAAATTTCGGAATTTGTTTGTATTCTGCTTATTAACTTCAGAATAACTCCTACCACTCATAGGAAAATTGATTAGCTTTCTCAGTCCTGATTATCACTTGTCTCATTAAAGGCAGCACGCTGTGCTATCCTTAGAAGCAAAATCACTCAAAAATTGCATGACACCAATTCAAGACTGCGTGTCTATAAAGAGACATTACATGCTTTCCGTTAAAACGGACAGATTAAACGCCAGGGCAGAACTGCAGCTTTTCTTTGCATATGTTTCGTATATAATTAATGTTGTGAATACTCAAATAATTGTACCAACACCAAGAAATATCTCCTATTGGAGATTAAAGTTTAGCAGTTCTGAACTCTCAAAATCCCAGCCTTCACCTCAATCAGTACTAAAAGAAAAAAGACCACAGGAACCTGGCAAGAGAGTCCTTCCTTTGTTTCTAGAACAAATGCCAATTTTGTTAAGTCTTCTGTAAGACAAACAAACAAATCCACAATACATCACCTTAAACTAACCCAGTTTAGACCAAATATTTCTGACAAGGTTCAGGAAGAAAGAGAATTCTTGCTTCAAATTCAGGATACATTAGTATCTCAGGCATTTTAAAAAGGAGATGGAGTGGCCTCTATTTTATGGAAAAAAAAAATAAATAAAGCAAACCCAAGCAACACTGTTTTTAGAATCGGACTTTGTAGTTTTAGTGTGTAAAAATCCTCGGGAAGTAAGAAGAACTTCCACAAAGGCTAGAAATAATGAATTTTTATGCAAAGCTCAACGAGAGGCTGCCCTAAACTTCTTTACACATTCCTTAAATTAAGAAAAAAAATTCCATTATCTTAAGGCAAAAGCAAGCAATATAGGACAACCTTGCAGGAAGCAAGCACATAAACACTTGCAGCACCCCGTTGCTAACGCTGTCCCGTGGCGGAGGCAGACGTTTGCCGAGGATGCTCCACCGCCTGCAGCGGGAGCTCCGCCGAGGGCTTCCGCAGCTCTCCCCGCACGCCCGCCCAGCGCTGCCCGCGCAGCTCCAACACAAACACACCCAGCACACTCCTCAACATTGCTTCATAAAAGCAACGATAACATCTAGCACTGCTGTCCTCCTTACTCTAGGATCAGACACACTCCGTACACATTAGCAGCTTGAGTGGGTTTTTCACCACAGCACAGTATATAAAAAAAGAGTATTTATGAGATGCCCCAAAAGCCGGACAAACATCCACGTGTGACCCATTCACATAGGAATGCACTTGGTTCTACCTAAATAGTTCTGTAAAATAAAAACAATGCATCAACTTTACAGAAGTATTCTCAGAAGTGGTGTTTCCATTATCTGTGAGCAATCTGCTTACTCAGTCACCAAAAATCACCTCCCAAACCCAGAAATACTTCTTGCTTTGATACAGATTTTATAATTATTGCCATTAAATATATAGCAGGAGCAAAATAAAAAAAAACCCCAAAAACCAAAAATCCCCCATGAAACAAACTAGAAACAACATGGAAGTTGGACTGATTATGCAAAAGGTTAGCACAAAGGATTTCTACTCTGTCAAAATAAATGATAAGGCACGTTCAATATTCATACACCAAAGTGGAATTTATCCACAAATTCCGATTTTCTTTTCCGAATTCCTTACATTACAAATTGCTTTAAACATTTCAAAAGAAAAAAAAATCCACATCTTCACTACAAAAATCGGAAACTATGGAAGAAATCTAGAATGAAAGCAAGTTAAAAGTTGTCTTCCTGAAACAAAGGAGGAACTCTGACACACTTCATTCTAACCATGGGAAAATGGAACAAATAACGTGGAGGGAGAGCCCCGGGACTGGCAGCTAACACTCAGGGGATCAATTGTCAGTGGGGCAATAAAAAAAGAAAGCTAAAACAGATACTTCATGAAAAGCTACAATTACTGGTGTTACGTATATAGACTTGAAGAGCCATTTTCTAACTCAGACTCCACAGAAACACAGTAAAAACCTCTTCCTCCACTGAGGCCAGAGACTGTGGGGTGTTTGTACTGAAACCAGAACCCGTCCCCAGCTGCGAGGAGACCTACACAGCTACTCCTTGAGAAAGCTGCCACCATCGCACTTCCTCCTGAAGGGCAGAGGAAAAGTGTTTTACATGAATATCTGCACCTCTGAATTACTTGTAGAAAACACTACTATGAAGTCACTTGAAATGCATACTGACCAGCTCCCCTAACAGACCCTGCTCCCAAAAAACCACCTGTAAAGCAAGCCCACCTGCAGTCCTATTTAAGAGTTAAATTCCAGGTATGTTTACATCTTACTGCAAATATTCTCTCTTTAAATGCAGTTATTAAACAAACCTCTGAGTATTTCCTACTCGGAATCTTCTTGTCCATGTAAGGTAAATGCAATACAAAGCAAAGCTAAAACTCTAGTTCAGCTTCAATGTAATTCTAGAAATTTACCCAGCAACCAAGTTATTTTTGTGCATAACATTTAAGTAACACTAGGAAGAAAAAAAAAAAACCCACAGCGATTGATCCTCTAACCCTTGAGAACGAAGCAGCTTTTGTATACACTTAAATACTTCCTTCCATACCGTCCTCCTTCTATACTGCCTTGTGTATGGATCCTTCTACCACGTACTCAATTTTCCCTCTAGGTTGTATCTCAGAATTTTTATTTTTATTTCTTTTTTAAAGCATGCCAGCTCCCCTTGTCTTTTCTTCCCTTTAATGCCAACAGTTGAGTACTTGGTTAAAGCTCCCGTTGTACTGCAGAATAAATATGTCTGATCAGTCACACCGACAAATGAAAAAGGGACGACTGACTTCAAAAGAAAAAACCCAACACACCAGCATGCATGCAGTTGTAGTAAACATACTTGTAGTATTTTAATAAAGAGCAACAAAAACTAATTACCTTGAATAGCCATTAGAGAAAGCAGGTCTGCCAGAAAGGTTGAGCGTTCCCAAAGGAGCTAACGTCTCATCCCCTGATCCCTGGCACCTATTCCAATTTTCTGAACTGGCAGGAAGAGATGGAATGATATTAAAAATTGGTTTCTGATCCTGCTGCTGAGAGAGTGATGCAGTATTTAAGTCATAGTGATACATTTGTCCCCCAGAGGTACTGACACCGTGGATAGAAATGGCAGAGACTTTAGTACCCAGCAGATTAGACCCAGAGAAGTTTGCCTGACAATAAATTGGGCCCATGTTTTCTTGCTTTATGCCAGGAGTACAGAGTTCAATGAAGTCTTCCTTTTCTGTTTTCACTTGAGGCATTGGCATTTTGGAACTGGGTAAAAGGTCACCACGGTCATTAATTTTAGGTTTAGTGTCAGATAAAACAGGAGGCTTGCAGTCTTCACTGAGATTTCCTTCCAGGAGAAACGCATCATCTGCAGATATAGGGGACAGCAAGCCACCCTCATCTAGCAACGGGTCAAGCCTCCATGGGCTCCCATTGGGCTCTTTGCCAGGCGATACTGGTGGCAATTCTAAATCCTGGAGAATATCCAGGGTGCTTTGGTCTTCAGAGAATAACTTCAAGTTGCCACCATTCGAGCCAACCTGGCTTTGGACTCCAGTTCCTGACTCTGAAGGGACGTTGCGGCCAGCCATGCCTGGGAAATCTGGCTCAAGCGGCACCTCAGAAGATACTGCTCCCTTTGCGTCCTCGGCCAGGCTCGAGGACTTGTTCAAGCTCGCAATACTTTCTTCCAGGAGCCTGAAGTCCGTTTCTCCAGAAGAGATGCCGATTTGGCCCTGCTGCGAAAATCCAAGGTCGTTTCCCATCACTTTTGCATCTGTTTCACCCATGTACAGTCCCATCGAGAGCGACACTGCCTTGGAAAGGTCTGGCTGAGGCACATTGTTTACTAATCCTTTTGAAAAGTCAGCCAAAGCAGGTTGCTGATTGGAATCCGACTGAGAAGACGTGGGGAGAGGAGATGTAGACACAGGGGCTTGTACAGTAGCTCCACCCCTGAAGGGTGGATGAAAGTCCATCACGATCCCTCCTTTGGTACTGATGAGCGCATTTTTCCTTGTTTCGTCTTGATCCGACGAGTTAAGCAATTCTTTGGAATCCATTACTGTAACATTAGCTATAAAAAGATCAGAAGCATTCAAAGTTAGCACAGCAAGGATATTTTAATAACAGCTTAAAAAAAAAAAATTCTAAATCATTAGCCCGGTGAACCTGGTTTAGCTGCTCTGAGAATGAAAGCACAGCAGATCGAGCTACGAACTGACTGACATGTGTCACGTCTTTCTCAAACCCACTGGTTTTGGGGTTTTGTTTGCTTGTTTTTATTTCTGATCGGTAACAAGGAAGTATATTTTTTAAAGCATTGCTAAACCTGAGTGAAGTGGTAAGTTTGCCTGCACACAACTCAGAATCAGACAACAGCACAAGACATCTTTCTGAACACCCTCTCTAGCTCTGTTGCCCATCCTAGCACGTAAGAAAGCATAAGAATTGTTAAAAGTACCCAATTCACAAATTTTGGAAGGCAACTTTCCCTGGTATTGAGTTACATCTTAAGCAGGGCATTTATCACCTTTCCCGAATTCACTTCTCTCCCTGCAGGTTCGGACACATCTGCCACAACAGGTACCGCAGCCTCCCGAGCCCGCGCAAACGCGGTCCTACCAGCCAGACGAAATCTCAGGGGTTTGTTATTGTCCACGCAACCTCCCCACCACAAAACATGAAGTTTGCCATCTTTGCATAAGTTCAGCTTAAAATGCAACTCGTGACTCTTGAAGCAAACTCAGCGCAATTCTTTAAATAAAAATCGAATTTATAAATAAAAGCTAACTAAAGATAAAGCAGAATTTTTATTAGCTTCATTTTACCAGCTCACAGCTATTCTCCAAACACATCTAACAAATCTCCTAAATTTCATCTGTTTGTATTTACTACATTTATCTTTGGCACACAGCATAAATATTTGGAGAATAACTGTAAATTCTTACGCAAACTTTCTATACTGTTTGTCTATGGCCTAACACCAACAGCAAACAGCCATCGGCTCGCACTCCCCCCAGCCCGTAAGAGGCAGCAATGCCCCGGTTAAAGCCTGGCCGCGGAATTACCCATTAAGCAGAGCGACCCAAGAGTGCTCACAACAAGTTTACGGTCGTCTTAATTATAAACCCGCCGTCTCTGTCGCCCATTTTCTCCAGACTGCCGACGACCGCCGCTGCTTTCTGTATGCCAAAGTTAAGGCTGCGATCAACAAAAAGTCCCCACGTGTAAAAAATTTTAAGGTGGCCCCAGCGAGCTTCGGCCTGGGCAAAGCGTCCCGAGCGGGAGAAGCCCGACGCAAAAACCCTTCTTGGTCCTTCGACACCTCCTCGTCCGGCCTTTCGTGTGCCCCAGCCGAGGGTCGCTCGGCCGGGCTTCCCGAGGCGCCGGGGGTCACGCCCGGGGAGCGCCGTCAGCCGGGCCCGCGGCCCCGAACGGGAAGGGGGCAGCCCCCCGAAATCTCACGGACTGCCAACAGCACGGAAATATTGCTGGGCCGTTTAAGGTGGACACCGCAACAGCCACTGGAAAAAAAATTATAGCTATCTACCTCCAGTTCTGCCTTTTTTTTTTTTTTCTTTACGTGAAGGGGAGGAAAAATGTAGTTATTCCATTTGACAATTTCCCCAACGTCAAAAAAAAACCAGCGAATCATCCAGCGTAGGAAACGTGTCAAAAATCAGATACAAGTCTGCCCAAAGGAGGAAAAAGCTGCGAACACTTAAAACTGCCGGATTACAATAAATTCTCCCTTGTAAAGTATAGTTTTCAGAGAAATGTGTCGAGACCTGTTGAGCTGTCTCCCTGGCACACCCACTTCTGCAAAATAAGACCAGCCCATGGCTGCGAGGCTGCACTCGGGGCTCGGCTCCCCCTCCTCGCTCCTCACCCCCTTCCTCGCCCCCCGGTCGAGCACACCCCGGGCAAACACCCGGCCGGCCGAGGGGCGCACGAAGGGCCGGGACGGGAACGGGGAGGGGGGTGTCCCGGGACGGTCCCTCCGCGGCCCCGCCGCCCCGGGCACCCACCTCGGGGTCGGGGCGGTGAGGGGGGGGGCTCCACCGCCGGCACCGTCCCACCCCGGGATCCTTCCGGGGGCGGCTCGGCTCCCCCGCTGCCACTCTCCCCGCGCTCGGGGCACCCCGAGCGCCCCCCCGGCCGCCTCCCGGGAACGTCCCGGGGCGAAGCCGCGGCGCCGGCCCCGCAGCACGGCTCGGCCCCGGTCCCCCGCCGCCCCCCGCCGCCCTTACCTCGTCCAGGGGAGGGCGCTGGGGCTCCTTCAGCCGCCAACTGCCATCGCGCCCGGCGGTGGGGGCCAGCAGCCGGCTGGAAGGAGTGAGGGAGTCAACAGCCGCCCCTCCGGGGGCCGCGGCGACGGCGGCCAGCACCGCTCCCCCCGCTGCTTTCCTCCTCCTCCTCCTCCTCCTCCTCCTACCGCCGAGCCCGAGACCCTGACCTAATCCCCGCCCCGCCCGCCCCCACCACCGCGGCGCCCCCTCCGTTAATTAGCGCTAATTGCCTCCGCGGACTTCGCCCTCCTCCTCCTCTCCCCCTTCCTCGTCCTGCCTTCCCTTCGCGCCTCCCCGCCCCGTCCCTCGCCGGGCAGCGCCGCGCTCGGCAGTGCTCTGCCCCCGCCACAAAATGGAGGACGGCGGCGGCCGCCTCCTCCCCCTCCCTCCCTTCCCCCGCCTCCCCGACGTGGAGAGGGAGTGGAGACAACCGGTACCGAGAGGGGCGGCCGCGGCAGCTCCGCGCCCGCTCCGGCACGGCACAGCCCAGCCCGCCGCCCCTCGCTCGGCACCGCGGGGCAGCGCCCGCCGGGCCCAACCGAGGGGGAACGGTGCAACCTGTTGGCTGAGGCGGGCAACTGCAGGCGGCGCCGGGGCGCGGAGGGGCCGCCGGGCGCGGAGGGGCCCCCTCAGGCGGCTCCTCCCGCCGCCGCTGCTGAGGGGCAGCCGCCGGGCGCCGGCCCGGGGGGGCTGCGGCGCCTCTTTCCTCTTTCACTTCCCCAACTTCCTACCGAGGGGGGGAGCACCCCGGGGAGGGCAGCGCGGAGGCGACCGGGCTGCCCTTCCCCGCGGCCGCTCCAGCGGGGCCCGGCCCGGCCCGCGCACACCGACCCCCGGGGCCGCCATGGCGGGGCAGCGCCTCTCCGCCACGCCGAGTTTGGGGTGGGGGGTGCCGCGCCGGAGAGAGGGAAAAAAGCCCCGGGAAAGCGGCCTTGGAGCCTGGTGGGCAGCTCTAGGGCCGGGTGGAAGCTGGGGGGGGGCAGCGTGGGGGGAAAAAATCCGTGAAAAGAGACCCAAAAACCCCTCAGAATGGCTGAGGGAACGAGAGGAGACACTGAGGGGCCAAGGGGGGAGTTATCCCCTGGCAAGCGCTGGCAGTACAGACGTTTCCACTGAGAAATAGGAGTAAACTCCACAAAATATGGTAGCATTTGACCGAGAAGTTAACAAATTTCGGCATTTTTAAAATAAAGAGCAACGGGGTAGTGTGCTGGTCTGAAGTTGGATTTAGACGGCAGAGGCATCGAAAAGCCAAGCGCTGCTGGTGGGACATCCCCGCCGCCGGGCCAGCCCTGCTGCGCCCACCGCTGCTGCGCCACGCAGCTCTGGGCGAGGAGAGAGCAGAAACTGGGGGAGCAGAACAGGAGTTAAAAATATCAGTGGAGTTAAACAGCAGAGTAGGAAATTCTGCTGCTTTGGAGAAGTGGAGAAAGAGCCGAGGGGGAAGAGGTTGCCCTTCAGAACCAGAGATCCTCTTGGGTTTGGCTTTCCCCGGAACCGACAAATTCAGGGGATGGGGGAAGAGAGACGGCGATTGTCCGTTCCTGAAGATCGGGGTCGTTCCGATTTGGGACAATTAAATGAGCTTGGAGACAATGACCAGATAATGCTTGCACTGGGACTGTGTTGACAAGCAGTTACTATCTAGAAATGGTTATTATGGCACCCAATAAATTATGTAATACAGGTTACATCCATGAAATATGTTTTTGTCATTCCAGCTGTTTAAACGCAGGTTTGGGGATTCCTCTCCAAGAAAGAGAAAGAAAAGGCGAAGTAAAAGCACAGATTTTAAAGCACAATTAATCTGCCCTTTTTTTTTTAAGTAGTAAGTTTTTTTACATGTCACATTAACTTTTGGAAGATACCGATTTGTGTTTAAAAATGCAAAATAAATGCATGCGATGTTAACTTAATAATCATTTATGTTTCACAAATTACAAAAAGGGGTTCTAAAAATTCTAAGATATTCTTCTGCAACCTCCCTTAATGTAAAGATGTATCTAAAATAGCACTCAAAACTGCCTTCTGGTGCTTTTTGAATGATGCAATGAATTTGCAGCTAACAGGAAACACTTCTTCCCATACGAGGGAAACAGAATAGCAGAAGTCAGACTATTCACAAATGCTGTGAACTCTTTGTTAGCAGGTACAGGAATGTCGCAGAGGTCCTCGGTATTAAATAAAGGCAAGAATGTCTCTCGAAGCATGAAATCCTAATGTGCTTTCTGGGACTCTACCTGGAAAATTTACTTCACTTTATTGATCTGTGCGTACCACAGAAACTGTCTTGCATTTGGGGATCCCTCCTACCACTGCAGTTTGGTAAACTCAGATGTGGGGTACGTACGGGAGGACATCAGCCTGCGGAGGAGAGCTGCAGCGCCCTGTCAGCTTCACTCCACCTCCTGTAGTTTGAGGGAACTTGGATAACAGAGCTGTTTATTTCCAAGACATTTAGATGAGAACATCTGTTTATAAACACACACTCAGATGCTTAATTACAGCTGGTTCTGCACGGTAATGGGTAAGACATTCCTTCTCTAATGGCTAATTCCATATCTTAATATCACCTTTCATCCGAAAGGACCCGATCTGAGATTGCTGTAGAGGATTTACTCAGCAGCAGCAGCCAGGCACACCGTACAACGGTGCAAAGCAGCGAGCAGAGGACATCTTAGCGGCTCCATGCCAGGAACCCTGAGGCAGGCCAGTGCGGTACGTGCAGAGGTGGGACCTGGCCAGGGCAGAACCATTCGTGTTCTTACTCTCCTGAAGGATGTTTTTCACTTGTTGCTAAGCGCAACAGCATTCATTGCAAGGTCATCGTTGGTAAAACTCACAATTTGTCGGTAAACTGTGCCACACTGGTCATGTTCAAATACAAAGTGAGGTTTGTTCGTTGTCTTCGTGTTGCTACAATACACGAGTTCTGTCTCTTGGATTTATTCCATTTTAAATGTATTGAATTGAGCAGATGAAAAACCTCAGATACTTTCTGCTTCTAGTCTATAAAGCTGGGAAAAGAATATTGCTGATTCTCACTTCTTTTAGCTACAGGTGCTACTGAGACAGAAGTAACGCACAATCACGCACAGCAGTGACGGAGGAGTGGCTTTGCTACGTGGCTTTGGATGAATCTTTCTGGCCTCCCGTGTGACTGAACAACCCGAACATACCATCTCCCTTTGTTCTCCTTCAAGCAGAAATGTTCCCTAGGGCACTCCTACGTTGTAAAAATAAATGTCATGTAAAAACTTGGTAGGCTTGCATGTTTTGGCTAACATTTTACAATAGTAACATGCTACCCTGGACGTAACAACTTAAAATGCATTATATGATGATGGTCAGGGTTAAAAAAACCCCTTCTTTCCTAGTTTATAAAAATGTATGAAACAAATTAGGCTTTAAAAGACTTGTGATTTTTGTTCCTGTTCAACTAAAGGTTTAGAAGATGATGACTGGCTGAAAGTCTGTGGCTTGTGTTATGCTGCTGATCATTTTTGTCCCTTCCCTAAAAATCTATGAATTTCTTAAATAACTGGCATTGACAACTCTTTTTGTAACATAATCAGCCTTCAAAATATTTTAATTACTGGGCATGAGTTTCCTATTTCTTGAATTCAACCTGTTTTATATTCACAGTTAAAATACAAAAATTCTTATGATCAGATAACTACGAGGGCGTTGCTGGGTTTTAGAAGTGAGCACACTGTTGTGACAGCATCATCAAAATCCTTTGTTAATAAATTTCTCAACCCTGATATCAAGATATCTTGACACCGATCGGAAAGTGTACCTCTCCCCTCCCCAGAGCACAGCTGGCAGTAACGCAGCTGCTCTGGCTCTTACCACAGGAACCTCACTAGTCCCCGGAAGAAAAAATATTAAGAAAATTCTTACTGCAACCCCAGAATATGTGGTTCATCTTATCCTGTGTCAGTCCAGCACAGGATTTCTCCATCCTGCTGAAAGTGTCAACATAGGTTATAAGTTTTGTTTGGGGTAACAGTTTTTATGGCTTTGGCTCCTGTTTGATACAAATCTTAAGCAAGACCACATCTTCCATAAAATGTCAGCATTGTTCAATTATTTTCTACTAACCTGAGCAGAATGGCAATTTGGTAAAATTTGGATAATTTCTCTTAAAATTTAGAAGTGAAGGTTTGGGTTTTGTGGTGTTTTTTTTTTTTTTCTTTTTCAAAAATTCCACTAGTTCTCATCTTCTAAATAAATGTTATGAACTATAACAATCATGATGAAAATACTGTGGCTGTTTTACAGATGAATAGTTAATTAACTAAAGACTTTAACTACAGGAGTTTTGTGTCCATCCCAAAATGTCTACAAATGGAATATGTATTAATATTCTGTGTAAAGAATAAAATATATTTGGACAATAGAGGAAAGAATTATTTCCACCATCTAGGAAATTTGAATTTGAGGCAGAACTAATGAATATCCTGAAAAAAACAGGATCAAGAGAAGGACTGAAATACAGTTTCATCTACCGCACTGTATCGACGATGAAAATTTTGGCTGTAGATCAGTGCCTAATTTTGAAAGAGAATTTCAGCAAGTAGGACTGCAGGTCTGGGGAGTATCCAGCTTACCCAGTAGTTCTGTGGAGCCACAGGAAGAGAAGAGTGGTATGAATTGTCATATAATAGATTTAAAAAAAATATAAATGACTGCAGATTCCTATGCCACAATGTAATAATATTGCAAAGATAATGAGCTCAACCTTAACAAACACTAAATATAGACATTAAAATATATATCTAAGTGGAGGCCATTATTAAATCATTAAAACATAATTATGACTCTCATCGAGGAGATCAGGCAATGCATGGAAACCAAGAGCCAACTTCAGATTTGTGTACAGCATTCCAAACCAAATGTCAGAAAGAAACATCTGAAGCACTGAAGGGAGCTCTCGTGGCTGCCAGATGCAGCCATAAATCTGTCTGTCTGGGGGTTGCCTGGACAATACGCAGCACCCGAAGATAAGCAGATCGTGCCACGTACGACTTTGAAGTGAGCGTGCATAACGTAATCCGCAGGAAGCATCTAGGTATAAAAATGGTCTGGAGTCACACTGGGAAAAAAATTAACCCCCTCTAGACTCGAGGAAACAAATAACTGTAAAATGATCATTACACAAGTACGTTTACAGTATGGGGAAGTTTCTCTGGTTACCAACTGCTGACAGGCCCAGTAAGAATAGAACTGACACATGGGTCCCTGTTGGCAAACACATATAGGCCACTGTGGATCTGTACGAAATCAGCTTTAGTGCTAGAAGCAGCCTAGAAAAAAATGACTGAAGTTTTTCCAGATGAAGTGATGTGCCCGTGAAAGAGAATAGCAACAACTTTCTCTGTAACCTTCAAGAAATTACTGTATGAAATGTGTTAGCAATTAATGGAGATCGCGTTCAATTGGTTGCATCTACTGTACCTTGGTAGGACACAGAAGTTTGCAGGCTAAAGGACTGATTTACCAGTATTTCAGTCAAAGTACTGAAATGGACACAAATGGTGTCTTTGATCTCGGAAGCAATTAATAAGGATAAGCTAAAGGAAAAAAACAGATGCTGAAGAACCAGAGCTACATATCAAAGACAATGGGGAATGGAAAGAATATAGTCAAACCAAGGACATGGTAGCACCAGTGACCAAAAGCCACATCAATGAAGTAAAATCTTGGTAAATAAATATTTGCAGAGATACCAGGATGATTGTTCAGAATTATATAGAACAAAGAATTTGCACTTTTGGAATAATTACTGTATGGAGTCCACAAATATCACATCATAAAGACCTTAAGCCTACTTGGAAGTACTTCCAAAAATAAGGGTTGCGTTGCCTTTTCCTATGAAATGCAAATTCTGTAGCTGTGCATCAAAGACAGCTCAGTGAAGCTCCAGTTTTATAGGAAGAACTCTTCCCCCCTTTGCAATCCGTTGTCTCTCTACGAAAAGGCAGAGACATGCCCAGTGTCTAATGCTCTTCACAAACAGAAATTTTTTAAGACCTTGGTCATCTTGTGAGGAGGTCAGTTTTGTTTCCTATCAGCTTGTAAGTAATTCTGTTTAATTCTTGAATATACATCAAAGTCATTCAGGCAGTGACTGCAGCTTGTCAATAGTTTCCCAGCTAAGCCAGAATGGAAAAACAATGTTCCCCAGCTGCAGTCTCCAGCGGCGCAGGAGCACGCTTCCTTACGAGTATGCCATGAGCAGCATCCTCATGACTGCAAATTTATTTGTCGGAGGGGACTGCTGGATCCAAACTCAGTCTAAGTATGCTTTTGCGATTAACTTTAGTAGGTCACAGATTGAGGCATAGAGGGTCTGGGCCATGCCCTCCTTCATCCTCTTTAGGTTAATAACTCTTTGTATTTTTTCTACTTTCTTCGCGTTTCTTCCTGTCTTTATTTCCAGCGTTAGTCCTTTGTCTTTGTACTTTGATTTCCCATCAGGTCCTTCAATTCTACACGAACGACTGTTTTAATTCTTCAGCCATGCCATTCTCCTTCCTCTTTACTTGTACTGATCTGCTTCATCTTGAATCCCTTTATTTCTTCCCCTTCTCTCCCAGAGTTTTCATTCTCCCCTTAGCACTTGGAGAACAGAACACGTCCCCTCTGGGGTCCCTCTTCTCCCCTCTCCCAGAGCTGGAGTCTGACTCATCCTTCCCCAGAGCACAGCCACCTTCCACCCTCGCTGCCTTTCATGGAGATGTGCTGGGGTGCTGAGCTCTGCCAGCTTCCCCAGGCGTGCCTTAGCTTACAGGAGCTGTGAGCAGGTTGTGGCTAGCAAACACCTTAACCTGCTAATTAGGAAGAGTGAACAGTGAAGGACTGCACGGGCATTGCTAATTGCAATATAGCAGTATTAATCATCAATGCAGAGAAGTGCAGCGCTGTACCAGGGCAGGTGGAGTCTGTTGGCCCTTCTCAGGTTCATGCCTGAATAGAGCAAAATCTTGAAAGAGAAAAGAATACAGAGGGAGGCTTGGTGGGTAACAATACAGTGAAATAGAACTCATGGCAAACGCCTGAATAAAACACATGTCCCAGCTTCATCATAAACTGGAAAAAAAATGAAGCCTGTATCCAACTGATAAAGCCCCACATGGGGTTAAATCTCCTTCTGGCATAATGTGATATTAACTCCTTCTAGTTCCATCAGCGGAGAGTTTGGCCCTCGGTGTTTATTGAAGCCATAAGAACAATTGTGAGTGCTGAATCCACCCGTCTCTGGATCTATAGTGACAAAACATTGAGAGCTGCTTTCTTCTGCAGCTGTTTTGTGTAAAAAAGAAATCACAACTGCAACTGGAAATTAATCTGGGGAGGTTACAGTCC
Organism: Strix uralensis; assembly: GCF_047716275.1. Classification (NCBI taxonomy): domain Eukaryota; kingdom Metazoa; phylum Chordata; class Aves; order Strigiformes; family Strigidae; genus Strix; species Strix uralensis. Next base: position 23,134,217 of record NC_133985.1, read on the forward strand.
TATTGAGCTTTTCTGAATGCTAGGACATAGATCTGTAACAAATGGCTGAAATTCTAAAATGCTGTGACAAACAGACAGTGGAAACGCACTGTTCGGAAATGGGGGGAGAATTAATTGGGCTAATTGAGGAGGAGGAGGAGGAGCACTTTGAGACAGGCCTTGGGGTGAAGTCATATGTAAGTATGCACAAATAACTTTGTTGTTTTTAAGTTTTGCAGAAACATCTGGCAACAACATGCAAGGAAGAGGAAACTTTTGTTTTATGCATCAAGACCTCTCTATGAAGAAAAGAAAACTTTAGCTAATTACAGGATGCCTGCAAGAAAAGAACCACCTTTGATTTCACCAGTATTTTTTCCTGCAACACAATGCCTAATAAAAATCAGTAGCCAGTGACACACAGATTCTAATGCAGTCTGGGCTGTGTGGCATTATCAATGCGTCTCCTCTGCCCGACAGGAAGGTTGTGCAGGCTCCTTGTGTTGTCGAAGCCCGAGTGTGGCTCCGCAGGGCAGGGAGCAGGGTCTGTGCCCAGGGGTTTGCACCCCGCTGCCTGCTCACGATGGACAGGAGCCGCGGGGACCGCGGGGCCTTGCAACTGCTGGAGGCAGGCGCCCGGCAGCACCCTGCTCCGCTGCTGCGCGTCTAGTGCCTGTGTGTGGGCAAAGAAACCAGCGTGGGACCTCCCGGTGCTGCTGCGGAGTCATCCTGGCTCAGCTTGGTACAGGCAGAAATGCGTTTGGTACAGGCAGAAATGCGTTTGGTACAGGCAGAAATTCCCTAGAGAGGTCAGTCTTGCTGCGGGATGAAGGCCTGTCCTTGCTTACCGGTTCTTGCGAGAGGCCCATGAAGGGCCATGCGCTAAGGGATAAAAATGGTAAAAAGTAGGATTTGATGTTCCTTTGTTTGCTCTGGAATGCTCTGGGGGTAATGGTGCAGTAAAGGGGCAAATCAACACAGTGCCAAGGCAGCCACGGTACCAACATCTGTGCGAGTGGAGTTACTGGGTACTTCTGACATGAGAAATACATTCCAGGGGTGCACAACACAGTAGGCTTACACTTACTTTGTTTTAAAGCAAGTCATACTTTCCCATGTTAGTGATTTCAAATCACGTTCTATAAATTTAGGGCTTGTCAGCAATAAAACAGAATTATATGCAACAGAGTTCACTAATGAAAAGAAATTCAGGATGTGACACTGTGCGAGCTTTAAGCTCAGACTCATGAGTAAAATATATAAGGTATAAGCAAAAGAGAAATGTTACCACTAAAAGCGTGTTTTATGAAATGTCATACACCTTTTAAAACATCTGTCTTTACTGCAAGAGATATGACACCTCTTGAAATTGAAAACATAATTCCAAACTCTGCCACATTTAGTACCACAGATGGGTCCTAATCTAGAGTCTGAGCCAAACCCAGGAGCCAAAGGGAAGGATTCTCTGAATTGCAGTGGGTGCTACATGTGAAGAAAGGATGCTTAAATTTTAAATATCACAGACCTGAAATGGAAGAATTCATAGGGAGTTAAGTAAGGAGATGGGACAGGAAAATTAAAATGCTTTCTCTTGAAACAAAAAAAGACACAGTATAAATGAATTTGATGCGAAGTCTTGATCTTTGAAGTTCTTATGGAAAAAGTATTTGCAGACAGTTGTCCTCACGCTTTGTGTTCATTCTTACTTATTCCCTGTGTTTTATTGTAACACTATTTACCTGAATATAACTTTTAAAGGACTTCTGTTTTAAACAGGCTTCTTCTGTGATTTTAGTTGGGAGATCTAATAAAAAACCTGAAGACTTAAAAAGGTATTTCCCTGGTAAGATTATACTTGGTATCAGTCCGACATCACAGAAATTGGTGCCGAAATTGCAGTGTCAAAAAGAAAGACAAATAGAAAGAAAGTAATATTGTCTCATATTTAGCAATAAGTTTACAGACAACCTAAACATTATGGTAAGGCAAAGCCCTTTAGAAGAGGTGTTTGTTTTGCCACCTCAGAGTTTCTGCATTGCCAGGAGCACTGAGACCCAGGCTCATAAACGGATTCTAAACACTTCAGCACAATAAACAAACATCTCTATCAGAAACAGTTGTGCTTAAAATATTTTAAGCAGTAGTGCCTCTCCTACTTTTTGTTCAGAAAGAGCCTGAAACCAGCCACCTTTGGCTCATCTTTTTCTCCTCCAAACGTGTGACAGTGGTGGGGGCTGGGTGATGTAAGAACACCTTGGCTTCAGCTTGTGGTTCACGACGCGTTACACATCTGTGTCTCGGTTCAGCCTGGGCATCTGGGTTTTTATTTTGAGTTTTATCAGGGGATGTGGTGACGATGGCACCCTCGCAGGCACACGCTCACCTCTGTGGGTATCACGTCACGCAGCGCGTCACAAAGCTCACGGGAGGCAGATGCACAGTAGAAGGGAGCCTCGTCCGTGTTTCCAGCACCAGGGAATGACACAGGGATGTAGTGGCTAAACTGGACCAGACTGGGTGTCTGCCAAGGCCCAAAGCCTGTCCCGAGAGCAGCAGCAGTGGCAGCAGGCGCCCGAGATGCTGGAGCAGAGCGTGAGGCTGTCGGTCCGCAGACACTTATGGTGGCGAGAGCTGGCGCTGAGGCCGCGGGGAGCCGTCCTGTCCCAGGCCTGTGCCCTCCCCACAGGTTAAACGCTGCTGTTCAGCCAGGCCTCACCCGAGCAGCAGCCCTGGCACGCGGGGGAAGTCAGGAGAGGGGACGAGCAGGCAGAACTGGTGGGCAGCGGGGCCGTTTCCTCGTGTCAGCGAAGCCCAGAGGCCGTCACACACCACCCGAACTGCGAGGGGTGCATCTTCCAGCCCTCTGCAGCCCGGAGACCCAGCATCAGGCCCTCCTGAACCGACGGAGTTGGGGGTACTAATCACTGACGGATTTTTCTTTCTTCAATTTCTCTTTCTAAAATTTGTTATGCTTTGGTATCTACTGCATCTTGCAGCAGTAAGTTCCACAGTTTCATTACACACTGGGTGGAAAAAAATACTTCCTTCTGTTTGCTTTAAGCTGCAAATGATAATTTAATGCTACTAACTCTTGTCTGTCCATTAGAGAGAGGAGATAATTGTTCCCCATCCTCCTGATAGATCTGTCTTGGAGGTCTCTTATCTTACAGACCTCCCACTGCCAGCTCTTTTCTCCTCTGAGGCTTCCCTTCTTTTCAGACGCTCAGAAGCTCTTCTGTTGCTTTAATTATATTTCTTGACTTTTTCTATACCTTTTTTAGTTCTAGAATATACTTGCTGAGATGGGCAACCAGAAGTACGTACAATACACAAGACATGGTAACACAATGGTGTTCTCTGTTTTGTTCTCTCTTCCTTCCCTCGTAATTCCTAACGTTCCAGTTGATTTTTCTGACAGCCAGCAGTGAGTTTATGTTTCCATAGAACTACATATCTCCAGTAACTCCTTCTTGGTGGCGATACCTAATTTACAGCTTGTTATTGCACACATTCATGTATTTTTCTTTGCGCAGTTTGCTTTTCCTTTTGTGTGTTATAATTTACTGTCAGTAAATCCAGCCTGGCATTTCATCACCTGGTCAGTCAGTATGGTGAGTTACTTCTGCAACTCTTTACAGTTAGATTTTGTTTTTATTACTCTGAATAATTTATTTTCAGCAGCCAACTTTGTCACCTCCTGCTTTTCCAAGTCATTTATGAATATTTGGAATGGCACAGGTCCCGGTGGGACTCCACTAATAATCTCCTTTTGCTGTGAAATTACCTATTTCTTCCTACCTTTTGCTTCCATATTTTAACCACTTTTTGACCCTTTGAAGAATCTTCTTGCTTTCCCTGGATAGCTCAGTTCATCTTACATGAATGCTGTTGAAGTAGCAAGAAATAGATGGCAGAGGAATGAATCTGACCTTTTATTAAAAAAGCAGCAAAGACAGACGATAGACCCAGTTCTGCTGTATGGAGTGTCTGTATGAAGCTGGAGTAGCTTCGAGGAAATCACCAGATTCATGCTGAGACGAACAAGAGCCTGAGTTACCCCTGCAGACAAATGACAACAAATCTCAGCTCCTGGCTAATTAGGAAGAATCGGATGTTTTGCCCAAGCACAGACTCGCTCGCAGGATTTAAACTCCTGAATTTGTAAACTTCTACACGAGAGTGTGTCAGTGAGGTTAATTGGGTTGGGAGCACTAATAAAGCTGTAGACTTTGACTCTCCTGGATCAATGCAAAACTTTCTAAAAAAAAATGTTTCTCCTACAAAACAAGTTTTCTCTGTTCTTTTCAGGTATGGTGTGAAACTAGTCGTTAATTTGCAGGTAACAGCCAGACACACCCATGCTGTCACAACAGAAGAGGTTACGTGATGGTAGAAGTCCTGCCAGCGGGATGCTTTGTGGGGCTTACCACAGCCGAAGAGAAGTCGAGGCTTATGACTCGCTATGAACTAGTACAAACCTTTCTCCTGCGGAGCTGGTGGGGCCGCAGGTGCTTCCCACGGCAGCTCGCGGAGGGGACACACGCCAGAGCCTGGCACCTCCTTCAGGTCAGAAAGCCGCTACGTCTCGTAGGAGCTGAAGCCCACCAGGTGCTTTGAATGGTCAAATATTAAACCTTGCTACATGGATTGTCTGCAAGAGATGACCTGATGCCAACCAAACGTTAACATCCCTTGGTTTTTGCGGTTAGTGGCCCTACGACGTCACCTGCAGCCGTGGGCACGGTCTCCTCGAGGCATTCGGCATGCTCGCAGCGTGCGTTTGGCTCGTCGGGGAAAGCCAAGAGAAATGCTAACTGCCGTATGGTTCTGATCGAGGCCATTTGGGGTGTGACAGATTTCTGGAGCGCAAAGTAAAACAAACCAGAGAGCGAAGAACAACAGAGAAAAAAAAACCCCAAAAAACAGAAAATCAAAATGGATACAATCGACCATGCTTCCAAATGAGAGCTTCCAGAGGACTGCAGGACGGTCGGATCAAAGTACGGCATAACTATCAGAGTGCTTTCTGAACGCTAAACGCGCTCGGCCCCTCCAGCACACTATTATTAGACACCGACTGTGCGTGTGTGTGTGTGGAGGAGGAGCCTCGGCTCTGCCGGCAGCTGCCTTGCAGGGTTCTCCAGCCGCTGGGTGCACCCGCTCCCCGGGCCAGCTGGGCAGCACCAATTCTGCTGCGGGGCGGAGCGGCGCGGCGCTTGATGCCTCTCTGCTCGAGAGCAGGTCACCGGGGAGCAGCTGGGGGCGTATGAGATCAGAGAGGCGGCAAAAGGAAAGAGAAAATGAGCGGTTTAAGAGGGTGCTACCAAGTGGATGCGTGGGGCTGAGAAATATGAAATCCCTTCTCTCACGACGCTTTCCTTGGGGCAGTGCGGCGAAGGGGGTGGGCGCAGCAGGCGGCTTGGCGTGCCTGCCCGTGGCAAAGGGGGAACCCTGCCCACGGGAAAGGGGGAACCCTGCCCACGGCAAAGGGGGAACCTTGCCCACGGCAAAGGGGGAACCCTGCCCACGGCAAAGGGGGAACCCTGCCCACAGCAAAGGGGGAACCCTGCCCGGGGACCCGCAGCCAGGCCCCGGCTGCGCCATGGCCAGTCCGTCTGCCTTGAGGGGAACACACCTGAACAATAACGCGATCCAGGGAAGGGTACGGGTGAGAAATGTAACCCCTGTCTTCTCACTTCAGCTTCACAACTCGGGAATCGTTGTGTTGGTCACATCTCTTTGTTATAGAATTTAAAAATGGGAGGAATACATTGAATGATTAAGGCTGAAGGCAGAGAGGCTTGATCCCTCAGCTCTCCTTCTATGAACTTCCATTGCTTCACAAGACCAACGTAAGATTTGTAATAGTTTATAATTGTGAAGCTCTTTGTGATCCACAGAAGATAGAGACTAGAGAAATATTTATTAATAAAACAATAAATACTGTTTGTAATTGTGAAGCTTTGTGATCCACAGAAAGGAGAGCCTAGAGAAATATTTATTAATAAAACAATAATTACTAATTTTAGGATAACTTTCAATCACCATCAAAGAGGAAGAGCAGATTATGAACTGTAACTTATATACAGACCTCTGTAGAAACTACAGGAATTGTCAGAGGTTAATATGTTGCCCCCAAAGGCTCTTTTGTGCTTATACAAAAGGTCAGTATTTGACTTCTTCCATTACAGCATAACAAGGCACAAGGCTTGAAACAATTGCAAAAGAAAAAAAAAAAGAAGGCATTACAGTATCGTCTCCATGCCAAAACACTGTTACGCCTCTAGCCCTTAAAGAGCTGAGATAAAGAGACAAGGAAATTAGAGGCCGGATGACAGCAAATGCCATCGTCGCTCCGATCAGCCTGACTCAGAGCTGACTCGGGGCTCAGGGGCTTTCTGCCGCCCAGCGCGGGCACCAGCTGCTCCGGGACAGCCCCTCGCGAAGCCCTAAGGCAGCTAGCATGCGTGTTTTGCGGGGCTTTATTAAGATATTTCTAAAAGCGATACCGTATCTGAGAGCATCTACCCCTCTTGTCACCCAGAATGAAAGTGAAACTCGGAGGGTTATTTTTGTCTTCCTCCAGCCCCAGCTGCCTGACGAGCCACCCGCGGTGCCTCCGGCCCTCGCAGCGGTGCGGGGGGCTGCTCTCGGCAGCCGCGCTCGCTCCGGGATGCTGGACTGCAGGAGAAGGCATCTCCCCGCAGGGACCCGTGGCTATTTTTGCTGAGAGACCTTTCTAAATAACTGACAAAGAAAACAGGAAACCACAGCGCTGTGGAGCGGAGCCCGGCGCGTTCCCATGCATCTGCTCTTTCTCGACGCTGCCGTACTGCTCTGGCCACCCCAAGGCAATGGAAACTAACGGGGATGCTCGCAAGGAGATGAAGTAAATGTATTAAATTGCCTTATTTTTTTACCTGTACTGCCACTGGCCGAGTGGGTTGTTCCCTCAGAATTCATGGCACTCGTACAGGCCAGGCCTCAGGAGTTAACATTTCAGATAACGCTCCCAGTGAGTCGTAAAGAAACGGCCTTATTAGAGCTGAATGGCGAGGAAGAGCTGGAGTAGACGCACGGCAAATTGCCTGGGCAGGGGACAGAAATGATGGGCTGTATTAACTGGAAAAGCAATTTGCTGCCAGTGTCTTCACAGTGCGCTGTACACCCTTGGCATTTTATAAACAGTTAATAATAACTGGTCAGGAGAACAGTTACACAGATCAATGTACAAATTCAATTAGGAAGAGAAAATAAAAATATGTGAATTACTAAGCTAACCTGATACATTTTAGCCTTGAGTTCAGAATTTGTTTGGTTTAGATGAGAAGTTTGATCAGATTTAGAGGAGGTTTCAAAAAAATTAGTAACAGATGTGAAAGAAAGAGATAAAGATTTTCATTCCTGATTATGTGACCAAGGTTATAGATAGGGGGAGGGAGCTTAATGAAAATAATTTGGCTAGTGTTCTTATAGCTTTTCTGTTAAAGATTAACACTTTACAGCTTTCTCTCATTTAGCAAGGTGAAGAGTGATCAATCCCCAACTGATCTAAACACAGATATAAAAATTGACCGCTTGAATTTCCTACTGCTTTCCTCAAGATTTAATCAGTATCTGAACAACGCGATTTCGTTCTGTTGAAGGACAAATACCTTCTCCAGAGGGAAGCACTATCAGGGTCATCCTTCAGTATGAGAAGATGCTAAATCTTCAAGCCAGTACATGAAGAGCTGCCTGTTCCTTAGATGGCCAGTAAAGCAACTCACTGCCATGTAAAAGGCAAAAGAAAGGGAGAAAATATGGGCCAGATTCTTAGGCAGGTTAATCATTGCATTTTCCTGACGTGGAGCTGCACACATAGAGCACACGAGGTTTTCAGCTCAGAAGCTCAGAGAGTGCACACACACGGCACCTGCTCTCTGCAGCCAAAGCTTTCTTGATGAAAATATCTGTTATTATCCCAAAAAGGAAAAATTCAAGAAATCATATACAAAACCACGTACAGCAGAGTGCACAAAGCCTTGAGGGGATCTGGGAACTGTCACTTCAGAGTGGAGACCCAGAGAGAACTGCATTTCTGAAACTATTGCATTCTGCATGTGGAAGAAGAGAATTTGTGGATTGTTGCATTTTATGAATGAGCACAACTTATAGAGGGACCAGTTGGGCTCACTGGCGAGATGCCATCATGTATTTCCTGGCATTCCTCCCCTGTCCAAAAGGAGAAAATAGTGGTAAAAAATCTTCATCAGCCCATGAAATGGTGGAGGAATCATAATGCATGAGACTGGTGAAATGCAGAGGACGATAGCATTGTTTCCAAACATCTATAGAGCCCTCGGCGAGCATCATCAGATTGTTGTGGTTTAAATAATTAACCTGGAACAGGACTGCTACCTCTTATCCTCTCCTGAAAAAGCCTCTTCTGTTGCACTTAGGTGCACGCACGGGTAAAAGCCTCAGAGCCCTCCATGGCTCCCATGACTTCATGTCAAGAAACGCCACCTTGCGTGTGAGAGAACAAGACTGACCCCTGTGTTTTCAGACTACTCCCCATTATTTTACCAACTGAATTTTTCAGATGTTCTATAATTTTTTGGATGCTCAAGACTACAGGAGAAATTTTGGTAAATAATTCGGATCATCTCTTTAGAACATGGCCAAGCTAATGGACTGAGGGGCAGGTGATTTCAACCTTCTCCTCCCCTACCATTTCACGTTTACTCAGTTGCGTTTAGGATCTTTAAGCATTAGAGTGAAGAGAGAATACAGAGACAAATATGTTGTTTGTTTTCCCAGTGCCAGATGGATGGATTCAATTTTCAGATTCCTTAAACTGCCAACACTGAAAAGTCGTAAAAAAATAAAGTGGAAAAAAAGGAGAAAAAGCATTCGTTTTAAAGATCTGTCATAGTTTCTATAAACTACATAGGAATTTTTTTGCATTTATAAGAAAATTGATGTCACATGTACATGCTGTCAGTTGCATCTGATGATGTTAGATTAGTGAGAAGTTTAAGTAAGGTAAAAAACAGTGACTATAGCGCTTCTTTTTTCCTACCACCTTCATTTTAACCACAGGGACAACTCTATCCAGGACCTCTGGATTTTTTAAAGAAGCCCCTTTACATTGGCTTTGTTCATATGTTGGAGCACGAAGGATATGAGTCACGATACTCCTGTAATTCCAGTCTGCCGCTTACCTTAACCACGGCTGCTTGCCCAGCGCAGCGGGAGCAGAGGACGGAGCTACGTGCATCACTTCTAAAAAGAGGCAATTTTTTTCCCCTCAGCACTGACCACTTCTCCCAGCTGTGCCCTGTGGAGAGAGGCAAGCTGGAAGGGATGCTGGGGAAGCATGCAGAAAGGAGAGGTCATTACTGTGAAGCTCTTCCCATCTTTCAATTTTTATTAATTTAGATTAAGATTTTTAAACAAAACTTTCAGTCACTGAGAATTGGATGAAGTTCCTCTGCTTCCCTGACAACTTTTCACCTCAGACAGGGAGAAACCCCGTCTTCTTTATTTTCAAAGTGCCTTTAAGATGGTATTTTTTTTATTATAAGAGTTTCACAAACCCCAGTTTTCCTTCTGGGCACGAAGAGGCGTTAAGAAGCGAGCAGGACGGCGTCTAGGACAGCTGGCGCGGCAGCGCCTTCCCAGCCAGGCTGAGGACAAAAGCTCCGATCTGGAGCTGTTACTCCTGAGAGCCTTGCTTAAAGAGAAGGACCAGTTCAGTTGAAGGGCTGGCTGTCAGTAGGGGTGAATGTTTATAAGAACGCTAAAATTAGCTCACACTGTAACAAATGTGCTAAAGGGATAAACTACAAATGATACAGTGATCAGTTAGGGCCGTGCAATTAGTTGACTATAGAGCCACTTGTGATCATCCAGAATGGTCAGCAAAAGACCAAAGGCAATGCAATTAATTTCTTAATTGGGGAGTGTGTCTGTGTATTACACACACAGTAACAATGTATCTACATGTAAAAATGTCTAATTTTATGTAAAAATGTCTAATTTTAAGTTCATTTTGTTTTCAGTGGCAGACTTTTGCACAGGCATTTTAGCATCTGCTGTGACAAGCTTCCTTCAAAATTAAAAGTATTGGCCTGTCTCTCTCAGGATTAGCCTAACTCACTTCTAGGCATCGGGTCTCACCGCACCTCTGGTTTCAAGACAGAAGGCCGTCACGTTAATAATCTGGCGGTAAATCCATGTACCGCTCCGAGGGCTACCCATTTCATTGTGAATAATGTCGATCTAATCACTTGGAATGAACAGTGCGAGGTCTGGAATACATTTGATGCATTTGAAGCGGGGGTTGATGCGTTAAACCTGCGCCTGCTCTGGAAGGCCTGGAAAGCATTTGTGACCAACATGTTGCTAAATCCTAACGTGGAATCCTTGCAAGACCTATCGGCTGGAGTCCCGCAGCTCTCATGTCGTTACTTCAACAGGACTTTAGAGCCCAGCCCAGCGGTGCAGGTGGAGAGCAGTGGTACGGGCTGATAATAAAAGTTTGCCTTGTTTCTGGCTATTTGTTAGGAAATGGTGATGACCAGGTACGAGCTAGACTGATTACTTAAGCATCAAGAAATTACATTAGAGAAAAATGTGTACCAATAAAAGAAGATGTAAACCCCCAGTTTTCAATCCAGTTTTGAAGAACCAGACTACTTTAGTCTTTCCAAACTGAAGGTGAATACATTTTTCGTTCTTTCTCTTGCTGTTGAATTACATCAATTTTCCATTCCGCCTTTAATCTTAACTCACAAGGACTTAAACAAAAAGGTTTTTTTATGCACTGGGTAATTTTTTGCAAAAGAGTATTTGAGAAAATCTAACAAGATAGAGCAAACCCTATCAGCTTCCTCTGGCAGACATCTGTCTTTTTTTGAGTCTTGTTTCCTTATAGGAAATAGAGTCATTCTGCTTAGAGACCTTTTATCCTCCCGGGTGTACATGCCACAGAAAGGTAATTAATATGTAATCACAGAATAATTAAATACATTCTTTTACATTTTGCATGCATGAATGATGCTTGACCTCCCAGGTCAATGGACATCTTTATCCACTAGTCCTGTCATATTTTCTGTATTCCTGTCACAGTCATGTGCTTTAGGTGCTTTATTCTATACACTTTACAGTACTGTGCTGTGTGCTTCACATGGGCAATAGTGCTCACTGGTCAGTGCAACTCTTCCAGCAGAAGAACTGGAAAAAGTGGGACCAAAGACAGGACGCAGCTTCCTTGGTTGGTACCTGGTGATCCTGCAGCCTAAGCGTTGTCTTAAATGTCTTCAAAAAGACTTGCTCACAAGCAGAATCCCTTATTAAATATTAAATCAGATGATGACACACGGTAACCTACTTCAGCCTAATTCCCTCTTTTTTAAGCATAATTTTGTTCCTCCTAATCACAAACACTTTGGGTAAATTCTCTTTTACTCTGCCTAGAGTGTGTAAAGCCAGACCTTTAAAGCACCCAGCTGGAAAACACAGGGCCCTGCGGCCCGCAAAAAATGAAACTTCATTGTCTTTCTGCCTAGATCACGTAGCTCACAAGCTTTTGTAAAATAGTGTCCGGTGGTTTTTTTGCTTTGTTTATTTTTTTTTCTTTTGGTTTGGTTTTTTGGTTTGTTTTGTTGGGGTTTTTTTGTTTGTTTTGTTGGGTTTTTTTTAAAGGAAGCTCTTGCAGCTGCAGAGCAGTCGGTAAAACGCTTACACCCTGCCTTGGGTGTCAGTACCATACCTGGGCTGTCCACAAACCCACCCGGCGGGGACTGGGTCCTGTGCTCGCCAGGGTTCCCCGTGCCCCCTCCGCGCACGGGCAGCACCCTCTGCCCCTCGTGCCGATACCCGGCCTCTGGGCAGGAGGCGCCGTTCGGCCACTGGAAATCCTCAGGAAACAGAAAAAGCTGCATGGAAGACTTATTTTAAAATGTGAATGCTTTATTCACAAATGTGCTTTGTAACCCATAGTGCATTTTAAAAAGATGTTCTCACTAACAGTCTACTAAAGCCTTGCCTGAATCGCTAAACTATCACAACAATCTGGAATAATTGGCAGTTTTCCGCTTGAAAAACCTATTTTACTTCGTTTGTGTCTGCTGGGTCTGAAAAGAGCTGGTTTTGTACAACATCCAGAATTCCAGGAAAACCTGCAGTTCCCATTACACAGCCATTTCTCCGTTTCCAGAAACAATCTGCCACCAACACGATAAGAGTCTTTTCGATAATTCTGCTGGGTTGCCACTTTTGCCTTCTAACTGGGTAACATTTGTAACAGCTGAGACATTGGCCCTTCCCTTTATAACGAAGCTACTTAACAAGGTTAAACGCCTCCTTTTAACCTCGCAGACCTCAACTAGTTCCCTGCCGAATCACCCGCATCCCTGAACCCGCCGCTCTGGCTGTGAGCCGCACTCTGCGCTTCCATGCAGGGGAGGGTTAAAACCATGGATCCAGCCCGGCCGCCTTCGTGGTTTCCATTCCCAATTCCACCCAGACACTGGCCTTGATCGCGGTCGCCTGCTCGAGCCCCGTGCTGCCGGCACCCCCTGGGCAGCCCTGTCCTCACGCCAGGCTGGTGTCCTGGACAAAACTCATGGCATTGCTCAGCACAGGAAAAAAAAGCTTAAAAAGATCAAATTCAGTTTTGAAGGATGAAATAGAGACGAGGACAAAGGCATTACCTCCTTCTATGAAGACATCATCAACCATGCAGCTAATTACATGGGGATTAATAATCTTAATGGGTGTGGTTTAAAGCTGCAGTTTGGAAGAAGCAGCAGTCTCGTAACCGATTTAGATGGGATCGCTGGCCCTGGCACTTCAGCCGGTGTCGTGACCAGCCCCGTCGCCTCCCTGCCATCCCGAATGCCCCTCATTTCCAGTGTCCCTGCCCAGATGTCCCCGCTGGGCACCCAGCCACCCTCCTGCGGGTCGCAGGTGCTGAGCCCCTGCCTCCGGCTGCCCCGAGGACCCGACCCCGGGCTGGGCACCAGACCCAGCGCTCGTCCGGGCTCAGCTTTCCCGTCCCGCCACCGAGGGCAGAGCCGGCAGCCCCTGCCCGCGCTCCCCGCCACTGCCCGTCTCCATCCCCTGCTGTGAGTGTTGCCGTGCCGCTGCCCTTTCCCTGCCACCCAGAGTCGGGTCCTGCTGCCCCGGGTCCCGCGGGAGCCACACGTGCACCAACAGCGCGAGGTCTCGGCGCTCGCAGCGGCTCCTTCCAAGCGTGAAAACGTTTCACTCTGTAGCACAAGGCGGATTTTCAGGAACCAGCCTGTCCTTGTAAACACAAAACGTGTTGAACCTGTAAATACTTGATTTGTTACTGTTTTTCTTGGGGCAGAGGGTTTTGTAAATAGTTCTCTTTACTGGCCAGCCCAGCAAACCACAACAAACAGTTTCTCACCTGTGGCCTAGTTTGGTCCATGTAAATGATGTAACAACAAGTAAATTTCCACCACCCGGATAAATTACTGCCCTGTGGAAGTCAACAGGAGCTTTAGCACCTGGTATTTTCAGAGCAAGCATATATATTATTTGAAAACATTCTGTACCAAATACGGTGCTAAATTTGCCATTAAGTGGGATTACTTGGGTCTTTTCTAGATGAATTCTTTTGCCTTAAAAAAAAAGATAAGGAAGTGCTTTGCCTTTTCTTATCTTCCTTTCTCTTTTTGCTATTTAATACACTTCATACTAGACAGAACACCATTAATTAAGATAAAGTTGTGGTTTAGTCAACAATGTGTCTGACAAGGACTGCACTAATTACACTGCTTTATCTGAGGACACACGCATGCACGTGGCAGCAGCTGAGACCTCGTCTTGGTTTTATCTGGGCTGAGCGTAAAGCCCTCGGAAGAGCTGACAAGGCAAGGGGATCACGAGGAGCCCTCAGGGGTTAAGATGGGAACACGATCCGGATTTTTCAGATTCCAGACTTTTTCCTCTGTCTAGAGAAAACATGTACTCCCGAGCACGTAGGGTTGCAGGATCAGACCCTTTCCAACAAGGATTAGGTCAAGCAAAGGAAGCAGAACTGAAGCTCCTCTTCCCCCAGTGCGATTTTGTGGGCAGCATTACCCCGTAGAAGCTGGTCGGGCGCAGTGCCCGGTGCCGTACTGCCAAGACCAACCGAGAACCAGGTTGTAATGACCCGGCGGTGGGTGCCTTTGGCTGAAAACCCCATGACAGGGGTCTGCTGGCGGTGTGAGGACGTTACAGGGCCGGGGCTCTCAAAGCAGAGCTTGGTCATTTAATGAAGAGGACAAATGAAGACCCCCCCTTCCAGTCCTACAAGACTGTTAGACCTGGGAAGGACATGGCAAGGGCAGGAACAGCCGCCAGAGAAACCTGAGCTCTCTCCTGGGTCCCCGTCTCGCTGTGTGACCTTGGAGCAGACTCCTCGCTGCAGGATCCACATGCAAAGTGAAACGGCAGACACCCGGCAGGCACACGAGGCGCAGCCACGACGCGCCCCGAAACAGCAGCGACTGCAGGAATGAAGGGCAGCACGCGGCTGCACGAGGTCTGCGGTCAAGGTGGGAGCGGCGGGGCCTTCTCCCGGCTGTGCAACACTTCTTGGCACCCGGAGGATTGACTGAGCGGTGAAAAGAGTTAACAAAGTGAAAGTACACGGAGGTCATGGGGGAGGAACAGTTGGACTCCAGTCATTTCATTTATGGGAGTTTAAATAGTTGCTGAATGACATTGCCGACTATTAAGTTAATTGCCTAAGTGACCTTTAGGAAAATGTATAAACTACAAGGGAGGGAGCAACTGGAAAAGCAGACCAAGCAGCGCACACACACATCTATACTTTTACACACGTCAGGTGGCTGCAGCGAACATCGGACGTAGGCGATGAGCCCGTCTGGAGTGACCCCGTGGGCGCAGGGGACCTGCCCCCCCACCCCACCCGTGGTGCTCGGGCCTCTCCCACGCTGGCAGCTCTGCCCCGGGAATCCTCGCTCCTCTCCCGGCATTTCTTATTTCCCCCCAAACTAGATGAAAAATATCCCCTGCAAGCCACTTGTCCGAAGGAATTGTACGTCTGCGTGAAATGTCAGTGTTTTGAAAAAGTTCAAAATTTCCATCAAAAAGTATTTTCTTGTCCTGTTTTGTTTATCAAAATGTTCTTCACTTTACCAATTGTAGACTGAAAATCTACCAATTTAAGGCCAGATCATGTTTTTCCTCCTTGTGGAGGTGGGTCTCAGACTCCTCTGCCACTAAGATAAGGCCTAAATCATTTTAGTGTCAGTAACACTCTGAGCAGTTCTGCCATGGGACTTCATCAACTGAGAGTTACACATCAGCAAAGTTACAATGAAAAAAGGAAGCACAGGGACAGAATCGGAAATTAAGTTTCATTTACAGTTCGCACTAAAAATGTAACATTTTCTATGACAGGACCATTTGAATGAAGTAACACCTATCATTTTAGAGAAAAAAATGAGGATCCTTTCAACCAGATGCAACTGAGAGTTCAAAGAGTTAAGTCAGTTTTTAAAGTAGGTCTGCAAGGGCTCAGCTACGAGAGCGTAAATTTCTGGCAAAACAATTTGCTGCTGTTCAAGTAGAATTATATAAGCAGATTTATGTGTATATAATCAGATAATAGCGCCAAATGTAAGGTGCTCTCAGGCTATTTGTATATACAATGTGGATTTTTTTCCCCCTGTGAAGAGAAGAAGAATAATAGAAGTGACCTCTTGGTGCTAGTGCTTGTACGTACTCTGTGGAGCTACAGGAGAAGCTTTTTGAGTTTGGTTGTTTTGTCCAGTAATTGAACATTCCTAAACCCACAAGGCAAAGGAAGCAAAACCACGTTCAAACGGCCTTTTTTACATTTAACAGTCTAATACATTTTTTTTTTTTTTAAACCAAAAAATCTTTCTTTGACCATATATTGGTAGAGAGGGGTTACTACTGCCTTGAGCAGCAGTAACTTATGAATCAGACTTACATGGTTTATTCACTTATTTTCTCTGAATACATAAAAAAATGCATATTTGCCATGGCAACCTCTTCATTACATGTCAGGATACCAATTCAGATATAAAGGGCTTCGCTTCCAAAGACCCTCTAAGGTCACTGCTGCACTAAAATCTTTCAGGGAGAGAATGTACACAATTCACTGAGAGAGGGACTTTCTGATATATTTTAAAAGCAATATGGTCTCTCGCTGCAGAAGTAATATACTAAAATTCTTCCTTTGGTAGAATTTTTTTCTTCTTTTTTTTCTTCTTTTTCCCAAACACAGTAGGAGAATATTTGCAAAGGCTCTTGCCTGGCTAAAATATAGATGAAATTATATGTATTCCAAAGGTATAGAGAGATATTAATTAGTGCTGGGAAAAAGAAAAAAGAACAGGTTGTTTAAATTAGTACCTTAATAACCTTAATTTATGGTGGGAGTATTTGATAGAATCTAGATATTTGATCTAGGTGTCAGATTTGTTTTTTCTTTAAGGAACTATAATAATTGAAATTCATCTTTGCCAAACCAGGATGTTGTCAGCAAATCACCCATGACTGGGGAGCCTGAACCTGGCTGGGTGCACAACTCCTACTTCTGCAAAGATCTTTTCCAAGAAATGAAGTTACGATGAATCACGGTAACAGGCTGTCACTGGGCAAGAGCCCAACGCGATAAGCAGGAGACGTAATGCTGCGAATGGAGCAGGGCATATCTAATTGCTATGCAATTAGACCGTTTTAGAACATAGACAGCAAGAGGGACAACAACAAAATGAATTTCACCAAACCTAGAGAAGTGGAGATCACCGAGAGCATCCCGGTGGCCCTGAGCAGGCCCAGCGAAGGGCTGAGCGAGTCAGGGGATGACAGGTCTACCTGCGGCTATGAAATGACTTTCAGAAGCAGCACCGGCCTCCGGCAGCCTGCGGCCAGGAGCCAGAGCTCAGGGGGGTGGGTTGTGAGGGCTCCTGCCCCGTTTGAGCTGCCTCGCGTGCTCTAAGCGCGGGCTGGGACATCACAAGTGAGGCCCTACAGCCCCACGCTGCTGTTTCATGCAGAGGGAGCTGGTCACAGAGTACCAGCATGCGGGGTCTGTCCCCAAGCTGTGCAGAGCAGCTTCAAGACGGCACAAAACCACCGACAGTCCCCGGGCAAAGCTGCACCCGCTGGCACGGGGGTTGAGCTCGCACTGGCGGGGCATCGGGCTGTGTGACTCATGTGTGACCACTCATGCGAAGAGCATGACTCCTCTCAGGCAACCACCAATTTTCTGGGCACTGCTGAGCTCTGTGCCCTGAGAAGAGCTTTCTTTCTGGTGAAATGGCCTTTCTGTAGGGTGCAGGAGCAGGGCTGGGTGAAGGCATGCTCGGGGCACCGTGGGTGCAGATCCACTGCAGCTAACACCAGGGAGCTCGCCTGTTAACGAGCCCGTAATGACAGTAACCGATGGCAGCACGGGCTGAAACAGGAGTAGACATCACACTGCACCCTCCAGACCAGGGCTCACACGGGCACGGTGCTTTCGAGCGGAAAAGGTCTGTGTCAGAAACAAAAAGACGTTTGCTGTGGCTGCTCTGGGGAATAGTTTGGTTCCCTCGCTGCAACCCAGCAGGCAGAGATGTGAAATGATGGTGCATCCCAGCCGGATGTCTTGCCATCAGAGAGCTTCTCCCTGGGAATTCGGTCGCTTTTACGTTTGGTGAGGCAGCAGTTCGGCACCGGTTTGGCACTGGGGCGTTTCCTCGATGCTGCCCTCTCTTCCTCAGCTCAGGCGTATGCAGCGAGAGCTCTCCTCGCATCGAGAGCATCTGCTGCTGTGCTCCTCACCAGCTCTGGCCACCAGAAGAGTACGTATTAAGTCCACATATACTAAAATGCAGCATCCGTTGGGTTGTTAAATATTTTAAACAGAGGGATGTAAAAACACCGAAATGACAAGCACATTACTGACACAATTTTGCCAGTTTTACTGATGGCCTCGGTGGCCAAGCTGCCTAGGGAGTGTTGTGTATCTGTTTGGGAAGGCAGCATCTTCCCCAAGAAGGACCATTAGCTGGGTATCGTAGCCTGCCACTACATTGTGATTCCCTGCATACACTTCTCTCGCCGGGCAATGCTTGGGGAAGGCAGCTGGGCAGCTACAAAACCCATCTGCTTTCCTTATGTGCCCAGTCTGTTTTGACAAGCTGTTTTCCTTAGGTAAAAACAAGCTCATGTCTGAGTCCAAACAGCACCTTGGCAAGTTGCAGCGATGTCCCGGCCACCACAGGGTACCCATGGAGAGCAAAGGGCCACCGCGGCTGCCTGGCTCTGTGCCGAGCCCTGGCCAGATGCAGAGACCCTGGACAGCCCCCGCCTTGTAGAAGCAGAGATGTTCAAGCCACAGTTACTAACTCCTGCAGATTTTCTGACTACTATTAATGTCGTGAATGAGTGAGCTAATTATCTGCACGAGCAACCGTAGGAGCAATCCTAACAGCTTGGCATCCTGAATTTTCTAGGTCCCAGATTTTACAGTTTAGAGTAAAACAGGCTGGAAGCTAGCTCCACCTTCCTCACTGCCCAGTGCCTGGCACAGGAGTTTTCCAGTCCTTACCCTGGTTTTTGGTTACTGCCCTGGCCCATTTACTATGAGGAGGAAACAACAAAGTCTGAGGCAACAAACGTCTGAAGAACAAGCCTGGCTTTGTGTCATTTGCTTTGTCTTTGCAATAAATCACCTTCTAACTTCCCCAAGCCAAAAACCAAGAGAAAACAACCTACAACACTCACGAAATTTTGCAAAAGCTAAACCACTTTGTAGATCAAGCATGAACAAATGTGCGATGAAAGGCTAAACAAGTTAAAAGGAAGATGGTTTTGCTCAACAAGATTATGCATTTAATAAGAAACTTCTAAAGAAACTGCTCTTTTCATCTTGAAAAAAAGAACCCGTGTGTCAGTGTGATCACGCTCTGCTGCTGCAAAGAGGCAGACGGCTCTGCACAGACCCGGAGAACGCTGCGGGCACGGCGCCTGCAGCTCCGCTCGCAGGAGGGGGGGAGGCAGCTGCGTGCCGTAGGATGCTTTAGATCCCCAAACAATATTACTGGGTAATGAAAAGAGTAAACATAATTATGACAGGTCTCAGCACTTAAGAAGACGTTTCAGGGATGGAAATGTCAACACTCGAGAGCATCGTTACAGCAACATTTTTGCTGTGAAACATTCCACAGCATTCAGGTGCTCGAGGTACGGGGCTTTCCTGACCAGGCTCTTGTCTGATAAACTTCAACAAGGGCCTTGCCTGGACATTAAACCGGGTGTTAAATCTGTGTTTGGGATTTCAGATCACATGTAACCTGAAATGAAGGAAAATGAACTCCTCACCCACATATGAGATCAATCAACAGGACCAATTTGCCTTCGTAAGAGAGTGGGCTTGAGCGACGGCCTGCAGCACTGTTGCTGAGGAGGCAGTGCCCCAGCTCTGCAGGGGAGGCTTGCACAGCCAAGGGTTACTGTTCTGTTGGTGGAGGGTGGTAAAGCACTCTAAAGCACCCCCTAAACATTCACTTTGGCTAGCAGAGAGACCATTGGGGAAAAAAAAAAAAATCAGAAATGCATCTGTAAGGCCTAAGCTGAGAAAAATTTTCCCAGCTGCCAGATGGCTTTGAGGTGTCACCTGAAGGTGCCACCTGGAGCACCCAGGGAGGAGCTCTTGGCACCTCTCGGGTCCCACCTGACCCTGCACGGGCAGACGGGTGGGCAGTCCTGTCCCTGCAAAGTGCAAAACAAAGAGGAGCCTTCTGCTGGCTGCAGACCGGCAACGTGGCTGGTGAAAAACTTCTCGCGAGCTCTTGGAGACCTTGTTCTGGTTTTTAATATTTAAAGCATCGCATGTTTCCTTTCACCCCCCTGGTCTCCTTCAGCTGCTAAAGCTGAAGCTATTTTGTATTTCTGTGTCTTCTGCACTTACAGATTAGCTTGTAATTATGGAATTGCACTTATGGGAAGCAGGAAACTAGCCCAGAACATGTCTTTAGCATTTTTGTACATGGTCACTGGGAGAAAACATCTTTTAAATCTAGAGTATCTACAATTTGGTCTTCAGAGAACAAACCCAAGTGTTTTTAAATAACATCTGTCACTAGCCTTAGACTAACATTAATTCTAGTACATTGAAAAAAAATACTTTAAAATGAAACCTGACTGCGTGTTGCAAACTCACTCCTCTGTTCAGAGCCACTTTGACGTTTTTTAAAAAAAAATCAATAGTAGAGCATACTCACTGATCCTGACTTTGTTCCCAGCCTGCACAATTATGAAGTTTCATTTCCCCTTTTCCAATTCCAGTTAAAAATGAGAGCAGGCCAGCACGTCAGAGAACCCAGAGGACAGAGACAGGGAGCGCCTGGGGCCGTGGCTTGGGGGGGATCAGGGCTCCCCCGGGCTCCCCTCGCCCCCCGGCCAGAAGCTGCACCCAGGAGCCGTCGCTGCTGGGGACAAGCTCCAGGATTGCACCGGAATGGGTGTGCCACAAGAACGATGCTCTTGGCATTTACTGCTGACCCTCAAACATGCGATGGTCAGAGAAATAACTCTCCTCGCCACTACTTAGGGTAGAAATAACTTTGAGAACATTTTGTGCATCAACCCCAGAACAGACAAATACAACTGACACGGGTTTGATCTTTTTTTGCTTCTCTCTGAAGTTGCCGAGAAGAGGCAATTAACTGCAAACAGGCTGGTTTGTTCTCGTGCTGGTCCTTCTAACACATCATGTGCATCCTGAACAGGGGAGCGACACCGATGCTGCCCCCGGCCAAGGCGTCAGCGTGGGGCTGTCAGTGCATCCCCGAGGGGTACAACCATGTGCAGCCCAGGCTGCAGTTACTGCTTGTCCTGCTCAGGGCCCAGCCCTGGGGGCATGCAAGCACAGGGGGGGACTCTGCTCTGCTGCTGGGAACTGAGAAAAGGCAAAATTCCCCAGGGATGGGCTCCAGATGCCTCAGCAGTTGACACAATTATGGAAGAAGAATGTGGGAGAAAACGCGGACACTCGCTTGTGCATGTCACCAACACCTCTTCAGCTGGTCCATTTAGTCCTAGGCATGGTTCAGGCCGCGAGCCAAGCCTGGGCTCCTCATCAGCCCGGATCATCTCTCTCTGCCTCTGAATATTTGTTTATACAAGCGTAATGGCTGCAGAAGACACAGAGATTCTTTAACTCAAATGGCCAAAAGCCCATTTATAGGAGCACTTGTTTGCTCTGAGGCATGCGTTATGTGCTTAAGCATTTACCAGACACTGTTTTCCTCTGGGTCTGTTGTGGCGAGGAGAAGTTCGTACGGTGACAGCAGAGCCCAGGAGAGCCTGGTCCCCCGTGCCCCAGCTCAGGACACAGGCCCCTGCCACCCCCGGGTCCCCCGCGCTGGGTACGACACGGCTATCCAGAGGATGACGCAAGTTTTGTCCTGAACTTGTTGGTCGCTCCCCCAGGTCTATTATATAAACCCACCCATGAGTCCTCCCTATTCTGAAAAAGATTATTTGATGTGATGTCCCCACAGCATGACACCACTGCAGTGCCAGAAGATGGAGGTGCTCAGCCCCCCGTGCACATCCCCAGTGTGGAGCTGAGGGGACACGTCCAGTTTCTGCCGTGGGCCGATGGGGACAACGTGGTGTTGTTGACCATTGAAAGTGTATTTTAACATTTGTTTCTGGAATAATTAATCTCTGGCACATTAGGAAGTCACTAAACGGAACTGTGCTAGAGAGAAATAATTGCCTTCCCATCAAAATGAATACAGATGTATGATTAAGACGACATGGTATTTATATAATATTCTCATATCATATAAATTGAGTTGCTGTGTAGAGACAGTGCCTGTGAATCATTCATCTGGTTTATGAGATTGAATAAGCTTTGGCTCTATCACTATTATCGCCACTGAAGAAATAAGACTGACACTGGGAGAAACTATTTACTGCAGATTCATTTACTGGAACGATTCTTTTCAGGTTAGACATAAACCAAAATACATTATTTCAAATTATGTCAAAGAATGACTACTTTTAGGCTAAGCATAACACAACAGATGCTTCTAAACACTGATATTCAGAGCAATGTCTTACATTCCTTAAGAAGGCTTTACCTGTGTTTGAAGTCAGTGAGGCTCTGAATTAGGTGGAATTAGTCATTTAAACAAAAATATTATTTCTAAAGTGTCTGCGCACTGTTTCTCAGATAAGCCCATCTCTAGAGCAGCGCTATAGGAAGCGCCACCTTTCAGCACCCCAGTGCTACACCAGCCATGCAGCAGGCGTAGCTCACGCTGCCTAGAGCTGCAAGAGCCAGGCCAAAAAAAAAAAAAAAAAAGAAAAAAAAAGAAAAGCTATACACACTGGTCTAGAGATGTATTTGCTTTTTGGCTTTATAAATAACCATGCTAAGGTTTGAGTGCAAACAACCCTCCCATAGAATTACCTTCCATAAATTCTCAGAGGTAAAAACCCACAGGAGGGTCAGAAGTCTGAAATACGTTTTATTTACTCCTTCAGCACAAAGGCATTAGCTGCAAATAGGGGAGGGCTTGAGCTCAGCAGTCAGCATGTTTGCCTCCGGCTCCCTAGCACTGAGAGGCTAACGCCCAAAATATTTCTGTGGGAGCCAGTCCCCGTTGGATCAGGGAATTTGCTTTCTGTACCTACAGCCAAGAGGATCACGCTGACAGGACCAGCAGAAGAAATCCGAGCAGACGACATACGAAAATAAAATCCGACAGAAGGCATGTTCTATAAATGTAACTTAACCGGGGTCATCCCGACTGAATCCGCCCGAGCGAGAAGTGCCATTTGCTAAAGCACCCGGGATGCCCCCGGGTGCGCGGATCCGGGTCCCTGCCCGTGCGCGGGAGGCGGTTGTCCCCGACACCCCACGGCGGGCCCTGCCCGGGCTGTCCCCGACACCCCACCGCGGGCCCCGCTCCGGCCAGGGCACGGCCCCCCTTGCCCGCGCCCAGCACGCTGGCTTGCCCTCCAGCCTCTGAGGATCACACTGTAGGTTTGGGGAAAGCTATGAAGAAATTCCCTTGGATTTCAGCTCAAGCTCTGGCTTTGATCCCGGGCGCTCCCTGGGCCAGCAGCCAACCTCCCTCCTGCCCTGGGCTGGAGAAACCTCCATTGCATTTCTCTGTCACAACATCCTTCTATCAAGCAGGAAGCGATCTGAGCCCTAAAAACCAAATCTGGACGGGGGGGGTTTGCTTGTAATCACCAATTATTAAAGTGCCAATTGTGGTCAGGGAGCTCTGCATGACCAGCAGTTCAGAGCATCAGCTCCGGCTGCAGCATCCTCCGCTTTTAGTGTGAAACGTTTGGGTTTGGCTGCTGCCCTGTGCCTTACCGTGCAGCTAAGATGAAACTCGGAGGTTACTAAATGGTCACAGATTTGTTGCAACAGTTTACTGGTAGCTTGTGAAAAGATCAAGTGCATTAAAATATTTAAATGGGAAACTTTCATCATAACAGGAAACCGGACAGCAAACTGAACCAGGAATTGCTCTAATTTAGACTCACTTGGGTGATTTTTTTGTTTCCATTTCAAGCATTTTTCCGTTTTGACTACAAAGTCTGAAAAACCTGCAGAGCGATGCAGCTACCATGGGGAGCCCCGCTCCGTAGCTCAGCCCACCCCGGGGCGGGGGGGATGCAATATTCCCCAGTCACATCTAATTACTGCAGAGGGCTGCCCTGCAGCCAGAGGGATACGGATTCCCTGTCTGCTTTCGTGCTGGCAGGAAAATCCATTTCACTCAATTAACATTGACCAGAGTTACTTCACCACCGACCTCGCTCCTGCTCCCCCAGCAAGAAACAAGGGGGGGTCGGGGGTGGGGTGGGGAGGTGTCAGGCCCCCGGACCCCTCACAGGGTGCTCTCAGGTACCTGCTTATTTCAGCTCCGTACAGACAAAGCCCTTGGCATACTTTTAAATCCCAGGATATTCTTAAATGATTTTCTTAATTAGGGCTTGGAATTTTTTAAAATTATTTCTGGCTGCCTGGGATAGTTATTCATTAAAAAAATAATCTTTAAATCTGCAGTGACTTACAGTACAATTTTATTGACTTAATATTTTTGTATATATTACTTGCCTCCAATGAGGCTGCAGAGGGAATTACAAGTCAGGCCAGAACATATTTCCAGCTAAGACAAGCTTAAGGACATTTTAAAAAATATATAATTCAATACTAAATGCATCATTTAAAAAGAACTGCAATAATTAGCTGAGAGGGGAAAAGCTACAGAACAATAGCTGGAAAACAAATGCCATAGCCTGAATTGTTGGAAAGGCCTAAAGAAATCAATGCTTGTATTCTGCAGGAGCATGAGTTTGTAGTTTAAGGAACACCGAGAAATATTTAAGCAAACATTCACATATGAGCGGACTTAAATACGATTAAGTAGATCTATGTAGTCACTGAAGATTAATAGACTGTACTTAAATAGCTTTGCAGAAGTTCCCTCCCGTGTCAGGTTGCTGCTGGGTGCCACAGCTCAGCCCCGTGCTCCTGCCGGGGGGTTTCTCCCTGCAGTGGGAATTCACCGCCCCCCCAGTCCCACACCACGGGCGCCCGGAGCAGCGCGGCCCCCGAGCCCGCAGGCTTTGTGTGTAGCAAGGAACCAGCACATCTCAAAAACCACCTTGGCATCAGTTTCACCGAAAAGGCAGATAAGCCTTTAAATTAATAAATAAGCCTAAAAATTAATCAGTTTTGTTCTATCTAAAACCAAGCCTAAATATACTGGAAATAAAGTTTCAAAAAAGGGAAAACCCCAAAAGACATTATTAACAGCTACCTGAAACTTCAGCTCTATCCTCAGCGCCCACTTCGCAGCTCAAGGGACGACTGGTCATGAGGGCAAACGCTGGCAGGCACTTTCCTTGTCAGAGCCTCGCTGCAGGAAAAAACAGGTCATTGCAGCCACCGAAACGGAGACCTGACTCATGCGGCAGCATCTGCTCCGCGCGACGCTGCCCCAGAGCGCGAGCTCCTGCTTCGGCGGGACAGGCACCCGGCTCCCGCCACCCCCCTCGCCAAATACAGGTGCTGCCGACGCAGGGCGGGACGGGGGGATGCTCTCCTCAGCCGGTGGGGTCTTTGCTGCTCCGAGTACTTCTTAAGAAACTATCGGTGTAGCACATGAATCACACAACGAAGCACTCATCCTATAAAAATGTGAAATTACTCTACAGTGCGAAAATGACAATTAATAATGAGGGGTTTTTTTTTAAAGTAATTGAGGACTTTCCCTAAACTCATATTGACAGTTAGTTAATGCAGATAGGAGTGATCCAACCACACAAGCCCTTTCCAATAGAAAAGCTTCGTCTTTGGAGCTGCGGGGGGTCTGGGTGTCCTGGCCATCACACGCTGCTTTCTACTGCCACGTGTCCTCCAGGCACCAGCACGTATTTGCCGTTTCTTTTCCTGAGCATCAACAACAGCCAAGCGAAGCTCAGACCCATCTCCATTTGAACCTTTGTCTCCCAGCATGTTCTAGCCGAGGGTCCCAGGAATCCCTTAACAGGGATTCCGCCTGTTCCCAAATTGAACTGTTTCTGCTGCCTTACGATGAAAAAGAGTCGGTTCCCTAGAATTAGGGAGGGCAGATTTTAACATGGAGTTTCAGAGGACGAAAACACAGTCTCTGAGCACAGAGGGCTTTGCAGTATCTAAACGCTGATTCTCAGTTCAGAGTTTTAACTAAAGCAGAACT
Source organism: Strix uralensis (assembly GCF_047716275.1). Classification (NCBI taxonomy): domain Eukaryota; kingdom Metazoa; phylum Chordata; class Aves; order Strigiformes; family Strigidae; genus Strix; species Strix uralensis. The sequence goes on from NC_133985.1 coordinate 23,159,962, forward strand.
TTTTTTTTTAATTCAGGAGAACTTTTCCACTCAATTAGTAAATGTGTGTTTTATACAAACAAAACTGGAAATTCAGTTTTTGATGAACAAGTTGAAAGTACCTACTCATAGCAAAAGAGGTTTTCTCATAAAAAGAAAAAGCACAATGTTTTTTAAACCTTAAAAAAAATGATAAAAAGTTATTGATCAGCCTCATTTCTAGTGTTTTTAACTGGCCGAGGTGGAATAAACATTTTATTGTCCTAAATCTTTCACATATGACATGCCATTTCCTATTTTTTTCCTGTGAGGCTTGAATCCTGTAGCTGAAGTGAATACTTCCCAGATCCAGCGGATGAGGAACGAGTGAATGAGCCAAGTCTCTGGGGCAGCGCGGTTGGGCAACTGTTTCTAGCAATGCAGCGAAGCGACACGCATTGAGCAACGTCAGCTTGGCCGGTCCTTTGACTGCAAGAGATTCCTCGGTCTGGGGCAGCTGAAGAAAATAATGTGAATTTGCTTCTAGGGGAAAAGCGAGCGACTCCAGGACTTGACCAGCGGGACGAGGGTTTGTGCTCCGGGTGCCATGCTGTCCCCACCGCAGCCCCTCGAGACCACCAAGGCGTTGGTTAAGCTGGTTAGTGCCTGATACTTGTTTCAGGATTTTCTGCCACACAGCTGAAGCTTTCCTCAGTTGGTGCTCTAAAAGCAGTTTTACCAGATTGCGAAAATTATAGCCCAGCTCCAGCGGTTTGCAAATCCCTGCCTAACCAGCCGTGCTCTCGGGGCTCCTTTCCTTATGAATAAGACCTGGGAGTTTTCGGGATGATCTCCTGCCTCCCTCAGCACCAGCTCTGCCAAGGGCACCCAGCCTGTCCTGTTACCAAATCTGCCGCTGGCATTTCTTCTGCCTGTTGTAGCTGGTCATCAGGGTGGGAAAAATAAGTAAGTTTCAGAGTAGTAGGAATGAACTTTATACAGCTGAGGAGACTCATCTCCTTTCAAACTATCTTCTACCTTCCAACAGTGAAATAAGTCACTTTTCTTGTAGGATTTTTAGACATGGGTATATCAATGCACACACATATGTACGTATATACATGAAGATTAGCAAACAGCGTTGCATCTGTGGCTGATCCTACCAGGTTTAAGAAGAGGGGGAAGGACATCGATCCCAGGTGCTAGAGAGAAAAGAAAGCGTGGGCTCAGCCCGGGACAATCCCAGGGAGCTCAAGGCCATCTTTGGGGTGGCCTCCACATTGATCCTCTCCCTGTGAGCGTGCGCGGGCAGCCCGTGCCCACACCATGCGGCCTTGCTGGCCCCGTTACCAACCCGCTGGGTGGACGGGCACCCAACACGCTCTTGCCTATTGCTTGGGCAAGTCCTCCACCCTTTGCACTGGGGAGCGAGCCAGTTCCTCCTGGCAATTAGGTAACTACTCTGGTTTACAGAGCACAAGCTGTTCTAGCAAATAATTAAAAGAGAGTATAGCACAGGGTTTCACATGCCCGAGTATTCCTGCAGATAAAGAGCCATAGTGACCTACACGTGAACGGGTTCTCCTTCCCACATTGCCTCTTTCCCCCTCAGCACCGAGGGCGAGCGCACAATCCTGCCTGAGGAATTTTCAGTGAAATAATTTTCTGTTGTAATAAACTGAGTTTTCAAAAATAAACCCGCTAAACCACACCCCCCCCTCAAGACAGACCTCCCCCCACACACATGCCGAGGCACACGTGGGTATCGATGAGTCCTGTGAAGAAGCACGGTGGGTGCAGAGTGGGGTTTCTGACACAGCCCCCCTTATTGCCCAGTTTCCAGCCCTTGGCCTGACATCGGGCAGCTCAGGGCTGGAGACCCTCTTCAGCATCAGTTGCCTGACTTCTCGCCAAGCTCCGAGGTCAGCCTGCCTGGCCTCACGGATAGTTCTTCATGTTTCCAAAGGATGGAGGGCAGGGCAATCAACGCAGCCCCAGAGGACAGACAGTCCTGCTCACCGCCAGCAGAGCTCAGGATTCCTGGGCTGTGGAGATGTGGCACAGACCTGCGATGCTCTGTTATTTGGGATGTGTACGAAGAGCCCTGACTCACATTTTTCTTTTTTTTTTTAAAGCACACAGTTCTGTTCAACATGCGTTGAAAACAAATTTCAAAGTCTTAAAAGTTCTCCAGAAAATTACATTCTTGTGTTCTAGCCAGCCCTACTCGATCCTAGCAAACACGGTATTTTGATAACATGGTCAGGGCTTAGCATGGTTGGATAAGTAATAAATTGGCCAAGAAATGAAACTGATTTTAAAATCACCCTTTCCAAAGAGATACCCTTTGAAGAAACTCTTTATGTTCTCCTCAAACTTGAAGAAATTACTTTAATTTCTTATCACTTTTATAACTCTAGACAAACAGAGAGAAAACTAGCCTTGTTCTAAAGGCAGAGATGATCACCTCGATGGAAGCGCACGCCAAAAAGCACATTCATTAACCTGCTCATGGGAGGGGGGAGTAGAGGCTTTGCAACACCTCACTCAGGCTCCCTCATCTTCCTCTGCACAACAAAAATTTAACTGAAGATAATCAGAAAAAAATTTGGTTGACAGAAAGAAGTAGTTTGTGCTTTGCTTAGCACAGCAAAAAATTGGTCACAGATACCAGATAAAATTACTGGTAAGCAAGGTGACCCAGTAAAGCCACAGTGTTAACGCCCCAGAGCTGGCTTGGCAAGAAAGAAAAAATAAAATAGTGGGGAGGAAGTGAAGTGGCCAAAAGGAAGATTCAGGCTAAAAGTTCCCAGATACTGCTTAAAGACATATTTTCCAGTTCTGTAAGAGAGAGTAGCGTTTATTTATTTCCTGTTGCGTGGGGAGAGATCTCCTGCAAGTGATTGCCTGCCCCAGATTTGGAGGGGGAAATACTTTGCCTTTCCCCATCCCCTTAAGTGTGTTCACATACAAGGTGCTCTCCTGGGAGCTGGCAGACACTGCAGAGACAGGCGCTTGCCCTGAAGGAAAAATCCAAAAAATTAACATAGAGAAAACCCCACATGAGGTTTGGGAGGCCAGATCAGTGCAAATAACTCTGCATAGCACCCTGAGGACAAACCTGCTCCAGAAACTGGAGTCAGATCCACTTCCAGCCTTAGTTGTCTGGAATACAAGATAAATTATAAAATCTAATTGCTTTATGGTCCACAAAAATCAGCGATGCTCAGTTCCTGCTTCCTCACATTTGACTATACATGGTTTGGATTAGAGGTGGCGCAGATCTGGAAGGAGAACGGGATTAAGATAGGACAAGACACTTCACAGCCGAGCGCAGTGAACTTGGCATTCGTGACGTGCTCCAGACTCCCCCGTGCCCGATCCTGCCAAGCTCGCCGCATCTCCAGGGGCTCTGCAGCACACAGCCCCGAGCACTGCGCAGATGAATCTCTCTGGAAGATGTACAGTATACGTGCTCGCGGCTGCCAAAGGGTGAGGTCATTTTGGAAGGAATTTTATTTATTCAGGAAATATTTCTGGAAATATTTACATGTCAAGATTACATGTTTAAATTCTTTGACAAAGCAAGGTCTGGGCCACATGCAGGATTTCTAAAAAGCCTTGCAAGTATTTCTTCAGGTTTTCCTACACACAAAAGGCTTTTACTGTATCACTGTTCTGGTGGAAACAACAGATCCATCTCCTTATTTTAGAGAAAGAAGTCCTGCATTGAGCAGGACTGAGCAGGAGGCTGCAATTTCTATTCAGTGCAAAGACAAGGAAAAGGAGTTGCTTCACACACTTGGGCTCAGAACAATGAGCGCAACCAGATCCTCTTTATCAGTGCAGAGATGTAAATTCAGTGAAGTTCCTGCATAGGAGAGGGCATCCAGGCCTGCCAGGGTCAGCACGGCCAAGCAGAGGAGCCCTGGGAAGCTGCCCTTGCCTTGGGCATGGCTAATGTTTAGTGAGGAACAAGCTCTTCCAAGTGTTTTAGATTTTGACTTACTGACAGAACCTAGGCAGCTGTATGGGGGATAAAATGATCTTTAAATATATATATATATATTTTAAATAAAGTAGTTTGCAACTCTGCAAGGCTATTACCCAGCACTAAGAACAGGCACTTGAAGGAAACACTCCTGCTCTAGAAAAAGATGTAATCAACCCCTCCATTGTGTTTCCTGTCCATGAGAGGAGCTTAGTGTCTCACTTGATCGCTATAGGAGAGAAGAAAGAGATGAGCAAAGGTAGGAAATTATCTGTCCAGCCCTTTCTCATGCAGAAGCTGTGAGTTCAGGCTGCAAAGAGAGATTGCTGGGTGGGGGATGGGGAACATGACAGAAACCTGTAAAATTGTGAGTGGGAGAGAGACTAATAGGGAACAAGTTCATCACTGTGTCTCACTCTGAGAACCAGAGGCCTCAAATGAAGTCATCGCGTGGCAGGTCCCACGCGAACAGGAGGATGTCCCTCTGCACGCAACACAGGCTGGGGAAGGCGGCCACGGATGGTACCACAAGCTCACATCTGCTCAAAGGCTCTTTCAGAGGTTTTTTTAAGAAGAAAAAAAATGTCCACCTAGAGCTCCTAAGCCTAGAACCACCACCCTGGTTCAGAGGGCCCAAAGCAGCACAAGAGGGAAGCGCCAGCTCCCGTCCACCCCGCTCCTCCCAGGCGCCCACCGCTGGCACCGTCCTGCAGGGACGCTCCCTTGTTTGTACTAAATAAGTAGTAGATGATTTTAAACCAGAAAATGAAGATAGCATGAACTGATGCTAGTATGTTGGTTCTAATTTTCCAATGTGCTGTGATATCTACTCTACTCTTCCTCAATTATTACCAGATTCATGAGTTTGATGTGAAATTCCCAGAAGCACGGAGGAATTGTGGCACAGCACAGTCTTTTAACAGATTCAGCAGTGTTATTCCTGGAGTTATGTATAATATTTCTAAAGTTATATTCAAATCTAAGTCTATACTCTGCCTGAAGGGAAAAAAATTAGGCTAATTAAATACTGGAACAGAAGACGACTGCAGAGTAAGAGCGAGATTATTCAGAGAGCTTAAGGCAACACCACTTTATCTGGTTAATCATAAAAATCACAGTCATTGGCATGAGAAAGAAGCGCACAAATGCTTCTTCAGGCTTGAAAGTTTTGGACTGAACCTCTATTCATAGCTCAGCCTCACCAAGTGCAAACTCACCTTGAGCAGACTCAAACATATACATATAAAGTGCTCATGGAAGGCCTTTTTTAAAAAAAAAATAATACATACAAACCACAACAAACACACCACTAAAATAACGCCCATGTTTTATAACTCCAGGATGGTTTTGCTTTGCCCAAGTATTCATAGTGAGGTATCAAAAACATTTCACCTGAGGAGCTACAGTTCAGTGAGGATTTTCCACTTGAGCTACCTACTTGGAACCTGCAATAAGCATCGTGCAGATCCTCTCCATGAGGCCCTTCGGAAAGGCAAAATCATCTCTGAACTCTTTTGTTCACTGGCCTTGACCCTGGTGCTCACTCAGGAGGCACAGATACCTGCAGCCCCTTCCCAGGCAGGTGAACTGCCAGCCCACAAGAACAGAAACAGCAGCTCGACTTTGTGGTAGACTTGCCCTAAGCAATGGCACTTACACAGAAATTATCTGAAAGTGATTATCTCACACACAAATACACTGTTTTCTTTTTAACACCCCTTACCTGCTGGGTGGGTACCATTCCAGGGCTTTGGCTTTCCACCTGGAGAGGTGCAGCTCTCAGCACAGCATTTTGGGCTGGCACTAATAGTAGCTTTATTTCCCTCATGTCTTGCAAATCTGAAAAAGAGATATTTGGAAAACATATTAGAAAGGCATTTGCTCCTCGGAAATAGTTTTTGTGCATTTGACGATGAAAATCCCAGTTCTCAACAATCTCAGAAGAGTGCAACCAAGAGAGGTTGTGACTGAACAGTCTCAGGTTCACCAAAAGAAAAAGGCATTTAAGCAAGACTCAGCAAGAAGACTTTGCCCAGCCTCACAGGATGTTGTCACTCTTGCTCCAGCAGCTGTTCAAGCAGCATTTCATGCCAGCGTGGGCAGCAAGAGGCAGGAGATGAGGAGCAGAGGGGTCCTGGCCACCAGCACTCCCCCACTGCTTCTCCTCATTAACCAAACGCTGATCTCTGGGAGGTGAGTTCCCCACACTGGCCTAGAACAAACCAAACATCGCAGCCTTGTGGTTCACCCTGTAAAATGTCTGTTTAGGTCCTTCAGAATGAGAGACACCCTTCTTAAATTATCTTACAGAAAATTTAAATAAGTTCAAAAGAAGTAGTTCTAGGATCTGAGCTTTCTACTGTTAAGACATAAATATTTTACCTTGTTTTCCCAACTAGTCATTTCCTCCAGTTCTTCACATCTCTGCCAAGAAGTCATTCCTATATTTGAAGTCTTCCTGGAGCCCTTTTCTTCAGCCTCCTACCCTGCCCTCTACAGAAGAGCAGCACCACCTCCTGAGCCATGTCACACCCACAAGCCTTTTTCACCTAAGTCTAATGCTTAATTGGTATCAGCTGACCTTCCCAGGCCTGGGATTACTCCTTGATTACCTTCACTTCTTCCCTGACACCTGTGCTGCCCTTCCTCAGAACAGTTAACTTGCATTGCTCATAGAGAGGAGTTAGCATCTGCTCCCGAGGTGGAGCAGCTACGTATACTTGCACTGGGGAAAATTTTTTCTTATAGGCAAAACATATATTTATAAGCAGAATTTACTTTTAATGTTAATTAAAACAACAAAAAGTAAAAGAAAGGAAGTCTACATGAAGAATCAGAGCTCTGGTTTCCTTTGAAACAGCCTGTCCTGGTGTGACTGTAGGATGCCTACACGTACCACATACGGTTCTTCACACCCCCTGAAAACTGATTCTAACCGTTGCTTGGGTGCTCATCAGCATTATTTATGGGATACATATGAAGATAAATACAGCAATATATTCCTGAAAGAATATAATTCTGATGAGACTGGGGAGATGCTAAAATATAGGAGCCCTGGGATTAACAGCCTGAACTAATATCACAATTGTCATCACATTAGGAGGATCTTGGGAGACTGGATACTGATATAACTATGGTGTGAAATCAAAATCTTGTCATTTATAAAGGGAAAAAAAAAAATGTTCCTGGCGTGCAGACAGCTAGTTATGCATGAGTGTAGCACATACAAACCACAATGTTAGAAAAGCCCCAAGAGATGCTATAATTCCACAAATATAACTATTCAGTATATTCAAATGAAAAAAAAATCATCTTTACCACACTCATCAATCAGTTATTTACATAATTTTAGGGGCCTGTTATTCTATCTATTTTTCCTTTGATATTCCTTATTTCTTATTAGCATGCCTTTGTGATAATTGAGCCTCATGAAAAACCTTAATATAAGCTAAAAAACGTTGTCTACTTGACTGTGAGGGACAGTAAACAGCAGTTGTTTACTACCACAAACAGCTTCATTATAATTATCCTTTAGTGAAGAGTTGAATTGTGAATGTTTTCATTTCTCTTAAAAAAGAACCATTAAGTTTTGCCTGCACAATCAATTCCTCAGACGGTCCGCTAAGCAACATTAGCAAAGCTACTTCACCCAAAAACTCATTTTAACACCATTTCACCAGCTCATAATTTCTAAAGAAAAGAACCAACCAGGGAAACAAGCTGCTTGTTATCCCCCGTTGATTTGGAGTGCAGGCAGCTGCCCGTGCGCTTATCAACCTCCTAAAAAGAAGGGTCAAGCGCCCCTGCCATGGTTCGTGCCTCCCTCTGGGGTGGTTTATGCCCCATGGATCAGGGAAGTACCTGGTTGTCGCACCCTGTGTGCAAGTTTTAAATCCATTTAACGGAGCGTCTGCATCCCAGCGAACGGCGATGCCCAGGGGACTGTGACTCCGGTCCCCTCCATCGCTAACGGCCAAACTGTGACTCCGGTCCCCTCGACAGGGAACGGCCAAAGCCGCGTGTGCCCGCGGGTCGTGCGCGGGTGGGCTCTGGAGCTGGTGCTCCCTCTGCGACCCCTGTCTCTCTGCGGCCGTCTTGCACGCACACAGTGACTGTATGAACTCTGATCAGCCCTGCTTCCAAAATTAAAAGGTTAGTTTTTGTGCATGTCCAGTCCAATCTAAATAAAAAAAATGCACTTTGTCTGGCATCTCGCCCCACAGTCGTCTCCTGTAAACACACATTGGCTCAGGAGGAGGAGGTATGTAGAAACGCCCGTCTCAGTGGTCCCTTCCTCCAGCTCTCCTCAGAGTTGTCAGGTTCAGTTGGCCTCAGTGAGTAAAACGCCAAAGCAGCCTTTCTATTTAGCAAGAAAATACTTGGTCTCGGACTAGATGAGGTCATGGTTTGTGACAACAATTGCATTCCTTTTATTCCCATCCCAAAACAAAATCTGGATTGCAGCCACCCGTGTGAGCAGGGCTCGCTGCTACCGGGAGAGCCCGCGTGTGTCCTCGCGGCTGCCACCTCCGCCAGGGCTCGGCTGCTGCCCGCGCCGCTGCCGCTGCGCCAGTAGCCCAGAAGAAACACTAATGCTGCCATAACCCGGCATCCGGGCACGAGGAGAACGTACCCCGGCAGATCCCAACAATTTGGGAATCGTTGCTTGTCATCACAACTTCACCACCCCCGTTTTCTCTTGTTGCATGAAGAACAGGACGCGGAACTGAGCTGTGAGGTGTTTTTTTGCTTTGGCTAACTAGGTGTCTGTTGCCCGTGGAAGGCCAAAGGCTAACTGTTTTGAAATGTCATTACAAGGGAGGCAGGAACATGCAGTGACTTGGATACTCCTGGAAATGCCTCTTCTGAGTAACTGTCTGCAAACACCAGTAATTTGAACAGAGACGCTAAATGGCACCTGTACCCTTCACATTTTTCCAGTCTTAATTATAATACAGATGTGAAATCTAGATACTTATCTTAGAAAATGTGCATCTATAATGAATAGAGCTAACAAATAATTGAAGAAAGTAAAGTTAGTGCTCACTGCTTCATGATTTGAAAGTAAAATGAGCAAATAGGTATTTTACCTGCTAATATTTAATGCAACCTAAAGCCTAATTATTGTGGATGCCAACAGCCTGGGTGAAATTAGTATTATATGGGCTATTTAATTTGTATTGTCTCCTCTTGGAAAGGAATACTGATTTTGGAACTCTTTGGTTCTTCCATAAGGAAGCCCCCGTGGAGCTGGGAAATGCCAAGGTCTATGGATGGAGTAAAGTACTCCGGCTACTCTAGCGCTCTCTCTTAGAAACACATCCTTGTAAGTGGAAATGCAAACACCGTATGCTCTTATTGAGGTTGTAATTAATGTATTTGGGAAAGGAACCAATGTAAACTATTTTTCATAACAGTGAACCTTTATATAAGGTTGGACTATTTAAATGCACGCCCACTATGTAAAGGCAGAGAGGGAAGTGTCAGGCCATATTTACGAACAGTCGAGGTTGAGCTGATTTTCATAATACTCTTCAGTAATGGTTTCTAATTCTGATGCTCAGCTTAAGGGCCCAGGAGCTCAGGTCTTCTCAGCAACTAATAAAGCATCTTTAAAATTCAGATGTGAGTTATGCTCTGCACCCTCGGGGGTGGGTCACCTTGCCCGTGCCCAGGCCCAAAGACAGCGGACAGATTGGTTAAAGTTTTAGTGGTGGGAGAATTTGGAATAGCTGTAGGTGTCTGGAGCTGCTGCCCAGCTGCCACCCAGCCACCCTGCAGAGAGGGGACCTTCTTGGCATGTCCCTGGGACTCCTCGCCCATCAGCACCAGTTACCCCCCCCTCTGCTTTAGTTTCCTCGGGACGGCACCCAGCACCCCAGGTCCCTGAGAGGGTGGTGGGGTCGGGTGGGAGATGCTCAGCCCGAGGCAGCTGCTGTCCCGGGGTCAGCGACTGCAGCCAGCGCCGTCCGTCTGTCCCCGTCCCCTGCACAGCCGCTGCCCCGCGTCCCCCGGGGCACAGGGACACAGAGCCTGGCAGGGTCGGGGGGGAGAGGCCACCCAGAAATGGAAATGAAAGGAGCAGACGATGCTCGGTGGTACTCTTCATGTTGAAATATGTTATTAATATTAATAGAGTTATAATTTGATGAAATGTGTTTTTTGTAAGAAGGATTAAGTGTACCCTGATCCCACTGGCTCGTTGCAGCACAGCGAGGTTTAAAATTCTTGCTTTTGCAGGCAAAGGACAGTTCTCGTGCCTCTGTCCCTGCGCAGGAGACGGCAGAGCCGAGGTGAGAGCCAGGCTGGGCCGGTGGAAGCTCCCGTGCGTCTCCTACATGGGAGCACACAGCCACGGCTCTCAAACTCTGGCATATACATCCTGGGAGAGGAGAAATTAGTATTAAAAATTTTATGCATCAGAAGGAGATGATTAATTTTCTTCCAACTAATTAATGAAATGAGATAATTTTCCACCTACCCATCCGGAGCCCAGCAAGATCAGCAAAAAGACTCGTATTGACTTCAGAGGATTTCGCACCAGTGTCATTTTACGGTTCACTTCAGCAGAATGATACATTTATATTGGGAAAGGGAGGTTATAGGATTTGCTGGGAACAAGATCATTTTTCAGAAAGAAGGATGTTTACCTACATTTTCTCTGCTGCTAAGGCAACTGAAAGAGAGCATTGTTGTTTTGTTTTTAATTAAAGTTTTAGCATTCATCTCAGCCACTGTATTGACTTTTTAATATATGAATAAATATTAAAAAGCACATATATTTTATACTCCCTGCTCTGCATTTATTCACTGCAACTTACAGGATTCTTTCCAGCGAACTGAGTTATACATTTTCAGCAGCATCCTGCCACATCACAGAAAAAAAAAGTAAGTAGGGCAGAAAAACCACCACATTAACCCACTGTGTCCTGAAATGAGTGTGTGCTCTGTTCAGAACAGACTCGATCATTAATAGGTTTTGTACCTATTTATAACGAGGAGGCTACAGCATTTCTGAAACATCCTGTAAACATTAATCCTCTGCACACCCCCACAATGTTGCCAAGTATCACTTTCCTGCTTTCAAATTACGGGCAGGATGATTCCCAGACATAAACATCGGCGCTCAGATACCACAGTGATGGGCTCCAAGTCAAAACCGCCTTCGCCATTGCCAGAGCTGGGAGCAGAGCTCAGGGATCCCACGTGCCACGGGCTGGGGGTCTTCAGGGAAAAAAGCAGGTTGTGTCAGAAAATGCCACTTGATCAAAACCAAACAGTCTGGAGATACTTACTGGGTTTGAGATGCTTTCCACAAGCTTGTCAGCAGTTTGCCCGCTCTCCTGCCTGTTCACCCCAGCTCACCCGGGAGCAGGGTCCCATCTGGCCCTCCCAAAGCCTGTTTGGGCGTTGAGGTGCACCAAGAACCCCTTTTAATTGTCACTCTGAGACACCTGAATATTTTCAGACCCGTGAGGATAATTAGATGCAGATGAATAAACAGCTCAACAGTTTCAATTTCCTAAGAAACAGGTTTTCTCTGAAAACAGCAGGCTTGGTGCAGGGCAAGGGCTAGAAGCTGCAGCTCCTGCCCAGCTGAGCTTGATGCCTAATGCCGTGTCACGGGAGAGCAGGTCATTTCTCCTCCGGTCTTGGTGCCTACGTGGGCAGCTTTGCTGGAGCTGTGTTAGTGCCTCGCAGAGCTGGGGCCGGTCGGTTTCGAAGGTGTGGAAAGGACAGATAGTGCCTAAAGAAAGTGACTTGTATTAATAAGGTGATAAGCTACGGAACAGAAGGCTGGATGGTCTTCATGTTGAAAGGTTAATTAAACCAGCAAAGCTTACAGGCATTGGCGCACAACAGAATTGCTACGGCTCTTTTCCCTTTAAATATTGTGCAGACTGAATTAAACCTTCCTCCCCTCCCTGCACACACACAAATAAATAAATAAACGTAGTGAATCAAGTCAACCATAATTCCAATTAGTCCCAGCTGTTATTTCACCATCCTTTAAGGCCCTGTCTGCAGCACTCAGAAATAGGTTACACATGGCCTCATGCAAGGAGACATGAAATAATTGCTTCAATCTGAATGAAGAGTAACTAATTGTGTTCATGTATTATTCAGAATGACAGGGACATTACTGTAATAATTCCTGACTTGTTCAATATTCTCAAGAATGGTGGAGAAAAAAATGCATTTGCAGCCACCCGAAGTGGTATGAACTGCATCTCCCGGCTGAACCTCGGCCTGCTTCCTATTTATTTTTAACATTTCCAAATCACACTTTAACAATACTGCTTTTCACAGCTAAGATTCATTTTGACTGGAAGTGTAAGGAGAGCTCTTCTTGAGCCAGTGTGACCTGCTACTGATTTAGCAAAAATAGATGATGTCACTGGAAATAAATGACTCTAGTATTTCTTCTTTCACTGTTTTTCTCCTAAAGAAAGAAAGAATGACTTTGGTAAGCCCATTAAAAATAAAATCAGTAAATGATGCTAAGAAAATCTGTTTGGAGAGGACACCTTTAGATGCTAATAAATAAATTTATTTGTGAGCTATTTATGGTCGTGCACATTGTAGCCTAACTTTTAAAAATTTGCATTATGATTTAATGAACTGGCAACAAGTTTAAAAAAAAGACATTGTAAACTGTCATTTAATAAAGAAGAGAAAGAATAAAAGCAGGGATAAAAATAAAAGGAAAATCAAAAGAGGGACAAGACATGAAAGATTACAGTGGGTGGGCTTAGACACACATCTATATGACAGCTTTTTAATGGAAGGAAAAATGATGAAAATCTTAAATAAGTTTCTTTGTATAAGCTTCAAAAGTTGTACTGGTTTGAAATCTCTAGGTGACTGATCAAATGTTGGGGTTTTTTCCTTCCCCCACCCCCCCCACCCCGTGTATAAATCAAAAGAGATGAGGAGCAAAGAATGAAAAGAAAGACTAAAATTACAGTTTTGATTATAAAAGGTAATGTTAAAAGCAATATCTGGAAACAGTCTATTTCTGATGAGGAATTGTAGCTGAAATGGATGTGAGCTACAGGCAGGCGCAGGCACACCCTGCGCGGAGCCGCACCCCCAGCGGGGCCAGCGGGGCTTCCTGGCTGGATTTCAGTAGCCAACCGGTTGGGCCGGGGCCGGACCAGGCACTGCAGGAGGCGACGAAGCAGGATCCAGATTTAAGCGACTGTTTGAAACTCAGAGAGAGACAACAAAGGTGTAACTGGCAAATGATTCAAAGGATGCGCGTGGTTTGCAGTGATGTCGTGCGTGCAGGTTAGGGAAAAGGAGAGCTGAAATAATGCTTTGGTACTTGGTCATGGATGGTGACGTGAAAAAGCGACGGCGTTCCAGGCCTGGCTGTCGCTTCCCAGCTCGAGAAGTTGAGTACGTGCAGACAGAGCAGGCTGGAGCAGATGACAAAGAGCCCAACAGGACGAGGTTCCAGCTAACCGATTGAATATTTCCTGATTAGTTGGTGTACAGGGACCTTGAGATCAGGCAGCACGTGGCAGGTTGTCTGGTCAAAACTAACCAACAGAAACAGCTAAACAGCTGAGCAAAACCAGAAGGATAAAGTGTGGTCCCTAAATACCAGTGTTATGCAAAAGTTTATAAGGCATTAGAATTCAGTTGAAAAATAACAAGCCTTTTTTTTTAAAAGCACACATAGGCAGGTTGGCAGACGCGTGTCAGTGCTTGCACACATGTAACATCAGGTGCCAGTTTCCAGTGGTTCGCCGTGACTAATTACAGCCTTTGCAATTACCACAGTACTGTTATGATTCTTAAAAACAATAACATTTTGTTCACAGAATGCCGAAAGCTTAATTTACCTATCGCATTGCTTTCAATAGCAAAACAGTAAGGAGACTGAGGGTGACCCACTTTTTTTCCCCTAAAGAGTCAGATGGTCCTTCAACAGAGAAAGGTCAAGAAACTCTGCTATGAGAGAATTCATGGTTTGTAAAACCTCATTCCTGTCAACAGATCTTGCTCACACTGGTTCAGTATTGGCTCAATGCTAGAAGTTCACCAGAAGTTCCTGATGGAAGGCGTGCAGGCTGCAGGACAGCTGACTGCAGGTCTGGATGGTGTCCTACGGACACAGCGCCCACCTGTGAAAACTTTCTGCAAAGTTGCATTTCCCAGTCTCACAAGTATTTTACTGCAATTTAAGGGCTGAAGTAATATGTCAAAAAAAGATATTTTATTAAAACTGAAAGAAATCTGTGTATCGCATGAGTCTTGGAAATACAGCTAAGGAAAACACTACCATGAAATCCATGATAAAATCTCGCAAGTTGGCCATCCTGAGGCTAAATGTGGATAAGTATCGGGTTGGAAAACAGAGATGCCCCTTGCTGACAAACCGTTTTCAAGCTGGAAGCATTGTCACTGTTTTCACCCACATTCCCAGTACACAGTGCTCCTCGCAGTGCTGCCTTCTACCACGTGCAGATCCAGTTTCTGCAAATACTGACATTTCTCTTTCCTTGTTGAACATCTTATGGGATACTGTAGGAAATGGAACCGTGTTGTCGAGTCACCTTCTTCTATTTCTGCAATTTCTATCCCCTCAATTTCCAGAAATAACCAACAATTTGAAGGGTTTCTGTACTGGAGTACTTAGTGCTGGGTCTCACAGAGCACCCTGTGAGATGCAGGAGCATCGGCCCTAATTTATTCTGGGGTCTTGCAAGTATCATCTTAGGTAGGGCTCCCCAGAAGGTCTGAGCACACCCATCAGCCTGCTCCTGTCCCAACCCCTCTCCTCCTCCCGCACCCACGCTTGGTAGGAGCAGAGCACGTGAGCCTGCCCAGCCCAGCCCAGCCCAGCTGAGCTCAGCCCAGCCCTGCCTGCTCACCCCCAAGCCCTCATGCCCATCCCGCCAGAGCCTCCCATCACTGCCACGGCATCCGTTATTGATCCCAAATACCAGCCCAGCCCTCTGCCACCTCTCATGTGCCCCAAGTGCCAACGCGGGGCTGACCACGAGCCTCCAAAGCAGCCAACACCCACCTGGGGCTAGTTGCTACTAAAACCCGACCATAGCATTGAGCCCAGCTCAAACTGCATTTTTCTGCAGTTTATACGTCCTGGAGCCAATCCATACTGCTTGCAATTTGGGATGGCTGCTCAGTCCCAAATCTAACCCTTATGTAAGCGAGTATATACCAGTTGGCTCCAACCTCAAACACAAGCTCGTGTTGGGTAAGGATTCAGCTATGCAGGACAGTCTGTAAAACCCTCCGAGTACAATAGGCAGTTTTGCTCTAGCGCTCGCTGAAAACCAGCCAGAAATTCTTCACAAATGTATATGCAATTATTCTCATGTTCCCTGGCCTTGCATGAACCTCTGAAGGGTCCGCAGGGGAGCGAGCCTCCCAGCACATCAGTGAGCCCTGCAGACGGGGTGGGGGCTCCCCACTGCCATGCCCGGGCACGGGGGTCCCCTCTGTCCCCACCACGGCATTCGGCTCAGGCTGACCGCTGCCAGGAGTGGAGCAGGGGTGGGAAGAGGAATGAGGGTTTTTTTCCCCCAAAAGTGCAACAGAAGTTTCATTTCTCATGATCAACAGGGGTGCATAAATTGTCTCCAGGCTGGTTAAATGTCCGTGGCTCGAGTGCGCATCACGATGCGGCTCTGAGCTGTCACCCCGTCTGTGATTACACCCTTCAGCCCGCCACTCGCTGGCTTTAGGAATATTAAGTTACTTTTTGATCTGGGTACTATCGCTGCTCATCTCGCCTTGTTTCCGCTCTCAGCTGCTGAGAACGTTCTTACAGATTTGTCAGGTAAGACCTTATTCCTTTAAAAAATAAATTAGAAAAGCCATCTGGACTATTTTTTTAAAACCAACTCAAACTCCTACAGCTGTTGTGTGACCTCATCCTTTATTAATTTCTGTAGACTCGTATTTACCATTGAGATCAACCCTACAAGTGTATAATTTCCTGATTTCTTTCCAGCTACTTTATTAAAGATTGGGGTTAGAGATTCGCTCCCCTTGAGTCCCTTGATAACCCTCCTTCTCTTGCAGGAGTTGTTAAGGAGCAGATGATGCATCACAGGTTCCTTTATAGCAACAATAATTGTTCTGCTTCAGAAGCAACTGTGGCTTATATACTGCAGTTTTTCTGAAATTGTTTTTCTTCTTTCCCTTATTGCTAAGGAAGATATTGGCACCAAAATGTGATTTGAGAGCCTGTGTTCTCTTATTTTCTCCCCTACCTGAAGCCAGTGCAGATGCTACGTTTGCAATGCCCCCGCTGACATCTGTGTAACCGAATCCAGCGTTATAAACAGGAAGCAGAAGTGACAGCAGCAATTTCAATAGGTGCTTTTCTTCTGCTGAAACCATTATTTCAGACAGGATGTATAAATCACACTGTCTCTGAAGTGTCCAGTTCCAAGTCTATGGCAGTCCTCAGCTACATGGATATGCCCCAGCCCTTTACCTCGCTGACAGCCTGGCTGCTTTCCCCGGGGCGTTTGGAGCTGGCAATTCTCTGGTTTGGGGGAGGAAAAGGGAGGGTGATAGTCATTACAAAAGACCATAAGATGGTTTCTGTGACTGTCAGCTGAGGCCGTCTGTTTCTGCAGAAGCAGAACTATTCATAAATGCTTCCAGTGCTGGTATGGGTTCATACCCAAATCCCAAACTGATTTTCCTGCCGCAGATGTCTCACTGAATGCTGTGGATGTGCTGCCAGCCTCCTGGGCCAGGCCACCAGCCAGGACATCCTTCAGGGAGGCTTGTTTATTCAGGGCTAACTCTGTTTAATTATGGCCACCCATCTCCCATCTTTGACCTCAAAGCTGGTATTTTCAATGGTAGATGTCAGACCTCGTCACCCAAGAGCCTCAGGCAAAGGAGACTGTCCACCCACTTCACGATCCTGTGGTATAGCCAACATCACCCTCTGATGCAAAGACAACATGTGAGCATAACCCCAGTTCCTGCCCTTCCCTGCTGAAGCAGCACTGTGCTAACACGCTCCCACGAGCACCTCCAGGTGTCGAACGGCACCATGGCTGCTCAGGGGCAGGGGCCACTTCCCTCAGCACAGGGGGAAGAAAATGCAGAAAGGAACAGGAATAAAGAAAAAAAAATGTGTGAAATATATAAAAACTGAATCAGGGTGAGAAGTCCTACTGCTCGTAATATTTGGGATTCACAGTCCCATTATGATCACATGTCTTACCTCAATTTATAATTCCCTGACTTTTCTGCACTGGGGCAGGAGACTCCTCAGCAGCCCAGGGCAGACCTTAAAATGGCAGTGTAATGTCGTGATGTGTTAGCTGTGTAATTTATATTTATTATCTTTCTATAAATACAATTTATATTCACGCAGGTCCTCAAATAACTGCACAAATGGTACTATACCAGAAATGTGAACGTTTCATTACTTCTGGCTTGCAGAGGAGGGTGAGGAAAGGCTGCCTCGTCCAGGAAAGCCACATGACAGTCCAGGACGAGAAGTCGCTGAAACTACAGCCAGAAGGGGCTGGAGGGCTGTGTTAGTGCAGGGTGAGCAGGGCAGGGGAGGATGGAATGAGCGAAACTGGAAGTCTGTAAATGATTTTGTTTTCATTGCATTTCAAGACCTGGAGCTTGGAAGGGATTTTTTTTTTTTTTATTGTTGGTTCAATTTTCCCAGCGCATCACTAAAGGTTTAAGGAAGAGGCCATCCTCCCCCTCCTCCTCCTCCTCCTCCTCAAAGGCAGGGGACACCAGCCTACACCTGCAGCCGGTGAGGCGGGTGCCCCAGCCAGCCTGATGGGAGAAGTGTGCGAGGCCACCGGCTCAGTTTCCCGGGGGCGAATCGGAGCCGGCTCGCACCCAGGACAAAGAGTCTTTCTCCGGGCCCCCCGCTCAGCCCAGCCGGGGAGAGGGAGATAACGGGCAGCATTTGTTTGAGTTTTATTGGAAACACAGAGATTGCGTTTAACATATCAACGGGCATAAAATAAATGGGTGATTTATAAATATTTGCATCCTATAATTGTCTTTAGGAAAGATCAGCTGGGTTACATCGCACGGGGGCCATTTTTCGGTGAGGAACAGCAGAATTGTTAACAAGTTTCATTTCCACCACTCAAGCAGCTAATGTGCAATCCCTCAGTCTGATCACACTTCTGCTTCAAAATGGCACTTCACGAGGGAGCACCTCTAATCGGACATGTTCCTTCCGCATTTCATATGGGAAATGACTTTCCAGACTATCTGAAGGTTGCTGGGACGAGTCTGACTGTTATGAGACAGTGCTCCTGAGTGATAGGAAGCAAAGTGTACAGCTCTTCGTGGGGAAGAGGGAGCAAACAGCTGGAAATTCATGCGGACTTGGCTGCTAATCTGCAAACTCTTTCTGGGAACAGCGAAGGCAGCTGAACGGGTCTGGGTTAGAGCTCTCGCGATGGTTTTCAATGCCATAATACACAATAAAGCTACGTCTTGACTTGTGTTTAATTCCGAGTTTAATGACTCATTTCCAAACAGTTACTGAGGCCAGTCTGAGGTGGGGACTAGTGAAAGTAGCACAACATACCATCACATTGCTCCTGGCTGTGAGGACATGAGCCTATGAGACTTCCTTGAAGATATAAAGACAGTGACTTACAGACATGATCAAATATTTAAATCTTCTGTAGCTGTCTCCTTTCTGCCAGGAGGTACTTTTTCAACATTTCAGCCACGCTGTAGAGGGCTGCAAATGAAGAGAAGCAAAAGACTGGGAAAAAGGTGAGGACAATGTAACCTTATGAACCATTTTTGCATTTAGATTTCAGAGTCAGAGGAGCTTCAACCCAAATCCAGACTCCCGGCTTTGGGACAGCTTGGGTGCAAATTCTGTGGCTTGGTCTCAATATCAGTTCAAAACTCCTTTTTTATATGGACTTAATAACCTCCAGAGTTTTTCCAGTTCTGAGTGATAGGTGCTGCAGTGCACACTGTATTGACCACAGCTGCATCACCGGGTAAGAAATTTTGAAGGAGTGCAATGGAGGGAAGGAAAAGCTGTCGTGCCTTTCCTATAGTTACACTATAACCAGCGCTTCTGGAAACAGGCCATAAGTGGTACAATATTTGCCAACGTGGTAACAAAATAAGAGCAAAAGCTCCACTCTTCAGTCAGAGAATGAACAAAATTGTTTCTTTTAAATAAGCAATAGGGAAAAAAAGATGCTTATCCTAAGAAATGCTAACTGCCCTCACTCCTGCGTGCCGAGGATCACCATTTTTAGCACCATCATAGATTATGGGCCTATTCAGTTGATCCAGAACATCACAGCTGAGGGGTAAAGTCTGGTCCTAGTGAAGCCAGTTGTCTTTTGGCCTCATCTCCAGCACAGACAGGACTTCATGCTAAACACTCTGCTTGAACTCTGCCAATCTTTGGCTCAGGCAGAGAAGGCTGTTGTTGATATGACTGTGGAAGCACAATGTGGGGCAAGGGATGAAATACCAAGGGAAGATTGGAGGATTTTAATAATACCTATTTTTATATCTACTAGATGCCAACCATCTGAGCTAATAGAATATAATTGGAAGACTAGATTTAGTCATTTTCTTTATTATTAGGTCTTCATGTACTTCTGTCAACTCCAAAATACTCATTACATGTAATTAGGAAGAAGATTAGAGTGCCATTAAGATGCAGAATAATGATGCAGCTCAACAAGGGCCAGTGGAAAAAACAACCCACTTAGGAAAATGTCTCAAAAGTGCTGAGCAGAAGAGGGCATTTAAAAAAGATGCTAAAGATGAGAGCTGGTGCTAAATGATGAAGATGAGACTTTGAAGTGGGAAAGAGTTGATATGCAGAATCAAAGCATTCGATGACTCTACCTCCCTCTAAAACAAATCCCTTGTGTTTATTTAGATGGCTGAAGTAACATTGGTAAGAGAAACCCCTAAGAACCACCTTCTGTGTCTTTTTCATAAACTCCCACCCCAAATAGCATAATTAATTTCACAGCTGTATAGAAGAATAATAAGAAAAAATCCATCCTTTGGGAGGTAGGTGGTAATTTCGATCTGATAGGAATTGTGATTAGACACAGCATATAAAACTTTCTGATAATTAATTCACCAGAAATTGCTGTATTATACCTATCAGAGGGCTGGTGATATGAAACTTAACAAGCTGATATTCACTCCAGTTTCCTTGAGCATGGTCCAATTTATTAAATCAAAATTCTAGATTAGTTTTAATATGAGAGAAGATTTTTATATTTCAGAGTAACGTATGCTGGAATGCACAAAACAGATAATGGGACAGCTACAGTAATTAAGTTGTTCACAGCACTGAAAGATTAGGAAGAAAAAGAAAAAAAAATCTGAAAATTTCTGTCAAACTAGGGGATAAAAGACAAGAAAAAGGAGCAAGCCTGTGTCTGTAACACCATACAAAGCAGCACACCACAAGGCATTACCAATATGGGAATCTATTTCTAGTTCTATCACCAACTCCCCATATGACATCAGATGATTTCTTTCAGGACAGAAATGCTTTTCCAACAGATACGTATTAAATAGCAAAAGAACTGTTGAAATGCAGCCGCCGCTTCCCGTCTCGCCCCGGCCGATGCTGTACGCGGGGCGGCACCATCGCATCCCCGACAGCTCCCCGCAGGCTCTGCCTTTGTTTTGTTCTTGCTTCTTTTTGGTTTGTTCGCTATTTGGGGTAATTCTGCTAGCACAGAGTGGGCTTGAGCGATCCTCAAAAAATAAAGCAGCCGTGTAAATGACCGCTAAGCTGTGCGGGGGGCTGGGGAGGGAGCAGGGGGGCGAGGGCTCCTCTGGACACCTCCCTTTCAAAATGTTCCTGCACCAGCTCTGCCAGTGCGACGGCGGGAGCATCAACAGCCTGGCCAAGCTTCTCTCAGCCTTGCTGCTCCCCGCACGGCCGAGCAAGCAAACGGGAAGAGTTTGGGGCAAAGGGAATCCTCTCCCCTAGCAGAGACGCAGCGGAACGGCCAAGGGACCGCAAATGTCCTTTCCTTTCCTTCCTCAAATTTGTGGCACAGCAGGAGCCGTCTGGTTCCCTGCCTGCAGCTGGAAAGGCAGGACACACACCGGCCTTGTGAGGCTGCACGGGGGGAGCAGAGCGGGATGGCATTGGTGACAATCACCCCATTGGGGCTGGGAATGCACCAAAATGCAGGCGATTAACCCCAAAACGGCACCGGTGGGGCAGCTGCTCCTTTGAGATGGTGCCGTGGCCGGGGACCTCGCGGTGTTCGGGTGGTCACTGCTGCAGCCCAATCAATCTCCTCTGCTTGTTTATAAGTATCTGTGACTCACAGACGTTTTCCCTGCTCCTTAATTGCCAGTTTCCTGAGAAACCATCGCAGCCAGCCAATCGGCTGCAGAATTATGACTTAGCGACTAGATACAATTGGGAAAAATAAATACAGCATTATTGGTAAATTGAACAGCACTTTTCTAAGTACATCACGTATTTATAAACACCACACACATCCATGGAAGCTGAGAACCCCCTTGCCTTGCTAAAGGAGGTCTCCGAAGGTCTCGCCCCGAGAAGCAGCACCCACTCCCCTCTACCCACCTGTCTCCGTGCTGGAAGATGCGGGGACAGGGGTGGCCCATG
Organism: Strix uralensis; assembly: GCF_047716275.1. NCBI lineage: Eukaryota > Metazoa > Chordata > Aves > Strigiformes > Strigidae > Strix > Strix uralensis. The sequence continues at coordinate 23,181,549 of NC_133985.1, forward strand.
CCTGGGGACCACGCACTCCCCGTGAGCCACAGCACCGGCACCCAGAGGAGCCTGGGCTGGGAGGGTAGTGGGGCTGAAGGTCACCTCTCCTGCCCAGGGTCACTGGCCAGCTGGGGACGTTGGCTGGGCTGAGTCCCCACTGAGTCACACAGAGCGTAGGGAGGGGACTGGGCGGGGGAAAGGGACAGGGATGAGGTTAGAGCAGTGAGGAGGGATGCTGGGGGCCGTGGCTTCAGGCCAGCCGCTGAATCTCTGTGTTTTGATCTCTGCATTCATAAAATGGCACCAGTAACGCAGGGCTCTGCCAGAGCTGGGCACCAGGGCACTACCACCCTTCTGGCCTGGGTTTTACTTTTAACAACAGGTTGGGGGTGAGGGCAGTGAGGCACCGCGTGCACTACGGCTCGCTGGAAGAAAAAACCCCCAGCCACATCCCAGGGCAGAGCCTGCGGTTCAGGCAGATGACACAGCCAAGAATGGGCAGAATAGGGTGAGCCTTCCCCCCGCTCCTCTTCCCCGCTCCCCACCACACGGGGGGCTCTGGGGGGCATGGCCGGGCGCTGCAGGGTACGTGCCCCAGCACAGCAGGCAGGGAAGGGGAGCACAGCTGCCTGCTTTGGCAGCAGCGAGCTGTCCCGCTGGCTTGGCTGTCTCGTCTGGCTCTCCCTGACGTTTCTTAATCCTGGTTTGAATCCTGTCTCTCCTAAACTGTGCTGGCTTCCTTATGGAGCCCTTATGGACTGGTATGGTAATTTTAATAAACACATTTAAATCCTTGGAGAAACCACAATACAGTATTATGATTATTATTATTATTATTATTCAGCATTGTTATAAAAGTGATGCACAAGATCTAAATAAGAGAGAGAAGACAATCTCTGCCTTCAGTATTAGTCACTGCTCAATTACAGCTTCATTCAAAACCATTAATTGGTAGAAAGAAATAAGCCTGTGAAGTCACTCTAGCACAGCATGTTATTTCCTTTATTCTTTTAATCCATGATTATGTTTGGGAAGCTTGAAAGTCTTTTTTAGCAATCATTTGGTAAAGCCACTCTAATAGTTGTTAAATGGCTAGGAAACACAATGTCGGTTAATTTTGGATGAGATCATAAGGAACTGGGGGAAAGGATATAAAAAATATAATGGCATAAAAGAAAATGATAAGTTGGAGGAGTGCAGCAGCTAAACAACTGCATGATACGTTCAGTGATTCAGCCAGGCAGGCGAGGTAATTGGAGAGTTGTGCGCTGATAAGTTTTCTCCAAGCAGGACCAGCAGCCGATGTGCCCACGTCCGCGCTGCCGCAGCGGGGTGTCAGAACTGCCTGTCTGCGGCCTCGGGCTGTGAGTACCCTCGGTACTTCAATTACTGAACGTTATGGCAGTGGGCAGCGGGAATCCTCTGCTCCTTCTTCCAGCATTTGAATCAGACCGATGGAAAAACCTCCCAGCCTCCTCCTGCAGCCGGCACAGCTGGGAAACTGAGGCAGGAGCTGAGGGAGCGCGTGGGGCCGGGTGTGGGATTGCTGACCCTCCGCAGGGAACACCCTTCGGCTGACGCGGTGAGTGGAGACGGGGGTTGGTGGGGACTGGCCACCCCAAGTCACACCAGAGGGTCCCTGCGAGTCTTGTGCTTGCAAAGCCGACGCTGATGGGCTGAGGCACCAGCTCATCTGCCCTGGAGCTGGAAGTGCCTCTCAGTTTGCAGGATAACTTCTCTCAGTTGTCTACAATTCACATACCTGCTTCGAATGTTCTGAAAAACTGTGTGTTTCAGCTGGGTACGGAGCAGACCTGAAGTCCTGCACTTGGAATAATTTCAACTAGGGGTCTTGGAAATAAGGAGTTCAGTTCCTTTCTTCCCCCGAACCAAATACATCATTTTTCTGCAAGATGACAATCTTTGCCCTCAGACCTAGAGCTCTAACTGTGGTTCTGATCAACATCCAAATAATTTCAGCTGGCCAACGCTCACCATTTGACATTCCACCTGTTTGAGGCAAAATTGGAAATGGTATTTATGATGAAGATTAGCTCATGGCCATTAAGTGGTCTGGGCTGAAGATGGATTTTTGCTGTCAAAGTGGCGGTGGTGATTTATCTCAGCTGAATGTTTCCCCAGCCGTATGAAGTTACTGCCACAGAGCTCTTCTGGCAGAAGAAATCTGTGAATGTTCCTGAGCTGCATTTTTGCAAAGCTGAAGAACTGACCCCAGAATGCTTTTGTAAAGACAAGAGGGAGATCTTGCACTTTCTCAGACTGAGTTGTCAGAACTACTTGGTACTGGAGCAGTATCAAACAGTCAAGGAAAAAAAAAGAAACAAAAGGAAATGAATTGTTTCTACAACCTTCACTGGTCAAAGAATAAGGGGTTTAAAACAAATCTGACAATTGCAAAAATTTCAAACCAGGTACTAAAATATGTATAAAAAAGCATGCCTTGTGAGTGATCGCAGCGAGGGAGCAGCAGACGATCCACGCTGGATCAGCCCACACGGTCAGTCACTTCCAGGATCTTCCCTCTGCCGCCAGCAGAGCAGACAGTGGATGCTCAGACGGCAGCACTAAGCTTTTTCCCCAGACGTGCTCCTGCCTTCTGGCACTCAGGAGCAGAAGGGGCTGGGGAGCAGAAGCTGTTACCTCTTTCATAATCTTTCAGAGTCACCAAGTTTAACATGTTCTTGATGGCAAAAGGAATAATAAACCTCTTCGTTGCCCAGTCTTTCCCTCTCCACTGGAAGTCTGTCCCTCTGGGCAGGGAGTCAGGTGCTACGCAGGCAGCATCAAGAGCAGAGCTGGTGCTGAGATGGGGCTGGAGAAGGTCCTGTCCTGCTACAGACCCTGCACCAGCGCTGGGGAAGAGGAGACGAGAACCACCACCAAAACGAACAGTCCTATTCTCACCTCGCTGCGTTGCTGTTTCCAGCAATGTTCATCTCGCCTTTCAGATTAAATCACTGTATTGGAGTGGATGCATTTCTTCACACTTCTCTTAAAAACCATTTCTGTTTGAGTGTCTGATTTCCCACGTACCAGACCATTGGCAGACTACTGCAGATTCCTCTGAGAGAAGAACATCATGGGAATAGGTTATTGATCATATCATTTAGATCATTTGTGCAAGAGATTTCCAAAAGAGAGACTGTTCCCTTCTTTCCCACAGCAGCATTTTTGTAAGTCTCTTACCACATTTTTCTCTCTGAATAAACCAGACCAAACTGCCTCAAGAGGGTTTTGCCACCTTTACATTTGCTCCAGCATTGAAATATTTTATCTTCTATGAAGAAAAAATATCTGAGCAGCTCAGTGAAGTGCTAAGCAGACAGGCACAAACCTAAAGATGGATACATAAGTTCAAACCCAGAAAATAAATCAAGATGACAACGGTCCCAAAACATCAGAAAACCTCAAACTTATGAAAACCAGAATAACAAAAGTTAATGCATTTCTAACTCAAATCTCTGGAAACCATGAAATGTGTTTCGTATTGCACACAGGCGAGAAACAGCAGCCTGTCTCCCAGAGACTGCTCACTGCCTTTGGCCCTGATCCCAAAGGACAGAGGAGGGAAAAGGCAGATGAGCAGGGAGAAGCCATGGGGTGGTGGTCAGGGAACTTGCTATGCCCGCGTCAAACCTTGCAGAAAAGCCAGGGAATCTAAGCCTAAAGCTTCACTGCTCCAAGGGCCAACACTGACCTCTTAAAAAGTGGAGGGTGTTCCGGGGACAGCGCCTGGCCCCACCGTTCCTTCCGTCGCGTGCGGGTGGAGGCGAGCTCCGCACGCAGCGTGTGCACGCCGAGTCCCGGTGACGACACCTGCCGGGTTTTGCCGCACCAGGAGGGAGGTGATGATGGCAGGTACCTGCAAGGCCAGACCTGCCAGCCCGGCCAACGGCTGCGTGCTGCACATCGCCACCCTGCATCGGCTGTAGGTCCCCGTCCAGCCCCCGCCACGCTGGGAGAGCCCACGACTGCTCCAGGGTTACGTGCTCGGCAGCAGCAGAGCCCCTCTGCTCGGACAGGGCTTCCCACCCTCCTGCCCTCTGTGTCGCCGCGGCAGGACGGCTCTCCGACTTTGATGTAAAATTATGCGTGGAGCTTACTCTCTACCTAAACACACACCTCTATTCCTGGAAAATGTTGTTGAAGAGGATATTAAAGCTGTCTCTTCCAATTCTGTTCAGGGAATCTCTAACCAGCATGTCAATAAGGCCACATAATAATAATCAGATGTTTCAACTTGGCTGAGATAAATCAGCTTTGGGAGAGCAGCCAGTCTGCTTTCATTCATGAAAGTTAGATGCCAATTGGTAATGAAGAATGATGATAAAAACCAAATCTCTTCAGTTTTATCTAAACGTTAAAATTAGGAACCAAACCAAAATACATGTTCTTGGGCAAAGTCTTATTGACTTAGGTTTGGTTACAGAGGTTGGGATGAAATGCATGCGGATATTTACTTAACATAAAATTGTATTCACTAATGTCAAGGAAGAAACCCCTGCAGTCACGTTTTCCTAACACCTTTCCCACGTCCTCAGCACTGTGCCACAAACCCCAGCAAGACCAGGTACGAGGGTCACCTGTGCCCACGCGCCTCGACTCGTGTGCACAACTGACTTGTCAAGTTCTAACGCTCAAAATTACAGATGTTCTGCAGTGAGATGGAGACAAAAACTCAGTACAAAGCAGTTCGACATTTACAGTGAAATTGCAGTTTCTGAAACTTTACTTGCAGAGCTGAGTATATGTGATATAAATATTTTTTTTATTTCATTCTGAATCCTACAGGTTATGCACAGACTGGAGAAATGTGCACCTTCAGTGGGAGTCAGCCTTCACAGGTCAGCACTTCTTATGCAGAGCATTTCCTATCACTCATGAAACCTTTATTAGCATCTAGACACGAGTAGCTAAAGGCTCACTAAACAACAAAGCCTTGCTGAAGAGCTGAGAATAAATTGAGGCGAATGAGTTCTGGAAACAATATTCTGAAAGATCTCAAAAAGAAACCACAGTATTTTTCATGGATGCCTAAGCCTGCTGCCACATAACAGTTATAAGGACATACACCAGCAATCGGATGTTCAAAGTATTTGAATAAACACAGAGAATTTGTGTTAATCTCATTACTTGATTGCCTTCCCTGTTTAAACTTAGATTAAGCATAAACAAGCAAGTGGAAAAGAATCATTGTGAAATTCTAACCTTAGTACAAACTCGCCATCAAGTCACTGAAGTAATTTGAGCAGTTCAGGTGCCCCAGCCACCTTGAACTCTGGTTTACATTATCTATAGATGGGGAGAATAAAGGGTTATATTCAGAATACATGGTTAATGAACATAGTAATTTCTATAACTATGCTTCTGTTCCATTGTTACGCTAACTGCTCCCCATTGCTCAATAGCACTTCCTTAGGCCTTTAAAAGGGTACTCTATTTAAATTAACTTTAAAAACCTATTTCTTTTCACACTTCTCACATCATTTAATATCAACCTGGCTTGTGCAGATGGAACATGAAGTACTTTCACATTGGCATCAAAGGATGGACAACAGCATCATTGCTGACACCAGGGAGAGAATTAAGGGCTTTGCTTATGGCAAAGGGTTGCAAATGTTGTGTGTGATAGTGGTCTGCTCAAACCTGGGACTAATCATTCGACAACGTTCAGCTAATTGCATTGATGAGCTCTGCACTGACAAGCCAGTTATTAGCGGATTGTTTGCATCTCTCTCCTGAAGCACCCTTTGGATTTTGGAGCTAATACGGACTCCAAGCCACGTGACTTTTTTTCATTGGACTTTTACCCAGGCTCCATCCCAGTGCTAGAGGTACAGGCAACAATTGTAGAAAGCAATTTTAATGTAGAAGAGTTTTAATTGCCATAAATATTTTGGTAGTGCCTCAGTTTGATTATTTTAACAAACATAATTATTTAGTAGATGTACATTAATATTATTTATTACTCTTTAACTGAACCCTGAAGGACCTGATTCTGTTCTTCTCTTACTTTTGCATAGGGTAGCCTCCAAGATTTGATCCTCATGTACAAACACTGACGTGAAGCGCATGCAGGATCTGGCTCTACATTTAAATTACAGCTTGCAACAAAAACTGTCTTGAGGCATTTTGAGGACTGGAGAGAGCAGCAGCTTTAAATAGTCATCCATCATATAGGAAAACATTCAGCTGTAAATCTGGAGTAGAAACCTTAAGGCATGAAGCTGCACAAACATTTTGGCCAAAATCCACCATTAGGATTGTCAGAGTAAATATTAAAAAGAGTTTTGTATTCAGCTAAAATATCTATTTACAGATTTCTTCTGCTGAAGCCGCATATTGTACAATGAAATGAGATCTCCAAAACCATTTTTGTTCTAATAACTTTATAAACTCTGCTATATATTTTATGGAATTTGAATGTATGAGTAGTTGGCCAGAACTACTTCTGCAGGAGATTATTGGGAGAAAACATTACCATATGTCAGTAGAATGGCAACATCCCATAGATACTCAAGAGGATCTCAGGCTCAACCCGGCTCTGGTGTTTATAATGTGGCAATATTTCCACTTCATATATGGGTACCTCTGCTTATATAAACAATGTAATGGCAACAATTGTCAAAGACACTTACAGGATTCCAATGAAAATAAAAGTAAATTTCTTCCTACATATTTTCAAAAAAGCGTGCTTCTGCTAGCACGGCTCTGCTGGTGAGAGATCACAGGTCACCATCCCCATGCCCAACACAGCTATACTGGAAAAATTCTGTAGTGTAGACCTGGCCCAAATGTTTTCTGCATGTTTGCCTGGGTGGTCTCTCCATGAGACACCGTTAATTCTGCAGAGCTGGCCTTCCTGCAGCTCACACGTTTTCCACGGAGAACTGTGACAACCATGATTTTAAACCATTTGGCCATCCCCGAGCATGCTCAAGGGCTTTACGAGAGCTCTTCAGCATTTGGTGTTCATTGATAGGGTTCTCAGAAGAAAGTTATTTTCCTTCTCTGAACATCTGTGTGTTCTTCTTCACAGCACAACTCAACGCCATCCCTGACCTACCGCGTAGAGGTGACCAGCAAGGTCTGCGGGGCGGCTGGGATCGCGGCTCTCCTGCCGTTCGGAGTTGTTGGTCTCTGGGCTTGGGAAGCGGCGCAGTGACCTGCTGACACGGCGAACACGATCCATAAACTGCCTGATCCAAAATGCTGGGGGGGAAGCGACAGCTCAGTACTCATAGTGTACAATTTTCCTTTGAGTCTAGAGTGTGTATATATATATATATACACTTCCCATAGAGTACACTTTTCCCTTGCTCGGCAATTTTTATGGTACGTTTTGAACAAACCCAAGTCACGCAGCTGCATATCATTCCAAATGCATTTACTACTCCTGCATTGTATAAGTGCAAAGAACGATAACAAGCTGCTTAATCAAACCTTTGTCTCCTAAAGGAATAAATGAGGTAATTTTTCCAGCTGCTCCAGAGCACACCTCAGCACAAGAGTGGCCATTTATGTTTAAGCACACAACATAGACAGCTGTCTTGTGGTTTACTTTTACTACCAAAAAAGACATTTGTAATGACTAAAGATTAATAGTTATACAAGCATCACCTCAGGAAAGCACTTTAAGGAAGGCTTTGTCATGGAAGCACTGTAATTGTACGGCTCATGCTACACTACACAAGAACAGAGCTAAGCATTTATGTGAGAATAAAACACATATTTGAGATTACTGAGCGTAGTCTGGGCGAACAGAACAACTTTTCCTATAAAACAGTAATTGTACAATGTTGAAAATGACAAAGCAGTAACTTGTTAATAGTTTTCAGCAAAGATATAAAAATGTATTTGCTAATAAAATAGGTGTGGGAAGGCATTACAAGTTGAAGGAGGATCTGCTGAGAGATGGGGAAATTGGAGATCAATTGTTCTTCCCTTGGACACTGGGGTAACTTCAGAGAAAGATGGACATTACAAAATATCCTTTGCCAGGTAAAAAGCTGAGAACTTTGGGACAATTAGCTTGAAACTGCCATTTATAATCTTGCTGGCAAAAGCAAAGCTGGGCTGTGCTGGAAAATAGCTGCAAGAACTCCTCGGATTCAGAGCTTTGTCCAAAAGTGCAAGTTCAGACTCCTGAGGAAGCAACACCTAAAGGTGGCCAGAAGCATCACTGGGGATTCGCAAATGGTTCTTACTCCCCAGAAATGCAGATGCAAATTCTGAGGAGCTGCTTTATTTTGTAAGAAAAATAGTTTCCCACTCTGGTAATAAAGCACTTAACTTAGATTTTAATGGTTTTCATTGGACTCATTTGAAATTGATATGCCCAATTAATATCACTAATTAGTATCTGAGCTTTTTTAATCTAATAAAATTAGAGACTGGAAGATGTTTGTGTTATTTATTTGACCTTTCTGTGTAAATTCCATCAGTTCCCTAAGGACAGAACAGTGGTGGTGGCTGCAGCAACTGCTCCGTGTTGTTTCCTTGGACAAACACCTTTTGTGCCTGGGCAGTGGATGGGAATGAACAGCCACATTATTGTCATCCTGAAGTCCCGTATAGTGGCCAGACCAGAATAATCCAGGCAATTCTTGCTAAAAGCCTGTCCTTTAGCGTTTTTATATGAAGTGATTTCACCTCTGCACTGTGGTGAGGTCTAGTCCAGTACATTAATTTGGGTTTCTAGAAATAATTGCTTCTGAGCCAGGAGCAAAACTTGTCAGATTTCTTCCTTTCTGCATAGATTATCCCTATTTAAGAGCCAGCCTTTTCTCCTACTTACTTAACATTTATTACTAGGCCAAAATTCCTCACTTAAAGATCAGGCCAACCAGGTAAACCCTTCTGTAGTTTTTCAACAAAGCAACAGTTGTAAGTGTATATTATCAAATTTATTCTCCAAGCAGGGATCTGTTCCCACCTCACTAACACCACTTTGGTGCAACTGCAGTGAAGCAACACTAGAGTCACATAACCAAAATTAGCCAGAATTTACTCGCCTTTTCCACCCTGGAGGGAAGGTCAGGTTCCCAATTTCAGACGTTTTGAGCCTTTTATAAGCGTTTGTAAAGCAGCGTATGATGCTTGTCGATGCAAATTGTTCATATAACTTGTAGCTTTTTAAGGGGGAGGACATTACAAAACTCAGACCATCAAATTTCTTGTTCCTCTGAAATTTCAGAATCATTCCTTGGCAAGAAAGGATTTTTCTGCCTTGCATCACTTTTCAGTGACAGAAATCCCAGATAATGGCATCCAACCACTGTAAACAAGGGCTGATATATGGACATAAATCTTATGTACTGTCTTAGGGCCTGGCAATCCTCCTGACCTAACATTAAAAATATTTGGAACATGAGAGGTGAACAACTTCAGAAGTACAGTTTACAAAACTGTTATGATCAAAGTGTTCATCTTCTCACCTCACAGCAGACCGAAAAATGCTAATTAATAGGGCTTGTGTAGTATCCGGGATTTACGGACGGTAACAAGGATCATCTGCAATTCAGAGATTAGCAAGATAAAATGTTGAGTTGCTAAGGAAGGTTAGATGGAGTTGCTCTCAGCAGCACCTTTTAAAATAATTAGTCACCTCCTATCACAGCAGTTTGACATGCTTACTGCAGTAGTAGAGTAGCAGCCTGATATGATTTTTTTTAAATGCACATGTGATTTCATCACCAACTGAATAATCACATTGATTTCCCGTAATACTGTAATTTGCTCTGCTAATGCGAGCAAAACAAAAGCTGTGTTCCTACATTACGAAGCCCAAATCCATAAGGGGAAAGTCATGTCGTTGGGTGCAAGCTTCAGTAGCCACCAACGTTTGGCAAACCATTGCCAGTTGGAAAATCAGACCCAAAACGGTCAGCGGGAGAGGGGGATGCTGCCTGCGGGAGCCGACTGCCCCAACGGGAAGGGAGGAAACTTTGGGAAAGCCTCAGGGAGGGAAGGCTGGAACAGGAGAGGGGCCAACTGCTGCACGGCCCGTAGCAAGAGGAGCGATGCAACTGAAAGGGCAAAAGCAGGTGAACAGTTCAGCATGAATATTTGTGCTGGTTTTGAAAAACCTGACGTGTGTTTCCTGTGACTCTGAGGTAATGAATTGTTTCTCTGGCCTGACATGTTTCATCTTCCAGCTCCTGTGTTGTGGGTAACCATAGAGAGTACACAGCTCGAGATTTCCCACTGGTAGCTGTTTCTAATAACAGATGTGCTAGCGTTACGGCACAGGCGTCAGATGCCTGTCACACTGAGGGGCTGTTAAATACCAGACAGAAAAATGGCAGTTTTCTTTATTTTTGGTGCTTCTATTCAATCAGATGGATCCAGAGTAAATTAGAAATCTGGAAAAATATGCCCATGTGTGTATGTGAGATACAGAGAGAGAAAGAAAAGGAGTCAGAGAAAAAAGAAACCTACTCCCCTTTCTCTCTGAGAGTTTTAAACCATGGTTATTCTATTTATTTTTCTCCAGGTCCATCCAATGTGTTCACTGTTGAGGCTACAAACGGCAGTCAGCGAGGTTTCTCCCACACACCCCCAAATTTCATGTTTTTTCCAACACATCCAGTTTCCGAAGACACAGAATGGTGCTGACCTCACTATCAGCCCTTTAGTTTGGAAAGAAAGATGTCAGAAAGAGAAATCTATTTTACCAATGCTTTCCACTCTGCCAACTGTAGCTAGATTTAGAAATTCAAAGGTTAATTAACAACTCCTTGTTTCACTCCCCAAACGATGGCGATGTTCCCTCCTCCCTCATCAGATCACAGCTTTGAATGGACGATGTCACTTTCTAAGGGACAATAAAACAGTCTTTGGTGTGTTTTTCCATCCTATAGCTGATGATGACATCAAGAAAAAAAAAATTGCTATCAAAACTCTCAAACAATAACCGTGCTGTTGTTGGGTGACCTTTCCATGCATCTGCGTTTGAGGACACACCTTGCCGTGCTGCGAAGTACCAGAAGACATGAAGTACAAGAAGGAGCAAAGCCAAAGCAAACAAGCCCCTGGGGAGCTTGCGGGCTGTATGCGTGACCCCAGGCATGTGCCTTGGAAGGTGGAAGACAGAAATGGGTCTGAAAAGGTCCTTTAACTGGCTGACAGGTAGCAGAAGTGAAAGACAAGGCTGTTCTTTTTGGATTTTGGCAAGGGACCGGAACCAGAGAAAGACTCGTCAAAGGTGTTTCGATCACAGGAGTAGCAGGGGGTCGCCCCTGCCCTCTTGACTCTCAGCACCCTCATGGGACCACGAGCTTAGAGAGACCTTGAGGTGTCCTGCAACCACGAGCATTGCCTGGGGGGACCGAAGATACCGAGTCGCAGGTGAGTCTGCATCCGTAACAACTAATGTGAGAGCTTCTGCAAACATCTTGTGGCTTTTCAATCAGTTTTTGAAATAGCTGACATTAACCAAAAAAACTCAACTAACCAACCCAAAACTGCTGACTAAACACTGCAGCCTTTCTTCCATATGTGTAAACCTGTACTTTATATGAACAAATGGTTTAATTTGTACCAGCCCAAAGAGCATTGGCCTGTGCCTCAGCTGTCAGTCCCCTCATTAGAGCTACTTCATCAGTACCCAGCACGTAACAGAGCTGGTGTTTTCACACTGCTCCAGTGGCATGACCCTATGTTCTTTACCTTGTTTCAACTTGTTATTTACCTTGGACCCAAATCCAGATCTTGACTGCTGCTGCTTTCACCTCAGCAGTGTTAATCTCATCTGGAGTTCCCTGCACTTAGCCTCAACCCGCAAGCCCAAGCCAGTATTTAAGCGAGTGCTGCCTCACTTCTGGTGAGGATATCCTTCCTGCAGCGCCGCAGGAAAGGGGTGTTCCCCACAGCGAGCCGCGGCCTCTGCGCACGCTGCAGCAACCAGCAACACCCGCTCAAAGCCCAGCCTGCATTTCAAGGACAGCCATAGCTGTACCTTTCTTTAGAAAAAAAAATATTTTTTAAGCAAATTTGCAAACACGTCAGGTCTTCAGGACAATTATTGTTGAGCTGCACGTTGATGAACTTGGAATGCTCCAGCAAGGTTTGCACTTTCTGATCTGAGAAAGAGGCCCCTCCAACTATCAGCAATATCGATCACTTCTATAATTTGCAAGCAGCCCAGCTCTCCCTCGGAGATGTGTACGCAGCAAGTCTGTGGACAGGCCTGAGAATCCCCCAGGCTGTGTTCTTCAGACCCTCTGAAGTCACTGCTTACTTTTGGTCACTTTTCCATCACAAGGAACTCACAATATATGCCTCTGCTTTATGTGTTTTCAATTAAACAGAGTCAAACCTTCCATTGGTTATTTCCGTTGGCAGCCCCTGTGACTGTCCCGGATTTCTCTCTGCACACTTCAGTACTGGCACAGATAACAACTCATTTTTCACTTGAGCAAAGAGTCTAAATGCACTTTACATGGTGCAAAGACCACAGTTTATCCTCAGCTAAGCATAAAATAAAAGAATGACCAGAGGAAATGATGAACAGTCACTAGCGTTTTCATTTGGCTTCCAAGCAGATACAAAAACCGTCCAAAAACTGGTTCCTTTTTAACATCCCCTTTTACCCAAGATGAAAGAGAAGCTGCTTTACCTAGTCGGTGCTGCGTGCTGTTTTCCTCACAGTAGTACAGAAATGGATCTTTGGTTAGGCGTCTTTCGATCACCCAGATGAAGACATTAAACAAGTTAAGGATTTCTGTTCCTTGGAGCTGTCACCAAGAGAAATGTAATGGCTCTGGAAATAAGGAACAAGTGAATTACTCCATTTCTTGCAGGAGATTAAATATACGCTATCCAAAAATAGCTAATGTGCATACTTTTCTCTGGAAAATGGAGAAAACTTCCAAAATCAAAGGTGTCAGCCAGAGCTAGAATTGATGCTGCAGAGGCAGCACAGCCAGTCAATGGAGCTGTGAGCAATTTTCATAGCAAAACCCTGGCAAAACATATCCAGTTTTGGATATGATCAGAAACCCAAACCTCGCTCAGGCTCATGAAGCTTTCGGCCAAGCTAAGCCATATAAGAGTGAATTTCGGCAGGATGCTGCCTAGCTGTGGAGATCAGTCCCTAGCAGTGGGGAGGAAATAGCTCAGCACTTTTCCAAGGCTTCTCTTCAGTCCCCTGCAAGCACCTCGCCCCTGTCTCTGCGCGGGGCAGGAAAGGCGAGCAGTCGTTTTGCTAAGCCTGAACGTGGGGCTTACGGACAGAAAGGGGCACGCTTGCTATGCATGGCAGAAACAGGCAGAGAGCTCTGGCATTAGAAAATCTAGTTGTTCATATGATATATTTACAGTTGGAGGGGATAGCAGCTACTTTCAGACAGGTTGATGGTGAAAAGTTTCCATTTTGCAGGTGTGCCTGCAGCCGGCAGAGCCACGGCTGTCTGGAGGAGCTGGCAGTGGGGCACAGACGCTGCAGGTAAGGACTGACTTTGGGCCAGACCCTGAGCAAGGCGATCTCACTGGAGCAGGAGGAGGGACTAGAGGTCCCTCCCAACCAAAATTATTCCATGATTCTGGGGGGGTTCTTTCCTTCCCCCCGCACTAATAAGATGTATATGAAAGCAGAAAACTGCACATTAGTACTATCTTTGTTCCTATTGCCCATTTCTCACCTAAAGCCACAGTTTTTAGTGATCACACAATCATTTCCACAGCTGCTAGCAGAGATGTTGCACACACAGAGCATAATGAATTCCAGGGGGGAAATATACAGCAACGAAATACCAAGACCGAGAAATACATTAAAAGTATGAATCGGTAGAAGTGGTTTCAATCAACCTTACATCTGGTTTCATCATTTCTTTCACCGTATCTGACTGCCTTTAGTCATTCTGTGATGCCAGAGTCCTAGCACATCCATCTCACGAGAGGCAAGGCACTGACACGTCGTCAGCTTCTAGGTTGTTCCTTGCTCTTCTCCCTGGGAGCATTTTACCCTGAGAAATGGGGAAAAGGAGACTTAAATTTCAGGGTGGAGTCTAAGAAAAAGTAATGGGATATAAAGTTTTTTTAATGTGCTTAAGTTTTTTGCATCTGGAAAGATAAGGAGTAGCTGAAGCAAAATTCTGAAAAACATTTCATGCATGCCTGCAGAGCTTCACAGAGCAATCCCCTCTGTGCTTTCCCACAGCCAGAAGCAGAACGCTACCTTAGTGACCCAACCACAGACCTCTTCTACTTGTATTTCCAGTTTGAAGACAAACAGACCTTCAGAATAAACAGCCGTATCTTTCCGGTGTCTTTAAAAGATGTTTATAGTGAGCAAGCCATAGAGAGGAGGGACTGGGCAACGTGCCTGATGCCTTCAAACCTCAGCTCTTTGTGCACCTCCGCTGCCTGTGCAAGGATGCAGATGTTCACAGGGCAGGTGGTGAAGTACAAGTTACTTGTGCACAAATAACGAGTTAGAAATAATGGGAGATGCTGATTCTTTAGCTTTCTCAAAGGCTGGACCCTTGAAGGATCTGAAGCTGGGTGGGTGGAGTACTCAAGTGCCTCGCTCGGGTTGATTTGGCCAGAAATACTGTATAAAAGATCTGAATTCGAAAAGGAGAGAGCTGCTTCCTCCTTACCAGCTTAGGTTCTTCTCTACATAGATTCCCCATGCTAAACCTGTAGTGTGAATGAGAAACAGCAGGGTCTGAATGCAGCTGGATAACCACAGGACTTCATGGAGATTAAACATTTTTGAAAGTCTGATCTTGTAAGTACCAAGCATATTTGCTGCTGGTCCTCCTGCTCCCTGTGCCAAACTAGGGATGGCAACTACTTACTGGACATTGCCATTTACTACAAAAAGTGAGAAAAGGGTTTTGTGCATAAAACATTACAAGCCGTTCAAGTGTTTTGTGGACTTTCAGGACCATGAGATAGCTCTGAGGTGGGAAATGAGCTTTGCTGCTCTCACGTGATCTTGGCTGCCAGTTCACAAGTGTCAAAGAGCGAGCTACGCTGGATTCAGTAAACTTATATAGGGGTGGATTTAAATACTTTTAAAGTTACATGGTTATAACCTTTACACACTCTTCCCTCGTTTCTTGGCCTGGCCTAGGTCAATGGATTTCATTTTCTGAAAAGTATCGTTGCCTGGAAAAGCTGCCGCGAAATAAAACCCAGGGTGGTTTTATTTGGCAAAAGCTCATCAGGCAAGTTTTTCACATCCTAAAGCCAAAATCAGTTGTGTGGTTTGCATAAATATTCTATTTTAATTCCAACCTGCAAAGTCACGGGGATTTGGAAAGTAACTCAAGCTTTGGCCCATCTCTATCCAGAAATATTAACTGGTGTGTATCTGCAGATTTCAACCGGTCATTGTCTCAGGCTTGCGAAGCCTTCGATGAGCAGGACTACCCTGTGCCACTGAAAGGCCACCTCATGGCCAGCCAAACGCTCACCAAGAACAAACCCCTCTTCCACAGCCACGTGATCTCCTTTAAACAAAACACGCCCAAAGTTTCCCCCTTCCACACACACGCCGACCCCAGATTTGGCTTTTCGCCAGGCATGGCTTCTATTCCTCCAACCTGGAAGCCATCCACCATTTCCCATCACAGAAGAGACGCTGCTAATGAGCAATTCTGTGCCAGATGGGCAACTCTCCAGAAGAGCTGCCCGGTGTGTTGGGCAACTCAGGGTCCTGTTTCTGCAACAGACGGTGTTTGGGCAGCGTTGGGCCGTTGACAGAACTTGTGATGGTGACTATAAGCATTCATCCCTGCTATCAGGGTAAGCCTGTTGTGTTTCTGAACAGTAATATTTAAACTTGAATGAGTCAAAATCAAACGTCTGAAAGGAATGATAAATACGTTTCAGATAGGGCACACAGTATTTTTTCTGATCTGGGTTATTTGGTTATTCTGAATAGGCAGAATACCTGTGCATATGAATTTTAAGTGTGAAAGGCAGTTATTTGCAGATTGCTGTCTCTCTTCTGTCCATCATGGCAGTAAGAGAAACAGGAAGCAATCCATACATTTTATATCTTCTTTTGGATGCATCTCAATGCATTTTAATATAACAAGGCTAAAATACTGATTTTGAACGTATAAAGTTGCATATATATACATGTTCATTGAGTTTGGAGGAGCAAATGTAAGGAATGACTAATACGAATGCTTTTTTAAAATTAGAAAATGAGCAAATTATAAATTTTATCAAGGTTTTAAAGGTCAAAGATACCATCAGCATTCTGCATCGGTTTTGCTGTTAGTCAGTTCACTCATGTATTTAATAAAACAGCCCTCAAGACAACATTTCAAGGTAGTGCATGCTCTTCGCCTGCACAATGAGTCACTTTCTGAATGCTCAGCTCTTCTTTTAAGCTCAGTTGAATAATATTTGCTTAAAACGTTTTCTGTTCTAATTCTGATTTGTGGAAATAAAAGGCTTGGCTCAGCCTTGCTCTGCAAGGTGGCTGCAGCTCTGCTCCTTTCAGCACAATTGTCTAGGTTCTGGCATCAGTGGAGAAACAGCAGCTCAAGGTAGCTGTCTGCAATACAACAAACCTACCAAGCAACAGGAGGAAAAGAAAAAATATTCAATTATTTAGGGAGGTGAAGCTACATCCTCAAGAGGTTTAGCCCTTGCCATGTGATATAAATTACAAAGTGTGCTCAACTATTTGCACGTTCAGTTGAAATTTAGTAAAAAATTCCCTTAGAAAGAGAGGAAGGAACATTTGGTAATACTGAACCATCTAAATTCAACTTTTTTTTTTTTTTTTTTAGAATTTCTTGGAAATCATGCAAAACAAGAAAGAAGAAATCATGCAGTCCATTCTCTTTTCCAAGTCAAGATCAATTATAGCTAAATCATTCCTGATAATAGCTGCCAAACTTATTCTTAAAGACTTCCCATGATGGAGTTTCCTTAAGCTCTCCTGGCAACCTACAGCAGTGCCTCAGTATTTTAATCATTAGCTACGTTTTCCTGATGTCTAGCCTAAATTGCCCTCACTGAAATGGGATGTTTCATCAGATCTGCTTTCTTGAATAGAGAGCTTGATTATATTACAAGGGATCTGCATACACAAATTAAATATTTCATTTGTAATAAACCGTTCCATTAGGAAAAAGTTCACAGTTGCTCAGTGCAAAAACCAAAGGAATTGCGTGACTAATGGCAGTGCTCATCTAAGAAAGGAGAGTCCAGTGAGTCAAATTGCTGTTTTGCTTACAATTAACACATGAAAGAAATAAGTTTCACATTCTGGAATATCCTGTAGCTTATTAGGTTACTGTTTGGACGGATGAGCTTATAACCTGGACCCAAAAAAGGCATCTGGGATAAGAAAGCAAAATAAGTTGAAATTATTTTTCCAAACTTGGGGTGTGTGCACTAAGCGAGGTCAGCCCTTTATCTAGGAGAAAAAAAAAACCTGACATGCTTTTGCACCTGATAGTTCCCATCGTGCTCCAGAACAGTTTATGACTAAGAATAAGGAGGAGATCTCTGCTCCTGCCTGACCCAGCGACGGGCATCTTTCCTGGAGGAGCAGAGCCCCAAACCTCCAGGCACAGTCCCCCAGCCCGGCCAGCTGCTGGGGTATCCCTGCCCTCCCCACCTTGCGTGTGGGACGTACGATGGCCGAGCCAAGAGGGGACAGGGCATCCTTGCCAGGCTGTTCACCATGCCACAACAGAGGCTGGGTATTTACTGCAAGAGTTCAGAACACATCTTAAAATAAACTGAACTCACAGGCTGGAGATGTTGGCATTTTCCTGCAACGAACACGTGGCTGGTTTCCAGCTCGTGAGCACCGGGGGCTGCCCTACAGAGACGGTACCTGTGTCAGAGGCTCTTTTCTCAGCAGCCCCCCTCCCAGTGAGGACCAGCAGGTCCACTTGCTCTGGGCTCTTCCCTGAGGCCACCAGCCTCAGCACAGATCTGCACCATCAATAATAACATCCAAAAACAAGTGCGTGCAACCCTTTTCACCATTTCCACCAGCACCTTGGGTGAACCCCACTCACAGCTCCCTGAGAGGGACAGTCCTGCCCGCGGCGTCCCCGGCAAAGAGCCTTAACTCACGCAGGGTGGGGCAGCACCAACCATGAACCTGTTAATTGGAGAGGGTGGCAAGGGGACGCGTGTGCTATCAAGAACACGGGTAGGTAAGGCATGTGTATCGTGAGGACAGCTTTGGGGTTAAAACCATCAAAACCAGACAAGGAAATCAAACAGCACCTGGTGTCTGCTCATCGGTACCTGTGTGGTTTCACGCGCGTGGAGGTGTCCTGGTGCAGAGAACGAGGGGGTGCGTGGGGCTGCGTGGCACAGGCACCAACGTTCAGGCACGGCGCCGCAGCCGTCGCCCCCAGATCTCCACTTCACTCAGCACTGCTGCCTGCTTATGGCTTTGCTGCTATCGTTTCGGTCTGATCTACCCATCTCCGTCCTAAAATGAGTCTACGGTAGCATGACAGGGTGCAGGCGAGTGCACACGGATGGTGCAGGGTGCAAGAAGCTGTACTAAGTGCTGTAAACAGAGATTAATTTCTCTACAGCCAGTGGAACTGGGCCAGCCCGTAACTAAAGCAAACGAGATCAGAATCAGGACCACGCTACTTATTTACCAGCTACAACAATAAGGCAGTGCAGAGAGAGTTGAAGGTTGGGTTTTTTTAATATAATGATTTAGTCCAATTCCTCAAACAGTTGAAATAAACCAGATAAATACTATTTTAATCAAGGATTTGAACAAATGATAAATTTAATTATTTAACTACCATTTAGTGATTCTCAGCCTGCCCCCTTCTTGTTTAGTGCCTTACAAGAGACAATTGCTCTCAGATTCCTTGAAACTAATAGAAGCTGCTTTTGTACTTTAAAACTAGTCTAGGAGACGAAAATTGCAAGCACATTTTCAGGTTAATGAGTATGAATTACAAAATTCAAGATAAACGTGACACTAATCACTAAATCAATGCAACTCAGAGCACAGTTTCACCCTGCAAGTCTCTTCCTCTAGTTATTGTGACAGCGTGCAAAGAAATATTTGTCAAATAAATTACATTTTAAAGAATTAACATGGATTTCATCAAATCATGCAGCAATTATTATGTTACCAGTCCCAATGAGAAATACTCAGGGCAAATTAAGAGGGATTTGGAGAGAGCTTGGGAAGCATCTTCCCTTATGGACACTGCCCGTGTCTCTGTGCTGCTGTTTACGGCAGATCGCTTGCTGTGGAGCTGGTGCAGAAGGAATCGTGCAGAACCTGGCCTGAAGGATACAGAGAATCCAAAGCAGGGGGTAGCACACTACCTGGGGTGGGAAGGGTTTCTTGGCCTGGGACATGCCAGCGTAACTGCTTTGCCAATGGTGAGAGGTGGCAGAGACACCACTAACGAGCTGCAGACGAGGTGTTCTGGAGGTGGGTGAGTGAACCCTGCCACTCGCTGTGACACACTCGCCACCCGAGAGAGCTGGAGGGGCTGCGCCCACGCTGGGCTTTATGGGGATGCCAAGCACAGGTGCAGTAGCATTTGCCCAGATCCCCGTTTAAAGTTGCCCCTGATCACCTTTGACAAATAAATTACATAATTTTTCCCCATTGCTGAAAAAGCCACTTCAGCATCACCAGCTATGGGTACGTTGGGAGTTCCAGGGGTGCAGGCTGGACCGCTGAGCACCACTGCACATCACCTCCTGCTCTGAAACAGCCCAGGGCACCTCAGACCCGACATCTCCGCAGGGCTCTCGGGTACAGCAGGATTGATGCACAGCACAGCTTGTGTCCCTCCAGAGCTCCTCACAGGAGCCAGCAGAGAGCTGCCAGGGAAAACCACTTTCCCTGTAGAGCACCAGGTCCTCCAAGCCCCAGATATAAGGCTCTGTATTCTTGAGTGCCATCTACTGGCACCCTCTCCAATACCAGTTTATATTTCTACACGCACACCCCCAGCTTCCCCCACCGCAGATCTGAGGAGCCGGCAGCACAGCAGCACCGCTTTCAAAAAGGTTTGAGCGCAGGAAAGAGCAAGTGGCCAAAAGCCCCTGACTGTGGGATGGGGAGCGCTGGCCCGAGGTGTTGGTCTGGGATGGGCTGTTCCTCGGGCGCTGCCTTCCTCTGCGTGGAGGAGACCAGGAGAAAACAGGAGAAGGGAAAAGAGCCTCTGCAGACAGCTTAAAGACAGCACCACCATCTCTAGCGCTCTAGCCCCTATTTTTACAGATGCCTTAATAGCAGCAATATATTTAAGGGAATTTGATGTGCAAAACCCATCATCAGTGCTCAGGAGTATTATCGTTTTGTCAAGAAACAAAGTAGCAATATTGGACTCTGAGCAGCCGGTTGCAGTTGCCTACAAAGTCACATCTCCAAGTGCCAGGGGTCCTCCTGCCCACTGCTTGGAAAAGCTACACGATGCCCTTCAAAGCCAGGAGCTGAGATCTGGTGAATCCAAACGGAAGGCAGAGCAAACACACAGTCCAGCTAAAACCCCAGGAGAAGTCAGATTAAGGCATTAAGTACTAATTCTCTTCAGGATGCAACAAGGTCTACCCAGCCACCTTCCAGCTGGATGGATTTCACTATGCAATGTCCAAACAGCTCTTCCCCCTTCTCTAACAGCCCCCCAAACACTGCCAAGAATTGCTTGATTTTTGCCTCTTCCCAGGTGGGATGGGGACCAGGAGGAGCCCTGCCCTTGCCGCTGGCCAGCCCTTCCCAGAAAGGAAAGGATGGAGCGGCTCCTTGCTCCGAGGGGTTCAGCGGAACTCTCGGTGCACCACAGAAATGCCTTTGCCTCAATTCAGTCACAGTTTCAACAACAGAAATGCTCCTCCAGAGGGGATGGTACGGTTTCGTGGTAGAGCCCTCGGAGCTCCTGCCAGGAGGCATCACCTCATTCTCAGTCCCCTTTTCTACACCTCAGCCCCACAGTGCTGTGCCTGAAGGAACGTTTCTCTGTCCACTGGTACGTGCTTGCTACAGCGTCAGAAAGCCACCCCCAAAGTAAGAGGGACCAGTTTTAAACAAAGTGAAGTGTACGTTCTTCTTCGGGGAAAAACTGAATACAAAAATGAGCCCTGTGTCATCCTTCAAAGAGAGGGTCAGAGTTTCTAAGTCCAGAAAAGGGAATAACAGACAATCTTTTTGCTGAAGGCCACCTTCAGCCACGTCCAAACCCAAGACAGTCGGCAAAAGCATCAAAAGCTCATCGCCTCTTTGCAGGGGTTAGAAATAAAAAGCCCAAACCAAGCAACCTAGAGTGGCCCAGCGTCCCCAAAGCCGTTACGGAGTTAGGTTATTGCTTCTTAAAAGCTGAACGTGGCAGTTAAAGGCAAATAGGAAATTGTTCTAGGGGATAGAACCGTAACATAACTTCTAGCTTCTAAGCGGATAGTTGACATTTCCGAGTACTCTGTATTTTGAAAATATCGTTCAATAAGTGGTATTTTCCATGACTATTTTTTGCATCCTCTCCTCTACCCAGCAAACGTTTTTCTCAGGCACTTCCACTACGAGAGAAGTGTCTAGTACTAGAGAGAACTCAGTTTTGTACTTTCAAATGCAAATATTAACACAAGCAGTCTGGCTTATATTTCTTCTTTTGGCAACGCAACCTGAGTTTTTTCACCTACAAGCATAGCTGTTGCAGTCTGAACAGCAAATATTAAATAACTGTGGAAAAATACTCAGACTGAATTCAGTGAAATAAAAATAGGGAAAAATTATTATCCCAGTATTACAGGAGGAGGAAAATAGAGTAAATTGGTAAAATTAAAACAACAGAGCTCAAGTTTCATAGGTTAGAGACTAGAAGACACTTTCCAAATTGTTGAATTCCTACGGGCCCAGTACTGCAGGTTGGAGCAGTTGATTTCTGTCTCCCATTGAGTACATTCTGGTCTTGTTCCATATAAGGTGAATGTTTTTTAGTCTTTTTAGTCCCTTTTAATCTTCTTCAAATGTGTTTTTGAAGCCAAGCATATCAATTTATCTACAAAAAGCCTTTTGTTATTATTTTCAGTTTCTAATTACATACAAACGGTAGGGGAAAAAAAAATCTTCCAAGGATGAGCTGAAAGATTATGTTCTTTTGGAGACACATTCTGATTATCTTCTTTTCTCAGAAAGCAATCGCTTGCAGGTGGTACATTAGGAAGCTTAATCCCTTAAGTGGTAAGAAACTTGGTTAGAGATGACTTCATCATGGTGCTGGTGCTCCTCTGCCATCAGAGGATCTCGGTGCTGCCTGTGCAGAGCTACAAACGGTCACACAAAGGCAGCTCTGAGACACGCTGTGCATCAGCCTGGGGTGAGAACAATAATCTTGCACACAGGGAGTTTGCCCAAGAACCAGTATTATAGACACAACTCCCTTTATTGCTACCTGTATAGGGTGCAAGGTCCTGCGTGGCCCCGTGCTCAGCTGGGAGACCCTGTGTGCTCAGTGCAGCCTGTCTGGCTCTCGGCTAGAACGGGACGCTGGGCCTTTTCCTAGAAAGGGAGTTGGTCCAAAGGCATGTTGCAAGTTTTGTAAAGGAACGATTAAAAATCTATTTTACGTCATTTGCATTTGCCAGCTTCAGCTTCCAGCTATCAGTGGGTCTTGTGCTTTCGTTCCTAAAGAGCCTCTTCAGGACTATGCCAGAATTTGCATAATTTTTCTTATTTTTTCCTGACATTACTTCTAGATTTTTAAACATCGTTTTAAACTTGAGGACACCAGAAGCCAGAGAGGCACCAGCACAACACCAAAGCCCGCACTGGGGGATGCGCGGGGGGACAGCAGGGCTGGCTGAGTCCCCACCTGAGGTCCCCTGTCCCATCACCCTGCGCGCGCTCAGGCTGTGCCCAGGCAACGGGTGGGAGATGCCTGCGAGGAGCGGTGTGGGCAGGTGGATTCATCAGCGCCAGGAGCCTCAGCAGCTCCTCATTAATCCTCATCTTAATACCTGAAAGCCAGGCAGGCACCAGGCTGCTGCTTCTCCCTTTCTGTAAACAAAGAACTTAGACTTTGACTGCACCTGAGGTCGGTGGGGCTTTTCCTGCCGGAGCTGCCTCTGAGCAGACACAGCCCGTCCGTGTTGCCTGATCCCCGTCCGAGCCACCTTCCCTGCCTGCGCCTGCAGCGGCTTAATAGTTTCAACCAGGGCACAATAGTTCTGTTTGCATGGTAAACATACGCTTTCTAGCTAGCAGGAGACACTGTTTATTTTTGTGACTTTCTCTGATTTCCCATTGTAGTTTCTCGTGGCATCCCTGCTGAAGCAATATCACACCTATTTTTGCTGTGACTTCAGGTTTAAAACCAGGAGCGCCTGTGAGCAGAGGGGAGAGGCTGATGTCTGTGGGCGCGGGATCCCTGCCCCGCTGCAGGTGGACATTGAGCACGTCCCAACGCTTCCAAAGCAACAAAGAGATGAGCTCAGGGGACGGGGCACAGACTGACTTTGTCACGAGAGGCTGCAGAGCGGTCCTGGCTCGGCCGCCCTCGCCTCGCGCTCTACTTAGACACTGAAAACCGCTCACCACCTCAACAGCAGGTATACTGAGCAGTGCACTTGCTGATAGATGAAACCATTCCCATCATCTCCCTGGCTGAGAGTTCAAACTGTCTGAGAAAAAAATATTAACAGATAAAATCCCATAGCCAAGTACCAGTTTGGGAGATCTTACTGGAATGTACCAACAGGGAAACCACGGTGGGTTCACGAAGCCTGGTGGCTGAGAGGAGCCACGGGACACACAGACAGGGACTGACCTGTTCTGGGTGGTTTGACCCCACGTTAGCTCAGCCTCTCTAGGTACAAAGAAACCTGAGCTAAAAGCAGAGCAGAGCCGTGCCCCAGCCCTGGGCTCCCAGCCCATGGCTCCGCCAACGGCCGTGCCAGGACCGGGGCTGACGGGTGAGAGGAACTTGGGGTGGCTCGTGCCCAGCTTTGAATTCAATCCCCCCCCTGCTCACACATGGTGCTCAAAATGTCCTATTTGATGTTGTCTTTGATGAAATTTTATGATGAGAAATTATTTTCAGAAGGCAGAAGAGAATATGTTAAAACAATAATTCAAATTTTGTTCTGAAGTGATACATTTTAATGCATACATCATTCTTATATTACCATGAAAAAGCTGCTAAAAGCTGAGATTCCCTATTGGTTGCTTATGAACTTTGAATTTCCATGATCACAGCTGAAGTTTCACATGCTCAACATTCAGATTGAAATTTAATGTTGTTGAGAGCCATGTTTAGTTCCTAAAACTCAATTTTAATTTTGACTTTTGCGACCATAATAATTTTAACTGCAGGTTCACCTTCATCTCTCTACTCAGGACTCAGCCAGGAGAGGCCACAACAGAAATACTCCTCTTACCTTCTGACCAGGAGCACAACCTCATAACGTAACAGCAAAGTCTGCTGTGCTGTCATAAGGCTGCACACTGATGTGAGTTCACTTAGTGGTCACCCATCCATCAGACGCTTGTAATGAAGCTTAAAAGCTTATCCCTCACTTAAAATAAATATTGTGCTTTGCTTTTAATATAACGCAACTTAGTTCAGAAGAAAGAAAACCTGGGAACAAATACATTCATAAAACCCTAAGCCAGCAAATAAAAATTCAGATGTTTTTTCCCCCTGCATAGCTGTTTATGATCAAAGAAAGAGCCTGGATTTTTAAGATGTAATTTGAAGAGTCGGGTTCATGGTCATATAAGAAGAAACATGCCTTTCTATTGATTTGCCACTGTTACTCATCATCTCTGTACTGTTATCAACAAGACAGGAATAGAAGGAACAGGCAGCTAAACAATAAGGGAAAGTTCTGCAGCTGCTTAAAGCCAATAAAATAACTGTACTATTGACGAGGTTATCAAAATGTCAGATGTGCCAGCTCAGCTGGCATTCTTCTCTGCCTTTTTATTAAAATCTCATTACAAAGTAGAACAGGCAAGCAGAGAGTTTAGCATTCGGTTCCTTTTCTGACCTAATTGTTTAGGATATTTTTTTAAAGACTGATTTTCAATTTGCATCTGTACATAAATAAAATGCACACAGATTAATGGTCTCATTGATTCGGTTTGGATTTTTTTTTTTAGTGTGCAGGAATCACATCTCTGCCGCAGACGCACATACATGCTCTGTCTCTCCCCCCACGGTCCTAAAAGGAACAGCAGGCTTGTGAAAGAATATTTTATTTCCGGGCTAAGTTTAAAATTTATATTGCTGCTCTGTACAAACACACTGCTAAGATGAGCCCAGGCGAGATGGAAGATGGATGCACACTTTGCTCCTGCCCACTCCAGAGGCTCCTGGCACAGACACGAAGCACTGCGTCATCCTGCATCCCTGGCAGGCTCCTCCAGCCACGCTTTGTGTTGCTACACGAGCCCAGTTCTTCCGACGGCTGCTTCCGTGTCGCAGCCAAAAAGATCAGCAAGCCAAATTCACCAGGTTTAGCTAAAGCTGACTTTGACTCTTCTACCCTTGTTCGCTAACCTTATTTAGATAAGTGAAAAAAACCCAACCAAACGACCCTACAAAAAAGCTGAGTGTAAAATGAAGATGCCAATGACAACAAAACACATTACACCCCTGCTGCCTGGTGTGAAAGTCCTAAAATTTGTAGTTCCCAGCACAGGTCTGTCTGCTGCGATCTGTGGCAATAAATGTGGCATTGCCTTGGCAACATTTTTTATACTTTGATTAAGGAGCAACTGATGTAATATTTCAGGAGACGGGGAAAAAAAAAAAAGGTTTGATACTGAGAAAAACATTCTGGCTGTTCTGTATTGTCCTTGAGGACTTTACAGTGTGCCGTCACTAACTGCTTAGCAACAGATTGATAGTGGCTTGCAAATCAATCTTTTCAGAGCAGAAAGCACAGTATACAATGCTGCATGTTCCGATTCAAGAGATGCTATTGGGAAGCTATATAAGCATCAATTATGGTTTTTTAGATGTAGTTAATTATAGCAGGGAGAACTCTGATCACAAATGAGCTTTCCTTACTCCCCCTTCTGCCTTTTAAAAATCACAAGAGAATTACTATAGATTAGCAAATTAGAAATCGCAAAAATGTAATTATCCAAAATTAAGATGAGTTGGCAAGCCCTGTTTCTGAGTGGATTTGTGCCAGAAAAGTGAAGGAAAATAAAACTGGCATCCTTTAAAAAGTTTTGGATTTAATTGTAATTATTTTGCTGTTTGGTTTTTGATTTGGTTTGTTGTTTTAGGTTTTTTTTAAGTACTATTTTTTAAACAGGGTTCTACTCTCAAAAACATATGCAGACATCAAAATAGAAAAACGTGGACAATTCAAGTAATGTGGAACAGAGAGAAATTAAAGAGAATAAAACCATCAAAATAACATGTGCCCACGGGGAGTTAAACAGGAGGGGGCTGTGCAGACACCGCAACCTTTGGTTTGCTAAACGGATGAGGATTTGAAGCAGACGTGAACTCTACCTGAGGAAAGTCAAGTGCATCCACCTAACTGAACTCCTTCAATTTTTATCCTCACTTGAGCTCATTCTGTGATGGCAGTGGACACACAGCAAGTCTCAGGCTGCGGGGACACCCCCCGCCCCGGTCAGCATTGCCAGGGTCCTCCTCCAGCCCCCACGTCCCTCCCGGTGTGCCCCTTTCCCGGCGGTGTTGGGTAGCACGAGGATTTTTATCCCCTCAACAGTGCAAAAGGCCCATGACTGAATTTGACTCGGCCAAAACCGAAGCGAGGGATGAGGGTGAAGCCTTCCCCTCCCCACCCAGGGTGGCTGGATGGTCCCTCCTGGCTGTGTCTGCTCGCTGGTGCCCGGCTCGTGTGGGAAATGCGGCAGGAATATTTCTATCAGCTCAGCAAACACCTTCCAGCCCCTGCCCACTGTTGACGCCGAGCTGGTGGCTGCGACTGGAACGGGTGCTGGGAGTGCGGGCAGGAGGGGAACTGCTCACGCGTTTAGACACGGACGTTTCTGAGCAATTCCTTCATCTATACCAACATTTACCTCAAAACGTAAATATTCAAAATCATGCAAGAGTAGCACGTTAATGAAGCGAGTCCATGTACTAAAGTCTACCCGATGAGCTCCTCTGCACCTTTCCAGGGGTTGGGCAGATCGGTATTTTGGGTGCTTTGCACCGGCTCGTTCAATGAAACACTTGTTTTCCAGCTGATGAGCTGCTACAAGAATGAGCCTTTCTCCTCCTCCTTCCTCAGGGAAACCACAGTATTACAAAAATGAAAACAGTGGTTCAGAGACATACTTCTGCCTTTGGCTGTGTGCTTCTGACTGTGATTAAAATGCTAAAAAAAACCCCCAATGAAGCAGGAAAGGCAGGAGAGCGCCGGGGCAGCCCCGTCTCCCGGGGCAGGTTGCTCTGCAGTGCCCATCGCCGCCCACAGCTCTCCCTAAGCTGCCCCAGAGAGGGGCTGCAGCGCGTGCGCACGTTTCCAGAGCGCTCTAAATGATGAGAATTTACCTCCTGTAGAACAGGATAGCGGCGATACCGAGCCACAAGGCTGCAGTTTCAAAAGTCTAAGTGCCCAACGCTCACTGAGAACAGAGCCCCTAAAGCTTTTAAGAGCCTCAGAAAATCTTGTCTGAAAGTCAGACGCAAAGTGCACAAAGTCCCCTCAAGGCCGGGGTGTGCAGGAGCAATGCCATTCCTTGCAAGGTTTCTGGAATGAGATATTTCTACAAGTGCACCCCGCAGCATAACTTCCCTGTTTCCTTTCAAGGAAGGCATCACCCCTTTAACACGTGATCTCTTTGGACACGACGCATTTACCGTTTAGAACACGATATAGATCTCCCCATACTGCTCCAGTGGCTTCCTTAGAAGCCTGGCACACAGTTCCAAATCTGTATGAGGACTGGTTCATCTGGTCTTCTACCAAGAACTTTTTACTCTGTGTGATTTTTTTTTTTTAAATAAAAAAATCTTAAAATATAATTTTAATGGTAGCTTGAGTATCTAAACACTCTTATCATTACCGCAGCTGCGGGGCAGACATGCTAGGAGTCAGAGCGCTTCGTGGTGGTGCTGCTGAACAGCGAGATCAGCCTGAGCCAAATCCTGCTTTGCAGATCTGTACTCCACCTCCATAAATCTACCAGCAGTTTAAAATAAAAAATGGCAGCATCTGTGTGCGGTAAAAGGAGCACAGTCGGCCTCCTAACCGATTTCTGTGTGCTTGCCTAAATTTCTTACAGTTGAAAAGGATTCTGGAAATCAGGCCACTTAATGGGATTTCTCATCTGTCTTGCTTTCGATTGAGTGAAAATGATGGAAATGGCATTTTGACACTTTGAAGTCTTAGCCAGTACCTAAAGAATTCAACAATGTGTGAACTTACAGACACACTCCCATGACTTTTTAATTCCTAAAGGTTTTATTGGTTAGTTCAAATTCTGGGTGATTAATATTTTGTCTGAAATAACAAAATAATTAGAAATTACAGTGCATTAACATAAAGGAATCTCATTTGTGCACGTGTATTCAAAGGGACTTTAATTCCTCTTTTGGAGCTTCTCCTGGTTTAAAACCTTGAAATTGAGATTAAAACTTCCCTTTCCTGACTGCATCTTATCAAACCTGATTTCATATCTCTGTAGCTTTCTAGAATCCCTCAACTATATCCCTTTAAATTCTGTGCTAATTGAATTTAAAATTAGTCCCCAGTGGGGGACTAAGTAGAAGCCAAGTAATTTAATGGTCAGACAATTAACAGCTCTGCATTAACTAGAGCTTCTGAACAACAAATGTTTTTAGTAAAGCAGGCAGACTCTCATACTGGGCATGTTTTTCCTTTCTGTAAGAAGTGAGAATCACAGTTCAGTGCTATTAGTGAAAAATGCCAGTTTCACTGCCATGGAATGATTAAATGTTGATTTTTTCCCCCCCAGACAGAAGCAGCTTTGTGGGCTTCCTCAGCTGGATTTTCTCGTAGTAACTTCTTGCTCAGTTTTCATGTCCGATAACCGTATCTGTGCCATTTTGAAGTATTTTCACTGCAAACTAGGCAAAACATTATACCTTCTGTAGCAGGCAAATGTTTGGTCATATCACAGTATTAATTCAAATAAGCTTTTGAAACGGAGTTTCCATCTACGCTGAACGTTTTGGAGCCATGGAAATGTCAGCATTTTTAAAAACAGACGACATCCCACATGGATGCAAATATAACAGCATAGCGGCACCTCATGTGGGTACGCTAAACCACTTCTAAAACATAAAATAAACTCTCCTGGAGAGGCTATTACTAATAGCTGCTTCTACAACAGAGGCTCACTTACATCTTTCAGGGTCTGTGACTTTTTATACACTCCATTAATTTAGCTATGCTAGTGGAAATCCAGTATGGCCTGCAACTTCAGAAGATCTCCACAGAGAACAGAACCATTTGTTTAACCTTTGCCCAAAGGTTTCTTCATTTTAGGCATGACTTAACAACACCATCTTTTGGAATGATACCTTCTCATACTTGTATTGAGAAACGTTACAACAAAATATTATTTCCTAGAATAAGTTACAACTCTTTATTTACCATGCATTAGACCTTGGTATTGCAATTCATGGTCCGTTACCCCAGAATACTGCAGGTGGGTCCAGCCCGGCCATAAAATAACCCAACCCGGCCACACAAAATAACCCAACCCGGCCACACAAAATAACCCAACCTGGCCACGCCCTGTGAGCCACTACTGATTGCACCATGTCAGACCAACTCTAAGGCTTCACCTCTCAAATGCTCCCAAGCATTTTAATTATTCTTTCGTTACTAGTTTCATTTATTTGGAAGTGATGAAGTTAAGACATGTAGGGTAAAAGTCTTATAGCTTAAAGAGAGTTGTCTAAAGTCAGTTCCACAGCCTCCTCCCTACCTGCTCCGCAGGAACATCAAATTCTCTTCCCCTCCTTGCTGATGTATCAAAAATGCCTTCAGAAACTCCTTTCCAATGTAAAGATCCAGCAACAAGCTGGGCAAACTTTTAATACAGTCTTCTCTGATAGAACAGACTGTACCACCATTATAACTCTTCAGTTGTGAAACACACAGACAACAAAAATAAAAAAAACTGACAATCCTTCCATGAAATACACACTTTTTAAAAAAAACCCTTATTCACTGCATTATGGCTTAACCAGGAATGAAGGTGCATTTAGTATATTTGGCCTGTTTCTATTTGTCTTTGATGGTTTGGCCCTTATGGTGGGTGTTTAGCACAGCATTTTTTCCTACTTGGGAAAAATCACAGTCACAATGGAGCCTGGCGTGCTGGAAAGTTTTCTCAGTTTGGAAGGATTGCACAACTAGAGGTGGTAGATATCTAATAACATTATCAAAGAGAGCAACCGAAAACATACCCCCCTTCTAGATGCACAGTAAGTTGTTAAGATCGGAACTGTCTTAATACTAGAACAAGAATGTGACTTGTACTATTTTACTCATATAAAATCATACTCTATTTTCCTTATATTTATTATACCTTAGGAGATACCATAATTACAGATAGTAAAATTATGATTAATGATGACTAATTAGGAGGGGGAAACCAAACCAAAACAGAACCACCACCTGTTATTTTACCCTCAGAGTCCCCACGTCTCTTTGGGGCAAGCTGAGAGCAGGATCACCTTCAGTACAGCTGCTCTTCACTTAAGAAAGGCATTTTTGGGTGAACATGACATTGCCCAAAGCAGCAGCACACCCTGCCCAAGGGTCTCGAAAGTGTTGAACACAAACCACAGGCCCTTAAAGAACTGCCCATCGGAGAAGGCTGGGTGACACCATGGAAGACAGGGGTGATTTTTGTATAGTCTTCTTGCAATCTAAAATATTAAATCTTACTTTTTAACTGCAATTAGGCAAACCTTTTCTCGCCCACGATGCTCAACCGGGCTGAAGCGCAGAGCAGGGACTCTCCTCCTCTTACATCTCCACTGACCGGCGCGGGCGGACAATGTGTCTGCGGAGGGAGAGCGATATGAGCACAATGCCCTACACAGCCCCCAGACACGACATTTACATTCATGTTCTACCCCCTATAGAAGGAACAAGATACTTTTCAGCTGCTAAGGCAGATTAGTGTCTAACTGCAATCATTCTTTAATTAGCTTAACACCTTCAGTTCATAATTAAGCAGTGTGGTAGGGAGGGGACTTTAAGCTCCTAATTGTGC
Organism: Strix uralensis; assembly: GCF_047716275.1. Taxonomy (NCBI): domain Eukaryota; kingdom Metazoa; phylum Chordata; class Aves; order Strigiformes; family Strigidae; genus Strix; species Strix uralensis. Next base: position 23,212,717 of record NC_133985.1, read on the forward strand.
ATGTTCACATGAGGAGAAATCACTGAAGCACAAATAAAACAGGTTTTCCCTTTAAAAAAAAAAACCAAACAACTAGTTTGATAACATGAAGCTCTGTCACAATCAGAATATATATTTTCTAAATTAATTCATTTTCTAGAAAATCTTCAGCAGCAGCTTTTGAAGATTTCTTACTTGACAGTCACAAGGAGCCACTCTTTCGTGCTGGGAAAGGCACTTCTCACATCTCTAAACATAATAAGGATGCCCCTTAAATGCTTCCAGAGTACCAGTTATTTCCCTGTCAGTCCCCCCTTGCAGGCTGGATCCTGCTGCCGGGAAGCACCCACCAGCACACCCAGAGCTCCACATGCCGTGGTGCCAGGCTTTAAGGAATAGGACCAAACCTTTCACCCTGACTTGTGGCACCCAGAAACACCCCCCACCCCACAGACCCTTCTGCTTAAAGGCCACCCCAGGGAGCCACCCCCTTTCTGCCACCCCCCAGCTCCCAGCTGCACCCCATGATTGCCCGGGGCTGGCTCACTCAGGCTGCACCATTCCCTCCCCCAAACACAAACCTCATTTTACTCAAATAGTTTCCCATATTGCTAATTGGTTAAGAACAAGTTACGCTCACAGAGTCTTGGAAACTCAGCTTTTTTGTTTTTCTTCCCCACAGAAAACCACACTCCTGTGCAGCGTTGTGGTGCTTCTGACACAAGCACCTTCTTGATGCTCAACCAAACCATCCTCACACTGCTCAAGTCAGCACTTTCAAAACCAAACATCCACCATGGTTTCTGAATTTATTCTCTTCCCTCTTTCTCAGATTTACAACCTGCCATGTGTAATACACAACATTTAAAATTAAGTATTTCTGTCAAATATTCTATACAAAGCATAAAAGCATTTCTTAGCTGCCTTGTAGGTCTGCTGCTAATTGGGAAGAGACAGTGTTATTAGAAATCTCCTTAGTGTCTTGCCTACAAATAAACACCATCACACACAAGCCCAAAATATTATTTCTGGGAATGCGTATAAAGAAGAAGGATCTTAAATTTACTAAGGGAAAGTCTGTGCTGACTTCAAATTACAAGAGTAGAATAATTACCAGGATTGCTGGCAATGGTCCAGGGATAGCTGTGGACAGCTTTGAGCCAGACTGGACTGACTGACCTCTCCCAGTCTCTCCCAACCCGCATTTCCCGTTTCAGGGACCGTAACTCCCGCTGCTTCGCCAGCAGCTGTCCCTAAGCGTTCCTAACCCACCACCTCCAGAGAGGATCTCTGCAACTGGACTGTCAGGCAGCTGTGAACAGATGGGTCAAGGCTGGGAAATGGGCCTTTGCATTAACTAAAACTAGTAGGATTTTAGGAAATTATAAGAAACGGATTATTATTCTAGAAACACTGTGTAGGTCAGGTTTTGTCTTAGCCATCGCTGTTCTCTGCTCTCTAGTCCACCGACTCCTTTCTTCTGGCTCTGGTGGTAGGAGCTTTGTTTCTCATGATTTTTATTCTTCTGGCAGCAAGTGCCATTTATAACTCAGACAGACTGTTTCCATTTTTACTTAGACCAAATTCCATTGGTTTCTGCAGAGAAATCCCTGCACTACTCAGGCTAGAGGAAAACTGAGCATCTCCAACTTGATATATGCCAACTTACATAACCTGAGGATTTGACCCCCGTTTTCCTTCTCTTTCATCCCCTGGGTTTAAGGATGTGAGTTAACTCTTGGGTTTTACTGAGACACTTACTCATTTTTTTCCAGTGTTCCATCTTTTTTGATGGTGTAAAATGCACATCTGAAGAATAAGAAAAGGCAAATGGAATGAGCTTAGTGTGAATGTAGGAGGTGATAAATGGGCATATAATCAATTTTGTAGAAGGAGGAAAACTGATCTAATGTGATGCTATGTACAGACTGTGCAATGCAGCTTTCTCATTGAAGCCAGGCAAATGCCACCATCTCCATCACTCTGCCCCACACCTCGGTGTGCAGAGGAGCAGCCGCTGCCACTGGAAGCAGAAGCGACGCCTGGGTCGAGAGCAGTGCAATGCAATCCATTTGGGCCCAGCCTAAATTTCTAACTTCCTCCAGCACTCCTGCTGCAGATTGCCAAAATCGCAGAGCATCAACAGCGCGCTTAACACCAGTTACATCTGCATTTCATTCTCGCTGAATCCTGCACGGGGACTATCTGACTCCTAAACTTGCCTTTGAAGCTGTAGCCTCATGATTTTATAAGCAAAGCAGGAAAAAATTAGTTTCACTCACTTGAAAATTAATAAGGATTTTGCATTAAATGATAAGGCTTGGCTTAATCAGTGTGTTCCCAACATCTGATAAACAGCTCCCGACATACACCCTCTGAAAAAACAGGTAAATGAATGAGAAAATAATTACAGCATCCTCATGAATATATCAGCACTTTACCTTAAATTGTAACAGTAAAGAAAATAGAGAGTAGCAAGTATAATCTCAATGCACTTGCACAGTTCAGTGTGTAGAAAAAAACTCTATTCTGCCACTGAAATGGATAAAAAATGACTGTAGAGCTGACGGGTGGGGTGTGGGGGCTGAGCTGCTTCTGGAAAATGCCAGCACGTGTCCCTGGAGACCCAGAAAATAGTCTGAATTTTTGGGGAGGCCTGTTGCAGTCCTACCCCTCCCTTGTGCCCCCAGGCTGTCTCCCGGGAGGGGATGCTCTGGGCTGGCCCATGCCCCAGTGACAGGGTGTTTGGGGTCTCCTTTAGATTAATATTTTGACCCCAGCTCTTCCCAGGGCAGCGCACTGATGCAAGATGAGGCTGCCGGGGGGCTGGCAGCTGCGGCAGACCCAGCTTACAGGGACAGCGAGGGGGGGTCCTCTTAACAACAGAGAAAAGGGGAATTTGGGGGAATGAACTTCAGGGCTTTCCACAGACCTTCCTAATTGTTTAATGTCTAAAAATCTGAGTGAAATGAGCTGGAAAATCTTACATTCAGAGGAAATAATAGCAAGTACCAGTTATCCATGGAACTGGATTTGCTGAATGCATTTTTCATTCCAGGACTTTGGATCTCCCTCTTCAAGGATCTGCAGGTTAATTGAATCTTGTAAAAATATATGTATATTTCAGTTTATATGTTAAGAAATAATAATTTTACATCACTTTAGTTGTCTGTGTAGCTGCTCGCCCAGACAAAATGGCATGCAGTCAATTGCTGCCTGGAGCAAAAAAAGAGAGAAAGAAAAGAAAAACCACGAATTTTGCAGGTCCTATTTTTAACTCGTGGTCAGCAAGAGATCCCAGTGAGACTGTGGGGGGGGGGTGTGTCTTTGCATTTCAACATGTAATCAAGACAGACCGTGTGTCAGTAAGCGGCCAGCCCGCCCCGGTGGCCCAGGCAAGTGTCAGGGCAGCTGCCTGCACCGACCGGTGGCTGGAGCTCCGGGGGCAGAGCGAGCAGCTCCTGGCCACCAACTCCCTTTCGGTGGCAGCTGGAGAGGTGTCCAGCCAGCCCGTGAGCTCAGCCCAGTGAGCTGAGCGTGCACAAGCTTTTAAACAGATCCCAGGCTCTCTCCGGATCTCCTGCTCTCTGACAAAGAGGAGTAATGGAAATGCAGTTCTCCATGGTTCTCACGGATCAATGGCAGCAGCTTTCATTATCAGAATGACTACATGTCTTGGATGGAAATAAGGTGGTAGGGCATGAAAAATAAGTGAAAATATTTTATTCAAGAGATATTTTTAGGTGAACTGATTTCCTTTAGCATGACATTAATTTTTGAATCTTTCTGCTGCTGCTCTTCTTCCACTTCTTTTTACAACAGTTATTTAAAGCTTCAGTTTATGGTTAAAATTCCTATGCAAAACTTTAAATAAATATTAATGCATCATTAAATATCAATTAATAAATGCTTTCCATGTATCATTGCTATTAACTTCCTATTAAAGTCAGCTCTCTGCATGTGGCAAGGTTTTGCATTCCCACAACATTGATTTACATACGGCACCATCCATTTCTGCTGCTCCATTTGCAGTTAGACTAGGCATAATAAAGTCTATAGATTAAAAAAAATCAAGAGCCTGAGCACTGGAAGGCTCCTGGAGACTGTACTCACTCGCTCAGTATTTCAGTCCAGAATATTCCTTGAAGAAACACCCTGTATCTATATCCTTACGCCTGAGCAGAGAGGAAAAGTTTTCCTTTAAACTGCATCATAGTGAAACACTCAGAAATTTCCATGCCTTGGTGAACCGTTAGGTACAGAGAAAATACAACGTTTTCAGCCAAAGTCTATGGATTTTCCCCTAACTGAAAGAGAAACTAACTCACTCTTGGCAAGCTGTGACACTTCCAGCTCACCAGGAGAGATAATTTTAGCCCTCGGTGGGTCTGAGGACGCAGCTCTGTGCACCCCAGTACCACAGGCACTCCCTGTGTCCATGGCTGTGCACAGATTTAATGGCACGCTCTCCTTGCCCCTGCAACAGAAAACTTCTTTGATTACTGATTAGCCACAAAAGTGTGTTTCGAGAATGTTATTCTTAGAAACTATGCTCCCAAGGTTTACGTTAAAATATCTGCTCTGTGTGCATGCTGCCTTGCAGCTGACGATCTATCAAGGGCAACTAGGAAAATTCTGTATAAACTACAACAAGCCTTATGCCAACAATAATTGCTATCTTCACTAATACAGGCGAAATAACGCTGCCATTCATTCTGAGAAATGCATACTTTCCACTTCTTTTTAAGAGATGTGCCTTGGAGAAGTTTTTTCCGCTATTCTGCTTTTTCATTTGAGCTATCAGGGCAAGAAGATGCATTTGCAGTAATCGCATCATTTGTACTCTGGGGGTACAATGCAGCCTCACGAAAACACCTGGATTTTTCTTTTTTGTTCTGATTTTGGGCTAATTTTTGTTACAAGATTAGGGGGTCTTCAGGCTGAATTCTACATTAATATAATATTTATATGAACAGTCACATTTCATAGTGTTGACTCTGTCAGGTTTTTACTATTTTATTCACTTAGCTCTCCTTCTACTTTCCACATAATGGAGAAAATAAAGAATGTGCTTTAAGATAAATTATGGATGGTTACCTTTCCTGTTCCAAACACATAACTTTCTGAGCAGCCAGTGACTAATTCTTTAGTTACACTCTTGACAACTATTAGATTGACACTACTGTAGGAATTTATTCTGGGCATACGATAATGACTTGCAGGGTGTGCTTCCTCTTGTAACATCTAGTACTTAAGCAACTGTTTTCACTTGTGATCTAATTAATTAGATCCAGTTAAAAGGGAACTCAAACACTGTATTTGTAGTTTTAAGTTATTTGACCTTCTAGGAATATTAAATGTGGAGTTGGTTGTCTTTGCCTGCTGCGGAGCAATTCTCACATGCTGTAGCTGGTATTTCAAAGTCTTGGATTTTAAAAGAATTAACCCATGGGGAATAATTCCAGCCCGAGGATTGATAGACATTAGTTATTTTTAGATGAGATGAGACCGTATCTGTATTTGTTGTCTTGCCCTTGGTATTCAAATATTTTATAATTTTATTTTGTAACAAGCTGGGCTAAGTTTACATGCACACAGCTTTTGCAAACCATGTTTCCTAACGGGATGTTTTCAGCCTTGACCAGGGAAACCCATTCCTGCAAAGGCCCAAAGGAAATTAAATACGATATGAAGACAGTGGCGCCTTGTCGAGCTTTCCCCGGTGTATGGTTATTGAGGCCAGAGCACACTTCAGCCTCAGCAGCAGCTCAGGTAACTCTAACTTATTTCCAGTACATATAATTTAGCATCTGTGAATTGGAAAAATGCAGAGAAACATGTGATGAAGCCCAAACGAAAACAGCGTTTTCCTCTGAATCAGAGTGGTGGAACAAAAAAGCTTCTGAAGTGTAAGAAAGAAGTTGTAGGTGTCGGAAAAAAGCCGTAGTAACCTGTATATTCTACAAATGAAACAACCCCATGCGGGTACATGTTTGGTGGAGGGGTCATTTAACAGGGCTAAGGGTTTTAAACAAACTCTCTTCACAAAGCTGAGTTACTGTTGAAAGGGAATGTCGATTGTTAACAGTATTCATACCTTCTATTCATACCCTTCATTCTCCCACAGCTCAGTTTTGTTTAGGTAACACATCCTCTGGAAAGAAAGTGTGCGACAGAGGTTGCTCTGGTATAGTCCTGTCCTCTGGAGATGTAAAGCGATGTCCCTGTCACTAGAGAGGGCTGAAGGAGGGAGAGAGCAAAATCCAGCTGAAGGAAGCACAGTGTCCCTTCCGATCAGGGAGAGGGAAGGGAAGAAACCAAGCCCCAAAGCACCAGGCAGAAGATACATTATGGAAAAGAAGTAGTAAAGAAGTAAAATCCAGCAGTGTTTTGTATATCTGGCATCTCTGTTTATCTGAACTGAGAGACGACTTTCTGATAAGGCTACTTCAGATAAAGGAATGAGACCCAGCGGTGTATTTTGAAAGTTTAGGATAATTGGAAATGATTTAAGGGAATTGTAATTTACCCTGCAGTGGTTAAGAGTGTACTCGGAGTACACTTGCCACATTAAAAAGCATGCACAAGGCACGTATTTTTATAATCGGAGAAAGAAATGGACACATTAAGGTTAACTAAAGTCGGAATGACTTCATTTGCTTCATTACTTTTAAGGTAAGCTACGAGTACTGGAGTGTGCCTCATCTCACCAAGGGCCACGGGCTGAGGGCAGGAGAGCAAGATGAGCCCGGAGAAGAGCCACGAAGCTCTTGTCAACTGCTCGTTAAGTGCTCTAATGAGTAACATTTAAATATTTTACAGATGCAGTCACTTAACCGTGAAGGATAAATGTTTGCTCGAGATCTCACAAAAAAGTCAACAGATTAGAACAAAAATTCAGGTCTTCCTAATTGCATTGTCGTCAGCCTCTTGGATCAAAGAAATCCCGACCTCATCTTCACGCAAATGCATATGGACAAATGCCAGTGTCTGATGCTCATCGCTAATAAGTTAATCTCAATTAACCCCCTGAGTGTTTTGGGACTGTGTTGCATTTATTTCAGGGGTCAGGAGGCAGGGACCCAGCACACAGTTTGTCTTTGACAGTCTGACCCAAAGGCACCTATGCTTTACTCTTTCCTGAATTCTCACCACTACTGCATAATGGATTTTATTTAAATTTGAGTTGAATACTTTATTTGACCTCAAACTTTTAATTTTTTTTTTTTTTATTTCAGTTGCTCATGGATATCTAAATCCATATAAACTCTTGAAGTAAAACATTTTCAAATAGATTTTTGCATATTTAAAAAAAATCTCAAAAGCTAAAACCCTCTCTAAAACACATACAAGTCTCACTGGGGTTTTCCAAAATTTTTATCCCATTTTTTTTTTTCAATTAAAATAGTTGCTAACTTAAGTACCAAATAGGTTTTAGTCACTTGATCAGAAACTTCATACTTGAATAGATATTCACATATTTCCTTCATATATTATAGAATAAACCAGTTACAAAAATGAATTCGGGCTTGTCCTTTTGTACTTGAGGGTGATAAATAAAGATTTTAAGACCAAGGAAGGAGATTTCTCTCTTCAGCTTTCTGAGTCTTTTCTTCATAAAGGGAAACCAGACATTTTCCAGGAATTCAGTCAGCCTGGACACTTCATTAAAAACAATGTAAATTTTAGGATAAAATGCTCAACCTGGCACAAATTCTATACAGGTAATTGTGAATATGTAACTGTCTTAAATAATTGTATGAATAACCACTTTTCATAAGTTTGAGGTACGCAGAACATACGTGGTGGCAACGCAGGACATAAAACAACATCTGGGAGGCACGGATAGACTTGCTGGTCTACAACTTATAAACAAACTTCTTTTGGTTATGAAAGCTGTTCTTCCCCTAATCCTGGAGCTTTAGCCAAGGATCTGTGCAGTCCATAACACTTTAAACTGGAAATCAATATAGTTTAAGTAACCTGAAGATATTTTAATGCCAAACCACGTAAGAGAGAGAAGTTGGCAGCTAGTATTTTTGAAGCACTTGGCATCCAAGGTGGTTATCATGGCATTTTTGCTGATCAGTAAACACAGTGTAATTTGTGTCATAGAGATGATTTGCAATTAAAAACTTATTAACAAAGTGCAATGATAACAAGAGGGATAAAATGCCAAGATGTGGAATTGCTTAATTATGCGAAATAGTTCTACCAAACCCAGGGCTCCATGGAACATTTTTTCCTCTCTCTAATGAACAACCAGTTCTCACTGAATTCTAATTAGCCTCGATAATGTTGATCCCACTCAAGTATTAGTGGCAGAAAATGCAAACCGAATGTTTCCATTAAACAACTGCCTTCAGGTACAACTGTGCTGTGCAAATCGTACAGCAAGTTGCAGAACACTGATGTCCCAGGCAATCTTCGAAAATGACTGTTATCTTCCGAGGACAGGAGGGCACCTGTGGTACCAGAGTGATCTATTGTCACGTCTAGCATGTTGCCCAATCTATACCTTTCACGCAGATTAAGTCTGTGAGCTTATCCAGACCTGTTTTAAAGCCTATTTGATCTTAAAATAGGACTGAAGAATCTAACAAGAGGCGGCTTGTAGGAGATTTTCTTGTTTAATCAACATTGCAAATGCAAGAATTGGAAACTCAAGAATAGACCCCCTTCAGCACCTTCCTTTTGCCAAGATTACAAAGTACTGAAGTATATGAAAATGAGAAGATGACAATTCTTCTAATCTGCCAAGCCTGAACTGCTCCCCATCCCCAGTAATGAACAAGCAAATCAAAGGACAACTCTTGAGAAAGTTCTGGTAATTTTTGCATTACAGGCGCCAGATCCCTCATCCTTCTCTCTGTGTCACGTTTCTTTTTTGCCCAGGGAAACGAGCGCTAGCCTTGTTATTTCTGCTAATTCCCTTTGCTTTAGCATTCGCAGCAGCAGCTGCGTCACGCTCAGCCGCCTTCCAGCCCCTCCGTCTCCTCCCTGGCCCTGGGGACACTGCGGCCCTGGGGCACGGTGCCTGGGGCCCCAGCTGAAACACCCTGGTCTCCCCTTGTTTCTGCGGGCTCTCAGGGATGCTCCCGCAGTGTCACACACCCCTGAGGGTGTTTCACACCCACTCATAGCTTGCACACACAAACGTCTAGGCCAGCCTGTGCAAAATCAGCTGCTGCAAAAGGAATTTCCTTCCTCTAAAGCCCTTGTTATATTTGAGAGTCCCTAAATTCTCTTCATGCCTTTCTTAGAAAACAAAAGCTTCTCCCCTCCCCCCATTCTTCTGACATCTTCCTAGTGTCTCCCCGCAAGGAAAGAAAATATAATGTTGTATTAAATAGTAGTGGAGATCTCAGTGTAGGCTGCAAGCATAAGAGAAGCAAGAAATAATTCGTATGCTCCCATGTATTTCCAGCACTGAGAGTAGGAGGGAATTTAATTAATATTTCAACTGACAAAATTCGATATATCTATCTGCGAAATACATCAGTGATTGGTTATTAACGATGTCCACAGTAACAAGGATTGAGATTTTAGCGGTTTCCTGGTGTTGAATATCCTCAGTATTACAAGAAAGTTTTATTTTTGCAAAAACAGATTTGTCATCGCAACCATCTGAAAAGGCACATAAGAGAGCAGACGAAGTCCCTACACATGAGAATATTTGTGGAAATGGTCTTTTCCACGTTATTGGGTTGGTTGTCAGAGATATTAAATTTTAAACTGTAACAAAATTCTTTCAGTCTCCAGTAACAGCATGAGTCGCTCTCTCATACTTCAAGCACTCGAACTGGAACAAAGCACTCTCTCTTGATCTACTTTCTCCCACTCCTCCTTGCCAGCCTCTGCTTTTTTTAGTGTACTGAGGCATTAACCCCATGCAGATTTGCTGCTTTACATGCCCCAGCATTGAAGATAAATGAAATGCATGCTAAAAGAGGAATAAAATCCAATTTAAGCAAGTGTGTAAGAGGACTGGGTTTCTTTGTATTTTTTTTTTTTTTTTTAAAAGAGAGGAAGAAACCCCTCTCCCTATAATAACTTACTATGGGTCAGGCTGCATTAATGGAGTGGCAAGTGCTGGAAGTCCCCACAATATGTTAAGCCTTTACACAGAGATGGAAAATAGCTGTTTGTGTTTAATGTCAAACAGTCGGACATGCCCGCCGCAGAATACAGGCTTTGTTCTCCCCCATGCCGAACTGGCTCACTCCAACTCTGAAATATTTTACCATAAAATATTTTTAGTTATGTAACCGTACCAATGAGATCTAAATTAAAATAATTCTTCTCAAGGCCATTTCTGGTGTTCAGGCAGAAGCACAAGATGAAGTCGTGCCATTCCAAAGCCGTGTTATGGCTCAGAACAGTTATTGGAAAAGTGCTCCTGGGGCATTTTCTCTTGTCTCTGAGGCTGTAGGAGACACAAACCCATGCAGCAGTGCCATTAACGTCACGTCACAAATTCTGCACAGGAGCTGTAAGGATCTTGGTTTACTTCAGGTTCTTTACCTGAGCAAAACAGCAAAGCCAGAGCAACAGCCAGATCTTCCTCAGTTCGGATGGCAGCTCTGCTCAGAGCTGGGATTTCTTACTGCAGGGACTGGTCATGATCTCAGTTTCCTTCCACGTCAAGGATGATTTACTCAGATAGGTCAGTGCTCATTTCTCTGCAAATCATTCACGGAAGCTTTCAGACTTTGGACATAAACTCCTTCCTATTGCTTTGGCATTTCAATCCCATGTGCAATTTTCTTCCTTCCTGAGTTTTCGCCAAAACTCATAAATTAATGTGCGTTAGCACCTAATCTGCGTACATCTTCCACAGCCTGTTCACACTCTTGATTACCTCAGCTTATCCAACATAGAGCTCATCTCCCTTTCCAAAACATCTTGCCTTACCTTCCATGAGGCAATCACTTTCTCATTTTTTCCTTCTGTTTTAAGGTTCAGGAGGTCTTTGTCATTCTCAATTCAACTTTTGACAGCAACTCATATGGGAAATTGAAGAGGTCGATATTTTTGAGAGGAGCCCAAATTTCTTTGACACCTGGAACCATGGCATGAGCTCAGTCCCCTCCCTATATATAAATATACAGATAGATATACATACCTGTGTGTCTAAGTGTTAATTTCTTACATCTTCAGAAGTTTACATTTGTGTAATAAGAGGCACTGATAGCATAAATTAAATGTGAAATTCACACACACACACACCTGTATCGCTTTGCTGCTCCGGTCCTCAGGACACTGCGGGGTGCTGGTGGGTGTGTTACCCAAATTCACTGGCTTTGGCTTCAGACTTTCCCTGAGACGCGAAGACCAGCCAGGCTCTGCCCAGCAGATGAGGTTTCTGTGTCCAGCTCCCTCCAGAACACTTGACCGAGCATCCTCCAGGGATCAGTTTTACTGAGGAAACTGGAAAATGTGCTGAAGTCCACAAGCCACACAGCTAGTTTGGAGGAAAAAATCAGTTCAGTAAAGAGCATCACAAAATATACGTCCCTTTATGTTTTAAAACACAAAGTTTATACATCTGTAAATATGTACCCTTCAACAAAATAAGTGCATGTGCATGACACCTTTTGTGGGATATTGAAATGAAAAAGGAAACAGGAAGCTCAATGAAATGAAACTAAAATGGAAAAGGAGGTTAAATGACAAGAAGGAGCACAAGTAAACTTTTTCTCCTGCATTTCCCAATGGATTTAAAAGTCAGTTTGACTCCCGTGAAGTCACACATCAGCAGTGAATAGCCACATAGCCCACTCGCCCAGCAAAAATTTGTTGAGCCAATTATTCCAAAAGTTAGCAGCTTTTCATTTTTCATATTTAAAATTTTAAGAAGCATGCAAACAGTGACCTCTGTTCAAATCAATTATTCAGATCTATTGACTTGCAAAGTCAATACATATTCCGAAGCAGCAATTTATGAGACAGAAAACCAGTGCAATTCTCTGTTGTTGATATTGGCTCTGGATGAAAACTACTGAGTATGAGACAGTCATGAACATTTGTTTGAATACAAGCTATAAAGTTTCTCTGCTGCTGTAGGTGACCCCTATCCTTGATCTCAGTAAGTGCTTGTATAAGCACAGTTCTGTTTGGGAAGTTATACAGAGCAGAAAGTTATTTCCTTTTATTTTATTTTGAGGTGTCCCCTCCAAAGCTCCCGGCAGAGCTTGAGAGGGGGAAGTTGCAGAGGAAAACTGCTACAAGAGCAGAGACACAGCAACACCACGTCGCCTTTCCCTTGTCTTTATCTTATACTGCATGACAGAGTAGAACAACTCGCTTCACCGCTGATTTTCTTTCTGTGCTACTCTTCCTCCTGCTTGTTTTTAAAGGATCTGATGGACCCTTCACTAATGCTCGCAAATAAAAGACTGACCAACGCATGCTGTATTTTTCTCTTGGGCTGTTTTCATTGAGCACTCGTGTGATCCAAAAATAAACCAATAACGAGACTGAAAATCAATGACAGCAAAGCTATTAAAGACACAAGGTCATGAAGAGGGTAGAAGTTAAGTTTAAAAAGTATGTGCTGCCATAAGAGCACACCAGTGTTGCCAGACAGGCGAGTCGTGTCCTTCCGGGCTGAAGTCCTCAGAAGCTATTGACATTCACTTGAAAAGTTTTAAGAAGCCAAATTTTCAGGTGCATCGGGAGGTTCCTGCTTGGTCCCCTCTGGCAGGTGAAACTTGGTGCCCCTCCGGATGGGCACTGAGCCACAGTAACAGCTTCTCCCTGGAAAGCTTTTATTGCCTGCCGTCACCTCGGAACTGGGATGCTCACCAGGGCTTCAGATGGGGGGGAGTGGGAGTGCACCCTGGCTGGGGTCCCACCTGAGCATCATGACCCCACCTGAGCCCCAGGGAGAGCACAGAGATGTCTGGCAGACGGCAGCTTGAAACCTGAGGGTTTATCATAGCCAGCCCTTCGCCTCTTCTGCAGTTCCGCGGGCACCGTGGCTGGGTGCTTAGATGCATGTTTCAAACTCACTAAGGCATGTGGTAAATATAAGGTGAACACATTCATGTATGTATTCTTTCCCCAAGGAATCGTGACATAATTGCTTACAAGCATTTGCTTATCCAGTGAGTGAAGTAATTAACTACCAAACGAATCATATTAGGCAATGCACAGTCAATTACCCACCAGTTTAGAAGAAAAGTAGTTATGTACTGCAGTAAGCTAATTAAAATTTTTGCTATTTTTCTTCTCAGATACTTAGATCAGTTGAACAGCATAATTAGCTAATTAGAATCAGAACCAAATTATATCAAAGTCTGAGATATCTAAAATAAATCCTGCTTCTCTAGTAAAATGAGGGGAGTAACCCAAACAAAATATTGCTTTGGAAATTATTTACGTTTCCCTCAGAATGAAAGCTCATCCTACAGGGAGGGTGTTCTGGCGCAGTCACACAGAACTGGTCAAAATTATGAAAAGTCATAGGAAATCTGCCCGCGTGGGCCAAGGCAGCTCAGGGCAGCTAACGGGTTTGCCTCGTGTGCTTTGAGTTACATATTTCCCAATAACGACGATGAAACACGGAGTGTACAGAATCCACCGCGCTCAGCAATGACGTTTTTGCACACTCCAGCTGTTTCTCAGCAGCCACTTTTTGACATGAAAGGTTCCCGCGCAAGGCCGGTGCTCGGAAGCGCTGAGCAGGTCTCCCCGGCAGCGTGTGCAATGCCTCACACCTCCGGAACGCCAAGAGCCGCTTTGTTTTCATGAGGTTTGAAGCAAGAAGCGAGGAGAACTTGACAGCAGGCTGCTAACGCATGGCTTGCCAAAAGGTCATATTCAGTGTGATACCACCAGTTTTGCAGACACTTGTCGTCTTTAGCATCGCCCACAGAGAAAATCCTAAATTTAAATGCTAAGTAGTACTTACAAGGATGTTATAAATTCAGACTCCCACTCTGACACAGTTTAAGGCAGGCTAATGCTGAGTTTCCTGTGATTTCAAAACTTTGCCTGGTTTCTCCTGTTCATATATCACTTTTCTCCCTGAGTATGAGAGCGGCTTTGCTGCACAGAAAATGATTGATTCTCTAGCACAGGTATGCAAAAATATTTGCAGTTTGTTACCTGTCTCTGCTTTCAAATGCACATCAGGTGAATGGAAATCATTAAAGAATAAATTGATCATCGAACCAGGTTGCACATGGGCACTGAAGAACCTCCGATAGTTGAGTGAATATGTGGTGTCCTCTGAGGTTGCTGAGCCCGTTTACCCTCTACGCTGCCCCCGGGGTTTGCTACGAATGTCTCAGTGAGGCTCCGCGATGTCAATCGGGGTTTTTAGCGTGTTTGGTGGGATAGAGCCCGGCACAGCGGCTCCAGGCACTGCTGAAGCACCAGCAATAAGTCACTGTCCTGGTGACCGCAGGGCGAACTCCGCAGAGATGATTTAATCGGGTTCAGCTATCTGCGCCAGCCGGCTCGCTCCTGCTCCTGGAGGTTCGCGCTCACACTCGGAGGATTTTTTTCACTTGTTCAGGCAAAGCCGACCAAGTTGCAAAGTTCCCGTAGAGATGCTGCAAGAGGGTTTGCAAAGGTGAAAGCACAAGGAGCAGCCGCCGCTCGCCGCCGGTCTGGTCCTTGGCCCTCCCGGTGCCCTCGGCGCGGAGGCGTCTCGCTGCCGGTGGTTTCTGAGGCAGGTGCCTCTGGACTCCTTCCAGTAATGAGCTCAACTCATCACACTAATGACCTGCACCTTATTAGTAAACAGCACCGTGTGGCTGGGGGATGCAGGCTGCGTAACGCAGACGATGTCACCTCCGACTGACTCCCCGAAGTGACAAAGGCACTGCTCACATCACACACGGCTATTCTGATTGTAATTCCTAAAGGCATCTAAATACTTTCAAAGCGTATTTTTCAATGAGAAAAAGGCTTGTGCTTACAAACGCTGTTCAGTAGGGACACGCGGAGCACAGCGCTCAGCGCTGCTGTCAGTATTTTCTCATACAGTTCGTTGGATATTTCCTTTCCAACCTGCACAAACCAGTTGGTTGATGGGAAAGCATACTAAAAATCACAACGGACTGGGAAATTCCCAGCAAAGTGCATTCACACACCCGCCATAATCTCACACACCCCCCTGGCAAACACACAGATATTTTTCAACACATCTTTCATGCATCTATTTACTTTAACTAGTAACTACGTGTATTCCTGGCTGTATCTGAAAGTAGGAATTAAAATGTCATCGCCAAATAAAGAGAAGTCAGTTATTCTGAGACCGGAGGATTCTCCACCTCTCACGCCACTCTGCGCTCGGGTTGATCTGATCCTGCCTTGCACACAGCATCTTCTGTTACGGAAGACGCTGTGCAGAGCCGAGACTGAGCAGGTTTGCTTCAGTCCAAGAGCCAGATCCAGCAGCGATTCCTTTCAGTCGGCCCTTACTCTACTTGGCTGCTCTTCCCGGGGCAGCGCTGCCCTCCGCTGTAATCTCCAACATAAATTTCCAGATTTGCAGCAGGTGTAAAATGGCTCTCTGCCTTCCAAGCCCTGAAGAACTACTTGCTTTGCAGGGCAGAGTAAATACTTTAAAGCGGATTTTGTTCAATACTACAGTCTGTGGGTCAAAATGCTGGGCTGCTGCAGAAGTACAATCAGCTATTTGTTTCATTTCAGCAACCGCTAAAATAAAATCTAACCACTAAAACTTTGAAATGACCTTAACCAATCTTCTAGAAATCTTATAATCCCTTAATCTGATGAAGCATTTTGACCTCTGAGCATTGGATGGATTAATGCCTTGACTGCATTTGCAATAATTACTCCTCAAAGTCTCTCAGAGAGCAAAAAATCTGAAAACGGCAAGTTTAGACTAAACTTTTTTTTCTGTCTAGTAAAAGAAGTCTCTACCTTTTCTTCTGAGGTTACAGTGAATTATCCCAGATTTTCATTTCAATTTGCTTTGCATTATATGTTACTGCCTGCTCTGCCACTTTCCAGATAGTTTGAAATGCAAAAATAATAAGGATGCTGTTTTAAATTCTTCATTAAAAAATTACTAAAAAATATATTGCACATATTCATGACTTCTCTCTTCTCACTTGCTGCAAGGAGCCGACATCACTGGCTATTACTGGATTTTAAATCATATTTTCCTAATAGAGGGAGCTTGTTTTTGTCAACAGCTGATAAGATGTCATTAGCAGGACACCTTTTCAAGGCTTTTGTTAATTTTTTAGCAACTTTGACCAATGAAAATGCTATTGATTTGATACCTGTACCACAGGAAATACAAAGCATTTATACCGCCTCAGTAGCCACATTGCAGTACGAGGAAAAATCCAGTAATATTATCTTCAGATGTTTTTGGTGTAGTCTAGAGAAACTAAAGCCTGCAATTCAAGAACAGGGTTAATTTATATTCCCCTTTTTAAAAAGGCCTAAAGGCTACATCCCTGAGGGAGGGAGCATGTCCCTAAGGGTGGGGGGGAACACATCCCGCAGCCCCCGGCAACACTCCCTCCAGGGAGAAGTTACAGAAGGTGGTGAGCATCAGGCTGTGTAAGATAACGTTGATTATCCAGATGATCCTGTTGTTTTGTTCCTCCATCATTCTCTTACTGCAAGTGAAATGTGAATCTGCATTAGGCGCATATTTGAGCAAAACTAATTTCTGTAACTTTCGGTCAGCCAAAATGGACATTCCAGGCATAGGAGTCTAACGCACCTTCTGCTCACAGGGTGCTTTGCCAACAGCTCTGAATGGCTCTTCCGCGACCGCAGTGCGATGGTACAAGCAGATATCAGACCTGCAGAGATCCCTTGTGGATCTCTGCAAATAAATGATTATTGCAACACTTCAACTGCTATGAATTTTATCCCAGGCTCTGTGATGGATTTGCAGAGCAGCTTTAAGCACAGCATTTCGCTGCACTGTGCCCCAGCTGCTCCCATCAAAAACACGATCCCTACGTTTATAAGTCACTTTGCCACTCCTAAGAAAAGAAGAAAACATTCTAAAATTCAGGCATTATCAATTCTAAACCACAGTGAATGACGACTGTGGTGGCAGTCCTCCTGCAGCACTGCCATATGGAGGTACCGACGCACAGACTCGACTTCTTCCCTTCTGTTTTGCTTCTCATTACCTTGCTATTCTCCAATAATCAGCTGGAAGCTACAATTTCCATTCTGAATTGTGAGGGTAAGCCGGGGCTCACTAGACCATTTCTGTCCGCAAGCCATAACAGCAAGAAAGGGGTTTGTAATCTCTGTCTCCACAACCAGCTTTAGTAGTTAGAGAAACGCACCAAGGGAAAATAAGCAGGGTCATCTGGCCAAGCCGTATACGTTACAAACAAACAAGGTAAAGCAAATATTTTGACATAGTACAAATTTCTGTAGCTTTGCTGGTCCCTTTCTAAGCCACAGAACAAGCTCTGACCAGTACTTCTAATTAGTTCTTATTTACAGCATCTTACGGCATTTAAAACATCTTTAGACGGGACCTCGGAGGAAATAATTCTCATTTGCTATCGTCATGCTCACGATGCCTAGACATGTTCTAAGACCGCAGCCATCTTTACCAATTAGTTCATTGCTCCTACAACTGTAAGGCTTCCTCATGGGGAGTAACAAGAGTGAACGACGGAAAGAAGATCTGATGGATTACAACTTGATTTCTTTATTACTGTATTTAGAGAACTAAACATACAGCCCCAATAAAATGAAGGTGTACAAAGCCCCAAACTCTTAGATAAAAGCTCACAAAGGGACCTTTCTGTTATTTTGGCATTATGCTTATCTTGTGCATATATATTTTCTGTTAAAAACACCTTTTTATTCTAATCTGACACAACACACGCAACACCTGGCCTTGCTCAGATGTCTGGTCATTCTCAAAACAAGTTTTCATAGAGGCAGAAACATTTGTTTTGCGGCTACTGAACGAAGCAGGCAAATTTCTGTGGTCACAGAAGTCTGCCTATGGATTAATCTAAATTGCACTGCACTGTAACGCTGCCTGAGCCGTGGAGAAATTTAAGTTAAATCAGAATTCTTCCACATTCCCTTTGCGGGGGCCTGAAGTTTTCTTGAACAACCTAAGCAAAATTATTCACTGAACATTTTCAGATTTCGTAGCCAGCAATGGGGGAATCTTGCAGTCTATGCTATTCGAAATTAGTGGAGATACTTATTGAAGTTATCCAGTTAGGAAGCTGCAGGTAACGCAAGCACGCGGGGATTGGGGAAGGCTGTTTCTTCCCAACGTGTGCTGCTCACCCAGCACACCAAGGCAGTGTGCAAGGAGTGACCCATTGTCCAGCTGTGACACTAAAGCATCTTCTGTTCTCAGTCATACACTTTTCAGCACATGAAGTAGGACCAATATCAACCCTACCGGACATGTCTGATTACCCCTGAAGACCCAATGTCTATCGTCCTACAGGGATCCTGAAAAATCCCAAGATGCCGTAAGTTCAGTCCTCCCAGGACCCCTCTCTGGTCCCTTCCATCTCTTCCCAGGCACAGATGCCTGTTTCTAGCTGTGAAGCTTGTCCTCACCTGGGTCAGACATGCCACCCTCTCTCCTGGGAAGGTCAACACGTAAATCCCTCTGTTCTTCCTCCATCTTTCTTGGGGAAGCTCCTGGAGAAGGCCTGCTGACACCTGCCTGCCCTCCCAACCAAACCCAGCCAGAAAGCACCTGTCCTGCTGAAGGTGGGGTGGACACCTTCAACGGGGCCAACCGCACTGCGTTATCTAGATTTAGGGCTTTATATCACAGTCACAGCACAGGTTGCCAAGAGCTCAAACAGTTATAGGACATGAAAAGGTGAACCCCGAACTTCTGGCACAAGTCAGTGGTGCAGATGGCTTTTCAGATTTCCTGCTGGGGGAAAAAAATTGGATAAAATTTGAATATAGCAGCATCTATAATTTGTATTGCAATGTCCATATCAAAAGTACTTGAACAATAACATAGACAGATAAAAGGCACCTAGTGCAGACATCCCTTAAGGAACAAGAGAGCAGAGAAAATTTTTTCTTCAGTTGTGACTGACTCACTGGTGTTTTGCAGGTAAAGCTCAGATCATAAAATGAAAGTGCGAGCTTTATTGTAAAACCTCTCTGCACATGGTAGTTATTATATTTCATGTTTTCCATGTTATTCAGTGCCGAGGAGGACAAGAAATCTTGTTGCTGTTCTCTGAAAACCCAAAGTCCCAAAATTCATTATTGGAGTCAACAACTCTCCTTTGAGCACTTGTGCACCATCATACATTTCTCCAGGCCCCACCTGGAATTAGTTACTGAAAGTAAAACTTTTAGAAAATGTCTTTTAAAATCAAAGAAACAGCTGAAGATGGTATTTAATTTTATTGCAAGCAGTGTCCTCTATTTGTTAAATTGAAAAGTATTTTCACCTGATACTTTGGAAATGAAGTCACGACCTTTAATAACTCCATGTATTCTAAATGAATAAATAGAGCTAGAAGTGAATTGAAAGTCTTTCCAAGTGCTAACCAGAGTATATCCTATATATCTTGCAGTCATTAATAGCTGATGAATTCAGCTAATAATGTCAGAGGACATTGTCAAGGTTGATGGACCCAAAACTCATCCTTGTTTCAACAGTGCTTCCACAGAAGAGGGCTCTCTTAGGGAAAGCAATTACCCCAGAGAGTGAGACTGGTTAATAGTGGACTTCAGGAAGATTCGGATGGATGGGCAGTGGTAGATAGATACAATAGGAATTTTTTTTCTTTTCTTTTAAAAGCACAAATTGTGATTCACCCTGATTTTCAGTTCTGGTTATTTGCCAGTATTCAGCGACAACCAGTATTAGCACAGGCCTTCATGACTCCCTGTGGTGTCATGAACAGCAGAGTAGAGAAAACTCCTCCAAAATTTTGTCATGATTTGTTGTCTGGTCTTCACTTTCTTAATCTTCTGTCACCCAGGTCTTTTCGGACTCCTTTTCAAGAACTGTGGACAAGTTTCCCTTGCCAGAAATACAATCCTAAACAAAAAGGAAGTTCAAAGAATAACCCCCCATGTGTTGATGGAGTGCCTTTTTAGCAGCAGAGAATGATTTTGTTTGTTTCTGAAAGGTCTGGGGACCTCTGACAGCCATGCATTGGGGACAGTGATGGTGGTGCCGGGGGGGGTGCATCCTCATTTTAAGAGTGAACACTGCACATTTGTGAGCAAGTAGGGGCAGAAGGAAACAGGCAATGCTGCAGAGAAAGCAGGGGAGAAGGGAGACTCAGCAAGGACCAAGCACGAGCCTGCTGCGGTGTCACGGGCCATGGTGAGGAAATTTCTGCTTCAGCTGCAGGGCAGCATCAGCTTCCATCGATACGGACAATAGTGGTCGCGTAGGTGAAGTTGGAACTAATTGCAGTTTCATGTGAGGCGTTATTTTAGCTAAAGCAGTTTGGCACCCAGACGGTCACGTGATAACGGCACGGTGAGGAGCCCTGCAGGCACGTGCCATGTAAAGGGCTGCGCACACGTGTGTGCACGGCGGGGCAGAGCGTGCGGTGGCAGCCGAGACACCCGCTCCCATCAGGCAGGTCGCCTTTAGCTTCCCTCAGTAGTCATCAGATTAATTATCATCTGGAACCGCCTCAGTATCTCCACAAGGATTAAAGCGTTACCCCGCGACTGGCTGCTGGCACACGGATGCTGAAACACACGACAGCACTGGCACGGCCCTTGGTTTTTCACGCGTGGCAGGCAGCCCTTTCCCTTTCTGAGTGTCTGGATGCATCATCACTGGGGTTATTTGGAAAGCGTTTAATACCATTTAAAAATAAATAAATGGGCAGGCACCGAGGAAATCGTCAATCAAGAGTAATAAAGACAGACTAACTACAAAGATTAAGCTGACAGCTTTAAAAGGATGCACTGACAGCTCAGATAAGGTGAAGTGTGAAATTCCGGTGTTCATAACATCAAGTCACCTGAGTATATTGCTAAAATAGTGTCTGCTAATCTAAGTTACTATATTTAACACAGTGACCTGACTTCAACCAAATATTCACACATCCCTTTAAACCCTGCGGGATTTAAGCACGTACCCAAGTGCTTCACTGACTGAGGGGGGCTTGTTCATATTTTTTAATGTAACTCGATACTAATTGCATTGCTAAATCAGGGACCATGATTGGAATATGGACTTTAAAAATAATTTACATTCATCTAGAGGACCTTTAAATTTACAGAAAAAAATATATATTTGTTTCGCCAAATTTTTAATCTAAAGCCATTTGTCAAGGAAATAAGAATGGTGGCTATAAATCACTCAGCATTGGTATGGAGAAACAAAGAGATATTGGACACATTTATATGCTTTTCATATTATTCTGTGCAAGATAAGGTCTTGCTTGATTTGGAGTAATCTCTACCTTGATCTTCCCAGTGAAATAAAAAAGCTTGGTAAAGTCGTGAGGAAAAGAAATGTATTTGTAGGGTTACTGAAGATGGAAATAAAAAATGGAGCACAAAGAATATAGACCTACAGCACGAAAACTGTGTTGGTGTTTGTTGCCTTTTGATTCACAGAGGGCAGTGAAGAAAAGTAGACATGAGAAAAATATTGGAAGTACTTTGATTTCCTTTCTGAGTTGCAAATACCTATTATTCTGCAGTTATGTGGTCAGAGGAAATAAATCTCTAGAAGGGTGTCATTTTATGCCTTTTTCTTCTTTTCTTTACTATTTGCAGGTGTAAAAATGAAGTATAACACTGTTCTACAAGCACAAAACTCCCATAGGAGTGCTGGTCAGGGCAGTGCCTGTGCTCCAGCATCCCTTCAGTGCCTCGAGGAAGTCATGCACAAACACCTCCTTGACACTGCCTTGCTGCTTCCTTCGACCGCCTGCACACCTGCACAGCATCCCCCAAAAAAAGCTTATTAAGTGTGGAAATCAGCTTTCTGATTTCCTTACCAGAACAGACTTTCTTTCTTAAAACAACTGACTAAAATACACACATTGGCAGCTTTCTGGGCTTTGCTCCTGCCCAGACCTAGTGGGCACAGGGACACGGCGAGTCCTTCCCGTGGCCCCGCTGGAGCGTGATGCCTCGGCAGCCACAGGGAGGATTCCAGGGGATCCTACACGAGGTGCAGGAGCTCCGTGAGTCAACACTTTGTTCTCTTTGCTCATCTCATTCGAGCCTTCCCTCGGGTCGCTGCAGCGGCATTTGCACACGTGGGCTTTGGAGAGCCATCAGGCACCAGCAAAAAGCAATTGGGCACACGAAGACACAGCAGAAGGGTGAACGCTGGAGGACCCACAAGAGCCAATTCTGACCTCTGTATCCTTACCTGGATTATTCTTTTTTCAGTGTGGCCTCAAAACAATCTGCAGGAGGAGCACGTACAACCCTGTGCCCATGTGCCTGTGCAGCAGGAGGCCACAAGCTTGGATTTTTTTTAACGACGCAGAATCACAGAACAGTTTGGGTTGGAAGGGACCTTTAAATGTCATCTAGTCCAACCCCCTGCAATGAGCAGGGACATCTTCAGCTACATCAGGTTGCTCCGAGCCCCGTCCAACCTGACCCTGAATGTTTCCAGGAAAGGGACAAATCACCCTTTAGAGTATGGTCACGTAGGAGAAAAGCTACGCACACCAAAATACAGGGAAATTTTGTCCTTATAAGGTGAAGATTTTCTCATGGTTTACCTACAAGAGGGCTCTCTCTATGGAGATTTAAATTTTGTGGCACCTGCTAAACTGTGAATGTGTTATAAAATGAACTTTTATAAATCGGTAACCATTAAATATAATGTTTTGAACTGGCAACTGTTAAACACCATTATACAACATGCACACTAATCATTTAAATCACAGAGGCCAGATTCTCAACTCAACACCAGTATCAACTCAAAGTGAATTCATTATTATAGTGGGGAATTACTTTAGACTTACATGAGCACAGCTGAGATTAAAACCTGGCCCCTGGTTTTCAAGCTCTAATGAAGTTCAATTGTACAAAGTACTTGAAAATATTTTTTTTTTAGTCCATAGTGTGTACAATCAGGAACATTGGTCATTTAAAAGATAAAAAAGCTAAACACAAAACCTGAACATATGTAGATGTTTAGGCCATGGGGAATAAAATTCTCCAATTAAAATACTAATAAATGCAGAATATCCCCTCCCTTAATTAATTGGTTAAATAAACAGTGAGACTAGGTGAAATACTTCTGTGATTATTTAACACAGAGAAAAATCAAGAAGGTTGACTGAATAACAATTCCTCAATTAACACACAATGAAGAACATTTGAGTTTTAATTAATCCTTATTGGCACTGCAGTAACTTCCACAGAGAATCCATTCTGACTCATTTCATAGGCAGGCGTTTCAAGTTTAGGTAATTTTAACATTTGGTGTCCAATATAAATCTACTTATTAAAACTGATAGAAATACATGGGCTTAAAATCAGATATAAAGGGCAAGTACACTTTGGGAGTTAATTTCTCTACACAGAGCGTCGCTGCTGTTGACAGAACACGGCACGCTTCGTTTCCTTGCCCTGCTGATGCAAAAACAGTTTGATTTTCTATTATTATTATTTTGGGGGTTAAATCCTTTCTTGCAAATGTCCAGGAGTAGATAAACTGAACGAGGCTGAGCTGGTAGGTTGGACTAACAGCACAGGCAGTGACCAACATCGAGGTTGGCCACCCGTGCTCTGCTCAAGGGGTCAAGGACAAGCAGAAGAGCGGGTGCACAGCACAGACACCCCCCAAACCTTGGCTTTTGGGCAGACATGGTGCAGCAGGCAGCACGACGCGGGTGTCCTCCCTGCTCCTGCAAACAATGCCACAGCTGCAGCAACCTTCTCCTCCAGATGGCTGCCAGGTGGAGCAGCTCTTGCAAGAAAGTCTTATAAAATTTAATATACTTAACTAATAGGTTTCCACAGAAGTTTATTTAAAAGTCATACAAATTTAATAGGGTTCACTATTTTATCAAAGGCATATAATGTTCTATTGCATTCTTCAGAATCGCCCAGAACACCTACGGCTTTGTAGCTGCCATCTGTGGACCTTCTCTGACTCAGGAGCTGCTCTGCAGGGGACCATGAAAGGTAACTAAAGATAGCAAAACTATTTTCAGTGGTCCTAAATTCACAGCAAAGAGGTCCATGCTTCCACTAGGAAAAAAAAATTGAAAATGACTGATCTAAAACCAGGGTTTTCCATTGAGCTCTGTAAGACCCATTCCACTCACTAGTCATCCAAAAAATCTATCAGACACCCCATCATGAGGGAGCAAGCCTGCTATCAAATGAGTAAGAAATAAATAATTTTTATTTCTGTTTTTTGTTGACATGAGCACAGGGTAGTCTAATGGAACAGAGATTTAGACACACTTACTGACAACACTCAATTTTACAGGTAGAGCTAGATAACAAATATTTTAAAAGACCTTTCAAATAAGATGTAATAACTCTCTAACTAAATGTTTCTTTTATGAAGAACACCTGCAGCGGTTTTGCTGTTGTGCTGCATTTCAATCCTCATACCAATTTTTGAGTTGTATGTTACAAAGCTAACAAAATAGCTTCTTGTCCTTCAGTGCTACAGCAGACTTTTAATTTTAAGTTCTGATCTTTCATAACCTTAATATCTTTTTCTTGCTCGACAAAAGTATTTATGTTTGGATTTATAGCTATCTCACAGAATTTCTTTTTATATTCTAGATTGGAAAAACAAAGGGAAACTCACTGAAGTCTCTGATATATTGTACTGCAGATCTGATCTAGGGACAGGATTATGCTGGTGCTGGACAGGGATGGGAAAGTCTGGAGATCTCTATCTCCTTAAAATACAGCAAAGTGAGTGTTGTCTCCCTCTTGACACTTAGAGAATTTTTATGCCTTTCTTGACTCTGATCTTACACTATTACTATATATTTGCTTAGGGCTAAGACATGCTCAAAACAATTCAATAACATATAAAATACAACACCATACTAATTTCATAAACAAAAGTAGGATGGTCAACAGAAGAGCAAAGTCTTCAGAAGAGCTGCAGAGAACAGATTTCCCCAAACTAAAACATGCTTGGAAGAGAGCCTATTTAGAAATGAAAATCTCTCATTTATTTAGTTCTAGATGATGCATCCCACTGACCCTATTTCAAACCCTTTACAGAGAGAAGCTGTTGGGCTTATCCAGGGGTCTGGTCCCCTTTCAGTGAGCAGGAACATCCCCCCTGACCTGGCTGCCAGCCCGGGGGTACATGACGTTGGTACATCGGGTTTGCAGAGGGGAGCAGAGCCACTTGTGGGTCTGTCACGTCCTGGAGGTTCAGTAATGTGGGTCATTCACAGGAGCTTGGCATGAGGTGGAAGAGGGAGACTTGGCTTTCATAGCCACTTTTTTCTGGGATGATGCAAAACCTTGTAGGTAGCTTTGACCTGGCCTCTTGGTTCAATTCTACTTTAGACACAAGAGCAAGGTGAGGGGAGATGCAAGGCTGCAATGGGAGGAGTCATCTCCCGTTCCCTGTGAAGTCCCTGAGACTGCCCAAGCTACGCTTTTCAAGCACCCTTTTTTGTGCCCTACGTGCAGCCGATACCACTGTTCATAGCAAACACAGGGCAACATATGCACCCTCGCAGCACCTGGAAAGGCGCCCTGGGCCCCCAGCAAGGGTGGGCGAGGAGGCCGTAAGCACAGAGTGGGGGAACGAACCGGCAGCCGTCAACAAGGAGCCAGGGCTGAAGCCCCTCGGCAAAACCCCGCCTCGATCCAGGGCCCTCTCTCCTCACCATTGTGATATATTGCTTCAGTTACAAGGAAATTAATGTGTGTTTTCACGCTGGTCAGAGGAATTACCCGCTGCAATGGTCCTTTCAGACCCAGCCCCATGCTGTCTTGCAAAAGCGCCGACAGCCGTTGCTTGTGATGGCAAGAGCTGGCCCTACCGTGGCCATGCCAGCTCCACTCCTGCCGCTCAGGGAGAGCCTGAGGCTGGGTGTATTAAGTGGATTTCAGTTCACTTGTTCCATGCAATGCCTTGTATTTGCACAGCTGTGGCTCTTTGCTAAATATGAGCACTTTCTGAGGGGCTCAGCATTTTCACCTCACCCTTTTTTTCAGGAAACCTAATGCCCAAATGGGAAAGCTGAAAATATATACCGTAGTGGGGAATGGAAATGTATGAATCGAATCACCCCTTCAGAAAAAGGGGCTTTCATACAAGAAATGCCACAGCAGATTTTTTTTTTTTCAGGGCATGTTTACATTACAGATGAAAAAGCCTGTCTCATAATCAAATATGAACCAGAAGAACATGGCTTCCTAGAAGGCGTGCTTGTCTAGACAGCCCATCAGCAGCCTAACCACAGAACGGGCCCAATGGCAGCTGCAAAGCTGTCAAAACAGCTCCTTGTATAGTCTGTCACTGAGCCATACCCAAGCAAAGCCTCTGCGCTCGGCGGTTATTGTGCAAAGACGGGGAACAGCAGCAATACAATGTATGAGGAAACTGCGCTCTGCCACAGCCTGCTTGGACAGTTTCTTCAAAAATGTAATCACAGCGCTGACCGAGCTCACGCATCTCAAATCACTGTCAATTATGGTTGGCAGCAGGACCACAAAAGCCTTCCCAAAAAAGCCTGAACTTGGTTATTATGCTTCATTAAGAGCCCTGCCATACTAAAGCGAGAGTTGTGTGAAAGTGTTTGCAGGCAGCAAAACACTCAAAATCCATCCCTGACTGTAATTTGGTAAAGATCAAACATGAGGATATTTATTGGCTTTTCTGGGAACATAAATGTTTTAGGAAGGAAGGTTTGAAAAACTGCAGCGTGCTAAAAGCACGCTGTGCCTCCACCACTGTGCAAGCACGATTTTGGTCTCTCTGGTTTGCAAACCCGCCTGCCACGGGGAATGCTGGAACCGCTCCCTGGCTTGTTGCTGGCTAATGGCACAAGGAGGATTAGTTTTATAAGCATATGCTACTTAACTGATTCTTTAAGAGTGCTCTCACAGCCATGCTACTCTCAGATAGCTTTTTTTGCTTATACATATGCAAAATATACAGAGGGATTTATTCCACGCCCTTCCCTGCTTTCTCGTCCCACCAAGTTCTGCGCAGGTTTTTTAGCAATCAACAGCAGCAGCCTGTGTTGAATTACTGAGTCTGTAAGAGTCTATTGAACTCAATTTTTTCAAATCAATCTAAAAAATGTACATGCTGTTGAAGTGGGAACATTTTTTCGCCCCCCTTGTTGCCATAATCCTGTTGGATGGCTTCATTTCAAAGTTTGTTTTGCTTATCTTTAATTCCCAACTCCCATGCCAGGACATCCGATTCCTCATTCATGGAGTGCAATGACTTCTTTATTACTATTTTCTTGCAGTAATGTAACTCTCTGTAAGAGCTGAACCCGTGCAGAGCTGCTTCAATAGTTTAACACACAACTTGGAGAACGTTAAGAGATATATGTGTTAACATCTTGTCTAGTTCAGACTCTTGTAAAACGTCTTTATGCATCCCATAAATGTTCAATAACAGAAATATGAGGTCAGGCACATACAGTTTGGGGGCCCTGAAAAGGGAAATAAAATCACAAAACAACCTCTAAAAAAACCAATCTCCTGAAACATTGGCAGGCAAGGTAGTTCTGAGGAAACAGAGAGATCTCGGGGAATCTGTCGTACATCCTGTACAGGTTTCATAGAACTGACTGCAGAGTAAATGACTTTAATACTGTGCTTGTAGGAAACAAACAGTAAGGAATGAGGAGGACACATTGGGACTGGAAAACAACCTGCCAAAAACCTCCTCATGTGTTATTCTCAGTGGATTCCTTCAGCATCCCCCTCTGGTTGGAAATGAGGTTTGGACTGAAGGAACCCGAGGCGATGGGTGGTTCTCAGGCCCACGGACAAGCCAGAGCTGCCTAATAATAGAGCTGGCTCACAGCAGGCTTGGCCCAGGCTGGTCCCCCAGCCACTGAAAATACCATTTCCCTGCTAACAGCACCTGGAAGTTGGGAAGTTGCAACACGGAATAACCCTTTTCAACACCACCACCCCCACCCCGCCAAGGAGAAATAACACTCCTGTATCTGTAGCCGAGGATTTGTGTCATGTTATGTCACAGCTACTAAGATTTTCCAGACCCAGTCAGGTTTGAGTGATATATTATTGGGTGAATTTAGGAGCAGTTTCAGTGTGCAGAGAAGTTTTGCTTTTGCAGGGAGACTGCAGATGCAGTCTGAGAAGAAAGCGAGAAAGGCAGACCCTGGGAGATTGGAGCTGCAAAAGGAGATTAAATTCCCTTTGTACTTAGGCACGTCCACGAGGAGGGAGGGATGCTCCACAAGTTTCAGAAATAGTAGAAGAACCTGGGTCCAGGCTCAGCAGGAACCTGTCACTGCTTGCCAGCTGGGTCACATAGGTCAGAAAGGATTTATCTCCATCTATAAACCTTCCTGATAACATGAAACAGCTTGTGAGGAGGAATCCTGTTTTATTTAAGTGCGTCCTCCAGCTGCTCCTTAGCAGCAGAACCGCATTCCTGTGAATCCTGCCTGTAAATGATGCAGCTCTTTGCGTGACCAGAAATTGTAAAGAAATCCATCTAAGGGCAGACAGGCAGTATTGAATGCACAAAATCAGCTACGTATTTATATCCCGGTTTAGGGCAGAAAAGAACCTGCATCTGGAAAAACTTTTCTCATCCAGAACTCTGATTTCAGCAGAGGATGCAGCGATGGAGCTCGGACCCAGGCACAGCCCAGGGTTGCAGCCGCGGGCAGCCCCGCAGCGTACCTCCTTCTCTGCAGGAGGGGCTGCCCTTTCTGACGCCCTTGTTTTGAGATGCGGTTCACACGCTGTTCCATTTTGTGCAAAAAAAGCCGTTTCCACACTAACTCTATGAAACCTGTTGCTTAGGTGACCGGTCATCAAGCACAGCCAGCACCAAGCCCGGCTCTCATCACCTGGCACCCGCTCACAGGTAAATGTCAGAGGATCAGCGGCGCGTTATTCACAGCAAAGAATCTGATCAGCTCTAACGAGGAGTCGTGCACAGATGGCGACACGATGGTGGCAGCTTAGGTGTAAGATGACAAAATATTTCCAGCAGCAGCACGTAAAGGGATCTGGTGTTCCATCAAAAAGCTCCAGCTTAAAGAAATATCTATGGCTTTACTCAAAGTTTTGTAAGCATCTTAGTGTAACATCTATAGGCTTCCACAGACAGAAGTGTTTATGACAGCTGCACAAATCATAGAAATAACTGGAGATACTACAATACTGAGTCTGCAGAATAAGATATTTGACCTCGGTCTGAATGCCAACCGTCATATTTAATAACTACAGTGGGACTATTTATTTCTTTGGCTTTCCCAACATCTGTGGCAGTGTTCTCTGCTGTTTGTGTGTGGAAAAAAGTGGGATTTTTTTTTTTTTTGGTAGACTGTCAAGCTGTTAGGCAGCAGATTAAGTTATCAACCTCTAGTTTGGGCAATATCTCAGAAACATGAATATCTGTTCTTTATCCTTCTTCTCCCTATGGTTCACAATGCCACGCTGGGGACACAGCACGTGCACAGCTGTAAGTCTGTATGGACATAAGCCCTCCCCGGTGAAGCACAAAGAGAAGACATTTGAACAGAAAGATAAGAGGGGTTGTCACATCCTTTAGTTAAGTTTAATATTTCTGCACAGTCAAGAAACCATGAGGAAAGAACTGGCAACCATCACTACTGCTGCACCCCTTTCCAACATATCTTTCAATCTCAAACCTAATTTTCTTAAACCTCTTGATCTCAGTCTGGTGGTACATACACTGTCATTCTCATCAATATGTGGGACTTCTTTCTATGGTTTACAAACACTAAATTAATCAGTTTTCTCAGCTTTCCTTACCAGCATCTTGTCCCTTAACACAGCAGTAACACCATCCCACTCACTGTAGGTAACGGCTGCAAATATCCGCAGAAACAAAACCCAGGAGCAAAGCCCTTTTGGTAAATGGAACTGAATGATTCATGCCTCTTAAAGCTAAAAGATTTAAGTGGAAAATAAATTAAACACCTACTTGGAAATTAGAAGGTTTTAGGCCCTAGCAACAGCAAAGCGCGCGACACGTGTTTTGATTTTGAAAACACGTTGGGCTCCCTCCCTCACCGGCACCGCTGGCAGCGGGACCGGCCGCGGTGACTCACAGGGGTGCAATCCCATCTGCTCTCCTCTGGGCAGCTTGCAGTGCTTGTCTGAAATCCCGTTCCTCCCCCAAGCCGAGTTCAAAGGAGCCCTGAATTTTATAGCCAGAATAGACTCCGACATTTTATGAAATACCAAGGAACGTCAGTGAAACTCCTGGCTGTGCCGCAGCGTCACGTTTCTTTCCACCTGGGACACCTGGTGCACCTTCAGGCTAAGCGTTGGGCAGAGGAGGTAGAGTGTGAAGAAGGGCTTGAGAAGACTCATCTGCTGCT
Source organism: Strix uralensis (assembly GCF_047716275.1). Lineage (NCBI taxonomy): Eukaryota > Metazoa > Chordata > Aves > Strigiformes > Strigidae > Strix > Strix uralensis. The sequence goes on from NC_133985.1 coordinate 23,243,172, forward strand.
CTAAACCTCCCCAGCCACTATTCACCTAAAAGATTGGCGCTGACACTCCTGCAGTATGAGTGTAAAAGCAGCCGTTGCAGGTGACACCAACTCTGCTCTCCCGGCAGCGCCCAGGGCCTCTCGCAGACACCCAGGGAAGGGTGTCAGGACTGGGCAAACCTGCCCACGTCCCCAGGTCCCCTGGATGGACAGAGGGGCTGTGAGCCAGGGCCTGTCTCTAACAGCCCTTGGGTTTTCCTCCCACCAAGTCACCCAGATCCCTCTTGGATCCATATCAGCCTTCAGCCTCCGTGACACCCTCTGAAAGAGGCTCTACAGCTATAGCTCATGCTCTGGAAACTCTTTGGTTTGCCCAAAGCTGCTCATTTTATGTGGTAATTCTTAGTTCTACAGCCAACACTCATTTCCTATCAATCATCTCTGTGAGACTGGTGATTTCACAGACCACTCTTTTATTCCCCATCAGTCATCGCTCTTCCAGGCTGAAGAGCCTTAACCTATTCAGACATTCCTTAAAAAATAAATAAAAATTACATAACTGCTGTCCTCAATAACCTCCTCCATACCTTTCTAACGTCAAGAGTCTCTTGTTTAATGAGTGTCCAAGATGCATCAGTAGCACAACCATGTTTTCTATGATCTTTCCCTCTTCTAGTTTTCTTACTCCTGATCCTCTGCGCGCTTTGTGAGCGCCTCTGAGCACTGAGTTGAAATTTTTGTAAAACTATCTACTGCAGCCCTGAGATTTGGTCCTTCAGTGGAACTAATCAGCTGAAATCCCATCAATGTATTTCTGCAAGTCAGACCGCATTTCTTCCCCCTTTTACATTGACTTTACATTTATTTGCCCTAAATTTCGTCTGCCCTTTCATCGCCTCGTTATTTGGCATGAAGAGGACATTCTGCATTTATTTGCAGCCAGCTTTTATCCTCACTGACCTGGTTAACTCTGGAATGTCAACAAACTTTGTCATCATTTCCAGATCAGGCATGTCTGGCACTGCGCACTCACCTACCTCGCTGTTTAGAAAACAGCAGCGTTGTCGGGGTTAAAGTGTGTTGCTCCATCGCTGCAGCATAATTAGATCATCAGCAGTAAAATGCACACTCTGCAGATTTGTACCTCTTCTCCCAATGTCATTTTATTAATTAGACCTTACGTCACCACAGTTAAAATAGTTTTGTGACCGGGCAAATGCATTGCTTTAAAAATAATTATATAAGTTACATAAATTTTATCTCTTATTACGTTTCTTACACCCCTGGCAATTTTAACTTCACGGTAAGATGTACCTCTTAAACTTTACTGCACCGTTTTGGCAATAGTTGAAATCAAATATTGATCTCTTTCCTCATGTTCTGTATCTTTTTTATTGCACACTTTAAGGACACTATCACCCCTGCTCTGGAGGGAAGAGGTGCTGCTCTGGCACCCATGGCCGGGCTCTCGGCCAGGCCCCCTCGGTGCTGGCTCGTTGCACAGCAGCATCACTGAGCGGCAGCAAAAAGCCAACACGTCGTTTGCCATGGCCCCCCCACGACAACGCAACCAACAGGCTGTTTTCTTTCCTTTAGCCCTACAAACAAAATTCCATCAGTGGCAGCAAGGTTCTCTTTTTTTTAATGCTTGGTTTACACAACAAAAAATGAATTTACATATATTATACTAAGCCAAAAAGAAAAAATTACAAGCAGACCTTGAATGAAACAGGCTGTTCTCCTAGTAGGTTAACAAAGATGATTCATTACGGAGTAATTGAAGAGCATGAAAACATCTTTTTGCTAAATATTTTATTCCAGCTGAGACTTTAATCAAGCTTCTAAAGAATGTCTCATAAGGCTTCATAAGTTGCCAAAAAAATTTGCCTAGGTAAAAACCGCTGCACTGAAAATAATTGGGTTTTAAATGTCAATAATGTAAATAAATATTTTCATTCCTAACCTCTTCTTTCTTGTAAAGACAAGTTTATGATGTTTATGAGACTACTGTACTGTTCGGAAAATCAAAGTAAGAGGCAAATAGTGAAAAGTCAGCAATTTGAATATGTAACAAAAGCAAAAAGACTATTTATGTCATTAACAATCTCATATCAACTCTTATAACCCAGCAAAATTCCAATTTCTACCATTTTGCATAAATTCAAATTGCTCTGAATGAACAGAACATGTTTTTACATTAGGACTGGATGAATTTTTACTGGTTGGTGAACTGATTCCCATAAATAGCCACGTTCAGTTTTAAACCTACAAGCAATTTAGTACATGCCACAAAAATGCTATAAAAATCCATGAACAACAAGAATAGTATTTACTATTTACCTAGCTCTTTACAAAAGCACGCAGCCTGAATCTCAATTACACTGTCCTGGACAACCCTCTCCAAAAGGCTTCATTTTCACTCCTTCAAGATCCCCTAAGAATATGGAAAGTCTTAAATGAATATCAGTTCCTAATCTTTAAAGCAGTTTTCAAACATTAATATTTTATTATAAATACTGAGCAATCTCACAAAGCAATGCGAAGAGCTAGGGTGAACAAAATCCAACCTTGGGCAGGCTTTGGGAGCGTGAGGACTGTCACATGTGGGCAGTGCTAACGGGGAACCAGGAGCTCCAGCATCACCCTGAGAAATCCTCAGAGGATGTGGAACCCCCACAGACTCAGAGCAAGGGGAGCAGGAGCTGGGGGCAGCACAGCGGGGGGCCAGGGCAGTCACGGGGGTGTCTGGGAGCTCTGGCTGTGACTTTCACAAGCTTGAGGCATCCTTAATGGGATTTGCATATTTAACACACTTCTCATTGCGTGATAAACCCGATCACCTACTTTGCATGAGCTGACCCCATCTTTTAATCCAACAAGTCAGCGCTGGCCAGCCAGCAGCCCTTTCTCCAAACACCAGGAAATAGATCTTGAAGGCAACACAGCTCTGGCAGCTCCCTTATCCCCTTCAGGCAACTACTTCTGAGGACTCAGACCAGCTGTTTGGAAGACGAAATTTTTCTCACCACTTCTCATTTTGTACAGAAGGTTATGTTATAGTCCATTGCTCATAATTCAAATTATAGTCTTCATAATTCAAACTCCTAGTGTCCTTACAGCCTTCTCTTAGCAGTAAGACCCCACTCTCCGCTTCTGTCATGCCCAACAGCCTCACGACAAATGGGATGGTTTTGTGTTGAACATCGTCCTGCTGCAGCAGAGCAGTTCACGATCATGCTGCCACCTCCAGCACATCTCACACCCAGGATCTCACAGAGTGCAATTAAACTGTAACCGTGCACACAGCAAGAAATAGTAGGGAAGCATTTACGTGATAGAAGTGTAGTCAAAAAGTACTTGGAAGTAATTGCTTAAAATTATTAGAAAATCTAACGCAGTACAACAGCTACAGAGACTCTCTCAACCCCAACGTGTTCCTCAGCAGAGGCTGCATTGACTGGATCTACTCCAGCTGAGCAACGCTACACTCAGACCAGCCAAAATTACTTCTAGCCCCACAGCCACGTGCCCCACGGACAGACAGTACAACAGGGCACAGAAACCAAACATGACTGCAAGCAGGAGGAACAACGTAGCTCATCTCCACTGCAGATATATACGTTCTGCCTGAAGGAAAATGTTTTCAGTCTGGCCCTTTTCTCTTTTAAATTATTTATACAAAATTACCTGTTACAAACAACGCAATGCAAAGACAAACCATTAGGACATCCGGATCTGAGAAATCGCCTCCTGAATTCACAGACAGAAGCCCAAACTCTCCTTTGAAAGAAACAGGGAAGAAAAAAAATAAATCTGCCCTGATGAAAGCCTAAGCACAAATCAGCACGAGCAATTCTGAATTCATCATCAAGCACAACAAAATTCCCTGGTCAGAAAGCTTCTCATCCCCCTTTCAGCCCTAGGGAAGCCAGACCTTCCTGAAGCCAGGGCATGTTCTGTTTTTCAGAGAATACACGCATCTTTTCACGTTAATCTCATGGCTATTTTTTGCAAAAAAGTTTGAATTCTCTACAGGTTTTAGGCATGAACATGCAGAATTACTTTCCCAGAACTGAATCATTGGCTTTTATAGATCCAGTGGCAACACTTTAAAATAATGACCAAGTCATTATTCATTCCCATGACATTTATTTTAATAACATTAATCATAATGAACTCATTTGGTATTAATGTAGGTGTCATAAGGCCTTCTATAGAATTCCTAGGGCATTAATTAGCTGGCCTGTTACTTTTATTATTTTTCTAAAAGTTAATCTAAACAGGCCTGAAAGGTGCTGGACTGGCAGAACCCAGCAGAGAACTCTGTTTACCCAGGGAACAAATATAAATCACTTCCTAGAGCGCAGATGCTTTCTGGCTGGATTTTGATGAGATACGGGGCCAAGAATCATTTCCCTTTCCAGGGCTGGGCTGAGCAGCAGGACGCCGGGCATCTCGCTCCATCCCCATGCCGCTGCTCTCCACGGCTGAGCATCATGCCCTGCCCCTGGGAGGGGCCCGGCACAGCTTGGGGCATTCAGATGCTACTCGAATCATAACTATTTTGTAGGTATGTACACTCACAGCCTTCTCTTCCCAAGCACGGTCACGTTGCCAGGGAACTAAGAACTGGTGCCAAATCCTGTATCTTTGCAGGAAGCTGTAAAAATGAACCTCTTCTTTCTTTGGGCTACTTTTTAATCAAGCATGTTCTGTGGAATCAAAGCTGTAAGATGTTATCTGAAGAGTGTACCCATGCTCGTAATATTCATTCTCTTAAAAAGATAAGCAACGCAGCTGATCCAGACTCTTCATTCCCTAATCCAAACACTGCCTCATCCATAAATATTTGTGTTTCAAAGCTCCTCACATTGCCAGAAGCTAGCAGGGAGAAAAAAAACCATATTAGACTTTGAAACTGAAGACTAGAAATTCTAAGACAGAAACCTTCTCTTTAGGTAAATAATTTTGCTCTTAAGGGAAAAGCAATCACATTTTGACCCAGTCCTCTAGAGAGAAGGGTGTAACCATCTAATGATGGAAAGCTCACTTAGCATTCACATTGCAGAAACCCAACACGGGGACCCAGGTAGAATACACAAATTAGGGTAAAAACCACAAAAAGAACCCCCTGCTATTGCTGAAGTCTCTTCAGCTTAATTTCGATTCGACAGCCGTGTGCCCCTCAGACGACAGCTCCTTTGAGGTGTAGCAGAGCAATGAAATAATACAAATTCTGGCTCCTTTTTCTGCTTTATGGCACATTTCAAGAGAGAGTTTATAACCACCCACGTCTTTGAAATTCTTGGGTTGTCATAATCTTGGAGAAAGTACCTGAAACATCCAGCAGTAACGCATTAAAAGACTGTTTTTCAACTAGGAAAAAATTAAATGTGAAGAGAAGGCAGACTACAGATTTGTCTGTGATGAGAATCTCAATTCTGGCAGTTACCAAAACCACTTACATGGTAGCAGGAACAAATTTAACACTTACTACGGCTTTTGCAGTTGTGGAATTAGTGTTGCACAGACAGGACCTACTTTTACGACACGCTGCATACTATCTTAGACAGTTTACAATCAGAGTATTTTCAGTTTTATATTCCAAGCTTCTGCAGAAAGATCTTTCCAGTAATAACACAGTGAATAAAATGCCTACATAATCCTGGAATGAGTCAACCTGAATGCAGCAGATAACAATACAGGAACCCAAACTCTTCAGTAGTTAGACCGCAATCCGTTTTCCACCTGTCTCTGAACAGGCATGAGAAGAGGAAGGTGCTCAACAGTTAGATATCTCTGAGGTCTATCAAAGAAGCGGGGATAGCTCTGCACCCAGATGGCCATGTGAGCTGTGGTTCAGTGATTTTCCTACCAGACAAGATCAGTCCTGGTCCCTGTGAACAAGCAGAAGGCTGCGAGCAGTCGGGTGGCCTTTAACCTGTGCTGAGCAGAGCCTGCTCTCAAGGGACAAACTCCCCCAAGCAAGGAGGCTCGTGGAGAAACCTCGCTGGGACAGGACTCGACAACAAGCTCTATTTCTTGACATGGTATAGGGAAAAAAAAATTAAAAGAAAGAAAAAGGAGAAGGGGGAAAAAGCTGTGCTCTGTCTGTTGCTCGTCAGTGATGAGAGGCATCGCTTCAGCTCGGACTGTGACACCGAGGAGGACAAATCTACACCTGTGCTTTCACGCCAGTCTGCTCACTGCCTGACGAGGAGTCAATTTAGCAAAATTCACCAGGCAGAGGATAAAGCTGGGTCTGAAGAAGGAAAAACAGCTATTCTCTTTTCACATTGCAGCTATAATAATCTCTTTGCAGCCAGGTGTGAGCTTTTCTGGGATCACACCGAGGCATTAGTCGGGCACAGAAACGAGCCGCGATGCAGCCCACCCCCCACGGGCACACACAGCCGCCCCGGCCCCGCGTATTGTGGGGCAGCAGAGCCCCAAAACCCCGTACCCCAGTATGAGGCCCCTCGCTTGGAAGCCCCAATTCAAGTCATCAGATTAGGAGCAAGAAATTAAAGCGTGTCAGACCCCGCAGATCAAACTTCAGGGGCAGCAGGGTGTGAGGAGCAGCCTGCCTCGCTGCGGCGCGGAGCCAGCCGCCCGGGGGATGCTAACGGGCACGTTTGTGTGTGCAACGTCAGAGTAACCCCAGTCATGCACACACGAGGCTTTCTCCAATTAAACTGCGCAAATGATCTCACCCACACCACTCCTTTCAGATCTACAGCTTTTCTCCCATCTGTGGAATACTTTATCACACTACATTCATTAAACTGCCCCAAGCCTCAGCACCAGCGTTACTGTCATTGCTACAGGCTAATGTGTTTTCTTTCTCCTCTCCTACAGACTTTCTATTAAACTATGACTGTTACCACAAATTTATTAGCAAACATTGTATAAACAACCTCATGTTTTAGGGGTTTCAGCTTACACAAGCTCTACTTTACACTTACCACAATATATTTTATTTAACAGTGATAACATTTGCACAAAGAGGACGCTCACATCTCTATGACGCACATCAAAATTCTGGAAAAACAAGGCCTGTTTAATATATTTCTGCAAAGGGAATTGTTGACTTCTGATTAAACCTGAGCCACAGCCGCGTATCTTCCACACACACCTCCCTGCAAGCTGTGGAAAAAACATCTGAATATTTAGAAGGCTGCTGTGGGTCTCTGGGCCACCCCCCCCCCCCCACGCCAGGAGAGGGGATGGGAAGCCTCTTGTACTATTCAAAAAATAATTCTTTATTATTTGCTTCCTGTCTTGCTCAAGTACCCAGTCTTTAGTCTAGACTATAATGGAAAGACAAAGGAATAAAGAAAACCTGCAGCTTTTTGGTGAAACACAAAAAACTCAACAATATATTTTTAATATATAAAAAAGATTTAGATTAAATTTGGGGTATTTCATTATTTCACTTAAGACTGGTTGTTCATTCACTGGTGCTGTTAAGAACAAAGAAAACAGCTTCACTGTCAGTGCCAGGCAGAATACCTTTTCCACTCTGGTTCACAAATAATCAAGAAACAATGAGAACATAAGCATTTGAATCTCAAAACTCTTTTTTAAGATATGGAAGAGGCCCATTTTACAGATGTGCAGGCCTGAACTTTACAATACTGGACCCTGATATAATCTGACATTTGCTTGTGAAAAACAGATAAAAACATAATTGAGTCTTAAAAAAAAATCTTTCAAAAATGGAAAGACACTTTGAAAGGAAGTACTGAAACATTTCATTCAAAAATTGTTGAAACGGTATGTTTGACATTACCTGAATTTGTCATCTCCTTAGTGCCTTCACCCTCTTAGAAATTAAGTTTTCAGCAATGATGGCATGATTACATGAAGCATTTTAATTTCAACTGATCTGCACTCTGATACAGGTGTTCATCAGTTTTTCTAGCTAGCTCTAGACGTAGCACAAAGGTAGCTTTTGAGTTTTTTTGGTATGTTGTATGTTATATGTAGAACAATTGCTACTAAAGCTACTGCCACTTCCCTTTCTAGCTTTTGGGGCAGAGTTCTGGACACCCGTGGAGTCCATGAGCATGTGTATCCACATGCGTGATCACAAAAGAAGCACCATAAACATGTCCAAATCATGAAAACTTTACAGTTCTTCTATTTGTTAGAATACAATGTATGAGAATATTTTGTTAGAGAAACTCCAGAAAGCCAACATTAAACAAAACACATGCTGAGGAAGTGATGTAAAAAAAAATTTCATTAGTGTATACTAAGCAATGAAAGTTTCTGATTTACATCAACTATCTTTCCATCAGTACTTGCCATCCCAGTGACACTACCTGTTCCTCTATCACAGGCAGCCAGAAAAATCTTTCTATGTTTTTTTGACACTTATTCTTCATTAACCAGGCTTAGAACAGAAAATATGAGTGTCAGAGTAGTTACTCAGGCATCCTCAGAAAGTTTTTGATCGGGGAGATGAAATTCCAAGAGCAAGCAAGTTTTAAAATATGCTCTCATAGTTTGGCAATGGCATTTGAAATCAATATTTTCCATTACCTCTATAAATGGTGACTGAAAGTAGGGCAACATTTCAGTTGCTGGTATCTTAAAGTCTGATCTATACGGAATATCTACTTTTTGTGGTCTGATTGCATTGATTCCTCATTCAACATACAAATGAGGCTATGAGTTCATTAAAAAAGGGAAAAACAATTGCATGGTAGTTTATACTTGTCACTCAGGAGACTGAGTTAGATTTCAGCAAACTTACGGGTGAACGATAATTACAAGCATGTGCACGCTTGTCTTCAGAAGCTGCATAAATCTTTCTATAAAACCTGTTCCAGGCTTTCTCTAACCTTAGTGCCTGAAACACTGAAATAGCGTCTCTTGGCTGCAGTAAAAAACAAGAGACACCCCGCCAAACCCAACACACCCAAAAATACTCCAAAATAAGTTTTCCTGACTTTCTCCCAGCAGCCGCTTTCAATGAAAACACAGCAATGCAGTACTGCCCGCATCGCTCCTCCGAGTGATTTGGGGAGACAGAGAGGGGAAGAATATTTTCGACAGAAGCACAAAGCACAGATGAGCGTGTCAGGCCCTCTTTCTGCTCGTTCTACAAACATTTTTCTGCTACAACTGAAACCAAGCCTGAATGGTTACAGGTTGGGAACCTGGAATGCATTGTTCTAATGTAGGACCATCCACAGCCCCGCTCCGGGATTATACAAACAGCCAGAGGAATCATAGAGCGGGGAGGAACAATTCCTATTCCAACTGTCACCTCGTAGACATCCAAAGGAGAGAAAAGCCTCTTACTGCCGACAAAGGTTCAGGTAGCTCACACTTACGGTTTGTGACTTGCTCATTAAGATTCCTGTTTGTGTACCTGGTAACAGAGACATGTGGCTCCACCAGCTTCTACCAGACCGTTCATAAACGGCTCTTACAAACCGTGGGGCTCGGAGAACATCGTTGTTGAAGCTGAATTTCACTCAGGCCACGCAGGGCAGGACTCCCATGGCCTTCGTATCAGAACTGCTCGATACAACCCCACGGAAAGTAAATCCTGCCACTTTAAGTTACATCACACACAGGTTTTAAGCATCATAACAGGAACCTGTTAAACTGTCAACTTTTGGATGACAAAAAGCCTATTTTTCACTCTTGGAATGAAGAGATGAAATACCAGCAGGATGGATGGGTGTCTGAACTGAGATTTCAGGACAGACAGTTTAGTTCCAGGGCCCAGGCTTTGACTTCTGATTTGAAGCTGATGTCTGTCAGTCCTGTTAGAGGCTTAGACTGGTCTAATATTTAATGGGAATTTGAAAATTCCAACCCCAATATGTTCACACAGAGCCCTCAAAAAATATCAGGTAGGAACAATCTCTGTCATTACGGAGCTGTGCTAATTTGGATTAATAAATCAGAGGGGAACACCCATAAATCATTACCAATTTGGTACCCTTCTTTGCTGTAGGAATAAGGATACCAATTTTTAAAATTACAGGAACCTGGAATAAGAACTTGAGTCAAACCATCAGCACATAATGAACACGGCCATGTCATTTCCAAGGCTCGGCATGAAAGTGAGAGAGATGCATTAGGTACATTTATGTCTTACATTACAGGAGTTTCAGTATACTCTGGAGAGAAGACTCCCAATACTTTTAAAAACTATGTCCTTGAAAAGGTAATGACTATGTCAGGCAGTGAAGTTAAAATAAGAAATGTGAAAGTAATAAAACACTATCCATAAGTCGCAGCAGGTGTCCAACCTTTTCACCTGCTGACATGCCAAAATGTCTTTTTTTCCAGAAGATAAGCTGTGAGAGATGACTATTCTGGAAATTACATTTTAGCTCCAATGAATCACATTTTCCAGCTTGAAGTCACTCACAGTGAAAGCACTATGTGCCCGAGGACTCTTGATTTCCAGAAATAATGCTTGGAGTGGCTGGGAGATAAAAATAAGGCTCCAGTGGCTCTAGGGATGCGCGGATGCTATTTGGATGTACCTCAAAATTTCCCCTAAAAGGCCACAATTGTCCCTCTGTTTTTAATCTTCCAAAGACTTTAGCAAAGGGAATTTGTGCTCCCCTTTAAAATGTCACCCCAGACTGTTACACGTCTCCTCCCAGTCACGAACTACCCGAAGTCATCTGTACGTCACCCATACGTCTGCCCTCTCTTGCTAGCCATGCTTTATCCAAAGATAACTCCAACTATTTTATTCCTCTCATCCACACAGCAATCACCCAACTCATCCCTGGCACCTTCCGCAGCCTCCCCACTCACGCTGGTTTGGGTCCCACAGAGGAGTTGTCCCACCCCAACAGCTCCTCCCAGCTCCCACCCTTCCCCCCCCCCCGCCGTTATCTGCACCATAGCTCCGCTGCTGCCCCCCTTTACACCCCAACACATCTCATCCTCCTTTTAATGCTACGCCCAGGCTTATAAAAACACAGACATACAGCCGGCGCTGCCGTCCCTCTGGGGAGATAACTACAGAAACAGTAGAGCAACACAGACAAATTTGTCTTGATGTTTTCCCATAATTTACCTTAACGCTTCCTTTCCATACATTGTTTTCTCTTTCTGTTGTCTTCTACATGTTCTAGTGGTGATGGTAATTATGATTTTAAATGCAAGACGAAAGGGACTTAGCTAGTTGCAGAAAATGATAGTGCTTTATATATTCGTGTAATTGGATGTTTTCCTTTTCCTGGATATTTACATCAGCTATTAATTTTATTTTCTTTTAGGTATGGAAGTTGGAGCTTCAAAATAATCATTTGGCTTGTTTATTTGCAAAAGATCCTCTGATTTAATTATTTATAAGAATTATGAATTGAGAAAGATGAATAAACATGCGTGACAATTAATAGATTCTTTGTTGAATTCTCATATGGAACCAGATGGTCTACTGATGCATGTAAATAGATCATTTATTTCATTTGGAAATCTGAATATTGAATAAGAAATTAGATATTTGCAGTTGAAGACCTTACCAAATGTTAAAGCTAATTCAGAACAGAATTGGGGAATGGATTATACACTGTCATATGGAAATAAATCCAGGGGTCTCTTCAGAGCAATCAGCATATTTTAACACATGAGCTCATCACAAATGCTCGATATGCAGGGAAGAGAAATATTTGTCCATCTGAACCTTTTAATCATCACATTTTGCATCAGAGGTATTTATTTTGTCTCTCTAGCCAGCAAGCTGCTGACATAATATACAAACCTTACTGGTGGTTATTAACCTCCAGTTTTTACACGACTGCTTCAAACAGAAACTGTTTACAAGTTGATCACACTGTAAGAAGTTACGGAGTTGGATGGAAAAAACAAGACAAACTGAGCAGCACTGAAGGTACATTTGTTCTTTGACATGCCAGCATCACCGCTTTTCAAGACATATTTTTAAGAAAAAGAAAACATCATGGATATGAAACCTAGACGCTCAAATGATGCTGCTGTGACATGTTTGCAAATAACACCGCGACAACAGTCACTCAGACACCAAGCACTGGGGTTTAACGGCTGAAGAGTACACACATGCCTTGAAGTCATTGATAAATAAACTCATGGATGCACTGTAAAACTGATTTTCACTGCCCAGTTTAATAGTAGAAAAAGTAAATATGACTGTGACCTTTCCGCAGATCAGTGGAGTACCAGCACTCTAATTAATTGACTCTGTATATTATTCAGAATCCGTTATCACAGTGACCCTGGAGAGGTAATTTATGTACCTGGGTAGAAAGAGCCAACTCTCATCTTGCTAAAACTGGTATAAATCAGACACCAGTGGGGTACGCCAGGGCTGAGCCACATAATAGAGAGGAGAAGCAGGTCCCACGTCCGCAACCACATCTTCCACGGCACGGGGGCGCGGAGGCCAGCAGCCGGCACCGCCCCTCCAGCGGGACCCCCGGGATGCTCCCGCCGAGGCCTGACCCTGCCAGCCCCGGCGGGGAGGCGAATCTGGGGGCTGGGAGAGCTGAGCAGAGGGAACAGCTCTGACCGCAGGACACCCGCTCAGCAGATTGATTTTTCTTAAATGGGAAGGAGGAAACTGCTCCTCTGACTAGAGCTTCTGAAGCCTGTCTCAAGTTTAATATTTGAAATGATCCATTTCAGGTGTATTAACACCTCTCAGCTTTCTCGTGGAGTAAAGCTGATAGTGCATTTGTAGCGTAGCAACAGGCCTGCGGGCACACTCGAGTTGCCATGGGTGTAGATCAAACCCTCAACCTCGGCTTGCACCAGCCTTTTCCAAGGAACAGACTAGAAAAATGCCGCTGGTGGGTAAACCTAAGGCGGCTCCAGAGTCCAGGGGGGTTAATCTGGCTTTCCTGTGGTATGGCCAACATAAAGCAATCTCATTTGCTAGGCTTTGTAAGTACAAGAGTTTGGTACCTGGCAACTTGTAAAGAGCCAGTGACTCTTTCTTGAATGTTATTTCCTAGACACGACTCTGTGCAAGGTGATCCTAGCAGGAACGTCCTGCCCTTCTACAAAGACTCGTTTTCTTTGGCTTTTTTCCTCTGGTATCTTACAATACTTATGACAGCAGAACAAAATCCAGTGTTAGCAGCCTGTTGTAACCCTTTAACTGAGCAGACTCCCACCCAGCAAACCTTTACATCTGTCCTTATAGCTGGAAGAGAGGAACAGAGGGAGGATGCCACAACAGTGCCTACGGTAAAGGCTGTGCTCCGCTCCAGGGGCAAAAAGCTCAAACATGTTAAGTATTAAATCTTCAGAAAAAGCCCTTGTAATTCTTTTATATTCTATCACTAACTATAAATCAGACTTTATTACACTTAATGGCTATAGCAGTCATGTAGATTCAGTATCGTCTCCTTAGGTCATAACAGCCCGTAACGCAGCGTGAATTCATCTCAGCCAAGAACTTCAATACAGGAAAACACAGAAATTAATTACTGGAGGTCTCAGTCCGGGAGGGACGCACGCAGGGCAGGCAGAGGGCTGCGCCAGGCAGGGGCTGATCCCCGGGGCTGGGGGGGGCTCTGTGTCCCTGCCCCGGCACTCGGCAGCGCTTCTCTGCCCGAGCGCGGCTGATGCTCAAAGGCCAGAAATGCAGCTGGGCAACAACCCTACAAGTGCTCTGAATGCGATTGCCGGCCGGCCCTTTGACGTTTTTCTTCTTCTCTTTTTTGAAGAGTGGGCAGCAGTAATATTGTGTACATGCAAACAAATAGCTTGCCTCTTCCTTCCGAGGTAAGAATTTATCCACAACCAGGTGGAACCCACCTCTTGGAAACAGCCATTTGTATTGAAAAGTTGTAAGAGATCCTCTTCCTTGTGCACTTAGCGCTGCCTGTGTGAGTAGAGCTGTGTTCTTTTAGAAGACAGACTTGTCTGGGGTGCTCCATACCTTCCACCATTGCACAATTAGTTTTTCAGTTACACGTTTAGGAACTTATGTGTTCATTTCACCATAAAGGCATTTATTCTTGTGCAAATTTCACATAAAATATGAAGAATCAGACAAATGCTGAGACCAAGCAGACAAACTGTTTGATATTCCCGTTCTCCAGTGAGAAACTACAAATGACACAAGAAAGTTGAAAAATTAAGTCCCTCTGATTAAGGTCTATCCTCTGCTGAAAACATACAGATCCTAAAATGTTCATTTTCAGCAAAGCTTAGCTGTTCAACATGACGAGCTTCATTTGCTCTTCAGTCCCAGCTTGCCTACCTGCGATATGCAATAACATTTACCTGCTTCAAAGAAAATTATGATGTTTAATTAAGGACTGTTAAGCCACTTGAGATGCTTGATGGCAAAGTTTATTATCAGAATAATCAGCCCTTAATGAGTAAAAATGCAAATTACTGCAAATAAATTCATATATGCAAGTCCATCTAGCTTTTTTTTTTTTGAGATTATTATTTCATATTAGTGCTGAGCAAAGCCTCTTCTACCTGTTGGGCTCACCTACAGCCATCGTTACCCCAGGGGTGTACACACATCCCCATGTACTCAGAAGAGTTTTGGGTGTGTGAAGAGAACAACCAACCATCGTGGTGACACGATACTCTGTGCCTGTTCTCATGTTTAACAACATATCGTCTTATCAGGCCTGAGAAGCTTCAAGCATCCTTAATGCTTAAAGTGACTCAACAAGAACAGCTCAAATTGAGCCATAACTGAAGAGGCCAAACGCAATCATCAGTGGCAGCACTAGATGACCGCAGCACACACAACCAGGGTGCCTGGAGTCAGGATCAAAGATGATATTGCCTTCCATAACTGCAGAAATCTGTCCAAGCATGTTGTGCTCTGTCTGTACTCAAACTGAACACAGTCCAGCCAGTTTAGGGAAGGACAGCAGAGATGGGGCTGTCAAGGACGTCAGTACCAATTAATAAGACAAGATACAGACCTGAAACATCTGCGTACATTAGCTACTTGAATTCCTCCTGCCAGAGGCTCCCCCACCAGTTACACAACCTGCTGTGAAAGTTGTACCTCTGCATTATCATCTCTACCAGCACAAGTATCGATCTAGTAGCCAAATTCAGTAGTCCCATCTAGCCTCTAGACATGCGTTGACTAGGCTAGACACCTCCACAACCACAGGCTGCCCCGCTGAAGTTAAATGGGAGTAGGCATTACACAGGAGTTGAAATGAAAGGTTACATTTTAATGCTAGCAATGCTTGTAGACCTCAATAAAGACAAAACCCATGCGTCAAGTCATGCCTAAGCATACACTGAAAGAAACAGAGTTTCTAAGACATGAACCAAGCAGGGGGCAAAGCACAGATTTGAATGGAATTGCCTGAGGTCACGGGGCAGCTGTCGAGCTGGAGCAGAGAACAACATCTCCACAATATGCTCTCATGTTTTACAAGCTGGATCTTGGTGCCCCACACAGTTCCTTGTCACTTGTTTGGTGATGGGCCAATACAACCGAAATCCTCCCTCTGTTTTGTCTCTATTGTTATTGTTTTCTTATGTCCTAACACTTTACAGATCGTTACCACTTTCATTTAGCCATCTCCATCTTCCCCTCAGCACACACACCCCACAGATATACTACTCTATACACATCATTACAGTGTCCGCCCAAGATTAATCATGGAGGATGAACGTAAATGCTTTATTATGTATCATTACTCACTAACGTGGAAGAGAAAATACTTTCAGATAGGCACGTGCTGTTGCAAATTTAGACATGGCAGACGCACTTTGCAGTGTTTTAGCTGCATTTGGTGTTCGTGGGGATTCACAAGCAGCTCTGTCATTAAGGCAGACAGGGCACAGACACGTCGTTCCAATTCTGCGCTGCTGTAAAGCAGTTTTGTATCGACTACAACATGATTTTCCTTAGCAATTACTGGGATGAAGCTATTGGAAAGGCAAGGATTTAAAAATTAAAAAAAAAAATCAAAAATCAAAAGGTTAAAGAATCTTTAGTGACATAAACTGTAAAGATTTTCACCACTCTTAACTACAGAGGGAAGATACTGGAATAAACATAATCTTATCTCCTTTAATTTTGAGGTTTGGGAGGGCCTGAAGTCCAGCTGGGATGATCAGAGGTAACAGCACCAATGGAAATCAGCTCCCGTTCACGCGCTTAACACACAGGTTTAAAATGCTGGCATTATTGTTTATTTTGGCAGCTCCTCAGTTTTGTTTTTAAAATTCTAGGAAAGTCTCAGCACATATATAGAAGCACCTGTTCCCGAGCCAAGAGCTAAGAAAATCTGTCTTTGTAGGATGGTCTAGACAGGAAGAATCTGATGCCTGGTATACAAGCGATTAATGCAAATGGATGTCCTGGAGATTAAATTATTCCCTCTTTCCCCCCCCTCTCCCCATATACAGCACCTCCAATTAAAACCCATGCTGCTATTGCACGAGAAAGCCCCACACTTATTTACCTACAGATTTCTTATGTTATGGATTACTTTTAGCTGTACAGTAGTGAACAGTGGTTGCAGCTGAAACGCTAACGACGGCTTTGCTGTGCAGTCACGCATACTGGTTGTTCAAAGGAATCCTCGCAGGTCCTGAGCAACAAGGCACAGCTCTTTCCTGTCTGCACTTTGTAAAATTTAAATGTTATTATGAAGATTTCACAGAAAAGAGTAAAAGCCTTAACTCATATCCCTAGATGAATCTTATGACAGTAACTGCAGCCGTGGAATCAATCATATCTTGAACTGTAGACTTAAGTTTTGCATGATGGCAGGCACATAGATCAACAGTTTTTGAAATACTCTTCAAATGCAGCTGTAAAATGCCCACTGCCACGAGGCTGTCAAGAAATCCTCAAGACAGAAGCAATATTTAGTAATCTTCTGGCTTCCCCCAGCAAATATCCTGAAGCCTTCCTGCGTTTGATCACTGGATAGTAAGGTGTTCACACAGCCGCATTCCTGGGCAACATCTCATCTACTCCTGCTGAACGTATTAAATGTTCCCACCATTCATTATGAACATACTATTAGTTTTCTGATTGAAGACTTCACTTACTGGCCACATTTTCCCATTACCAAACCAGCACTCTTCATTAGTGTGTCCCAAGCCTTATCTGGCACTGACCACGGGAAAAACAAAAACACAGGTGATGTTCTGGGTCAAATGCATTTCATCAGAAAGGACAGGACAGACCAGCAGAAGTGAGTGGCACACTTTTATCCTGCTCAGCGTGTGTCTGAACACAGCTTTATCCAGAGCACCATTAACCTTTTGTCACCACCCTCAGTCCCTGGGCAGTGGCCCCACTCGCCCATCGCCAGTGGCCAGGACGGGCGGTGGGTCAGGCAGCAGAGGGTCTCTGCACAGGTCTCTGACACCTTCAGCATCACGCAGCCAATGAAAACAGCTGAATGTCAAGCAATAACGTCAGCCGCTGGTAAAAAAAAACCAAACCACCCATTTGCTGTTTAATTAAAGCCATCACCTAAGCGGCAGACCCGCCTGTGCTCACAGCAGCCGCTCGGCCGCGGGTTTGGGAGCGACCAGTCACCAGCCAGCACAGTGGCTATGGAAGGAAACGCTGTATTTCCTAATTAGCTGTTTTCATAAAATTGATTAACTGCAGGCAGACATGCAATCAACAGGAACTTATGGAAAGCTGTTTTACAGTCAGCGCATGTGACACTGAAGTCACTCGGGTGTTGGAGCATCAGGTCGGCCTTTTCCAGCAACCAGCTCTGCCTGTTTCTGGGCGAGCCCCTGCCCCCAGCCGGCCCGAGGCACAGCAGGCTGCTCACATCTGAGGATGACAGCTTTTTTCCCCATCACACTCCTTAGAGAGGTCCCTCTGATTCTTTTGTGATCTTAAAGCTAATTAATCCAGCAAAAGGAAAAGCTCAGTGTGGGGTTTTTTTCTTTTGTCATTTTTGTTTGGTTTTGGGTTTAATTTCTAACTTCACTTTTCTTATTGCTGTCTCAAGAACTTCAGTCCCCTTTAAAATAAAAATACATTCCAACCAGACCTCAGGACTTATAGTTGTTATTGTAAAAACCCTGTAATGACTCCTGGCTTTCTTATTCAAGGCACCTCTTGCCAAACTAGGACTTACTCAGTGCAGCAGCTGAAGTTGGCAGCCGCAGCTTTCAGAGAAACCTCAAAACTTCGCAGAGGATTAACTAAGGTGACATTGAGATTCAACAGCATCTTAGCACCATCTGTTCCCTGATAAAAACCTCCTAGAGGGGAAAACGCACTAAACCAGCTTTGTCTCGACCTCGATGCTTCACGGCGAGCTCCTGCTGCCAGGCAGCCGTGCCCTCCCCGCTCCTCCCGCCCGGGACCTCCGAGCATGAAATGGGATTTGTTGCCTCTGCTGGGAAAGGGGCATCTCACCCAGGCTGCTGGGTCTTCATCAGATGCGTTTGCAGCCTCAGAAGAACCCCGCAGCTTCTGTGATGCAGAGTTTAGATCAGATGAATGGGGCTTTGCCGTTCAAACACCCCAAGAGAGCTGCACAGACACTGGTATCACAACCGCAGGCTCTTCAGGTCTGTGTTGTGACAAATACCACCTTTGTTTGAAGACACCCCCAGAATTATTTTTTGTCATTCTTGGGAAAAATGCTCAGAGGTAAGCGTTCTCTCATGATTTAAAAACAAGACTAAGGTTGCTTTTCCTCAGGTCTTGCAGCCAGCACTCCAGCCACAGCTCTGCCCCCAGCAGAACCGCTCCTTGTTCAGCAGCTTTCCCTTCTTCCCAGTCCCCAGACCTCATACTGCTCTGGAGGATGAACGTAATCTTCTTAAAAAGAGATAAACCAAACCACACACCTCCATTGCCAGAGGTACCTGGTTCACCTCAGGTCCCCAGGCAGCGGGCTCAGCACACCCTGGACCATGGGGCCCTGCACAGGATCATATCCCCCTGCATGCTCCCCAGGCAGCCCCTTGCTCCCAGGTGCCTCTTTTTTGTTTGTTTTGGTTTTTGGTTTTGCTTGGGTTGCTTTTTTTGTTTGCTTGGGGTGGTGGTTTTTTGTTGTTGTTTTGGGGTTTTTTTGGAAGTTAAAGGATACATAGTAAACAGCTTGCAGGTAGCAAATTGTGGGCTGGAGAAAAGCAGTATAGTTAACAGAATTTAAACGATTAGCTGAGCTCAGGAGATGCAGCCACCTTCTAAGTGACTATGAATATTCAGGTAAATATGTTTAGCTGAAATATTGAGTCATCAGCAGACACTACATGCACAAAATGTACTCCTGCCTATTTTTCATTAATTTAAAACACAGTACTGGCCAGCACTCTTGACAGCTTGCCATGACACATCTGTAGTATTTCTCAGGTATGTTATCTTTCAGGTCGGTTTGCTTTCTGCCAGCATGTTACAGAATACAGAAAACAGCTTTGCATACAGCAGCTGAATCTATAGAGATAAAACTCAACAGCTGGGGCTGGAGCAGGAGGAAGAGGAAGGCGAGAGTTAGATGGCACGTTTTTCCTTACAGAGAAAACTTATTTACCGTAAGACAGGGCTCCTTAAATAACAAGCTTCAAGGATTTCCAACGGCAAGGATGGAAGTCTGACCCCAGGGCATCCACCCTTTCCTAGCTGGCGCGTGCAAGGGAGGCAAGCCCAGAGATGGCAGCGGAAGAGCAGGATGGAGCAGGGGCATCGCCTTGCACCTCGTGCAGCGAGGGGAGCAGTGGGCACCGGGCAGAATAAAATTTAAACAGTAGGCAGTGCTTGAGGATTAGGGAAGGGAGATAAAACCATGCAGAAAAGAAATGTCTGCTAGGGGCAGGGAGGCAGAACAGCATTTTCAAGGTAATATTTTTCATTAATTGCTGAGAAATGGGGAGAGCTGAACTGACTCAGATGAAGTTCTGCAGAACAGCAATGGAATAAAGACAATAAATCTCTGGGATGTTAGAAACAGGCAAAACCAGCCAGAATTAGAGGAGCTAAGCAAGGAAGAAGTCTAAAACAACGAACCATAGCTGTTATGAGCATGATGGAAAGGAACTAGAAAGGAGCACAGGAGGAAAACTGAGCCCCCTGTGCAATCCGTTGGGAGTCAGTTGGCAGCTCAGCACATGGAGTGATAAAAGGACCCACCAAGATACGCTCCGTGAACTGGCAAGAAGAGCTGTCTCATGTGTTTCTCACTAAACTGTCTGAAATGGGCTTATACTCATTGTTCCAAGACAACTTTTTTTTTTTTTAACACATCACTGTCTTAACAAGTTGTTTCAAGTCGTACGTTGTCTGATCCCGCTGGCAAATCTGGCCCCATACACTGATGTAAAACACTACAAACCAGCCTGTTGATGGAGAGATGGTGACTAAGGGTCAACTGCCAGTGCTCTGCTGAACTTCAGAAATCTACAGGCAGCCTGCACCAGGTGAGGGACAAGTGCTGCACTGATTTTTATTTATTTGTTTTGAAATAAATCCTTATTGGAGACCAGGAGCAGTTCCTGCACAAGCCCCTGCCGATAGTCCCGCACTGCACAGCTGCCGGGTCACACCACTGCGGGGACATGCGCTGTCCCACCCATCGTCCCCGCTGACCTCTCCCGCCAGACAACACGACTTCAGCTTGTGGAGAAAAACATCATTCTGGTAACTCCAGTGTTCAGCCACCCGGATCCCCACGGTCCCTGCCGCTCTGATTTGGAGCAGAGGCTCAAGTTGCAGTTTTACAGCCCGATCTGAACAGAGGCCAGTAGAACTCTGTAGCTCTGGGACAGAACTAGGAAGTCAGACAAGTAAAGCAGGAGGTAACGATGTGACTCAAATCTCAAAGGGAAAGTGTTTAATCCATTTCACTTGGAAGTCACATTCTCCCCTCCAAGTCTGGCAGCAGCTTGGAGGGTGAAGCTCGCTGGGGCTCTGGCCATCAGCATCTCTTCCCCTCTCAGCACACCCAGGGCTGGCTGAGGGAAGGGACGTTCTCATTTTTTTCTTTTTAAAGTCTGTCTATTCTTCTAGAAGGGTCTACAGCTACCACATCTCTCCTTGTTCTGTGTTCAATTTGGAAGCCATGCATTCGTAGCTGGAGAAATCCCTGTTCCTGAAGGACGTGGCCTTTGCCAACATCAACAAATGGTTTGTGTTTGTTTCAGTAAACCCTGCCATCTCATATTTTTAATGTGCTTATGGACTAGGACCAAAGCTTTCCTTACTAGCTGGTGTAGACTTCAGACTGCCTGTGATCTATTTCTATAGCTTGGCTGCATTCACTTTTCCTCCCAAATCTCTTGTTTCTGTTGCATGGAATTTATGCTTTTGTTCAGCTGTTGCTGTGTGACTCCAGGTCTTTCCGAGGCTGTGTACGGCCTCTGGTCATTCTGTGCTCAGTTCCTAGGAGGAAACCTCCTCTGCCGTACAAAGCCAATACTGTTCTGGAAGAACATCTCAAGTACTACATAGCCCAGACTGTCTGCTGCCTCTTCTCCAAGGGCACGTTAAAAACACACGCTCTGCATTTTCAGAGTAATTTATTGGAAAGTTACCACCATCAGAAGCAAACCTATTGATGTGGTACCGCCTTTAAACCCAGAACTTTGTCTTACATGCAGGAGAAGGTGTTCCCTGGTTTGGGGAAGGGGTGAGATGGGGAGAAGAGGGTAGGCTATGCATTTTGCTAACAGGTCTGGATTAAACGGTGCACAATGGAATTTCTTTAAAGCTTCCTTTGACATCTTAAGAGAATATGATCTTTAAATTTGACCTCTCATCCAAGCCATTTTTTTTAATCTTAACAAAACAAAATTCATGCAAAAGCCCAATTTACTGTTGTAATTAATCAAGGCCTTTACATCTCCCCTCACTTTAACAATTGGAGGCCAGTGCAGATTTAGAGCAGATTTAATATGCAATACACATCTCAGAGGTTTTCTGATATTCCTTAGTCTTTCTTACTTGAAGTGCAAGTCACACAAATACACTTAAAAAGCCACTGGCGTCTCCTTCCCAATTTAAAGAAGTCTTCTGAAGATGAACACAAAAGGACCTCACCCTGCCACAGGGTAAATGGTATCTCAAACCTGTGAGTATGTGATAAAGAGCAGAACCACAACACAGATCTCTGCCTCCTGATGTGTTTATCTGAGAACTACAACGTGGACGCAGATGTGCCAAGCAGCTGCCGCTGCATCACAACTTGCCCCCCGAGAGAACAAACCCCCAGACAAATCCATACAAGCCACACGGCCCAGGAGGGGAGAGCTTCTTCAGCAGGTCTCCTCCCCTTGTCCAAACCAGCCGCACCATCATTCAAGCACTTTGCGCAGCTGATGTCTGGGAGCTGCTGGCCTCTGAGGACTTGTGCTCAAAGCAGAGCTGCAGGGACCCTACAACAGGGAGCAGGCAGTAAGGAATAACAAGAGCAAGATGCAGAGTCCTGTAACTGCAGGGGAAGGGGCCCAGCACCCCGGTGGGACAGCTCGTGGGGACACACTCCATTCCCGCAGCCTCGGTCCCAGGGAAACCACAGATGTGGTGGGGCAAAGAGAAGCTAAACTGCAGACAGCAATGGGCACTCAGTCCTCACGAGCTAATAAGCTACTAGGCCTTCCTGTTAATTACTAGGTAGTAAAAGCAGAAAAGCCCTCAGAAAAGGAGGGCTTCAGCATTTCTCAACACTCATGTGCTTCTCCACCCTCTCCATAGCCCGGGCATCTCTTCCTCCAGCTCAGCATCCAGGGGACAACCATCTCCTGAACATCCACAGCAACTAAGTCTCTCCACGGCTTCTCGTGTGAACTTGCCACACGAGGACAGTGATCCCATACCACCCTCCGATGAGGGCATCAGCCTCGGAAGTCCTTCAGGCTCAGCCCCACAGCCACTGCAGTTTCAGAGAGCTCAACAACCTGACAGTTTAAGGGGGAAGCCCCACTTGAGGTAAAGTTTTGGTCATCACCAAAAACCAAAACACACCCCCACCACCCTTAAGTGAAGATTTAGCACACATGGAGTATCTCTCTGGGGAATTGGTTAGTGAGTGGTTAACTGCCCTGGAAAACTAGTTTGAAAGGTACCCATCACTGAGGTTAGCTAACGAACCAAGAGAAGCACAGGGTAGTGAGGCTGACGACAGCCCAGCACACTGAACACTGCACAGCCAGCTGGGGAAACAAACATTGGATGAAACAGAGTCCCTAGACAAGCAAAGCTGTTTCACTCAATAGCAGTGAAAAAATACATTGTTAAGGAGCAGAGAGTATTGATAATTAACCTCTGGCACTTCATCATAATTGTATTCATCAAAACTTATGATTTGTTTGTTATCAGCTTTAAAACAATCATTACTAATAACAGCTCAGGCTTGTTTCGCTAGCACTTTGTTTGACTTGCTGCTTTAATCTGTATTCTCCTGCCATTTCTGAGCTCTCCCCAGCCAGCGCTGTGTGCTCACCCAGCTCGGGCTGCGGTGGCATCGCCAGCTCACTGGTGAGAGCTGGGAAACACTACACACCCTCTTCAGATCAGGTCTGGTACCCAGACGCAGCCACTGCTGTCAAGATTCCCATCTGTTTTATAAAGACAGTCACAGCAAATAGAGCTGAACAGGGAGGAACGTGGATGAGCTGGGTGCAGGTGAAGCACACTGCAGCACCTTCCTCCTCCTCCTCCCACCAACACTGCGGTGGCTGTCCCCGTGCCGCCTGGGCCAGCCCAGGTTCGCTGCAGCTCACTGCGAGGGCAGCAGAGGCGAAGGTGGGAGCTAGAAGGTCTTTTTTTTTTTGATGGCAACTCTGCTTCTTGGATTGGCTCAGTTGTGAAGTCAAACCACACCTTGCGAGACAAGTTACACATGTGCAAACACAACTGTCATAGTATCATTAAACATTATTATGCTGGTCACCTTAATAACCCCAAGCTATAATGTCCTGCTCACAAGGGTAGCTCTGATGCTCCTTTATCCCAAAGCCATCTGACTTCAGCCTGTCCAGAAAAGCTTCAGCCCTTGCCAGAGAATCATCCCTTGGGGCCTAAAGACCTGGCAGATGTTTGCAGCAACACAGAAAAGCTTGTTTCAGAGCAAGACCACCTTTTTATTTTTTTCCCCTTCAACTGAAACAAGATGCTCAGGACCTTAAAAAGCAAAGTCTGTGCAAGGGAGAGTCCCCTCCTTCCTGGCCCAGGTATCCCAGACCTGTGATGCCCCACTCAGTACCAGCAGTTTTGTCACAGCCTCAACAGCACAAGACCTTCCCGGCCAACAGTCAGCGCAAGTTAAACATCCAGATGATGGTTTCAATTACTGCTAAAGAGCAACTTCATCTGCATACTGGCAGCTCTTTACAGATTAACTACATTCATCCTGATGCATGGATGTTTCATCCCCAATATTATGAAAAGGAGAGAGAAAACCAAGTAGGGTAATTTCCTTAAAAATAATCCAGCCCTTTCTCATTAACACAGAGAGTGCAGAATATCTGTATTATTGACTGCAGAGAAACAGCTGAATTATCCCTAATCTTTGACTAAGCTGTGTTGTAGCACTCAGTGAACATTTTCTTTACAGTCCACAAGCTCTTCTCATTTCACTCAACACATGGATCTTATTTAAACAGGCTTAGTGGTATGAGGAGTAAAGGAGAACTGGGAATAAGAAGTGGTGAGGGGGAAGTTAGGAGAACAATGCAGTAACAAGTTTCCAAAATCTTACATTTGTTTACAAATTTCCAGCAATTTCAGGTCTGCAGGGTACAGAAATATATGCTTAGGAACACCAGGCCACAAAAGTGCAATGGTTAAGAAAAACGGATAAAAAGCAAACTGGCAACAGAAAAGGGCAAACCCAACAACTAAGCACATGCAAATTTCCATTAACTTAAAAGAAAAATCAGGATTTTGTCCAAAAGTTAGTAGAGATTTAGCCAATAAAATGGCCAAGGAAAACAAGGTACAGTTAGGAATGCCCATAGTCTTCCAAACACTGGTTTAAGTACAGCATATGGGTAATACTGGACTTACTTGAATCTACTCCCACTTGGCAGGAAAGCTAATCTTTTTTCCTCCCACAGCTGTCTATATGGATGTCCTGTCTTCTTTTTAAGTACATCTAACATCTAATTTAATGCCTATTAAGTGTTCTCAATCAGATGTAATTTCTTTCATTTTAGGGGGGAAGAGAGATACATCAAACACACAGTTTGCTCACACCAAAGAGCACCAAGTTATTCATGAGACGATGTTAATAGAAAGCCAGGTCCCACGGATGCTCCTACAAGGCCACCTCTAGGCCAACCACTGGAACCTCGCCGGAGCTGAAGGTAAAGCTCACGGAGGGAGACCTGTACCAGCCGCGGGCAGCGAGGGGCTGCAGGCCCTGGAGCGCTCCGTGGACATTCTCCAGCTCCAGAAATACACTAGCACCAAAAAAACATTGTAATTAACAAATATCTGGCATGATTTTGTAGAGGACAAGTGATTGCTTGTATGGCATCACTGAAAAAAAGATGGTCTGCTTTTCTGACGCCCAGGCTAGGAGGGGAACACACCAAAATGTCTCACTGCAAAACATTTTAAATATTTTCCTTCAGTTTCAACCTTTTCATGACAGTTTCAAACAGAAAGTTACTCCCAGCTTAACAGGTCATTTTCAAAAAGGTCCTCTAAGATTAAATTAGAAGGCTAGGAAGAAAACTACCCTTTTTATGAATAGTTTTTGTTTTACAGATCAATATTTTTCAATGGAAAAAGAGGTCTTAAAAATTTTCCAGACACTGCCATATGCAAAGTAAATGTTGTGATTACTTTGGTAATTAGAAACATAATGACTCCTATCATATGTTCCCTCAAATCCTGGTAACTGCATGCTGCTTTTCTACATGCTCCCAGTAGCGTTCAGACCTGACAGCATCGTTCCTCCCCGCCTGTCCCAAACAGCGGAGCGTATCTGTAAAACAGCCAAACTTCCTTCCCAGACTGTGGGAGGCTGAAACCCCTCATGTAGGAAAAAAGTCTCACTGAGTCCATCCAGATCAGACATAGATAGGGCCAACATTATTTTGAAATCAATATAAAAACAGTAAATTGTGGGGCTCATTCTCTAACGAGGCTGGAGCGGATCAAGGGCACCTCTTCCTGCTCAGGCAGCAGCAATTGCTTTTGTTTCAGGTATGTTTAATAATTTTATTTACACATCCTCAGCAAAAGCAGGCTAAAATTTGAGGACACCATGTGAGTTAACAGAAGCCAAACTTACTGAAGAGATGTGAATGAATTTAGGTGAATACACTGAACTTTAGAAACACACCCCTTGCTACAGAATAGATTAGCCTAACCTACATAAAACATGACTGATAACAAATGCTGCTGTTCTGCTTTTCCAGCCCTAACCGCACTATTAGTATCAATCGCAGTGACCTGATATCAGAACAGCAACCAGTTGAAACACCTGAATATGTGACTTTGAGC
Organism: Strix uralensis; assembly: GCF_047716275.1. Classification (NCBI taxonomy): domain Eukaryota; kingdom Metazoa; phylum Chordata; class Aves; order Strigiformes; family Strigidae; genus Strix; species Strix uralensis. The sequence goes on from NC_133985.1 coordinate 23,269,546, forward strand.
CCACTCCACCCCTCCATCATAGTTTTATCTTTGCATTCAAGTATATTGACTCTTCAGTAGCACACCAAGACTCTTCCCTGGCAGTTCTAACAGCCCATTTGTTTGCTAAATAATGACACTTCATCCATCAGGCTGTTGGCTTTCAGACTAGTCCTAAAGGTAACATCATATTTTTACTAGATGTTTGGTTTAAATCCAACTGGATTTCAGTATTTCAATACATGTATTTGTCCAGCAAGAGCACTCAAGGATAGAGGGGTCACCATGTGGAGACACCAGCCTTGCTCCAGAGAGCAAATGCTCTTAATAGAAACAGCCGATGGGGTAAATAGGGCAATAGTTCAAGCAGCCTCTGGGTTCAGCATCAAACACAAACATTGCGACAGAGCACGAAGTGCCACACCAGCCCAGAGCTGGGGCCCCGACACTGCTTTGGATGTTTATGTAGCTACGCGGCACCACAGACACCACCATGTTACCAGAGGTCTTTTAACAGAGTAAATCTATTAGAAAGAAAACAGTCTGGTAGTTGAAACACAAGGTTGGAGACCCCAGAAGTAGGCTGCTTTACAAATCACACCACACATTTTATCTGTCATCCTGTAAAGATGGCAAGATCCTCCTGGACACAAGTGCCTCACATGCAAATGAAGCTGCAGATGCCTGTGTCACCACAGCCAGCTGTAAAAGCTTTGACATATCAAGCAGAGAGTGTTGACATGTTACTTCAGGACAACCCAAACTGCCAGCATTTATGAGACACAGGGTAAACCCTTGTTTTTTTACACTGGGGAATCAGACCAGTCATTCCCAGGCAGCCCCAGTAACCAGTGCTGGGAGCACAGGGGAGTCCGGTGACATCACACTGGATTCTCTGCGGACACACAGAGTCCCCAGAGGGTTTGAGGTTCCCATTTAACCACAGCCCCAGCAGGCCTGAACCTGGGGTGCCTATACCTGCACCCACGCACAAGCGTGCCAGAGCCTCTGCAAACACTGCTGCTTCCCATGAGGGGTGGGGGACAGGAATAGGAGGTCACCAGGGAATTGCCCCCACCCTAACCCACCCTGGCCAGCAGGGTTGAGCTCACCCCTCCGTGCCCGCTCCCCCCTCACCCCAGCACACCAGGGAGCAGCGCCAGGAGAGCTGCCCCCACGCAACCATCAGCTCTTGGAGGCCCTTTCATCCCAAAACAGCTGTAGAAAAAGGGGAGATAAGGGACAAACAGAGCAGTGGTATAACCGTAGAGATGTCATCAACAGGAGATTTCAGAACCTTGAGCAGAAAGCACAAGTTTTACTGTCTACTACCCCAGAATGCCACATCCCACAGTAACAAGGGAAACGACTATGGCAACCAGCAGCCATTTGCTGCGGTCTCAGAAGAATGATCGAACAAACACAGCACCAGTGATGGCTCAGGCACTCGTTAACAAAACACGAATCAAAGCCCAAATCCAGGAGGGGCTCCTTGATGGGACAAGATGTACCAGGAGAATGCTCAGAGAGGGTGGAAAAAGCCTGACTTCTGCAAGCACAGCACCGCTCTCAGGCCATTGCTTCTCTGGGTTCAAAGAGCTCCCCATCAGGAGCAGCCTTTCTCCTCCATATTTGCAATTTTTCATGCTGTTGCAATATAAACAGTAATGACTATGGGTAAATGTTAGCTTTCAATGACAACCACTGTACATATAGATTTCATACAGTTTACTTTTCGTGTTTTGGTTAAAAGGTCAAAGTAGTGCTCAAATATTTGGAAGAAGCACGAAATTTATAGCACCTAAGAAATTACAGCACATAGTAAACACACATGCACCCTATTTATATGTCTATACGTATAAAGAGAAACAGCATGGCTTTGGCAGTTAATTTGTTCCTGCTGGAAGGCAGGATACAAGAAGTAAGCTCGGGTGCACGGCCTCACCCCTCCGTGCTCTTTGGAAATGCCTTCATTCTATGGCACATACTAAGCTAACGCATATTTCTATTTACATTATCTTTATTTAATTAAATACCGCTTTTCACACACACATACTATTCAGCTGACCCTTACAGCTCTCCCTCTGAATGGAGGAAAATTTCCTTTCTGTGGCCCCTTCTCCAGATGTTTGTCTTCCAGCAGAGATGCGGGATCAGCCCAGCTGCAGGAGAAGCAAGCAGTGTGCCCGACACCATCCCCACCTCAAGCCCCAACACACCGGGGAGGTGCATGTTCCCATCCCAAACACTCTGGGGGGGTCAAGGCAGGGCTGTGTGTCCCCCCACCCCAGGCTGGCTCTCCCCCACTGCAGGCACCGCACCACACAGAGGGGTGCAAGCAGCTCCTGGCATCCCTAAAATCCTCCCACCTGAGCTCTGCTCCCAGCAGGGGGGGGCCTGATCCCCCTTTTCCTCTGGGTACTTTGCTGTCAGCAGGAAGGACACAGGTTTTCCTGACTTCCACACAGGCAGCTTCAGCCTGCGGGTGGGCACCAGCTCTGCAGGGGACACCCTGCCATCAAGAAGGGTTCACTGCCTCTCACCATGCCTGTGAGGCTCCAGAGATGTCCAGTCACAGCATTACACATCAAGAAACCTCAGCAGCAAGCAGCTGCAAATAGCCCCTCTCTCCTTTTTGCACCAAATCCCCAAAAAAGGGCGGGTGTGAAACCTTGGGAAAGCAGGAAAAACTCTCCAGGGAGCCCACGGGACATGCTGCCGTCCAGGGGAGGGTGCTACCACCAGTCACAAGGTATCTACCAAAGAGGGACCTAGAGACAAGACAGGCAAAGCACCTTAAACGATCCTCTCCAAGCACAGTGAAACATCAAGGGCCTGACCCCAGCACACGCGTGAGCACGGGAAGGGGCAGAGCCGTGTCCTGCAGCGGGGACCTGCCGCGAACAGCACCGACCCCAGGATGTCCACCAGGTCATCCACAGTCTGCTGGGATAAGGATAGAAACCCCATTTTCAGGGGGAATTTGCTGTTCTGGCAAATACCATAAGCAAGCGCCCTCCCTGCAGCCCTTCTTCCCAGCCAGGGCTTTATGGCTCAGTCACGCTGGTGCAGCAGAAGGGAGCCGACTCGCCTGGCCTAGCGAGCACATTCATGAGCAACTCCATGAAAGTTTAATTATGATTAATAAAAGGATTGCAGCTGCAGCTTGGATTTGACATAATAAAACTCATTTCTCCAGTCGTTCCAAGAATGACCTAAGTTCACTGTTCTCTGCAGTTCAAACGTTGGTTCCCAAGCAGCACCCAGCGGCAAGAACAGTGGGCTCTCCTGATAAAGCAGAGCCTTAAGGTTTTGCAATGTAACCAACTAAATTTGGAGAGTCCGCCCAAGCAAGAATGTGTTTATTATTATTATTAAGAGAAAACAATACACTCAGTTTCAAGAGTTGTCTTTCACAACACAGAACTAGTGGGAAAAGCAAAAAAGTAAAAGCTCCTGAGCTGGGTTACAAAGGATGGGGAAGGCAGCCAGTTCTGGGCAAACACAGCACATGCAGAACAATGCAACTGGAGGAAGGTTACCTATAAAGTCATTTGTTCATAATGCCAATATGTGATTATTAGGATTAGCCTAACAATTGTTACTATTTACCTGTACAACAGCCAGCCCAGACGCCGCATCCGCCCCCAGTGTTTGCAGATAAAGCCATAAAACAGCTATTGCTGCTGCTTGGGTTTGTACCACAAAGTCCCACAGTAGGATTTTGCTCAGAAAGATTTTTAAGTTATCCCAAAGATGAAACTCCAACTTATTTTCCCTCAAACAGATTATGTCTATACATTCAAATTCTGAGCAGGAACTCACAATAGATTTCGTCTCTATCCTTTATATTCCAGCATGGCAACTGCCACCATGCTGAGCTGCAGCAGAGAAAACACGCCGGAGTGTCACCTGCCAGCTTCTGCAAACATTTTTGCAGTACCTGACTCTTTCTAGGCTGTAAGTTACAAAGAGAAGGAAAACTTAAAAATAAACACCAGAATTCTTTGCATAGAAAGCATTTTAGAAAATCCTCATAATTGAAATAAAATGTGGTCATTTTGATGTACATCATCTTTTTCCCAGGTTTATTTTTGGAATTTTAGTTGCCATAACAACACAAAGTATTTTACTGTATGGTATATACTGAAATGAGTTTGTTCTTCCTTCTAGTACACAGCAGAGCCCTGACCACCCCCTATGCCCCAAAGGGGAGGAACATTCCCCCTGCTCCAGGGCACCCTGGTGTGCCCACAGCCCCAGTACTACACATGCCCAGCAACAACAAGCCCAAGAGCCAGGACTGCAGCTGTAGTAACCTGGGCACACACAGCAGCAGCACACACAGAAAAAGCAGCCAGAGAAGCAGACACAGCAGCCTGGCAGCATCAACCCAGCTACGTTCTGGGTTGTAGCAACTATTGCACAGCCCCCAAGGAACCCCTCTCCCACCCCTGAAGCCCATGAGAAGCTCTTACCTGCATCCAACACCCTCTCTGCAAGCAAAGTGACCCCCAGAAAAGGAGCAAGGGCCTGGGCTGGCTGCACAGATAAGCAGGGCTGAGCAGATGGGGCACACCTGAGCTGGCTGGGCAGTTGGACTAGACGGTCGTTGTAGGTCCCGTCCAGCTGCAACAGCCTATTCCGTTCTATTCTACCCACCTGTGTGGATGGGGCACACCCGCAGCCCTCTGCCCAGCCTGCAAACCTGCCAGACAGGGGTTGGGAGCTGCTCTGTGCTGCCCAAGGGCAGGAGCTGCGTTTCCTGGGGGTCTCTGGCCGTAGTTACAGAGCTGAGCTGCAGGCAGGGGGGCCTGAAACAAGCAGCAACAGGCTCCTTGCTGGCATCCTGCCTCGGCTCCCAGCACCTCGTCCTGCCCATTTGCCTGCTCTGATTGCATGTGACCTTTAGAATATATGTTTTTGCTAGTAAATAGTGTTGTTGCTGTAGCCACAATGACCTAAGACTGTAAGCAAGGGAGGAGGAGATGCAAGAGTGCCTCTTGTGCTGATGCCGATTGCGTACAGCTGGGGACCAAGGGGGCTTGTTAAAAGTTGTCCTGCCCCAATGGCTGGAGAGCTCAAGGGGTGCAGGGGAAGGGGGAGTAGAGCATTAACCTGTTCACTGTGTGCTTTAATCCCAATCCAGCAAATGCAGGAGGGCTTTGATGGGGTCTGCTGCTGCCAGACTTTGGCAGCCCCAGGGCCCTCTACAGCAGGCAAGAGGCTCCTTAGGATTAGTCATGTATATAAACTGTTTATTGTTTCAAAACATGTTTTATCTGAAATGCATTTCTTCTGCTTGAGCAGTACTTTGCTTCCCAAGAGCTGCCTGGTCACCAGGTAACTAAAAGAAGGGAGTGGTGGATGCTGAACCCAATTTGGAGAGCTGGATGATTGCTAAACGCAGTTTTTAAATGTTTTCAAATGTTTACTCTCTTCTATATACCTTTTTTTGCAATAAAACCGACAGTATTGCTTCCAAACAAAATAAACCAGAGGCAGTGACAGCAGGTTAATGCTCCTGGACACTCCTGCCATTTCCAGTCCAGCTCCCGCAGCAAACCGGGCTCCCTCGCCTGGCCCTGGCGCAGGCGGACGCGCTCGCACACACTGCGTGGCTGTAGAAGGCACGTTCCATCTTCAAGCAACTGAAGGACTTTAATTAAAACCAGGGAAAAGTGTTTTAAGCACAGAAAATACCGATCTTCTCCAAAATTATTTGTTCTGCTTGAAAGCTAAGGCTCTGCTTTAAGTCTGTTTTTATATGTCTCTTGGACTTGAATTATGGCACATTAATTATAGCCAGAGGCAATGAAGAAGTGTTATTCCTTTACAAAGAAGATGGAGAAATTCAGTTAAAAATAGATTATAACAGTGCTGTCAGGCACAGGCATTTTCCTGCCTCTGCTGGATTTCTGTTTTCCACAGACCAAGGAGGAATTTGCTCACAGAACATATGGAATTTTTATATTACTCAGCATAATTAAGTGTAACTGGTTAAATGAGTGCAGTGACTGTGGAGGTCACTAGAACAGCCATTAACTTTTCCCTGCTAAGTGAAGTGGCGGTTAGCCAAAAAATCATTATCTTCCTCCGCCTCTTTTTTTTTTTTTTTTTTTTTGTAGTATTGGTACACAGGATTTTGAGCTTCTGTTGGAAGGGACGAGGAGAGGCTGCGTGCACCTAACACCCACGGGTGCTGTGGGACTGCGCTCCCAGGAGACAAAATTCGTGACCAGATCTGAAGTCAGACGCAGAGCACCAGACCCAGGTGATCCACTGAGTTCTTGTAGGACCTGGTGCCACCTGGAGACATTGCTGAGCTTTACTCAACAGGAAAGGAGTACAGAAACAGCAGGTACCCACCACCCCCTCTGGGAGAAGAATGGAGTGTTCTTTAAAAATGTAAGCTGTAGAGAAAGTGGAAACTTTTGATAATTCACAGGTCAAAGTGAGGATTTCTTTCCTTACGCTCTGACATATTAGTGAGTATTCTTAAAACAGTATCACTGCTTTGAATATCTTTGAGTATCTTTGAATATCACTGCTCGGCCACACTGTCATGCTGAAGATGTTCTGCCTTGTTGCCCCCCCGCTCCCTTCTTGTCCCCTCCTGCCGCGTTCGTGTGGCCCTGCCACAAGCCCAAGCTCAGGGAACTGATTCCACTGAAAATGAACCCAATCAAGCTAAGAAGAACCAGTCGTTGGCAGGCGCACGTTCTGGGCCCAGCTCCCCCAGCCCCGTGTCCCGCACCCATGGGTGACCGTTAGCGCTTCCCTGGGGAAGGCATCCCACCTCGGGAGCAGAGCCCATGAGCCGCCAACATTCTAGCAGCGGAGAGAAGGTGGAATACACAGATTGCCATCTAGTGGCACAGGAAAATGGGCGCTCGGAACTTGGCACTCGAGTTTTGTTGACAGGGGATGCTGATTGCGTCTAAATATTGCCGCAAGGCTGCTCTGAAATTGCCTGACCTCTCCTCCTGCTGCCCGTGGCAGTGCTGCTGCGATCAACGGGTCTGGAGGTCACATTGCTCTGCTTTCTTCCTTTGTTAATCCTGTATTTTAAATTTTCAAGATATTTTGGCTAGAAAGCAAGGCCAAAGGGTGATGTTGGGAAGAAGGTTCATTGTCGGTGCTGCTTCTCCTGGGTGAAATAGGGGTTTGAAGTTGGGGACGCTCTGCCCGTGCTCACACTTTACACCAGGAGGTTTAGGAAACCCCAGTGGCCTTGCCAACGCCCCACTCACATGGCCAGCGTGCACGAACCTGTAGGACACGACCTCTTCAAGCAGCCAGCTGGAATCCAGCGACGGCACTGGGTCAAGGCGTTACTGCCCGACTTGGAGTTGGCTATGGGGCTCCTGCTCACCCCCCACTGCCAGGTGTCACTGCACAGGAGATCCCCTCCCGCGGGGACACGTGCCCTGCGTGAGCCAGCCTTGCAGCTGGCCACCTGCACCCCTGCTCCGGCCTCTGGAAGGGTTCACCCCACGGGTTACGGAGGCCTCGTGCGTGTCTGAGTCATCCCGGGTTGCCTCTACGGTCAAAGGGTGTGACTCATCTGACTGATCACGGTAGTCTACTTTAAGGTAAGAAAAAGACCTTATAAACCCTATTTATTTCCACTGCCTGTAGAGCCTCGAGTGATTTACTCCTATATCTACACGTGCGTTACAGATATCCATCTGATCAGGACAATCCCCCAGCCGATGAGTTGAAACAAAGGCTGAAAATGGTGAGAAGTATTGAGAACCACAGCAATATAAATATAGCAGTTAAAAATAGTTTATTGGTTCAGAGAACGATGCAGATAGGTTGCTGATAACGGTATAGATTAATGAGCAAAAGGTAACTTTTGTTCTGGTTTTGTTTTCCCAGCAGAACTGGGGACCTCGAGTGTGGTTCTGCTTTGCTCGCTCAGTGACCTCCAGACAAATCATTCCCCTTCTCTGTGTCTCAATTTCTCCCTCTGTGATACAGAAATGATAATAATTAACCAGCATTTTTCTAAACTGGATTGGCTGAGACTGGTAAAAAGGGAAAAAGCATTTTATAGTAGGAGAAAACCAGAGCAGAATTATAATCCGTGAAGCTTTGTTGGCTTTCTAAGCTTCATCAGGTGTTGAGTTCATGCGTTGCTCTTGTGCTTGAAAGTCAACACTCCTGCCAAGATGTATCGCCTGAGGATCTGCCACCTTGCTTAGCTGCAGGCTGGGAATAACAGAAACTTGATGATAATAGAAAAAAGCTGGGTAAAGACATCAGTGTTTTGGTTTGGGTGACCCAGGCCCGAGCCTGCCACGTGTGTGTTGCACGAGGCGCCCGCACCAAGGCACGAGCCACTTGAATCTTGGTTTGTGAGGGGCTGGAGCTGGGGGAAGGGTCGTGCTGCAAACCCCGGGCAGCCCGGCCGGGCCGTGAGCAGGCCCCGGGCCCCAGCGATGGGGTGGGGATGATGGCTGAAAAAACCTCTGCAGTGCGAAGTCTTGGCAGCGCTGCGAGGGGACTGAGATGCTGTATGAGCACAGGCCAAGGCTGTTTATACTGCCAGAGTTTCTTGGAAGCAACTAGCAGCGTTTCTGCATCTAGCAAGCCCATCTCTACCCAGCACACTCCAGATGGCATGTTCGTATACCAGTCCTCCAACTTCTTGCGATGGTTAGTGGATTAATCAGAGGTTATATGAAAAAGAAAACAGGACCATAGCAACCAGACTAACACAGCCGGGTGGTATCTAAACATCAAGCCCATATACATGAGAGTGAAGTGAGTTGTTTGGGGGATTACACTTCAGGTTTCCATGGAAAAAACTCCCATAGAACATACTTCCAGCCGAATTACTGTGTAAACTGAAGAGAGGTTTCAGAGCTTCAGCTTGGTGTTTTTAATGAGTATTATCTAGCTGCTGCCAGCATTTTACAATTTCAAAATTTAGCGTAGCTGTATTTTCTCCAGGGTCTAGAATTCTGCCTGTATTTGCTTTGAAAATAATGAAGGAACAAGAAATGGCCTCTGTCGTTATTCATTCATCTGCTTAGCAATCCAGAGCGAAAACAAACAAATGTGCTGGAGGTAGAAGCGGGGAGAGAGCTGAACGTGAATGCTTCAGAGCTCCTTACAGCACGAGAACGTTGGTGCCTCCTCAAAAACGCTGCGCGCCTGAAGAGCACGCAGCCTCCCTTATACAGACAAAATAATCAGAAGTAGGAGCAAAAACCCCTACAAATCAGCAAAGCCAATTTATTACAGATTGTGGCAGAAGGACAAAAACTGTTGTTGCGTTTCACCAGAGTATATTGAAGATGCTTTCAAGTGCTGTGGTTAAAGGGGAGTTCAGCACCCCTAAGGAGGTCCCTCTGCGCAGGGATGCTTCGCCTTTCAGCAGTGGAATGGAAACTCGTGAGCGTGGTTGGAAGTGGCCTGGATTGTGCAGAGAAAGGAAGAGCTCTGCACTGGCAAGGAAAAGGGGCCATGAAAGGATTTTAAAGACTTTTTTTTTTTTTTTCCTTACCTCCAGTATTTGAAGTCCATTGGGATCCCCAGTATATCAAACTCTGCTGAGTTTCAGCCGGTGAGATTCTCCACGTCAGTAAAATTAGTTTTCTCACCCAGAGCTGGACTCCAGGGTAAGACTAAGGTATCGTGCACCAGAATTTCTGTACTATCAAAACCCAGTATTTTTCATATCAACTTGACACAGAGTTCTGGCTGAGAGTTGCAGCTACTGTAGAGCATTGCTAGGATATACTTTAATGCTTTAAAAAACATGATCTGAAATAATCTAATTTGAATATTTTCATGCCGCTCAAAAGAGGTTAATTTTTAATAATTATAAATACCACATTCATATGTAATTCATGATGGAGAGAAATTATTTTAATAACATTTATTATTTGAGAATAATAAGGAATATTTGGTACGACTACTTAACAGTTATAGAAGTTAGGCTGATAGCAGTTTTTACAGCTTCTGTGATTCAACTGGAAATAATTATTTTGGTAGCTCCCTGCCGGCCCTTCCCCTCCTCTCCCCCCTCTCAGCAGCACAGACCCTCAGTCCCAGCTCCTCGCTCCTGCTGACGGGCTGTGCATGGGCGCAGCGAGGCCACTCCCTCGCTGTGCTGGAAGACGGGACCCCCAGCCCGGAGAAGGGCTCAGGCAGACGGCGAAATGAATAATAACGGTGTGCGCAGGCTCCAGGTGTGACCAGAAGAGCCAGAGCTTGCCTAGAGCAGGGCGGGTGTTTGCAGAGCTGGGGGGTGCTGCTACAGCTGCTTCTCTGGCAGGACGGGAAGGGGAAAGTCTCAGTTCTGCTTGTGTGGGGGGAGCAGACGGGAGAGGGAGGTGGGACGGGGTGAAAGTCCCCAGAGCCATGTCCTCCATCGGTGCTCCAGGCTGGTCCGTACGGGAGCCACCGGGCTGGGAAGGCCCATCCCTGCGCTCCCAGTTTGGACTGGAAAGGGGCTGATGAGCAGCTGAAGCTCATAATAACGGATGATATTTGAGCACAAGTCATACACGCCCCACAAATTCACTGATAATCGATAATTTGAGAACTTTTAACTTTGCCTGTTCACCTCTTGCCAACTTTGTCCTCCTGCTTCTTATCTGTAATCTGCAATAGATCAGCTGTTCACACCCCCAATCTGATTTAATGGCAAATTAACATTCTGTGCTTCTACTTAGCCAGTTTTGGTTTGGTTTTTCTCCCCTGCTAGCGAGGCTTTGCTGGGACAACCAACAACAGGCGGGTTTGCAGCCTGTGGACAAGCTGCAGACGGGCTCTGCACCGCGTGGATTCGCTCCCCGAGTTCTTGTTCTGTCATCCATTCCTCAATCCCAAATAAAAAGAACCTGCAAAAAAATAATTGGTTGTTTCGCCATTTGCATGCAAGCAAACAGAAAAGGCATTGCTATTCTTTTTGTCTCCTATTCCCTACTTAAACCGATGTATTTTTTTACAAGGTACAATTTTGGATGTCTTGTAAAACTATCTGAAAGATACTGAATGCAAAAAGTACAAAGAAGAACCAAGGGGGTTTTTTGGTGGTTTTTTGTTTGTTTGTTTGTTCTTTGTTTTTTGCTGGGGTTGGGGTTTTTTTGACCATTTATCCTCTGCGTCCTGTCTACAGACACAGGCAGATACTGGCAGGCAGGAGGCAGAAAGCTGCCTCAGACCCCGTTATACTCAGATGGGAAGGGAAACGCTTGCTGTGTCTTAACAGGAGGCTCGTCTCCGCTTCATGTGAGCCGTGGGCTCGCTGCGGGCTCCGCTGCATCCCCTGCGCCGCTCGGCCCCTGGCCCTGCTGATGGCTGGACCCACCCAGGAGCATCCCATGGCTGCATCCTGCTGCCGCATCCCCCGGGAGCATCCCCCAGGAGCATCCTGTGGCCACACCCCGCCCACCACACCCAGGGTCGGGCTCCAGCCTGGCCTCGTGCAGGGTTTGGTACCGTGACGGGGAGGGCAGCACGGGGCAAGGGGCTTTCAGGGTAGAATTTACTACATATCACCACGTCCACTATGTACGCTGGGATGATTTATCTATGCAGGGAAAAGCCAAGAAAATTCCCAACTGAACTGTGCTCCTGACTCTTACATTTAAACAACTTCATAGCCAGGGAACGTGTTTTTCCTCTCTCTCTTTTCCTGTGTTTTTCATGACCATTTGTTAAACATATTACAACCCACGACTTACCTCACTCTGAAGCTCTGAGACCTTTCGTGGCTTTATTCCCTCCTGGCATTCTCTAGATCAATCACTGTATACTCACAACAGATTTTATGAGAAGTGATAGGAGTAACGTGTGGAACACGCGATCCCGTTCCAGACGTGCCTGTGTCTCAGCGATCTGCTCTAAAGCGACCTCGGCAGCCAGAGCAGCGCGTCAGCAGCTGCGCCGCAGCCTCCATCCTTGCGTGGATGTCAGAGCCTGGTGATGGAAGGAAAGACTGGGTGGGAAAACTACCGCTAGCTAATACGTAGACAGGAGGATCATTTACAAATTTAAACTCTACGTTCACTCCAGGTCTGAAACAAAAATAAGAATAGATTTGAGGCAGAATTAGGCCCTTAAAGCTCAATTAAAGCTCAGGCAGAACATTAAGATCTTCATACTTACTACATGAGTGAAGATCACTTGATTGCTGCAAATTTATTCCAAATTAACAGTGTGCGAAGGAGTGAAGAATTAATCCAGTGATATGGGCTTGGACCAATCAATCATTTATAATCATGATCTTGTCTTTTGTCAATATGCGTATTTAAAATTTAATTCTGATGCTTTATTCAGATATGACAGGGAAATCACCAGAGATTAATGAGTGAAATGAGAGGCCTGTTCAATTAAAAAAACCCAACAAAAAACCCCCACACAAACCGTGATATTTAAAGCAGATAATGTTATCTAAACATTAAATAAATGAACAGAAATAAACTACCCCATGGCATCAGAATTGTTATCATCTTGGTTGTGTAAACAAGGAAATAAATAAACTCATTCAGTCTAAAGGATACTGAAATTAAGTTAACATGAAACATCTGCCTCTCTCAGAAAGCTGTTACTGACATATAAAACTGTGAATTCTCAACCTCCAGATCAAACCTACTATTACATGAGAGTTAAGTACATCTAGTTTAGATAAAAGGATTCTGAGTGTAAGAATTCCAGGAGAGTATAAAATAGCCAGAGGAAACATTAAAGCCCACTGCAGCTAATCAAGCAGATGTTCTTGTCACTGAACCACCGCTACTGAAATCCACACCCGGGGCGTTCTTTTCCATGTAAGATTATACCCACAGATCCCTTTTCATCCTTTAGCTTTCAAGAACAGTACAACTGCTGTGGCTTTTAGTCAAACAAAATGTAATTAAATGATTTAATTGTTTTACTGAAGTGCGCATTTTTAACGGGAAAAGCACTGGATTGAGAACCCGCACTAGCAGATTCCACTCACAGCACAGTGCTCACCTTCAGCGACGCTGCTCCGGTTTGCCTCTGCCTTCAAACACACTGCCCCTACTCCTCCGCCCATGGCTGCAGCTCCAGAATTAGCAATCCCATTTTATAATTGATAAACTGATCTCAGGCCAGTTAATTCCCAGACTTGTTTAACTCAAGGCTGGCTGCTAAAATCAGCAACCTGATTTGCAGAGGATTGAGCAAATATTCCTGCAAACAAACAATTCAAAGCAAAGCAAGGGCCGCCTTCTCCTGTGTTGTGTAATCCAAAAGCACTCAAAGTCACCATTTTGCATGTATTTAAAGACTGAAGTAGACCCAAAATATTCAGTGATGAAACTGTATGTCTGAAAGGCATCGAGAAGGTCAAAATACGGAGGGCTATTTTTATAATACTCTAGTCTGATTATTTCAGCTTCTTCTCTAAATAACATCTCAATGGCTGATGACGGTAAATGAGGCCATCAAAGAAAATTTGATGCGTGTTCTTCTAGTAAAGATGATGGAAAAATAAGCAGCCTACGCTGAGGTAAAAGGAAGAGTAATAAGTGATCTATAAACAAAGCTGCAGACAAGACTAACCAAAGTTTCTATGAATATATTAGAACAAAAAGTAAAAGCAAAGTACATGACCATTACTTAACAGGGAAGGGAAGCCAGTGCTGCCGGATGATAGGGAGGTTAACGTGCCCTTTTTATGTGAGCCCTCATCAAAACACCAGCTGTGACCAAATGCTTAAGCCCTTAAAAGGTTAAGACTATTTCTGTAAATTGTGTGGCTTTATTAAACGGTACTGGAGGATTCTCAGGGAACCAGACAGAGCAATTGCTCAGCCACCTGCAATCATCTTGAGAACGTGTGCTGCCAGCGCAGGGATGGGGCCACAAACGCCGTGGTTACAGAGGGACAAATAAAGCACTTCTTAAGAGGAAGGCCTGAGGAACAAATGCTAATGCCTGTAAGGAGGCTGGAAAAGAATTAAAAGAATCTGTCTGTAAATACATAGAAGAAAATGAGGTGATAACAAACAGCCAATATGGGCTTGTAAGGGAGAGAGCAGGTTAGGAAAACCTAGTTATCTCCTTCCCCAGCTAACTGGTCTTATTAAAGTCAGGGAAGCAGCTGATGTGATATTGTGGTTTACGAGAAACACAGGTCAGAAAAATTTACTATAAAGGTTGAAATGTGAGCACAAAATTATGACTGCACCACTATAAAATGCAGGCAACATACCCCACCCTCAGTCTGAACTATCAACTATTTTAATCAACATGGGGGATGAAACTTAAAGAAATTTAAAGATGATAACAAAGTGGAAGACATTGCAATCACTTTGGAGATGGGATTAGAGATCAAATTGATCTACATAAATTGGAGAAATGATCTGAATCATTAAGATGGAATTCAGTACAGCGCACAACGCTACTTTAAAGAAGAAATGTCAACGCCTATACACAAGACGGGATCAGTAGCACTTCTGTAGGAGAGGACTTGGGGATTGCAGTGGATAGTCAAACAGTTTTTTTCAAGAAAAGAGAAGAACGACAGGGGAAATTAGAACAAGTTCACCATTATGTAAGAGGCTGCTGCCAAAAGGAAGAGAATAAGCTGCCTTTCATGTCTAGTGTGGATAGAATAGTAATAATACAATGCATTAAAGGGAGGAAGAAATAAGCCTGACATCATGAGCCATTTTCTAATCATAAAGTTAGCAAAGGACTGACACGGTGTTCAAGGGAGATTGTGCCATTTCCTCCAGCTGGAGTTTTAAAGGACAGGTCAGCAATGAGATAATCTTGCCATTACACCAGGTGATGAACTTCTCTGGTCCCATCCAGACCAACCTTCTGCAGCCGAGCACAGAGAAGGACATGGGAACAGGCAGCCTTCACAGGGCAGGGGGGAGGCAGCCACGGGAACCCAGCCGGGGTGTTAACTCTTGGAAAACCGCCCTGTCACCGGTGGGCTCTGCCTTCACCCCCGGGCCAGGCCCTGCCTCTCCCACAGCAGAGAAACGGGGCTTCACCCCTGACTCCGTGTGCCCCCCTCCTGCCCCAGAACAGGGGACCCGGAACCGGGGGCTCACAGGAGGGCGATGAAACAGGGCATCCATATGATTTTCAGAGATCAGTTCTGAGGCCTCACTTCAGAAAATCTGGATCCAATTTCATGAGTGCGGCCACTAGACTGATCTTCCGCCGAGCACGACAAGGCGGTGACAAGGCAGCCAGAAGTCTGTGCTTTCAGGGGGTATGTGCTGTGTAGAGAACCCCATCTGACTTCCCTGGACCACTCTATTCCAAAAGATAAAAATCACTCCTGTGTCCTCAAGGGGAATGATAAAATTTTTCAAATCCCCTATAAAATGATTAAAGGTAATTCTGTACCTTGCAGGCTCAGGGCTTTTACAATAGACCAAATGGGCATTTGGCAGAATTTATCTAAATGAATCTGTAAGAAAGTAGAGTGGCAAGTAATGTGACATCTGCTGTTGGCATTAGTTAAGTGCAGACATGGCATTCTTTAGATCTCCTAACCTTGTCTGAACCAGTAATTTTTAATTGGGACAAAACTCTGGAATGAGACAATCATCCTGAATTTAAATGTTTCGATTTGTGATTCAATAAAGCAGCTGCGCTACCAGCAGAGCCTTGCCAAGATGCTAGATTATCTTTTCCTACTGGTAATTAAGATTTAAACTAGCCACTAAAACAATCGGAAGATTGACTCATATTGATAAAGTAGAGATTAAATAGAGAAAGAAAAAGGCACCAAACTCATTAAAATCCTCCATAACATGTCATGAGTCTTCAGTGTTTTTCTTGATGGTATGAGGACAATATGACCTTAAACTTTCTTGGGTAACTGAACATGAACAGGTTAATACAATAAGTTCTTAAGGTGGATTTTCACTTCTGCAGATTGCATCCTTTACTAGAACAAAAGGCCTCTATGCACACACTTTTCAGACTCTACATTTCTGAGGTAAGGAGCTGGCATCGATCTCTCAACACAAATTCTTTTCTCTGCGGATGTGGCTAGTCCGAGCACAGGCTTGGGAGGCCGGGCACCGCTCGGGTCCAATGCTGTCTGGAGTAGAGGTACTAGCCAAGTGTCCTAGTCTCTCAGGTTTATTCGTAATTAAGGGTATTTGTCCAGATTTGCCTGACATAATTATTGGCCAAATATTCATCTTGTTGATTCAGCTAAGTCTCCTGTTGAGCTAAATGGGAATTCTGCCTGGAAAAGAACTGAGAAGCTGGCACCCACCAGAGTGGGATAAATCACGCCCCAAGTAAGAACGTCTGGATTTTACCCTGAGGCCCAAACGGCCTCGAGTTTGGATTCATAAAAACTGTGGAAGATAAGCCTTTGCTGGTGCTTGCTGCCAACGGGCCTGGAAACTCTGGCAAAAAGTGCTGGGTCCCACGCTGAGCTGGGCCGCTAAACCGCCATCTCCAGTGAGCCCCTCTGAGAGGCTGGTGGGTGGGCAAGCTGCGCGGGGGGAGAAATAGCCGAGGTGAACTAACCTCTTGTAGTGCATTTAGCAACACGAGATGCAAACCGTGCAGTCACAGAGGCAAAAACACAGCCTGTGCCACAGGAACCACCCAACCCTCTGTGCCGGGAACCGGCAGTCCAGAGCGAGGGAATCTTCCCGACTCCTCTTTGGCAGTAAATCATTATTCTCCAAACTTGAGAAAATAGAGTAGGTAGAGTGCTTTTGGCAGGGTCTGGTCCAAAGCCCAATGGCAAGTGCGTGTCACTGCAGTGGAGAGAGGCCCACGGGAACTGGGGTCGTCCTTCCGACCCAAGCACAGGCGGCTTCTTCCCTTTGGCTGCAGCTCTGGCACGGAAGCAGATGCAAATTCCATGACTGAAAAGCGAATAGGTCTGGTAGATCAATAGGTGAGGCAGGTATCCAAGAACATTAGATTTTCCTATGCTAACAGCAGAAAAGCAAGAATGTTGGGAAAAAACAAATAGAAATATGTACGGTAAGAGCACTGTAATTCCAAGGATGATGTGGTGGAGTTTAGCGTGTAAAGAAATAGAGCAACGCCCGCCTTCCTAAAGACATGTAATTACAGGACAATTTTTGAGAGAGGCCTGTTCCAGTACTAGTGTCTAATTTTAGACAATCTTCCACTTCATTGTGCCCGATGAGGACCAAAGAACCCTCACTTTTCTAATGTCAGTGCTTCCTGCAATAAAGCAAAGAAATAATAGGAGAAAAAGAATGCCCTTAAGAGCACAATGGTTGCAGTCCTTCCTAAAGCATGGCCTGCTGTTTGGCTAATGGCCTGCTGGCTTTGATTAGCAAAGCACAAAGCTGGCAAACACAATCGACAGACTTCTGAATTACAAAACCTCCTCCTACTTTCAAACTGTGTCCCAGAGAGCTGGGCTGAGAATTCCCCCCTGGAGAAACACCCCGTTATGTTTTGCTGGGGTAAAGATGGTCAAATGCAGCAGGACTTACACAAATTACCTACAGCTCCTTACTCCGTTCCTCGTCTACAAAACAGGACAAGAGAACTTCCCCATCTCACAGGGCGCTCAGGGATAACCACAATCAATAGTCCGAGGTCCTCACATCTTGAGGCATTAGGGCTTGCAACTCCTAAGCAACAAAAAGTATTTTAAAAAACTCTTTTAATCCCATAGATTGTGTAAATAATTTTTTTTTAGTTTTGAGAGGGATGCTATTTAACAAAATTTAAAAAGTATAGCAAATGAAGGACGTGTCAACTTACACAGACAAAAGATACCAAGACAGCGCTACAGCACAGTGTGATCCTCGCTAGGAAGAGCTTGCCTGCCTGTGTCACCCAACACTGGGAAAGGCACTGAATTACCCAGAGAAAAATAGTTTTATGTGCTTTTGGACTGCGTACAGAAAACGAAGAGACTTCCTGGTAATGGGAAAAAAAAGCTGGTCAGAAATATTACAGCTTTTTACAAAGAATGAGACGTAGCAAAGGTTTCCCGTTGGCAGGAGGGCTCCCCAGCACACACGGCATCTCCGCTAATCCGACAGGCCACGACTGGAACGATTCCCTTCCCCATCGCAGGGGACAGAAACCCAGCCTGACAGCGTTAGCTGCTCGCCTGCCTGGGAGCGTGATTGCTACTGATGTTGGGGCAGATGAGCGAGGAGGGGAGGAGGAGGGGAAAGGCTTCCTGGTGCCAAGCCGTGCCAGCCCCGAGTCCTGCCTCGCAGCGCGGCGGGAGCGTCGCAGCGCAGCAGACATGCTGCAGGCCCACCCTGTGGAGAAGCAGGAAATGGCAAGTCCCAGTTACTCCATTCCTTCACTTTTGTTAAGATGCAGCGTGTAACGTGAACAGCAGACAGGCCAAAGCACCTCGCTGAAGACACCGGGACTGACAGCCTGTCCAGGTAAATCAACCAGCAGAGCACAGCGGGGCGCTCTCTTTTGCCACCCCTGCCTCTGTGCTGTAACATCTGTCATACCCCAAAGTGCTGGCCGTTCTTTTAGCTAATGGAGCTCCTAAAAAACATTTACAAACTTTTAAACAATGATGTTGATGTGAACTAACGCACCATTAGCGCACTAGCGAGCGGCTCCCTCCCACCTACGGCTCTCGGCTGTCTCCCAGCCCAGCCCATGCACCACGAAGCGTGTGCCCAGCCTCAACCATCGCTCCCCAGAGGAACAGGAGTCCCAGCTCCTTGTGCACGGATTATCCACAGAAAACATCCTGGTGCTGATGCCTGGAGCCAAGCCTAAGGGTATTCCAGGAACCCGGTGTGGAGCGCTCCTCTCTGCAGAAATAAGGTCATCGCTTTGGGGAGGAGGGTGGTGCGAGTGCGAGCGGTGTCGGTGCCCCCCACGCAAACCCAGGATGCTCCTCTCCAGCTGCGAGGACGGAGGAACATCTGGCTTCCCACGAAGCACCACATCAGTCCCTGCTCTCTGCAGCTTCTGAAGGTATTCATCCATCGCTAAACCAGTAACAGCCCCTCGAGAACAGATGCCAACACCAGCGCACAGCTGAAAGGCAGAAGAGCACAGAAAAAACACGTTTTAGTAAAGGACGCACCATGGGACTTGTTGGTACTTACAGAAATGTTGCCTACAGAAACCAACTGAGCTGCAGTCAGCAGCCGCCTCACAGCAAAGCAAGTGACCTGCAAAACAAAGTCACTGTGGAAACATCCACAAACCGGGACAAAAAATGGACAAACCGGGAAAGGTAACTTTTAACTTTTGTAGAATAGGAAGTAATTTCAAGATTGGGCGTGATAACAGAAGTGGCTCTGAAAAAGCAACACCCGCATTCATATTTGAATGCTTTAAGCTGAGTAACATGAAAATGTCAAGAGACAATGCAGGATGGAAGCAAGTAATGTTGGTATTTCATCTGAAAACTACATGAGAATACCGATGTTAACAGACTGTGGGGGAGAGATCAGATTTAGAAAGTAAAAAGAATAAAAAGTCCTACTAAATATGAAAGGCAAATGTGGGAGTAAAGACTTACAGCATACAATCTTGTCATTCTATGAGACGGCAAGATTAAACCGTCTGAAGTGTAACTAAAATTGAAGCAAGAACTAGGACAAAACATTATTACAGAAAATCAATGGAATTGATTTTGGAAAGGCAATAAACACAGTCAATGGAATCACGTTGATTAATGTACCAGGAATTTGGGATATTTAGGACTACCAGTCTAGACATAACATCTTGTTTTTATGAAGCCCTCTATGAATTACAGCGTTGGACCTTCTACACCCCTCCGCTTCTCTCCTGCCCCCAGGAGACCAGTTAGAAATCCAGTGCTAAACACTCCACAATGGGAGCTGGAGAACACAAAATGCTCCTGAAACTCACTGGCCAGACCTTGTGGCTCAAGTAGAGTATGTAGGATCCTCTATGGCCAGAGCAAGGACTTGGTGAACGTATAGATCTAAATAAATACCTTTTCACGTGGCCTTTCCAAACGCAGCAGCTGTATGGCCAGTGCTACACTGAGACAAGCTAATTTTAATGTTTTTCCTGGGCACTTAGCTTGCTCGTGCTGTGGTGAGAGAAAAAGTTACTATAAATAACAGTTTAACACAGATGTAATCACCCTGGAAGTGATCCACAGAATCAGCGCAAGCCTTAAGAAGTGAACCACATCTGTCTATGCAAGGTAAGCTTAATTAGCCACTTCACAAAAATACAGTATTTGAGAATTAGAACCTGATATGCTCAAGAAAGTTTGTGAGCTTTTATACTTACTAGAACAATTCTGTATTTAATTAGGCCTCATTAGTAAAGATAATCAGTGTAATTTATTTGCACAAATACAGGACATCATGCTCCATCAGCAGGTAATGTTCTTCATTAAAAGGAGTAAGAACTTTGTGCACCAGGGCAGACGTGGTCTACTAATCTGAAGAAATCAGAACTACAAAGTACAGAGTAAAATGTTTTGCTAAATAAGATCAACTCACCGTTTTACTTAGGATGATAACTTGCAATAACATATCAAAGTAGAAAATTATCTGAGCTCTTGAATTTGCTTCTGGGAGGAAACTGAAGTGTTTTATCTGCGTCTTGAGTTTTAAAATTCATTGTAACAGCCAGTTACAGCCCCTAACACGGGTCAGAGGGGCTTTGGGCATCCCCGCGTGGCTCTCAGAGGCTTTACGCTCAGATGACACTTCCCACAACTCCCAGTGACACGAGCAAAAGCTGGCCCAGGCCAACAACAAAGGGGGTTGTCAGTAGCTTCTGGTGGCACTAGGAAGGTATTTTTAGGAGAACGCCCAGGACTAAGGAAAGAGTGAACAGAGAGGTGTGCTGAGCCTTCACAATCATTCATTCATGGATCACAAGGAGCAGAGTTTCCCTCTGAGGATGCATTTGCACCCTGAGCCTTACCAGAAGGTGTAAATGTAACACACCTGACCCCTGACTCAGCTCCCCAAGTCTAGAACCAGCCCATCCCAGGGACATGACAGAGGAACATCAGACTAACCCCTGCGGTAAATTCAGGGAAATGAAATCCCTTGGATTAAATTGCTGAAGAAACAGCCATTATAAACTAGCACCTGGTTAGAGCTTTTCCAGGTCCAAGGCGGGGCAGGGAATTACTAAGTAAACCCCCCCCCTCCCCAATACGAGTTAAACTATGCCTGTATCCTTTTCTTAAGAATTAGCAAGTGCTGATGTGAAGAACAATCTCTGCTTTCACACTTGTAAGACTTCTTGTAAGTGACTAACATCACAATCTCATTGTGCTTCTCATGGAAGATTAAGTATTTGTGACTGAGGCAAATAGCCAAGCCACTAACTGAACAGTTTTAAATATGATTTTGCTTCACTGTTGAAGTTTGTTTTAGTAAGTGAACCCCATTAAAAAGGAAAGATTAGAAAAATCAAACACCTTTTTCAAAATCTAAGGAAAATTTAATCAATACGCCTTAAATTATTTTACAGTAACTACAATACTGACAAGCATAACATTTCCAAAATGGTGTTTTCCTTGGAAGTACTGCAAAAGAGATTACTCTTCATCTACCAGTATGTGCACCATTAGGAAAAGAGACTCTAGTTGAAGTCATCTTCAGAAATCCAAGTTAACATATAGCTACTTAGACATCCAAATGTATTCAGAGTTCAAGTGTGACAGAATTACAGATCCCTTTAACTTTTAAGCATCTGTTTTCTAATTCATAATTTAAGTATGTTAAATCCCGAAATACCATCACATCAAATGAACAAATAAATGAGACCAAAGAGCTTAAGAGTATATTTGTCAAAATATAGAAAACACTCTAATTGCTTGTGTTCATTTGTGCATTTTGCTGTTGGTAAGAGGGGAAGGAAACAGGTTCCTTATTACTGCAGATTTATTCAGAGTACCCCAAATCTACTGCAAGTGCGGTTCCGTTAACTTTTCCAGATAAAAATCTATCATTTTATAACTGCAACCCTTCTCCCTCCCTCACTCCCCTAAAAAAAGAAAAAACAAAACAAACAAAAAACACAACCCTCAAATAAACAACCAAAAGTTACTTTTCTAAAGATAGAGGAATAGGAAAGAAATTACATTAACCTGATAAGCATGAACACTTATTAAAGCTATAGACACCTCAGGTCAATTGAAAACAGTATTCAAAGTCCTAAAAAAGTGAACACGAGACATTTGTTTTCATTGTTCCAGATGATTCAAAACAGGTCTAAGTTTTGTGATAGCAACACTATACAGTTGTTTGCAGCTGCTTCTGGTCCAACTAAAGGTTCCAAGTTGATGTTTTCATTTTGGCCCACTGGAGTCCAACGGTTTGGACAGTCTATTCAAAACACAGAAATGAGAGCAAAGACTCCGTACAATAAAGCACAGGGGTATGCTACTAGAAGTTGTTGTCCTTCCATTGCTAAGGCAGAAATAAAGATTTTGGAAGCAGAAAAACTGCACCAGCCAATGATACCAGCCGTGAGAATAATCCCCATCATTCCCCTGTAAAGACAGAAATAAAAAGAGAATTCATGTAAGACTGGTGTATGTATGCTTATAGGAGTCCTAACTGGACTCCTCCTAACACCTTTTACAGATTCTAAGATGAATTTCAGCTTTTATCTTTGACTTTTTAAATTAAATAGTTCCAGTAAAGACTTCAGAATGATATTATTCAATTATGACAGTATAAAAAAAACCCCCAAACTATGTGCATACGAAATGTAAAAGCGGTCAGTAAAGGAACTGTAGCAAGTTCTTCCTTTTCAGTCCCTAATTCTGTACAGCTATGAGGAATCACACTGATTTTCTTCTGTTTGTCAAATTCAAATTTGCATCTTAAATTATAATTACTTGTAGACTTCACAGGTACTGAGATCTGTCAGATTCGAAGCTGACTGCAAACAAACTTGATATTGTTATTTGAGTCTATGTACTCAAAAGCTGCCAATTGACTCACAGAGAAAACCAGCATTCACCTTTCATCCAGTAAATGCCTGAAGACCGTTGATATTTATGTCTTCACACTTACTACAAATTCCTGTTATATTCAAATTATACGCAGCTTCATCACTGAATATGACAATCCCTTTTAATAACTTCCTCCACCATCTGACGGGAGAGGAATCTACTACCAGATCACAAAGTTTATGTACTTACTGCAACGAAAATACAATTGCGAAAGTGGAAAGTAGGATCATAGGAAGGAGGCAGTATCCAAGGACACTGGCGATGCAGCCGAAGGAGACACCCGTCATGCTCATTAAGTTCAGAAGACAAAACATCCCCAAACACCCGATTGCACTTATTCCGTACACGTAGCCAAACTGGATTTTACCAGCCTGAAAGCGAAGCAGAGTAACGCCCGTTAGTGACCAGCACGAGTAACGCCGCCCGCAGACGAATGTTTCAGGGAGTGTCTTCACCTTCCCCCCTGTCCCCCACCCCCAGTTCCTACATTCAAATCCAACAGGCAGTATTTTCCCACAACGGGAAGGAATTCCAGGATGTCTGTATGTTCCAGGCACCCAAGAGGCACATTTATCCGAACTTTACCTATCTCGATGAGCAGATTTTGATCGAACTGTTACTCTTCGATCTGAGCTGCAAATCCTATGCATTCTTTAAGGTTTAATCAACTAGCTTCTCATGCTGATTACTTCCAATAATAATCTTTACAGAGCTAGTGTATAAAGACAAAAAGTTGTAATTCAGGAACTTCCTAACAAATCCAAACCTAACGTCCTTTAATTTGTGACAGACTCCACAAAGTTGTAGCACAACGTAAATTGTAAAAAAATTCCCACAAGCAGCTGAAGCTGAGCTGCAAAGCACTGTATGTGAACGGCAGAATTAACTCACGTCGATTTTAAAAGGTTGAAATCAGAACGTTGCTTACTACCAGTATGCAGAAAGCACACACACATTGTTCCAAGACATACATATCCCACGTCACCGCCTCTTTTTCCAGCAACGTGACCGACGCTTCCCTCCTAACACCCATCAAAGCACACACTGCTCGGTGCACGCGCCTGAAGGAACACGGCACGGGGCGTCTCCCACTACTAACTTCCAGTTTACTTATAACCCAGCCCTCTTCTTCCTCAAACACTACAGAAACCAACCGTATCTGCTTTAATCTTTTTGGTAAGCCAAGCTTGTTTTCTTCCACTATAATCAACGTATTTACAAAAAAAAGCACACAGGAGAAAGTAATCATTTCTTGGGAAAAGAACATCCAAATGTATCTATTATAAACATGTTCATTACTTCTACTGGCCTAGTTTCCATAAATAAAAATTACTTATAGAAGTAGGCTGGAAGTCCCTTTGGTACCGAAACACTGTGTTCTAAGTGTCATAGCAATGTGAAAGTTTAGGCAAAAATTAAATGCAGTGCCCAAAGGCAGAGAAAAAATCTGATTAAAAATATTGAAGCTTTCAATGATGAGGAAGACCGTTTGCTGCTACTCTGTCATTTCATAATTGGCAGTTTTGAGTCACTAGCACAATCTTACTTCAATTAAGCTCACTAAAAAAACCATCAAGCTTCAACAGCTGCCGACCTATTAAGAAATATAAACAATCTGAAAGCATGTTTACTGTAGAAGTGTTGTACCAGACTGGCTCGATACTGACACATGCCTAATGTATCAGCACTTAGGAAATCACTTTTTACACAGGAATTTTGAGTTTCCTTGCCTCTTGAGTTAAAGAACAATGAATAAAGAGCATGGAGAGCATTCAATACAATGTAACAAAACAGGGAAATAGACTCAAATATTAAACACAGTAAGAGTTCAAAAATAAACTCTTAAATGGAGAAATTAAATAAATATTAAATATTTAATGTGTCCACTGTTCTGATTCCTGGTAAGACAGAAGATGACAGAGACGCTGCAAAAAGACAAGGCGTGATTCTGAAAGTAAGACATCTCAATCTATAAAAAAAACCCCCAAAATCTGAAAACATGGGGCACTCTCATTCCTGTGACAAAAGGGAGCCACATTCCTCAAAAGCAAAATAAGAAAAGAAATACAAATTACATTGAAATAATTGCCATGAAAAAAAAAAGCACAAAGACTTGGATTCAAATGCCACAGAAGTGACGTGACAGTGAACTCATTCATTTCAGTCAGCGGTGTGTGAAGCCCCAGCTCCTCTTTCTTGGTCAGAATCTGCTTTTTTGGCCACCGTGCCAAGAATTCACTTCTAATAAACCTATAGATACTGGGAAAAAAGCCAAGTTGTTTCCAAGAATATTAATGCACAGTGATATTCTGCAGTCCGTATCTCACCAGTAACAACGTGGCCCCAAACGCCAGGCAGAAGACCATCGGTCCAGCCAAGTCAGTCTCATTCATGATGCTGCCATCTGCTACCTTCAACGGGTGCAGCACTGTTAGTGTCTTCTGCCAGATGTGGTCAAAGTTGATCCCCAATTCTACAAGTTACATGACAAGAATTACACACATTTATTTCATTTTTTCACTTCCTGTTGCCCCCATTTGATTCACTCTTAGTTTTCCCTGCCTCTCCACTTTTAAATCTCCTCCAGGTACCATCCTATGGGGACCAGAAATTCATCTTTCCTCAAGCTGCCTCTGCAGATGCCAGGTCTCAAATGCTCAGAAGAGACAAGGTGGTTTCCCGAGGACCAGGTAAGAGCAGAAACGCAGTGTTCTGGGGCAGCCCAAAAGTTCTTTTAGCCCAGTACCCCATCCCTGGAAGTACCCAAAAGCAGACGTGTACGAGAGCATAAGCACAGAACATGCAGATTCACCAGGTCTCCAATGACCAGCGCTCAAGGATTTCTAATCCAAAGTAGTTTCTCTGGACTTAACTACCCTCAGCGGATTTCTCTTTCATAAGCAGCCACTAAAATTCCACCCACCCTTTTAACACTCAGTGTCTCCTGACAAGGAGTTCCAGAGCTCCCTCCGATACGATTTCAGGTCTCCATCCACCCAGTTTGACCACAGTTGCACATGAAAACCTAGTTATGAATGCAGTTCCTCTTTGCCTGCCTCAGACCCTGGGACGCATCTATTTTTTGAAAAAAACAAAAAAAGCACAGCAGGGTGGGAATGCCCATCTCTCTAACCAGTAACAGCGAGGGTTTCTTCAGTTGTCTGGTACTGAACAATGACAGCTGTAAGCTAGAAACCAAAACCATGGATCCAGACGCTAACTACGTGTCTGGTCTGCAGATCTGGAATGCCTGCAGTGTCTAGCATTCCTCTTTAGCAATGAAAGATTTCAGTTCTAACCAGAGAATCAACCGAAACTAACTGCATCGATCTATTTTACAAAAACTGGGCAACTGTCAGTATTATTTGCAACAACAGAAATAGAAAGTGTTTTGTCGCAAGAGCTGTCTGAAGACACGTTATCCATTTAATTGTGTCTCCCACAGAACAGCTGGTGTGAAGTAATAGCACACAATTCTAAAACTGCCAAAGTTCACACAAGAATATGTATTTCATATACCGAAACACAGTTAAACAAACAAACAAAATTAGCAAGAATTTCAAATCAACTGCGCTCTTTCAGAAGTGGGGAATACACACCCCGCTGCTCAACCTATCCCCAAACTGGGAAGAGTTTTGGCTTTTGGCCATAAAACATAAGTTATACCTTCTAATAGAGGAGGCTCATCCTCAAAATTACTTCCATAAAAAGACTGTGCTGAAGTTGGAGTGTATGTCTGTGTTGGCTGGTAAATCTGCCCCGTGTAAGGCTGCTGCTGCTGCATCATGTCTGGAGGGACAAATCCACTTTGTTGAGAGTATTCGTAGCCTCCATACTGCCTGCAAAGAATGACATTGCATTGTGGACAGAGACAGACTTTTGCTTTAAACATCTCTCTGCAAAAGCAAAGCTTATTTTCAGGAAGCAAACTTCAGTAAGTTGTTTCAGCAAACAATCCTTCCTCCTTGTTTTTTAAAAAGTCACATTAGATGATCCCCTACTTGGATCTGGGCCTTTTAGGCCTACAGCCACGTTCACCAGTTCAAAGCCTTACAAACCACACTGTTAAGCTAAACAAGATAATTCTTGCTAGATACACTGGTTTTAAGTCAGCAGCCTGGAGAAACAAGCATTATCCAGGGACTGAATTACTACAACTGGCTGTAGACCTGGAAAAGAGGAGGAAAATTTTACATCTCAAACTTATTCAAATATTGTCCATTAATTACCACTGACAGCTCATTTGATGCCAGCATTAATTTGCTATTCAGAATGCTTATTTGCAAACTCATTATTAGAGAACAAAGTTATTCATACCGTCACTTTTGTTTCCCTCTACATTTAAAAATGAGCATAGCCAAAAAAACCAGCTGTTTTCCCCTTCACTTGGGCACCACGTGTATCAGGCAGCATTATGACATATAGGGAGCAATTATGATACAGACATTAAACACATTGTGACATCTACCTACAGGACGTGATGCAGGAGGGAAAAAAAAAGGCAATTTTTCAGTTTATTTCACATACTCTCAATTATTTTCTAACATATCAATTTATACTGTCTTTGGAATACTTTCTGTTATAGATTTTATATGTATAAAAATATACATTGCTATCTTTAAAAAATAGCCTCACCAAAGCTGTCCTTTGTTCCTAAACAAACTCATAAATTCTTGCCACTAACCATTTTGAAGTCTGAGTACAGAGAGTTCAGCAAACATCTCCAAAAGATAAAGAATGAAAACCCAGCACTCCTTCTCCTTTCCTTGTGTTAGCAGAGTCCAGCCCCATCCTGGCCCTGTGACCCTTCCCAGGACACAAAGAGGCACCGACCGGCTCCGTCTAGCGCAGGAATTACCCCGGTCACGTAACGGACCAAACCCTGCGCCCGCCACCAGCCATTTGCAGGGGGCTCCCGGGAGCTCCTCTGACCTCGACGCCTCCGCCATGCTTCCCTCCTCAAGTCCAGGCACCACCACGGACAGTGGAGGCTCGTTTATCTGACCCTGTAACTCATTTTTATTCCCTGAGTGATTGGAGATGGACTTAAAGAACAACAACATTTTTTTTCCCAAAGATGTGAAGATTGTTCATATAATTATGATGACTCATATGATTTATCATCTTTGCTTTAAAACGTAGAAGGCAGAGTATTCAACATACAACTGCTTCGTATCTCCACATATAGAAGTTATGCTCTTCATAAAACAGAGCATCAGGAATTCATTTCCAGGCAACAGCAGCTGGCGGAAATGCCAATCTTTTCCTGAACAAATAGACTATCCCAGAAGAATCTCAACTGGGGCTCTGCCACTAAAGCAGCATGACACGAGAGACAAGGGCATGCACAAGTTACTTGCTGTACGGCCTCCCACTGTAATCGTAGGGCTGTGTCTGGTCATCAATGCTGTAACTGGTCTGGAAGAAGTCTGTGTTGAAGCTGTCAAACCCAGACATCGCAAATTATCTGCAAGAGAACAGCGAGGTTGGCTCGGGTCTCCAGACCCACCCCGCCTGGGAGAGGCCGAGCGGCTCTGCCCGCCGGGCCCCCCTCAGGGCCGCCGCGGGCTCCCGCAAGCTCACAGCCCGCTCCAGGGCTGCCCGCCCTCAGGCCGACCGCTCGGCTGCCGCCCCAGCCCCGGGAGGCCCCGCTCCCCCCCTTCTTCCCGCGGGGAACCCGCGGGGAACCCGCACGGACCCACCTGCACCCCCCGGGCCCGGCCCCGCACCCGCCGCCGCGGCCCCTGCGACGTGTCACCCGGCGGCCCCAGCACTTCCGGGGTCACGGGGCCGCGCGTGCGCACGGCGCGCTGGGCGGGGCGCCCCACTGGGCATGCGCCGAATCTGCCCCGCCCCCGGTGCGTGGCGACGCCGCCGGGGGCGGGGCCGGGGGCGCGGGGCGGAGGCAAGATGGCGGCGGAGCCCGGAATGGCGGCTGTGGGCTGCTTCCCGCTGTCCTCTGCTCGCACCCCTGGCGAGGTTTGGTGGCTTCGGGCTCGTCCTGCGGGAGGGCTCGGTCGCCCCCCTCAGAGCTGCGGGCCTCCTGGCCGCCGCGCAGCTCACCCGTGAGGGGGAGCGGGCGTTTTCCGCTGCCTGGTCAAGCCTTCCTGTTATAACAGGCCTCGAGGCGTCATGACTTCTGCCTCCCCTTGTTTTGCCTGACATCTGAAGAAAAGCAAATCACTGGCTTTTAAATACACGCGAAGAATAAGCTTCTGTCCAGATTTCTCACGGCGTTAAAGCATCAGTAGTCAGTACCTCCTTTTACTGCTTTGCCTCATTTTACGTGCCGAGTGTCAGATAGCCCAGCTGTGAAGTGGGAGGACTAATACTGATTGTGAGGTGAAGCCATAATACACTGGGTAATCGGTGATTGTTACTTATTTTTACTGCTTTCTCCTGGTGCAGCCACCAGTGACATGTAAAAAAATTGTGTTTGGAAATCTTCTCATCTAGAGAAACCCAGTTGGCAAATCTTGCTGTGGTCGCAGGGCAGATGTGATGGCGTGAGACACTTTATGGAAAAGCTGAGCTTTTCTTCAGGAGGGACAGAAATGGGCAAAACAGGGCTGTGGGGATGGCAGTAAGTCGCGCAGTCCTCCTGTCTGTCACTGCTGTGTTTGCAATTAGTCTAATCAGTCTGAAAGAGCTGCTGGGGGAGCAAGGAGAGGCTGAATTTAATGGTTAGCAGTAGAGCAGAAGCCCAGAAGCAATGCTGGCTACAGGACAGCAGCTGGGGCGTGTGCCGTGGCCTCAGGCGCAGGCTCAGGGTTTGCTCTGGCTCACCCCCACACTGCTCTTCCACGGCATCTTCATAGGACGGGGATTGTTCAGGGCACCAGGATGCACAACACTGCATCCGAGTGAGCAATATACTCCCTTTTAATGCAGCTTCCTGAAGTCTAGAACAGAGGCTCTAGGGCTGGTGGCATCTGCCAGGTTCCCTGTGTTTGCTTATGCTCAGCAGCATCGTCTGCTTTCAGCTGGGTGCAGAATTTTGGTTTCACTATGGTTTATGTACACGGACAACATCAGAAGGTTTTCAGTAAGGTTTAGGTTAATGCATTTGAGGCCACAGAGGCATTTGTTACTAAGCAACTTTTTAACTGTCAAAAATCTCTTTCTCTCCAGGATTTTTTTCCTATTATTCATCAGAAGAAAGGGTACTGTGGGTCCTTGTAGAAATGTGGAGCAGGGTAGGTGGTGTTCACAGGATTCAGACAGAATTCTTGTTGACATCATTGAAGAGAGTTGACTTTGACCCTAGAAATACTATTTTGCATAATGTTCATTTAAGGCTGGGGCTTTTTTCTCAAGGCCACAGCTTAGTTCCATGAAGTGGCTTTGCCTGCAAGTTTAGCACCTTGCCCCGTGATCTGTCTAGATCTCCTCCAGGGAACAGGGCGTCCTCTGTTCACTGCATGGATGGGGGAGTTTATGTGAAACTGCAGGCACAGAGGGAAATGGGGTAGGTGATGGTGCTGCTGAGTGAAAACTAAATAATCGCTGTCATTTAATATTAGACCTTCATACCCTTTCACATGCCCACATTAACTAAAATTAATTTTTTCCTGAGGCCAGACAAAAAATTTGCTAGAGCCGTGAATCTTCTTGTCTTTATTAAAGCCCAGGTGTTAGCCTGTGCCTCAAAAATGAGCTGGAGGACCTGGGAATACAGTGGAACTGAGGAAAAAGAAGAATGACTGGGTCTGTGAAGGCACTCTAATGTGAAGAAGCTCCTTTCCTTCACAGTCCTTTCTCAGTCACTCCATTTATCCTTCTGGTTTCATCATTTTGCTCCCTTTTTTTCACGTAGGGCCAGGGGAACAGGCTGTACTCAGACTGTTAACTAGAGTTTGTTTTTATTAACTCCCCCCAGTCCTGGCGCAGGAAGGAGCGAGCGTGCGCTGATGGCTCAGGCGGGCTCTGCAGTGGGCAGAGTCAGGGCAAACCCCGGCTGAGGAGGCGCAGCCGAAACTTCAGAGTGAAATGAATCCTGATGGCTGGTTTCTCGTTGTCGCTGAAGAGGGGCATGGTAATGAGGTTTAGAAATACGTGAAATAGCTGTGCAGGCATAAACAGTTGCAATCCCACGCTTGATGTAGCGTAACTTCTTATACGCATGCTGGAACCGAATGCTTGCCACTTGGGCACGCAGGCTTCTGCAAGGGCGAGTCCCTGTTTTGAAGTATGTATATGCTTTTCCTTTTTCTTTAAATTCATTTTGGCTCAGGACACGATTACAGTTATTTTGTTACAAACTCTCA
Organism: Strix uralensis; assembly: GCF_047716275.1. Classification (NCBI taxonomy): domain Eukaryota; kingdom Metazoa; phylum Chordata; class Aves; order Strigiformes; family Strigidae; genus Strix; species Strix uralensis. Next base: position 23,300,710 of record NC_133985.1, read on the forward strand.
TGTATGTAATCTTCTTCTAGTGAGATTACTGTACTTAAATTATAGTCCTGTCACAAACCTCTCTTGCAAAACGTATCTTGTGGTGCAGCGTACACGGTATCTCCTGAGAACAGCCTCCCAGAAAATATGTATGTTTGTAGAACTGAATGAAATAACAGTGGGGGAATTGCAGCCACGGATAATACAGAGATCAGTAACTGCGGTATAAGGTGCTTCTTGCCAGTGTATACTTTAGGTAAATCAGTGTTTGAAGGCTGAGAAGACCCCAGTGCTCATTGAAGACCTGTAGAGTGTGCGGGCTACATCTGATGTTGGTGACTTAGTGCCACTTTGCTGGACTTTGTGACTTGGTTGCAGTTCACTAGACGGTAAAATGAGACCCAAATCCCAGGCAGTGGGCTGTGTAATTGTGATCTGCTGGTGAAATGCTCTTTGGCTGGAAATCTATTTGGATTTGCTTAGATTATTAGAATTTACTGACAGCTTAGGTTGAGCTTTCATTAATTAGTTCTCCCTGCACTAGGTGTCTCAACCCTGCTCTAGGGTATCGTCTGCTTCCCCTTGGAAACCTTGGAAAGGGCACCCCAAGAACAGCGCTGTGCCTTGGGGTGCAGCCTGGCAAGGCACCAAACGCTCCCTGGCAAACACCATCCTGTTCTGGAGGGCCCAGCTCCGGCTGTGCTGGGGTTATCTGGAGAGGGCGTCTGGCTTTGCAGGAGGCCTCAAAATGGCTCCAAGCTGGGAAGAGTAAAGGTGCTCATAAAATTAGTACGTGGATTACACAGTGCTGATACCATGATAATGCTACCGGGTGAGGACTGGGTGTTGTTTTAGCTGTAACATTAAAAAACAATAACGGGATAATTTGAACCAGACTGAGAAGGTATTATTCAAACAACTTTGGCAATGTTGGAGGAAGGGAGGATGGAGGGGAGGAAGGAGTCTGCTGAAGTGGGCTTTGCTGTGGCAGAACGTGTGAGAGAGAAGGGAGGTCACAGCAGGGTGACTGAAAACAACAGGTTTTGTTTGAGGTTAATCCTTGGATGCTGGTGTGAGCACACATGAGGTCTCTGTCTGCCTGTGCACTCTGAGTCCCCTGAGGTGTCAGAGACCCCCAGGACTGTTTCTATGTTGTTTGGACTTTGCTGAACAGTGTCCATGAAATTCTAAAGGATTTGTCAGCGTTGGATATATCAATTCTTGGTCAAAATGTATCTGACGTGCAGTGATTGTTATTCAAATCAGTGGAACACGATTCCCCCTTGCTGTCAGTTTTTGAAAACCTAGAACCTCGTGCGATGGATTTGCTTTGGGTTTGGTTTTTGACAGAAGGAGCACAGAGTTTTATTTGCAGAAGCTGTGCCCACACTCTGTATGTTACATGATAGAAAAAAAATGTTGTCGCATGTCTTCTGTTTTAATTGTTTGCCTTGCACCATGCCCGGGCTCACATGCTGAGCGGCTGCAAAAGCTTTTCTTCCCCTTTGCCTTTTTTTGATGAAAATACATTATGCACTTGAGTTATGAATAAAAGATCAAGGGCAAATCTGTCTAATGCTTTACTGTGCACTTGTTAATAAACCTACTTTATGGCACTCGCGCTCTTTTGCTAGCAGATCCTTTTCTTAGGGAGATTCTGCCATTTGGTGTTTCTTTATGCTTTTTCTTCAAAGTGAAAGATTTGTTAGGGCTTCTTATTCACATATACTGCTGGATTTCAGCAGATGAGATTTTCGCTGTATGTAATTCGTGCTGCTGGAGCAGTGGATAATGTGTTATTTTAGCTCAGTATCATGCTTTTTCTTGCCAGCTCGGTTCTTGGGAGCTCAGTTTCTAGAGCTACCTGAGTGATGTCAAGTCCGCTTCACCCTAGGAGTGATACACCCCTGATAGAAAAGTGGCTGGGTTAAAGGGCTGTAACTCTGCAAGAGTCTGGAATTTATTCCTACCAGGGCTCTGGTACCGCTCTTTGCTCTGGGTTGGAAGTCTTGTCCGGAGGCGCTGGGCTCTGCCAACGGCGCGGTGCTGCTTCTCAGAGCACCCTCCGTCCCGCTGCGCGCTCCGACAATAAACCACAACGGCCCAAGGGGTCTGCTGGGGCCAGGCGGTTCTGCCCTTTGCCGTGCCACCCTTCTCAGCAAGTGCTCTCTCCCTCTGGCTTGATGAGTTCTGCCCTGGCGAAATGTTGTGTTGGCTCAGTATTTAGCTGTGAGACTGCCGAGGAGCACTGAATGTTGCAGGATATGGGGCTGAAGGATCCTTAGGTGGCCCCTTGAAGTCGTTTCTGAACCAAAGCGTAAGCCTAGAACTGAAAGTACTATTTTTCTTTCTTCCTTTTTTTATTTTTAACTATTGTGTGTAAAAATCGCCCAGAGTGATGAGAGTTCCCATGTGGCTTTTTAGCTGAAATCTTCTGTCCAAAATCCCACTTAGATATTCTTTTCTTCCCAGAACTCCTCCTTCAATTTCTGCCACTTCTAATTGCTACTTCTCCGAGTGCCTTGAAGTTCTGCACCGTGTTGCTAAATGCTGATAAACAGCTTCGACATTTCTCATTACGTGTGGGCGACTTGGTTCGTATTTATAGCTTGTGTGTTCACACTGCGAGATGTGAGGTGATATGTTTGCACACCACTGCTACTACAGACCCAGCCGAGTACTACCCCTTCTTTCTAACATTTGTTGCTGCTTCTTTTAAGACACCTTTTTTTTAGCACCCGCAGAGTTTGATGAGGTCAGTTGTCCCATGATTTCCGGGAAGTATGAGTGCTAATTTAGCACTCTGCCGTAAGGAATGGCCTCAGAGCCGTGAATGACGCCACATCATTAGTGTACCGGGTTTAAGCACAGCTCTGCAGTGGCTTTTGGAACACTCACTTACAGCTCGGGCTGAATTTCCCCCTAGCAGTACTGAAGGTTATGGAGGCATCTGTTAAAAATGGAACATGCTTCATCCTCCTCCCTTTGACAGAAGCTGCTTTTCTTTTCCATCAGAACTGGAGCTGCTCTTCAGATGAGCTGCGCTGGTGCTGCCGCGCAGTAGGTGAGGACCTTAGTGGGGGCCTGACATATATTTTACATTTAGGTCACCAGTGTATTTGGCCCAGATTTTCAAGTTTCACTCCTCTCAGGCTGCATTTTGGTGGATCTGGCCGATGCCTCGTCTTTAGCTGGGAAGCATTTTGTGGTGCTTTTACTACTGAAGTAATTTCATCAGAGGAAATTATATTATGCTACAGTAAAGTGATTGGAACATCCTGTGTAAAGAAATAAAAGCAGGTGTTGAATTTCTTTCATTTATTATTTGAAAAGTGCAGATGCATTTCTAAAGGTGTTGTGATTAAAATTCTAAGGTTTTTATTCTTTTCAAAGGGCAATTCTGATTACAATTTTTCAAAATACTTAATGCTTAAATCTCTCTGTACTCACTAATCACATGCTATCCATGTCAGAATGCTGCACAGAAGCCTGTCAGGAATCACAGTTTTTCAGAAGACTCTTGTCACCACACCACTCGCTAAGTGCTGGCACGTCAGACTTACTGCGTTGTCTCGTCGGCCCCAGAACTTCCTCCCGGGTGATCTTTATCCACCGCCTCGGTGGCGGGGATCGTAATCCCACTGCCTGATCACACGCGGCTTCGGGGCTTCTCTGGGCAAGAGCAGTTTTTACTGGGGAGGGTGAATTGATTCTTCAAGCGCAGCCACTATGGCATCGCTGGCTTTATGAAAAGTGATTTAAACGTTATTACAGCATATTAACTAACATTAATAACTAAAATATTTGAGAAAGCTGATGCAATACTGCTTGCTTTGAGCAGGGGCAGCACTAATGAGTGTAAATCCCGAAGGAAGCTGTCATTGACGGGACTGGGCACGCGGGTGTCAAGGCCCGTACGCGCCGACACTGCCAGACTCTTAGAATGAAGTCATGAAGGCGTTGACGTTCCCCTGCTCTCGCATCCCACCTCTCAGTCCTGCTCGGGAGGGCTGCGGAGCACTGGAGGAGTGCTTCGTCAGGGGAGGATGCACAGTACTTCATCTTTTCTCTTTCTGGGATCTAATGAGCATTTTCCGTAGCGGTACCGGATTCTGCTGATTTGAAAATTAGAAATCAGATCCGGCAGTAAGAGGCAGAAGCTTGGCTCAGGAGCCCAGCAGTTGCTTCAGCATTAATGAATTGATTAAGGTGAAAAGCGAGGGTTTGATTAACTACTCTCAGATTTGAATTTGAAAAGTCTGTAACTACACAAATCAGTGATTTTCTGACTTAGCCTTGAAAATTGTACTTTTTACATTAGCACGTTGTGTTAATTTTTTTAATTACAGCCGTGTTTTCAGGACAATCTGGCTGAAGTATCTGCAAGTTAAGTGCAGTCAGCAAAAACGATCTGTGCGTGGTGACTTCACACAAAGATTTCACTCTAAAGCTTCCCCTCCAGGTTTTGGTTGCTGTTGGAGTAAAAGGCTTTATTTGACCATACTTTTATCATTCTGCGTAGCCCGGTTTTGCCCGGCGCTGATGTCTCGGCACGACGCTGGGCTTCCCCATTCCCGCCGCGTGCCCAGGTGTGAAATCGCTGCCGGGTGCGTATCGTGGGCGCGATCCGGGGAGTTACCGACGCAGCTTCGCGACTTAATTGTTTTTGTGCCGCGTTTATCTACCCCGGGGCACGGGCTTAACGTCCCGCGGGGGTGGGGGGGCGGGGCTCTCCGCTTTGCCCCCCCCGGAGCCCGCACCGGGCCGCACCGCGACCCCCCCCCACCCCCGGTTTCCCCTGGAGCCTCCGGCTTCTCCTCGACGACCCCCCCCCCGCCCCGAGCAGCCGGGACGATCATGCGCGATCGCGGACACGAGGTGGCGGTGCCGGCACGGCCGCGGGGAGCGCGGGGCGGGCGCGGAGCCACGGCCGCTGCTCCCCGCTTCCCCCCCCCGCCCCCCCGTTAAAGCCCCGACTAATAAAGTCGGTGCGGAGCCACGGCCGAGCCTCCTTCGGGGTCCCACCTCCTCCCTCCCGCGCCCCGCATCACCTCCCTGCCGGCTCCCGCCCTTCCTGGGTCGCTGCCGGGGAGATGAGGAGCGCCAGCAGCGTGATACAATCCCGGTCCCGCCTGCAAGCCACGGGCGGGCGAACCGGGAGCCCCCCACCGCCGGGCGCTCCCGCCCTGCCCGCCCGCCTCGCCGGCTGAACGCCCCGGAGCCGGGAAAGGCACGTTTCGGCGGCGGGGGGGCGGGCGGGGACGGGGCGCTGCCGGCTGGAGGGGGACGGAGAGGAACGGAGCGGGAGGAACTTTCTCGGAAGAGGGGGGGAGCGGGGCGGCGGCGGCGGCCCCGGCGGGTCCCCGGGGCGGGCGCTGTCCGCGGTGCTGCCGCTGTCCGCGGTGCTGCCCGCGGTGCCGCCCGCCGTCCCGGCCCGACTCCTTTAAGATGATGCAATCGGCATCTCCGGCCCCGCGCCGCTGAGCAGAACCGCGCAACGCGGCGCAAGAGGCGCGGGAGCGGCCCCACGGCCCGGCCCGGCGCAAACGGGGCGGAGCGGAGCGGCAACGGGGCGGCCCCGGCGACGGCCCCGGCGGGGGGACATGGGTGTGCCGCCGGCCGCGCTGCGCGGGGGGCTGCCGCCACGGGAGCCGCCGGAGCCCGCCCGCCCTTAGCGCAGGCTGCGGGGTTTCTGCAAGTCATCTGAGCCCGCCGAAACGCGCCCCCCGCGCCCCCCCTGCCCCGCTCGCCCGGAGCCCCGGCGCGTTTAGTCGGGGCGTTTTGGTGCGGTTTGGTTGGGATTTTTCTTTTCCCCAATCATACTGTACGTGTCGGTTTCTCTCGTCACCTGCCATGGTTAACTTTCCTGTGACTCGATTTAACTCTTGAGATCTACGCGGATGTTGCTCAGAGCACTTTTCTTGCCTTTGCTGCCCTTTGCTGGGATCGGATTTCGTGCTAACTGGACTCTCTGTGCCTGTGTGTGTGTTCTGAGTGTCTTGAAATTTTGCTTTCCTTTACAAGAGCTGTGCATTAATTGTAACCAAGGTAAGACTTGCTGTTCTTGTTCCCTCATGTGCATGTCTAAATTAGATGTTTCTTTAAAGATGAAGTACGTATTTTCTTTTAGACGGCAGAGTCGTATGTAGTCCTTCCATTGATTAGTACTCGTGAAAAAGAAGCGTAGAACTCACAAAAAAATAGACCTATGTAGCAGGAGATCTAGCTCGGCTTTCTAAACTGTTATGCTTTTCTCTGTCGCAGCTTCTGTGATGCTTAAAGGAATAATTTGTGTCTTATTTTGTTTTCCCTTTCGACAGACCTGTGAAGGACCATAGGCTTGGCTTGACCTTGATTTTGATGGCTTTGTTGGAAGATCTAACGATGTGATTGCATTTCACGAAGTGATTGCTCTCCAGCTTCTATGGCTTAGGGTATAAGCCACTTCTGCCACACTGTCACTCATGGACAATTCAGATTTTTTTTAAACAAACCTTTTGGCTATTTTTCTTTTCTCACTTCCCTTCTCCCCCCTGTTCCTCCTTGATGTTGGGAGCCTTATTCTACACTTTGATGTGATTGAGAGTCCTGCTGCTTCCTGCTGCTGATTTCTGTTTTAAAGTACAATGGCTCTAAGTGGCAACTGCAGGACTTACCTTCCTTCTCGAGAGCAGGGGACTGGGCTGCACTCCTTCCCAGAGGTAGTGGAGCTAAACGTGGGCGGCCAGGTTTACTTCACTCGCCACTCCACCTTGGTTGGCACCCCTCACTCCCTGCTATGGAAAATGTTCACCCCAAAGAGAGACACAGCCAACGATCTGGCCAAGGACTCCAAGGGAAGATTCTTCATCGACAGAGATGGTTTCCTTTTCCGCTATATTCTGGACTATCTCAGGGACAAGCAAGTGGTTCTGCCTGACCACTTCCCAGAGAAGGGAAGGCTCAAGAGGGAGGCTGAGTACTTCCAGCTCCCGGACTTGGTCAAACTCCTGACTCCCGACGACAACAAGCAAAGCCCCGATGATTATTGCCACAGTGACTATGAAGAGGTCTCCCAAGGCAGCGACACGAGAATATGCCCACCCTCATCGCTCTTACCGCCTGATCGGAAGTGGGGATTCATTACCATCGGGTACCGGGGGTCGTGCACTATTGGCAGGGAGAGCCAAGCAGATGCCAAATTCAGGAGGGTCCCGAGGATTTTGGTTTGTGGAAGGATTGCTCTGGTCAAAGAGGTCTTTGGAGAAAGTTTGAATGAAAGCAGAGACCCAGACAGGGCTCCAGAAAGGTACACTTCCAGGTTTTATCTCAAGTTCAAGCACCTGGAGAGGGCTTTCGACATGTTGTCCGAGTGTGGATTCCACATGGTGGCCTGTAACTCCTCGGTGACGGCTTCCTTTGTCAACCAGTACACAGACGACAAGGTCTGGTCCAGCTACACCGAATATGTCTTCTACCGTAAGTACAAGGCATTTCTGAGGGAAATGTAACTGCCTGTTTAAGCTGCTCTCTTCCGTTGGCTGTGCAACTCTCGAAGCACAGAGAGCGCCAGTTTCCTTGTGTCTGCCGTGGACCCAGGCTTTATTTAGATCTGGGGGGGGATTACGCTTGGGTTTAAGCTTTGGAAATGTGAAGGAAGGCTGAACTGAGTGGCTTGGTCTTGGCTAGGTGGCAGCACAGACTGCCGAAAGCACCCATCCCCGCGGCACCCATCCCCACGGCACCCATCCCCAGGGCTGAAGGGTGCTGCTGCCCTGGCTGTGCGGATCAGCCAGCTGAGGGCCTTGCACACGTCCCGGCTGCGCGTGGGGTGAGACACAAGCCTCGCAAACACACTGCAGATTTAATTACAGAAAATCTTCAAATGGGATTCAGTTTACAAAGGTAATAGCTGCTTGATAACGGTCGAGCAGAGTCAGCCGAGCCATCTGTCAGCAAACCTGACACCCTGACACATAGGGAAGGGAAAATACAATCCCCTCCCCTGGCTGCTTTTCAACAGGGGCCTTCTCGGCGCCAGCTGATGCTCAGCAGCGAGGGCTCAGAGCAGGGCAAGTTGCTGTGCCTTGTTATGCAACGTGCCTATGAAAACCCAACTACCCTCGTCCTGAGAAGTAGCTGCCCCGCTCACTGCAGTCACGCCAGCTCCCGCACTGCTGGGGGGAATTTAGCTGCGAGCTCGAGCAGGCTCATTAACTTCCCAGGTCGATATCCAGGTAGAGGCGCCGTTACCAATGGTAACACCAGGGTAATTTTGATTCTGTAATTTTGTATCAGATGAGCATTCCACAACTGCTGTACTTAAATATTTGAGAGGTTCACGAGGCTGTTTTCCTCCATTTTCATTTCAAGAGGGTGAAGGATGGAACATTTCCTCAGTAAAGCCCATTTGGAGAAGAGCAGGCTTTAGCCAGCGGCTGCTGCGGGCACTGGGGGCGAGGGAAGGCTGATGCTTTGTGGTGGACTGGCTGCACTGCACTGAGTGGGCTCAGTCTCAGAATTAGAGGGCTCAGTCTCAGAGTTAGTGGGCTCAGAATCAGCGGGCTCAGTCTCAGAATTAGAGGGCTCAGTCTCAGAGTTAGTGGGCTCAGTCTCAGAATCAGCGGGCTCAGTCTCAGAATTAGAGGGCTCAGTCTCAGAGTTAGTGGGCTCAGTCTCAGAATTAGCAGGCTCAGTCTCAGAGTTAGCAGGCTCGCTCTCAGCAGAGTTAGCGGGCTCAGTAGTGTGGAGAGCTGACAAAAGTTGTAGATGGAAGATATATCAGGAAGTGAATAGTTTGTGTGTAATACCGGCTTCAGCGCCATCTACTCTCGTGTCTGGGCTCAACAGGCAGCCCTGATCTGCTTATGTAATGATGCTTAAGTTAGCACCCTGAAAAGCCATCTGTATTTTTGACATGCATAGATTTACTTAAAATTAGTTTTCTAGCTGGATTTCTTAGCAAAATGCTTCTAAGGTCATGCATCCGCTTATATTCCGACAGGGATGGATGATTTCTATTATTGGGCTTCTGTTTGCAATCCTAGTGTCTTGTACAAGTTATAGGAGGAGATTTAGTGTAGTAAAGGAATGGATTAGAATAAATGGTGTTTGCACTTATATTTAAAATCAGAAAAAAAATATGTGTGCCTTATAGGCATAATGGTTTGCTAATTGAAGAGAGGATGAACGTAGGTTTTGCATGAATTAGCAAACACAGACTCCTGATTTTCATATTATTCAAATTTTTCCCTTCAAGGATCGCTCATTGCTTCCACATCACTACAGCCGGGTTAGGTACTGAGATGAGAGGTACCTCAGAAATTTTGGAGAGTGAATGTCTATAGGAGGTGTCACAAAATCTTCTCTCACCAGTGCAGGGAAAGCCCAATCCAATTAAAGTTCCTGGGAAGACTCTTAGCCAGTTGAACAGGCTTTGCATTTGGCTCATCGCAGTTTTGTGGGGTTTTGACACTGATACAGTTTCAGAGATGGACTCTTCAAAGGGTCCTTCCCTAGGTTAAAGCTAAAGCGATGACAACCGTGGTGCCAAATCCCTCTCTCTTATCTCAATCTGAATGGTGGTGTTGTGCTCTGCGCCCACCGCTGCTTGCTGCGAGAGAGCTGGTGGAGGGCTGCTGGGGCTACTGGGGCTGCTGGGGCAGCTGGCGCTGCTGGGGCTACTGGGGCTGCTTGGGCCCGGCTGCAGCTGGCCGGCCCAGGAGCAGCCACGCTACCTGCAGGATTCACCTGGGGCAAAAGAAGCCCCTTTCCAAATTTCCCAAAATCGTTTAATCTGAAATTTAGGACCAATAAAATTGACATCTGGCTTTCTAGTGGAACATTACAACTTCTCTGCAGCTGCTTAGCCATAATTATTTAATTAGAAGCTGCCAACTGTGTCTACATAAGCATTAATTCATCAAGCTGTTGCGATCAGGTTAATGGGCCTAAACATGGGAGGTGTCTAATCCAAGTGGTTGGGCAGACGCAAGGGTGGGCTTTGCAGAGCTGCCTCCTACCCCCGGCAAGCTGGAGAGATTCCAGAGCTGGGAGAGGATCAGTATTTCCAAAGGATAGAGGGAGGAATATTTTTTTGATACACCACAGACATTGTATGCTCCAAACACTACTCAGAAGGTACATGGCTGTGGCTGGCACAAAGATAAAGAACATTCTTCACGTGCAAATCCTTTTGAAAGTAGCTCAGATGGACCGAAGGGGGTGTAAACTGTGCAGCTACTCACATGGGTACGGTGTGTGCTGTTAACAGAATTGCACGATTAATATTGCATGACGTTTTCTCCCCTTGTTCAAATTGAGGTGCTATTAAGGCTAATGGGAGATTCATGTTCTCCGTGGAGGAGGTTCTCCTGAAATGCAGGGCATGCAGAAAGCTCCAGTACAGCAAACCTGCAGCTGCTTTGCTGAGTGGGTGGCACGATGGGCTGCAACGCCGGCGCTGGGGATGACGGCGCAGCTGGGCTCCGCTCCAGTGTCAAACAGGCCGATGCAGAGGAGGGCTGGGAGATGGGCTGCACTGGTACATTAGAGCTGCAATTAAACAGTTCTTTGAAACGCAGCTCCTGCACGGTGGGGAGGCAGCAGTCGCAGCCTGGCCCCTGCTCACAGGTGGAGTATGAGTTGAGGAAAGGAGATGGAGATTCTGCTCGTGCATTTTCTTTCCCTCCAGTTTCTCTTATGTCAAAGACATCTACTTAAATTTTATACTGGCTGAGGAGGGATTTCTAGCTTGAACCATTCTGTTGTGTCCCCCCCCACTGTTTTGATGATCTTGAAGTAAAACCTCCTCTCCAAACACTCTCGTTTTTGAAGAGGGTGATAGCCTGTGCTTGGATCTTCATTTTTAAATGTTTTCAACCTTTACGACGGGATGAATCAAAATGTGCACTTGAACATCTGGTAAATGTTGTGCTGGGGGTGAGGGGTGTTACAGCATATGGGCTGGCTCAGTCTTTTGTAGCCTGGCCCCATTCCTGGCTCCGCAGCGGCAGCAGCCCTCTCTTTTCACCACCTCCCATAACCTACAAACCAGCTCTTGCTGCCTCGTTCCAATCTTGTGGCATTGCCAGGACTGTGGGTGACAGCCCTGCACGTGGATGTTGTGAGTGCCAGAAGAGCAAAAGAACAGGTTGGGAACAGAGAAGGCTTTAGCTTCAGACAGCAGCCAAGCGCCACGGCAGGCTGTAGGCACGTGTCTGCCGAGCAGCTGGGACCTGAGCGACGTGGCAGCGGGACGGGACAGGACGGGACAGGATGGGGACAAATGACATGGCAGCCCTTGGCTGCATCTTGCCGTTGCCCCCAAAACCCCGATGCCACGTCCCTTCTGCCTCTGCTTGTCAGCGGCTGGGACTGCACCGGGCTCTCAGAAGAGTTCACTGTGCAGGGGGGAGATCTCGACTGCAATATATCACGTCGAACCCCTCGTGCTTCCTCTCATGGCTCCCCGCATAGCTGTGGCAGCATCGACAGGAGCGCGGTTGGCACCCCCACCAGCAGGTTGCCCTCTGCTTAGCTGGAGCAATAGAGCGGGGGGAGAGGAGAGCTGCCAGGAGAAAAGGAGCAAATATAGAAGTACAGATGGAGGTGAAGGAGAGAAAATTCACACACAATCTGGAGAGATAGAACTAGGGAAAGATGGGGGTACTAACAACTCCACCAAGAGAATTTGTTAGATATGTCAAGCCTTCAGTTTAACCCAAATGTTTTCCCGCAACAAGCAGGTGGAGAGGGGTTGACAAATGCTCCTTCAAGTTCAGTAGCAGAAAAGAATATGGGGGCTTAGACAGACAACTGTCGCTGCCCTTCCTAAGGCCGTGTTTCAAAGTTTGAGCAAGTGTGAGAAAATCGGGACAATCAGTTGCGCCGGCCACTTCACATCTGCACACAGGGAGCAGCTCAAGCACTTGCAGGTGTTCAGAGGAAACTGCGAGACCTTCCTGGCACTGTAGCTCTGAAAGCCAAAAATTAGTTGACAAGGCTCTTGCTCCTGAAGGACCCGTGCTGCCTCTGCTCGCTCATGGGACAGTTGTAAACTTTGGCTTTCTCACCTTACTCTTTCAAGAAGATGCTGGCTGGGTGGGCTTTTGCTCGCTGGTGGGAGGCTGATGTGCAGAGAGGGTTGTGGAGCAGGCTTCAGATTATCCTGGGCTAAACAGTTGAATCGTCTGGGGTGGGGCTGTGCAGGAGGGAAGAGAAATGCCAAGTGGTACCCCCTGCGACTGCACTCTGGTGGCCTTTCATTGGAGATATGTCTCTGAGATAATCCTGGTGGCCTTGATACAAGATGATCCACTTGGGATTAATGCAGCCACCTGCGGCCCGTCTCTGTATGTGGGAACGGAGCTCAGAAGTCCCGTACTGCTCTACCTACTGCTGACTCATAAACGAATTGTGTGGTAGAAATGTGACGAACAAAACCACCTGTGTCACACCTACAGCTGTGTTGCCAAATGGGTTACATGTGGAAGAGGAGTGTCACCTATTTTCCCCTCTCTTTAAACTGATACTGTCATATGTTCTAGTAGCTGGTTCTGTCTGGTTTTAAATCAGGGAAGATCAAAATGACCCTAAAGATAACAACGTCTAGTCCAATGAATAATGCAAGCTCCTTTTCCTATTGACAGGAGATGGGTTTGTTTCCAGGTAATTATTGTCATCATCAGTGAATCTGGTCCATCCTGCCAAACAAAACTCTCATGAGGATGATGGTCTGCAGGTGGTGGGGCTGTCATCAGCCAAGTCTGTTAGCATATTCGTGTCAGAAGGACCTTGCTCCGAGCTTTTTGGTCAGACTTGAGTGACAGTTGGTTTTTTTCCCAGTTTGTCCTGGCAGACTGGAAAGCCTGCAGAGTTTTTGATTAGACTTATTCCACAGATGAAAAATGTTATTATTTATTGGAAACCACTAGTGTCCAATCTGATTGTTAGATTAGTGTAAGAATCTCCAGCTCAATGGAGAACTAAAGCGGAACTTGATAAAAAAGTTGGCTGGGAATAGGACTTGGAGTTCATTCTAACAATAGTGGTGATCAGGAATGGCAAGGACGGCTTTTGGGCCTTTGTCTCCTTTGTCTCCACCCAGGTTTGTGGCACGGCTGGTTATTTCATAGCCCTTTGGATACGTTCTTTGTCGGCTTGAACGGTTGAGGTAGATGTTTATAGCATGATTGTACAGATCTGTGACCTTGCTGCTCCACAATACCACTTGGCGATGCACATGCTCCCTCTGTCCCCTGCGCAGCAGCCAGACAGGCTTCCTCCAAAGCAAAATCCTTTCCCCTCCGTCCCGTGTCCATGGAGGACACCCGGGGAGGTGTGGAAACGGGGAGTGCCCCGTCTGCTGCCCGGGCCAGCAGAATCCTGGGGGAAGTGGCCCAGTGTCCTGCGGCTGCTCTCTGCGGAGCAGCGTGGAATGGCTCCCCCCAGCCGGTTTCCTGCAGCTTTATCCAGCCTGGTGAGGTCTGGCCTTTTTTAAAATTTGCTGAAATGTAGCTGTGGTTCTTATGAAAACAAAACCCGAAAGACGAAAGGAGTGTAAATAAGAAAACATACAACAGATATTTGCCATTTGATGAATATCAGCAACATATTGTACACACAGACAAACACTTCCTTTGCAGCAGGTTGGGTTTTTTTCTTTCTAGCCATCCCGGATTTGTTTAAATTTGTAACCACAACATTTTCTCAGTTTCTTCTCCGTTTTTTTCGGCTTTTCAAGTTCAAGGCTAACATACAGTAAATATGGAGACAAAAAATCTAAATTACATCTTTGCAAAGAGCAAGAGTAACCTTTTATGAAACGTGCTCAAAACCGTAGTTTTTGTAAAGGAAGAAAATAGACTGAAGTGAATTAGACTTTGTGGAATTGCTTAAATTGTCAGTAAAACGTAATGGTGACTGAATTGGCCAGTCCAGAAGATCCTGCTTGAGTGATTTCCCCCTGCTGCTTTCAGAAGACGTGCTCAAGTTAATACTGGAATACAGTAAAACATTGCTGCCATTATAATGCTGCCTAACGTTAACCCAAGTGCTCAAGGAACGTTGGAGCTCGAGCTTCAGATCTGATGATGTGAGGGCGCCTGTTATTTTGGTTTGAACACCTGCAATACCTTTTAAGTCCATGAAGATTCAGGTCTGAATACGAATATGTGATATAAACGCTTAGTGCAAAAGGGAACGTCTCGCTTCACTGGCCCCGTGTCAGAGGCTGGTGTTTGTTTCTGTGCTCATGGCCCTTAAAAGGGCCTTCCCAAGAGCTTTGTACTTTTCTTTTGGAGCCAGTGTTCCGTGGTTTTAGATAAAATAGAGAATGAACAGGAGTATACTGGGCATCAGAGTACTGGGCAGGCCATTTTCCTTAGTTTCCCCAAATTAGCTTGTAGTCTTAGTTTTCTAATAAGGTTTAAAAGAAGGCAAGAAGTCTAGAATTGTGTGTGAACACTTCTTACATTTCAATAGCTGGGTATAAGCTTTGTTGAAATACCCATAAATATAAACTGTTCAATTAGAGCGTGATCCTGTCGACCACTTTGTATTGACTATCAGTCATGTGAAATGCCTTTCCATCCCTAAGCGGAGTGTTGGTGTGAGCTCTAATAACCGGCTGGACTTAGGGAGCTGGTTCATAAATCACCGGCGCCAAAAATTTTCCAGTGCTGCTTCTGAATCTACTAACAAAGTGATTAGCACTTTATAGGAGCTCATTGATTAGCTGCTAAGGCAGCTAAAAAATTCCTCTACTGAAAATATAGTGAAGAAAACCTTGGCCATCCTGTTTTGCAATCCATCTGAAAACTTCGAAAACAAACTCCTTTAAGTCTGCACGTGAAAATCTCTATAGCTGTGCTCCAGACACGGGGCTCTGGAGTTTGTTGGAAAAAGACTAAAACATCCCCAAACCTTTTATTTCAAATGGGAAAATGGACCCAGGTTTTGGTGTGCGCCTCTGGAGGAACAGCCTGACGTTGGAGCGAGCAGCAGCCCAAGGGACGCTCTCATCCTCGCTCTGAGCTCGCCTCCCCGTGGGAATGGGGACCCTGTGCTGCGGGCTGGGCATTAGTCTTTGGCCAGGGCCTGAAAGACAAATTTAAAGGAGAAATTCTCTGTCTGAATATTATGGAGGAGACTTATTTCAAGACTTCAGATTGAATTTCCATCAAACTGGATCAGAGTATATTTTTACACCAGAATTAAATCAGGCTGAAATAGAACCCAATGGAACATGCTGATTTGGACTGAATTTTGCACTTTAAATATTCTCAAAGCCAAAAACTCAGAGCAAAGCTTGAGTGAGCAAAAAGAGAGCTTGAAAAAAATGTTTATTTGGGCTCCTACAAAGGGAATTTTAATGAATTTCTTTCAGCTCAGGATTTTCACTGGTAGTGTGGGAAAGTCCGATCTTTGTTCCACAAAGGACCAGAAGGATTGCAGAGGCTAATCCCGAGACTGGGAAGCGAAGATGGCTTTTTGCAAATTTACTATTTGCATGCTCATATGAAAATGTGATTATTGATCATCAGTTAAACTAACTATAACGCCTGTGTCAATAACGGATGCCTTCCTATAATATTCGAACAGAATTTTCTCTTGCTGTGTCGTTGCCTTCGGGTGCTGTCACATGGCAGATGAGCGTAGGCTGGGCAGCAGAGCAACAGACTGGGGCTTCACTGAAGATCTAAACCCCCCTTGCTTATAACATGCAAAAATCAATAAGGAGGAATTTGACAAGTTGCTGATTATTTTAAAAGTATGTTGGCTTTGGTTTACTCTCTTAGTTTTCAGGTGAACATCAGAGGCAGCGCAGGGAGCTGGTCCTCAAGAGCCTGCCGGGTTCCTTCCATTTGGTGCGATGATGCAGCCTAATCGTGGGGAAAAGAAACTACCACTGTCCTCTTGCAGAATTACAGAGGGAATTGTGTTTCTGAATTAATGGCCCAATAGTGGTCAGTGGTAATATAATTTTTGTGCATAAAGAATGCTATTTATTATATTATTTATTACCTTTACTGTTAATATCTGTTGTTAATGTTATATTTATAGGCAGAAGAGTAAATCTGAATTGCTGAGGTTCATGCGAAAGCTCCCTGCGCCCAGCAGAGCTGCACCAGCTTCCTCAGCCAAGGCCTGGCCGAGCGCTTCTGCAGCGCGTTACCCCTCTGTCGCTTCTCGCCCTGACAGACGTGTGCTCCTGCCTGCTCTGCCCAGTTAGGAGGGTTTGTGAGAGCAGAGATCTCATTGTTTGGCACAGCAAATATATTTGATGTACTTTATTTAAATACAGCTGTGCTTTCTTGAGAGGTCACTATCAGAAACATGATGCTGACAATTTCCTGACAGCTGGGTTCCCTTTGTCTCGTTAGTCTGACCGTGTCACGCTCTACGCTGAGTGCTTTTCTCTGGCTGATGGACCTGTCCGTCGTTCCTGTCATTTTTGGGTAGAATGACTTTCTCTCAGTCCTGCCATCACCTCTTAAACCACAAGACTTGCCAGGAGGAGGGGTTTTGTACCCATGGCTCAAATAAATTCTTTCATCCCTTGGACCTAAACCTCGTGCAGCCCAAGGGTGTCCTCACTTTCCCCAGAGAAGCCACAGCTATCAGGATGCAGAAGGGCGGGTTTCCTAGCTGGGGGAAGAGTAGTTTCCAGGTATTCTTGATTTCATTCATTTGTGAGCATTCAAGAGAACAAATCCTCTAGTCTCTCAAGTCAGTGCACTTATATTACATGAGGAATAATTCATTCCCTCCTTCAAGTCAGAGCAGATACAAAGCTGGCCTGCCTTACTTTCAGTAGACAAAGAATATTTAAATAAGGATGCTGATAAAAAATGCTTTCACCAGTGACGATTTGATTAAAGAATCTCTTGCTTTCCAGAGTCCTGTAGGTGAAGGCAGACCTCAAAAGATACCATTTCTTGCAGAGGGATTGAAAAGCTGGTTTATGTTTGATCAGTGGGAAGAAGTTGCACAAGTCGGTGACTTTCCCAGTGCTGGGGAGGGAGCAGGTCCCTCCCCACTGGCTCACCCGGCTCCTCTGCTGCAGCCCCAGGGTGGCTTTTGCTACGGCCCGTTCACTGCTTCCAAGGGTGCTTCTGATTTCAGAAGTCCAATGAACATTTTCACGTGTTATTGTAAAGCTGAAAATATAGTAGCAATAATTCTGTGCACTGGTTTCAATGTCCTTCATGACAGAAATAAATAAATAAAATAACCTCCCTCCCAGAAGGACAGTATTGTCACACTACTTGGACCTAAAATAGAAATGGGTGTCACAACTATTTTTTTTCCTGTTTCATATCTGTTAGTTGTTGTGGATTATTTTTCCGCTTGCAGAATTGGCCATGAATACAAATGAGTCTGCCTCCCATGATAAAGATAAACCAGAATTTCCCAGATATGGGATTAGGCAGCCCATAGTAGTCTGCATCCCATTGAGGCTGGCAGATCTCTTGGAGGTCATTAATGGAGAGAATCAAACTCTGCTCTAACTTACTTCCACTTTTAAATCTTCAAAATACTTGATTGTACCTAGGAAGCATCAGTATTTACTTTATAAAGATATTCTGGGTCTAAGAAGTCAGAAGAACCTTTCCTGTGCTGAAACTCGAAGGACTGGAGAAGATGATCCATCTGAAGCTCTTACCAACTGCATCCTTTCCTTTCCAGCAGCAGCCCCCGTGCTTCCAGCCAGGCTGGTACAAAGCGGGTGGCACGTTGACAGCCAAGTCCTGTGTGTGTGGGCAGGGTGATGGGTTTGGGTCCCTCTCCCTGGGCGTCTCTGCAGCCTCTTTGATTCAAGAGATGAGCCAAAGGACTCAGACCTCCTCTCTGCAGCTGCACTGTTCACAGCCCTGAGATGTTTCCCATCCCCTTTGGCGGGGTGTCACACGCCATGCCATGCCCGGATAAATTTGCTGAGGTAGCACAGAGCTTTGAGTTTGTGTATTCGCACTCCAGCAACAACAGACTCGGGATCAAACCAAGTCTGGATGCAAATGGGCAGAAGCCGGGGATCCCGCAGCATCCGTAGCTGCAGGCAGCAGAGCTGAACTTTCTTCAGTTGTACATTTCTTTTCCGACTTTTCCTGGTGGCATCGTACTTGAGGTGCCTCTAAATACATTAATGGACTTTTTTTGCAAGAAGACAGTCATGTACAGACGGTGAAGGAAGAGCAAACCTTCCCACAAACCGTTTGGGAAGCAGCCTCTCTACTGCACGCCTGCTGATGAAAATGCAGCGGAAACCAACCATTTTCTGGATGAAAGCTAAAAGCTACATGACAGATAGTAAATAAATAATGGCAGGGAAACATTGCACATAGATTTCTTGGGGAACAGAACTTAATTAAATTTTGTGAACATGCCTACGTAGTTCCATTGATCAGGAAAAAATGGATATGTGCTACGTCGTTAAGATTTTCTTGCTTGATGGTGTTTTGCCTTCCTCCCGCCCTCAGTTTCATTCACTTTATATCCTGCAGTGGTAAGGGAACACATTTCTGGTTTTCTTTCTTGAAGAAATTGATCCTAAGAAGCACAGGACATGATGTATGGTTTGTAACTCTACAAGATTGCTAAGCAAAACCAAAAAAATCACTGAAGAAGGCTGGGCAGATATTATGTTAATTTCCATTTTAATATGGATTTTTTTCCCACTAGGAGCAACAAAAAATATGCAAAGGCTTTCAACAGCTTCTCTAGAAATTAGTTAAAAGATGGTATAAATCTTGCTGGGCTAATTTAGCAAGGTAGGTTTCTTCAGACATTTCACAAGACACTTTTTTTGCCATTGAATTCAAGCTTGCCCCTGAATTCCCGATACCAACGCTCTGGGTCTCGCTGGGATCTCCGTGTCTCCTCCTTGGCCCATCACAAGCAGAAGTGACGGAGGTGATGGCGGCTGGTGCCTGGCACGGAGGGACCAGAGAGTCACAGCTGCAGCCCGGCAAAGGGCCCTGGGGCAGTGCCGGGGCCTTGACCCGCGTGCCGGCGGCGGTGGAGCTCTCTCGGCTGGGAGGGCCCCTCTGGGGCTGCAGGCTGGGCAGGATGGCAAACGCGCTGCTGTTGTGGAGAACAAGATATATTCTGCAAGAACCCAGAGAAGTTTTTCTGTTCATTTTTTAGCCTTCAGGTGTCGTACCCCAACTGCCTTTTTCTGTCGGGCTGTGAGGGCGGCTCCTGGCCTGCCTGGGCCCACTTCCCCCACCCCAGGGCGAGCACCAAGCACCCGCATTCATTTCACTCCAAGTTGGTGGCTTTGTGTTCCCCGTCTCACTGAAGTACGGCAGCAAGTTGTTTGGTAAGTGAGGAGGCTGCTGTCCTTGCTAGCATAATTGTGATCTGGCATATTGGTACAGTATTAAAATTCCAACTGAACAGATGGTGTCAGGATTTTAACTTATGCTTATGAGATGCAGATGGTCCAAGGAGTGAACTTGTACACTAGTTATTTTTATTTTGAACAGGTTAAGAACAAATTACTTTTTGACCATTATTATTATTATTGCTCTACTTGTCCTTTTTTCTTTCCCTGTGCGTGTGTGCGTGCATTTGTATGTGTGTCTGTGCACATGTGCAGGTCTTCTCAGAATCTCTTTTCCTTGTAACTTTAGATTGAAACCAGCCCTATTTCTGCCTGAAACTCCTGTCTCTCTCTATTTTCTGTTTCCTTCCCAGTGGCCCTTTTCTTTCCCCTTAGGCCCATGCGGGGTCTCCCTGCGAGGCATGGGGAGGACCTGCCTGGGAGGACGGGACCAGAGCTCTGCCCAGCCCAGCCTTGTCTCCGGGGCCAGGAGGTCCCATCCCCTGGGCTAGCAGGTCCTGTGCTGGGCTCATGGGTGGCAGCTGCTCCAAAACCTCCCGTGGCTCCAAATCCCGAGGCAGGGCTGGTGCAGATGGGGGTGCTGGATGGGCCTCGTGCCCCCGTGTGACAGGGGATGCTAGGGCAAGGTTCTGGTCTTGGTTGCACTGGAGTAAATCCAGGTTGACTCCACTTTTACACCAGCAAGGGTCTGATACTTATGTAATCCTGTTGTGAAACACAGGCCTATATTTTTGTCATAATTTATAAGCTTGTTTAATCTTTTATAGAAAAAAAAGTAATCTACTGCTACAAATTATTAATGCCCACCTGAATATTTTACACCTACTACATAGTGCTGATTTTCATGCGAAGATGCTGGTGATTTGCACAAAGCACCTGTGTGCATTTTCCGTGTTGTTTCTCCCGCCCCCCGTCACATACTCAGGGGAGGGCCCTCGGAGCACGTGTTTCAGGCAAGTCTCTTGTGTGCCAACCTCGATTCTGCTTTGGCTTCATGTCTGCTGGGGGCTGCAGGTGGTAGTGTCTTCTTGGAGCGGGGAGGTTTGACGTGGCTCGTTGATCTTCCCTCTCAGCAGGGGTGTTTGCTGTGTGCAGCTGGTCACAGGGAAGCTTGTGCCAGTCCGTGGTGTTGGTGATTAACTTAAAGCCCAGTCCAGAAAGCAGGAGAGGCCCAGTGCCTCCTGCCTTTGAAACAAGCTGCAGGTATTTGAGATCTTTAGAATGGGGAGAACAACCTTTCCCAAGGGTTAAATCACGGAATAAGTGTCTACCCAGCTTACTCCTAACAAGGGAACTTATTTCTGAGGTCTGACTGTGATCAGGTGACTGGACCAGCAAAAATAACTCTTAGTCTATTACCTGTCCTTGGTGCTTTCACAGGTACATCCTGGAAATATCGGCTGCAGGGAAGGTTTCCATGGAAGATGGTGCAAACATATGGCATAAGGGCAAAGACGCCGGTTGCAGGTGGAGGTATAATCAGGTTCATTTATTCCTCCCTCGTGCCTGCTGCCATTACTCATTCCTCTCGCATGCAAATGTACAAATCTCCTCAGTGCTCATTAAAGCCCACAGTGATTTAGAAGACACTTCCCATCCCTAAAACGCAGCGGGGCCGGGAGCACAGTGCTAATGGGATGGAGGCGCTTTCCCATGGTACCCAGGGACCCACCTCCCCCCGTCCCCACTCAGGGCCCACAGTCACTTTTTTGGGGGCTTCCTGGGAAACTGGTGGAGAATGAAAACGGTTTTGGTGGCGGCTGGGCCAGGGGTGCGCCAGGGGCTGGCTGGGGGCTGGCAGGGGGGCTGCAGGGACACTAGGGCAGCCTCCAGACCAGGGTGTCACTGAGAGCGTCTCCAAAGGCTGAGAGATGCTTCGTCCCCACAGGGCCGGCACCTCCCCTCCTGCTGGGGTGGCCGCGCTGATGCACGAAGGGCTTCTGGGATCCCCTGGAGTGCAAAAAATTGCCCTCCCGCCTATTTCTGATAATTAGTATTTTCCATAATTATCCTGGATAAGATGACATTGACCGAGAAGGCCGTGCCATAGCCAGAGGTGTTTGAGCTAATTTGGTTTTCCTCGGAGTGCCTGGGAAGGACGGGCTGTGCACAGCTCCCGGCACCGCGCGTCAAGGGGCACGTGGCCGCCTCTCCTCTGCTCCGATGCTTAAGTACTAATGCGGACAGGGTGAGTGGGGATGGGCAATGAATATTTCATGGGAAAATATTGCAACATCATCTATGAGAGCAACTGACTCCATCACACCCTCGCAGCTGCCTCCTTGCTTTAGCCAGTGCAGGTTTTTCTCTCTGGTTACCCGACGGGGAGCGAGGCGGTGACAGGGGAAGGGCACCGGGCACGCATCCAGGCTGCCACCTTCTCCCTCACAAGCGTAAAGATCGGAAAGTTTGTGTCGCTACTTCTGCATGAGGGGATCGCAGAGCTCTGAATATGAACTTGCACTTTATGGTGTGGTTGAAACATTGACTTCAAAACCACAGCCCCTCTGGCCCCTCTCTCCATCCCCGGTAGAGATCTCGGAGCCAGTGGGACCTCGGTCCACCCACCGGGGGCTGGGTCCTGGCTGCAGGGAGCAGGTTATGGCTTTACACCGTCCCTTTGGGAGCCCTGGGGACCGTCCCCCGCTCTTCTCCCCGCCCTTGAAGCTGTTACCGACCGGCACAGCCTGGCACCACGTCGCCCCACCCTTGCTAGCGAGGCCCCACGGCCCCTCGGCATGTCCACGCCTCCCCCCTGCCCACTGCCCGCAGGATCCGTGTCCCAGGCAGATCTCCCCACGCTTCGCTCCACCTACGGCTTGATGGCTTGAAATCAAACCAGGCCTTGAAATCAGTGTCAGTGCCTCCGCTTGCGTTACACAACCGTAAAACCAAACTGAATTCCAGTATCATATTCCGAGTGTCCACCGGGCTGTTTGGTGACATAAACCATTGCCTTGGGGAGAGAAAAATTCTCCTGTACCTGAACTTCCTGCACCTGACCCTGCCAGGTTTCTCCACTGCATGGAGAAACCCAGCAAAACAGATCAGTGATGAAGATGTTTGCAAGTTCTGTGACCTGATTCTGAAATTATTCCAAAAAGAAAAAAGTGAAATTTAATAAGTAAAATATTAGCTAGAATGTGTTTGCTCAGCTGTAGTGACAATTCTAGTTACACACTGTATTTTTTGTTTGCAGATGGAGCTTTTACAGAGCCATGGCTATAGGACAGATTAAATATTGTTTGAAAAAGTGATCAGAGATTTTGTTTGCAATCATACTGTAGGTCTTCTCTAAATATTGGAGGCATTTTAAATTGGTTTGTATTGATAAAGGCATTGTAATGTCTCTTCTTGCTTGTACAGATCGTCAGTGTTTTAATGTGCTTATTCCCAAGAGATGGAGTAACTGAAGAGAACAGATTAAGTTAAACCTTAAAGAATGTTTTGTTAGGGAAAATCATATTTCCTTTAAAACGGCTCTGTGTAAGGTTATTAGGTATTTGGTTATTTGTATTTCTCACTGCTTATGTAAACAGTGTTCGTGGCTAGAGCTCGGTTATCAGTTTTCTGACTGCAATGCTCTAAGTCCAAATGCATAAATACACAAGACCTAAGTCAGGGGTATTTCCAGAGCCTTCCAGGAAAGGCTCTTCCCACCATGTCCTCTCCGTGGGGTGGGCAGTTTGTGCTGAAAGAGGGGTACCCTGACCTCCGCCGTGACCTGCGCCCGCGCCCTCCCCTTTCCCTACAGGCTTGTGTGGGCGCCCGCTCACGTCACTGCCAGGGCTGAAGGGAGGTGGCTGGAGCCTCTGGACCTTAACAGACGCTGCATTTTTGATCTAAAGCATTTGCTTTTACTCCTATCTGAAAATGCAAACCAGGGGACGCTTGTGTGTGGAAGTGCTCGTCCGTATTCCTGCCTGTCATAGCACGCTCCGTCATCTCCTGCGCTAACTCGGCGTGCAGTGACACAGCCCCTTCGGAGAGACAGAGCGGGTTTGATAAATTCATGAAGACACAGTTTGCCAAAAGCTCTGTGGATGTGCAGGAGTCACCTTTTTACTGAGCTGTTCTAAACACGTCCACCTGGATATAACCTTCTATAAAACAATCCCTTCAGCAGGACAGGGACACGTCCCGTATGTCCCCGAGGGCGGCTGAATCCATCTGACGAGCTCTCGCGCATCAGCCCTCGGAGCTGACACGTACTAACAGCAAGGTCCGGAGTAAAAACACGTAAACCTCTTGCTGATAGTGAGATCAGAACGATTGCTGTGCCCATTCACTACCGTTGTTAAAATGATTTCAGTGAGACCTTCAACTTCTTTTCAGCCTCTGTAGCTGAAGTTCTGTTTGGTGTGTGTTGCACACCCTGACAGCAATGTGCCAATAACACGTGTTTTTATTTGACCCTCCCAAACGCACCAGAAGCACAGAGCTGGCCTCGACAACAGGGAAGGGTTTCCTTGTGCTTGGAACTGTTGTTTAAATATAGGACGGCACAAAACCTGCCTTGTCACCGTGTTTTCTCCTCAACCGCTTATTAGCGTGCGTTCAAGACGATCCACTTTCCCTAAGATTGCATCGCTGGCTACCGACATCAGAAATACGATGTGGATTAGCAGGTCTTTAAAACAACACAGAAGGATGACTTCCACCTGACACCATGTGGAATTTAGTGACAGAGAGCCGCACGCCCCCATCATGGGGCACAACGGCCGTTTCCTCCTGGCTGATTCCCCTGGGCCAGCCGGGAGCAGAGCAGGAGCCTGGGCTGATGAAACCCGTGACTCGTGAAGCCGCCACATTGTCTCCAACTTGATGTAAAAGCCCCCCCTCCCGGGTAAGCCTGTCCCCAGCTGTAAGCTTACAGGTGGTTCCTGCAGCCCCAGGGTCAGCACTGGGACTTGTGTGTTTTGCTGTAAGCCCACGCAGATTCCCCCAGGGCAGACGCACCCTGTCTCCAGGCAGGTGGATGGGGATAAACATCAGCTGTCAGGGGAGGCTCAGCAGAATTACCGGCGTTGGCAGTGTCGATGCGTACGCGATACTCTGTTTATGTTTATTGCAGTGAAGAATATGATAAAAATCCCACATAACTAATGTTTCAGCTGATCAAAAACTGGCTTATCTGTTCATTTTTATTGATGCTCTGATCTCTGGTGAGAAAATAATTGGCTTAAGCAGCAGAAGCCTATTCCATTTAAAATCAATGACAGCTTTGTTCAGTGGAAGCAGTAGGTGACCCCATATCGAGTAAACAAACAAATATTCTTACTTATGTACCAATCATGTGTTATATAATTTAAACTCTGAAGTATCCAGTTTGCTTCTCACTAATTATTGTGCTGTCTCCTTGCATATGTCTCCACTTTGCTAATTGCAGTTTTTAAACTCTTGATTGCACTGTGAAATAGCGGCAGGTTTGCAAAGCTGCGAGTTGCAGGCTCTGCTCGGAGAGGATCCGTCTTTGAGAGCGGCACAGATACGTGTGTTTACATTTAAATTACCGATATCTCTGTTGTGCACAGGATAGGAATGTTCTATATTTTCTCAAATACAGCTCAGAGCTCTATAGTTCCTCTTTCAGCTCTGAAGGAGTTGGCCCTTGCAGGGCCACAGGCAGGCGAGGGCAGGTGCAGAGCAGCCTCCGAGGAGGTGACGGAACAGCCTGAGTCACCAGCTACAAGTGCAGTTGTGGGAACCCAACGCAGAGTTGTCGGGGAAGGAGTTGTCTGCTAAAAATACGTGTCTTCATTTCCTAAAGTCATTTATTTTTGATAAATGCCTCAGCCTTGCATTTGTTTAGCAGCAGGACAGTGTTCCTGTATTGCCTCAGCTGCAAGTAACTCCTGGGGCCTAAAAAAGCTGATTTGTTTCTTATGACAGTCTCTAAGTTTCTCCACTTGTTGCTAGCAATGAGCCTGTCTTCATCTGTTCCTTAGAAACAGTCCCTACTACCACTTGCAGCCCAACTTTTTCTATTTGGCACAGCTGGGGCTTAAGGTGAAGCTCATTTATCTGCAGGGGGCAGGTCTGGGGAAGTAGCAGCTGGCAGAGTACTGGTGAATGGAGGCTGGAAAGTGCATGGGATGAAGGTAAGGCTGGAGCTGTAGTTGGAAAATGAGCTTCTCAGTTGCTTTGAATATTTTTGTATGGATTTTTAGACTGGTTTATTTTAAAAATAAGCATAACTTGATTTTTTTTTTTTTTTTTTGTAGAGGCTAGAATCTGTGCCTGTTCTCATAATCTAGAAATACATAAACTAGCTTAATAAAACTTAAACTTCAATGCATGATTTAACTGTATGATCAGCTGGGTTATTCTGCATATTGAATGTATTTGGTGCTAAAGTGAGAACATAAAGAACCAGAGCAGTGTAGAAACCTAATTTTCTGTTAAGATAATCTGCAGGCATGTACAAGTGTTTCATAAGAAAGCTCAAGCTGAAGGAGCCATTTCTTTGCTGGTGTTACAGATGGAAGAAAGAACTTGTTTTCACATCAGCTTAGGGTTTTGCTCTGCTTAGGAATGAGTG
The DNA here is from genome assembly GCF_047716275.1 of Strix uralensis. Classification (NCBI taxonomy): domain Eukaryota; kingdom Metazoa; phylum Chordata; class Aves; order Strigiformes; family Strigidae; genus Strix; species Strix uralensis. The sequence goes on from NC_133985.1 coordinate 23,326,557, forward strand.
TGGGATAAAGCCAATCATCAGAAATGCAGATTCCTTCCCTAGCACTTAAAGCCATGCTAGTAATGATTAACATAACAAAGACATGTGCTAGTGTTCTACTGATTTATGGAAAAATGTCAGCTTGGGATGTCAAAACATCCGAGGAGCCCCCAGTGGGTCCCCCAAACCTCTTGGGTGCCCGCCGTGGCCCTGTGGAGGCTGCAGGCCGTGGCCGGTGCCGTGGGTCTCTGCCCCTCTGTGGGGGAAGGCCTGGCTAGGCACGAGGGCTATGATGGGTGGGGGGGCTTCTAGGCTGCGCCTCAGTGGGGTGTTTCTGTTTGGCTGGGGAGGAGGACTGGGATTTGTGAGGGTTTTCCTCTTCCTTTTTGGTCTTAGGCTTGTCTTTGTTTTCAGCTTTTGCGAAGACTTGTTCTATTTCTTGTTCTCAGAAACTCTACCCGGGCTCTCTGCTTGCTTCTCCCGATGATCTGATGGGTATCAGTGGCACTGGGTTGATTAGAAGAGAGGAGGGTTGCTCCGTAACCTGAAGGCATAAATGTAGTGTCATGGCTGAGATACTACAACATGCTCTGAAGAGATATAGAGGGTAACAAGGAGGTTAAAATATTCATTTTACTGAGGAGCACAGGAAAGAAATCAGGCTTTTGTCTAACTTCACTTTTGATGTAGAAGACAAGCAGCTGGTTCCTTAGCTTGCAGGATGGCTCAAGCGAGCCGTTACCCAGCTGAATTGTTTATAAAGCTGCTGCGGGCTCCAGCAAAGGGCCCTTTAGAGCTCACAATCCCTCTGCAGGTCTTTGCCCCCCCCCAGGCTCTGGCTTCACCGAGCGCTCCTGATGGCGATGGGGGCTGAGCCCCTGCTGATCTGCTCTTGGGCCTTCCCTGCACCAGCCCGGGTCTCACCCACTGCCCTTCCAGCTCTCCCAGATTCCCCTGTAAACCACATCTTTCTTTTCTAAACAAAGCCCACCAAAGCTGGGCTGTCTCAAAAAAGTAGTTTTGTTAGAATGGTACTTAGCAATTCGGCAGCTCTCGTTCCCCCTCAAATGTGAACGTTACTCAGATAACACTATTCACATGAAAAGATTTCTTGAAATTCTTTAAGTGCACATTAAAATGCAAATCGTTCTTCTTATTAAAGATTTCTGGAAGTTCTCTGACAACACATTTAAATGCAAATCACTGAAACGTAGACTCAATATTAAAATCCAAACAATTATTTGATCCACGTGCTGAAATTAAAATGGGACCATGCTGTATGTCTCCATAAGGCCAGTGCCACCTTAGGAGCTCTGCACGGGGCTGGGCTGGCCTTATGGGAGGTGGTGCTGTGCCACGTGCTGTGTCCCAGCATCACTGAGCTCTCATGTCCCCCCACAGGGACGCTGTGGGGTCAGACTCCTCTCTGAGACAAAAGCTTCTGACATGGATCTGGACTAGTGGAATGAAAAAGCCCGGCTGGAATCTTGATAAAGTGTCCCTGATGGCATCAAGTCCTCTTTTTGTCCAGTTTGGATGTCATCAACATATGCACGTGAGGAGCAAAGGCAGAGCACTTGAACTCTGCCTGCGCAGATTCGGACTCATCAATATCCAGGAAACGCAAGCAGGAGCATGTGAGGCAGCAGAACAGACTATTAAAATACCCTTAATAAGTAAGAAGCTACAGCTAGATTTTTGAATTTTCCCCCAAATTATGCAGTGTGAGGTTAAAGCTCTACCCCCAGCCAAATTGGTGGTAATTATTTGATGGAGTTTTAATGGGTGTGCTCTGAGGCCAGCTCTAAAAGCTCTTGGTGTTATGGGATGCAGCTCAGCTGAACACATCTGATCTGGTTTATTTTAAAGTATGATAATCCATTAGGAGCAACATGCTCTAAATATATTTAAAACTGAATGATGTCTTTTTTTTTCTTTTGCTCTGCTGTACTTGTGAAGTTCCTTCAGAAAGACTTGAGAGAAGCAAAAGGTGCTTCTCCACCACTCTCTTTCAACCCCCACTCTCTGAATTTTTTTAGCTGCTTCCCCTTAGGCTTGGCTTTTGCTGTTAAGTAACCTGGAGCCGGGAGGTGTGCGAGCGCCTTCTCAAACGGCACGAGACAGGGGAGTTGGTGCTGTGGCTGCAAAGTGCTGTCCACTACACTAAGGAAAATGTTTATTCTTCTCCTCCAAGTTTCTGTCCTTCAACTGTCTTTAAAATAACACTCATCATTTAAATTAACACTCATCAGTTATGCCGTGTGAGGAGTCGGCATGGAAATGCTTGCGCTGATACGTAGATAGAATTGCTCCACGTTTCCTCGTGGAGCAGCGTGTGACAAACCCTGGGTGTGGCAGATGCAGCCTTTGGCTTATAAGCTCGTTGCTCTGGGTCTGCTCAAGACTCGCCGTGGTTAACCGCCAGCGGGTGGTTGTGAGCCTGGCTTTGCTGTGTGCGCTCCCGCTCCCCGGATGGTTCAGAACCTGGATGCTGTGACCTCACGTGGCGTTTGCTCCTTGGCTGGAGGCAGCGTGTTCCCGCAGCAGAGGTACAAAACAGGGCCGTCGAAAGGAGGTTGAAGATTAGCCAAATTTTAGCATGGATTTGCTAAACACAGAAGTTTCGTGGATGTTTCTTATCAGCACTGCTCATGGCACATGAAGGGTCCCGTGTGTCATCAAAAGGGACAGAAATAGGTTGACTCTTGAGTTGTTTCTTCACAAATAATTGGAATTATTTGCATTATTTAGCTTTAGGCAGGCCGAAGGGAGAGAGGACAGTGCAGGATCACTCCTGTCTTAATTGGTCATGTCAGTTTTTGTTAACAGTTGATGTATAGCTGACATCTGAAGCTTCTCCAAAAGAAAAGAAAAGGGAGATTCTTTTCTCTCATGAGTTGGATATCCCACAAATGAGCTTTGCCAACACCAAGGTTTTATTTATTTGGGGTATTTGTATTTGAGGGATCTGAAGCCCTGCTTTTGTTTGGATCTTTTATGTTATTTCATGTGCTAATCAGGGCTTTTTAACTTGACTGTCACTCAAATGCTCCTTGATGATAATGAGCAAAACTAAGTTGTTTTGCTGCTAAGCGTGTATCATCAGTGAATTTCAATTTTAAAGGAAAAAGTGGGTTTTCTTCCATGTTTTAAGTATGATTAGTTAAAAAAACAGGATAGTGGTGTTGGACAGATAATCATCTAGACAAAATTGAATCCAAAGTACAAAATGAATGTGGTTGTTCCCCCCCTCCTCCATATACTGTTTGCATTACATAAAAATAAATGTTGTGCCCAAGTAATTTTGATGGATACACAAGGAGAAAATGTGCTGTAGCTGGTATCTATCAGTATTTGAAAAAGAGAAAGAAAGGGAAGTGTTTCAGCTCATGGTACTCATGGGTTACTTGTCTCTGCCCCACCCTTCATTGTAAATGTTTCTGTGTGTGGAAAATTGAAAATCCAGTCTTGAACTGTAAATGACAGAAAATGAACTTTGTATGTAAGTGAGTAGGAGCCTTGGGAAAAGGGGAAAAAAAATGTTATTGTGCATAAAGAGAACATGTAAAAGCAAAGTACCCGCAGGTCTCTGGGCACAGGCTGGTCCCTGTGCGGCTGGCAGAGGAGGGGCAGCGGCGATGTCTGTTCCCTCCCTCCGCAGCTGGGCCAAGCAGACCGACACCGCTAACCCCCTCTCGTCACTTGATGGAGCAAGCCATGTTTGCCATGCTGCTAGGTTTTGAACTAGATGTACAGGTCCACGGGCCTTCCTTTACAGTGAAGATCTGTATTTTCCAGAGACATATACTGCAGAAGTGCATAACTGTTTGTTACCTTCTTAGGCAGTGAGGAAGAATAGCTTCTGCCACTGACTGCAGGCGATGAAATCCCTGACATGTGCTCTTTATTATGGGTTTAAGAAGCCTGGAAAATCACGGAATTGGCAATCCCTCAACATAATACATGTTAGCTGCAGTGTATAGTACAAATTGTATTGTAAAACTGCGTTATTCTTGAGCTATTTGTCCGTGGGTTTTGTCACTAAGTTGGTGCTTTCTCATTCAGAAAGAGACAGAAATGCAAAGTATCTTCTCCTGTGGGCGCTTGGATCCGTGGGGAGGGCATCTGCTTCGCACCGGGAGCGCGTTGCTTAACTTTGTTCTCCTCCCCGCCCAGACCCCCACGTTCTGTATCAATACTGGGAATGTCTTCTGGCGATATTGGGAATTCATAGAAATTCCTAGAAACAGTCACCTCCTGGGGTGCTGGCACTGAGGGAGCTCAGCACCCTCCCCTTGAGCATCGCCAGCCTCCTGCACGCCCCTGCCCCGCGGCGTCGGGGGGCACACGAGCAAGCCTCTGCAAGACGAAGAGGGCTCCGTCACAGATACGGTCATGTGCTGCTTTATGGGCTTAAAATTCAATTTCTCATCCTCTCAGACTACATTTCTTATGCTCCTTTGTAAGTGCTGCTCAAGCATTGCTCGTTACATTTGCTCCAGTCGTCCTTGCTCGCTGTGGAGGCAAATGCATCGATCAGCGCCTCGGCCCTGCCTGGCCGGGGCCGTGCCGGGGGCTCTCGGTGCTGGTACCTTCCCCGGAGGGAGCGGGGTCATCTGCCCTCGCTGGGGTGAGGCAGCACTGGAGCACAGGCCTCCAGCTGCTTCATGCAGAGATTTTTCTGCATCTTTTAAATGCATTTGATTTTGATTTCAGTTTTTTTTAAACCTGGAAAGGAAAACTGAAGTTCAAGATGGTGAGTTGTACTACCATGAAAGGCCCCTGAAAGCCAAGCAGGGTGCAACACTGCATGTTGTATACCCTGTTGTTCTCTCTTACTTTTTTTTCTTCTTTTTTTCCTTTCTTCCTGTGATCTTTTTGGCCCAAAGTAACCTCTCCATGTCTCTGTTTTCCCCCTCCCAATTGAGTCGCTCTTGCTTTCCCCTGCGGTGCAGTGGAGGATATTTCTATTTTGCTATTGAATTTGCACTCTCTGCTTGACCCAGCTTAGGAAACTGCTGTCCTCGGGCTTTATTTGAGATTTCTGGGGGAGGGAAAACCCAGCAACAAACAAGCATTGACCAGTTCAGTCTGCCCGGCTTCCCGCTCCTCCTTACTGGGGTAGAAAAGGCATTTCTCCTAACAGAAACCACCCAGCCCCCTCTGCCTGCCCTGGAAAATATTGCCCAAACACATTTCCTGTGATGATCCCAGTGCAGCAGTCAATATTTAACAGTAGCTCTTTAAAGCTGCTTTCTGGGCTCCAAGGAGCATTCCTAAAGAAACAGTTTGTAGGAAATGTATTGGAAAATTAACTTCATGTTCATCAACACATCATTAACGGTTTTCTCACCCTAACAATCAAAATGTCCGTGATTGTTTCCATCTTGGAGAAAGGTGAACGCTGGCACCAGGCAATATGTTCTCTCATCATTTACGTCTGGCAGCGCTGTTCCCAGGGGGCTGCAGCTTCCTAATGAGTGGGGACAGCAGAGAAAAAGGCATCTGGTGTGTTTATGAGCCTGTTTACAGCATGGAGTCTAAAAACAGTCAGTGTTGGAAGTGACTTTTTTTTTTTTTTTAATTTTTACAAGAAACAGGCATCATTCATTAATCCCTTTTCCTTCCTTCTCCTTCCCAGTCTCCTCAGCCACCCTGTGCAGGTTATCAGCTCCTCCTGTGCTTCCTGGCATCTCTTTCCATTCTGTGTCAACCTTCTCTGCTGCATGAAGAACATAATTTTTTATTAATCTTTTTGCTTTTTTGGATGCTGGTCTCTGAATGTATGGTTGGTTAAAAATGCCAAAGCTTAGGTTTTTTTCGCTTGCATGGGATAAATGTGAAGACACGCACACACACGATTTTTGATGAGTCTTAAGTAAGTTGTCTTAGAGCCTGGGATTCTCCCTGTTGCTTCCTATGAGTAGTGACAACCAGAATGATCTGATAACTTGGCTGATGGTCCCCAGAGCAGAACTGCTGAAGGTTGGCAGATGGGGTATCCGCAGGCAGACAGGGGCTGGGGAGCTCCTTCCCAAGGTAGGTCACTGCTTTTAGGTGTCAGTATGAGAAGCTGTTTCCTGGCAGCCTCAGGGAGGTCACCCTTCGGCTTCCCGCGAGCTCTCCAGGAAGACAAACCTTGCTTCAGAGAGGAGGGAGGTAGAGCAGCAGCTTACGGCTGTGAGGAAGAGGAGGCAGAGGGGGGGTTTGCAGGGCAACATGGCTGAAGTGAGAGCTGTGGGTACAACCTTTCCTGGGATCTTCTGGTAGCGTGTGAACGGCTGGAGAGAAGAGTGTTGCAGTTATGGAGATGAGGATTTTGTTAACGTGGGAATAGGAGAGAAGTTGCTCTTCAATCGCTGGGGTAAAGAACTGGCAAGGTGTGGATATAGCCAGGACAGGGGGATGCAGGGAGACCCACGCTGCGGCCAGTCCCAGAGTGAACCCCAGTTACTCCTGCAATGAAGATGTTGACCACAGCAATGGAGAAAAGCACGTGGTGAATGTGGCGAGAGAGACCGACCTCTTCGGTCTGCACCAGAGCCAAAGGACAGACCTCAGCCAGGCTGGAGCAGGGAGCCTGAACCGGGGGCTTGAGCTGAAGAAGTGTCTGGAGCTGAACGGTACATCTGTGAATCATCAACACAGGACTGTTAATTAAAGATGTGTTGGTGGATGAAATCATGCAGAAACAAATGAGAAGCAAAGACAAATGAGGCAGTTTGCTGAGAACTGTGTGGAAAAGTAACGAAGGTGTCAAAGAGGATTCTCCAAGTGACAGGCTGCAGGAGGGATTTCGTGTAAATATGTGGAGTTGAGAGAGAAGAGGAGCTGTCTGAACCCCTGTTAGAAGGGATGACAGACGTGCACCCTCTCCTGTGGGTGCTGTGGGGTCAGGGGAGGCTCCAGCAGAGTGTGGTGGCCAGGACTGAGACTGATAGTTTGGGCTGGAAGTGGAAGAAGGGGCTCCTCGCAACTGAGACAACACCTGTGGGGAGAACAGGACAATGGAGAAGCAGTGGGAAGGGGTGACGGGGATATAGTTCCTTTGACAGTGGGCTTGCGGGTGGCCAGTCTGGTGGCTATGGAGACATGGAGTTGTGTTGGAAAATGATAAAAACAGAAGAGGCAGCACAGGACTTCGGCGTGGCCGGGGTGAGCGCAGGAGGCAGGAGGAGTGCTGCAGCCGTGCGCTCATTTGCATTTAAACAGCGTTTTCCCTTGCGGGTGAACATCGCTAAGTAATCTCCTGTTTTGCTCATTCTGACATTAAAAAGGGAATAACAATAGGGTAACAAAGAAAAAAAGATTAATTTTTAAACAGCAATTGCCTTTTTGTTGATAGCGCTGACAATGCCCTAGCACCTTCCAATTACAGTTTTTTCGTGCCTTCCCTTTGCCTCGGTTCCTGCAGCTGCACGCCTGGAACAAGACCTGCAATGTCAGTCACCAGCCTTTGATTTACCGCCGTTGCCCCTTGCCTGTTGGGAAAGGGAGTGTGACAGTGGGGTTTGTCTTGTGCGAAGAAATCCCCTGTTCGTAGGAGTTGTTACCAGCGTTGTTTCCTCTGACTGCAAACAGCCGCACGCGTTAAGGGATGTTGCTGAGAGCTGATGCGCAGGGTTTCATCTGCTCCGGGGCTTTATGTGTTTATTCTTCGGTCCCTTTGGTTCCTCAAGTGCCATCCCCTGGAGGGACAGTGCAGGAGAGGACATGGACAGTGCCGGCTCCAGCCAGGACCTCTCTGTGCAGAGGCCAGGCACAGCTGATGCTTCTGCACTTACCCGGTAGCTCTGGAAGTGCCGGCGTGTCTCTGCCTCCCTCGCAGGAAGGGCTCTCCACGTGGTAAGGGCTGGTGGGAAACATGCAGCATATGTCCATGAGGTGTGTCTTGCCAATCTGGTTCTTGACTGCAGAAAAGACATAGTTCTAGAAAAGTTTTTAATAATGCCTTGTACTTTCTGTGATCGAACTTCCCACAGGTGCTGTAGGGTTGTGCTCTCCTAAATACCTGCAGCACGGACCTGGCTTTGTTTCTAGGCTGTGCTTAAGGCTCCAGCCTCGGCGGTGGCCGTTGCTCCTTCTGTGCATGTGTGGTCCTTTGCCAGATGCCTTTGAGATGTGCTGGCTCTGACAGATTAAGGTGTGTTTCGTGGTCTCGGGACTCCCATTGTCCCCAGGGCTCAGGCACTGCGTCAGGGACAGGCTGGGGCAGCCCTGGGACTTGGGGACCGGTGTCCCCAAGGAGAGACTGCAGTGTTATGTTATGCCTCAGCTCAGAAATGGCCTCTCGGGCAAGTCCAGGTCAATACAATCAAGGTGAACATGTCCTCTGTTTAACAGTTGAGGAACTATCTTTTCTTCCGTTTCAGTTTTTATTTGCATTTATAACCCAAGCAAGTGTTAAGGACAAACGGATCTAAAAAAAAATCAATGCCTGTTAGCTGTTATTCTAGAAAGGCCGCAAGCAGTGCAGTAGATCTTACGCTTAAAAAGACTTTGAGGACATCAACAGACTTGTAATAATGCCCCTGAAGTATCAGGCTCACTTTTTGCACACATACATTCAGCCCTGCAGTTCCCTCCTTTGCTGGTGTTTTTCAGTGCCTTACATCATGACCCCGGTTAGGGGCAGGGCGGCATCGCTGGGCCCCGGTGCGCCCTTTGCCCTGGAGATGTGGTACCAGGCAAGTGCCGACGATCGGCTTTCCTAAACCAGACTGGTACCATGGCCGTCTTACAGATTCATACCCAGAAATACCAGTTTGGGATTTGCAGCCAACCCCAGTTTCACCACATTTGGTGTCTTTGCCTTTTCCCTCGGTCCTACAAATCTTTTGCTTCAATAGTTTCAAGCTGAGCATCCTGCCCTGGTGCAAGCAGATGGGAAGTGTCCTGCCCTCCACTCGCCTCCCCCCAACATTGATTGTTTTCTAGACCTGGGTTATCGATAAGATTTAGAATGGAATAATTAAATAATTGGAATAACTATATAATATCTTTATGAATAAATTCCTGTGAAGCAGGATAGTAGTGATAGTGTAAAAAGAAGTTATTATAGCGCTTGCTTGTTCATACAGTTCAGAACAAATGATCCAGGATAACTGATGTTGCCAGTGAAGGGACCTGTGGAAATGCAGGTGTAACGTGTGGGGAAAGAGCATGGAACAGATAATCTGCAGGTCAAGAGAGTGAAGAGTTTCTGAGCCCTGAGCCTGCATCCGCGCCAACAGTAATTCAGGCGGTAGGATGTTGCGCTGGACCCTGGGGACCCCTTGGCTCTGAGCGGGTCGGCGCTGCCCTCGGCAGGAATTGCATTTCGAGGTCTAGAAGCAGACCCTGGACAAACCACACTGATGCCTTCAAGGGGAATGACTTCCTCCTCCAAGGTGTGCAGCTGGATCTGACCTGACTGGGGTGTTGTGCACACACAGCGTGATGCTCGCAGGCGTGCCTGGCATGTTCGCAGGGTGGCTGTGGGTCCCCAGTGCACTGGTAGTCCTCAACGGCCCCCGCGGTCCGCTGACGTGCCCGTAGACACCCTGTGGGGCAGACAAGCTCGTGATGAGGGGCAGTTATTGCACTTAGGTTTTTGGCTGCTCCAATTACACACATGAACTCTCGGTTTATGTAGCAGGGATGATCTAGCCCTAAAATGAGATTTTCTTAAACTTCTTTTCTGTTTAAATGGGGTGATTTCATTCTTGGCCCTCCTTGTGGACATGGGTGCAATACACATGCTGAGCATGAACGATACATGTCATGTATTGCCTGTGGGAAGCACCGTGGGTTATGGTAAGGCTGGGATGTATGTGTGAGGGCTGAAAGAAGCCAAAGAGATGTAGAAATGCACTTCGTCAAGTGTGATTCATCCCAGGATAATGTAGGTATATGCACGTAATGGGACTCCTGCCTCTCTGCTCGGTGTCCTTTGCTCCAGGAGGAGGGTTGTGCTGTTATGCTGTTGTTGCCTCACTCATTACATCCGCTGTGCCGGAAGCCCGATCATGTCATCTTTCCTGCCTGCCTCTCCTCCATAAAGTCATTTCCCTGAGATCATCTTTCAGCCTGTGATTTATCTGACTCCCGGACTAGGTGCTTTGAACAGCGCAGTTCTGCGCGTGAAGACATTTCCCGCATGTCTGCAGTTGTTTATCTCCCAATTTCCAGCAGCCTTTTAGTGTTTCCATTTTTATGGGTGCTCACACCTTCCTGCTTGCAGGGGAAAGAAAAAAAAAAAAAGCTGGTTTTAGGGAAAGAAGAAAGGATGGAGGACCTGGGGGTCAGCAGGGATTTCCACAGGCTGGATGCAATTGCTCCTTTTTCACAGCCCTGTCATTTGGAGCCAGCAGATCCTCGTGAGCCCGTGATCACCAATAACACCCCTTCGGGCCCTCCCTGGATTTCCGAGTGCTTTTGCTGAGTAAAACACAGCAGCTCTGTAATTCTCCCGAGGTGTTTCATGCAATGGCAGTTGGCAGCACCACCCCTTGCCTGGTCTGTATCTACTGGCTCCACTTTGTCTCCCTTTTCCCTGCAAAGAAGAACATGTGTGAGGGGCTGGAGCGGCTGGGGGCTGGCGAGCAGCGCCCGAGCCTGGTGGGTGCTGCCAGGAGTGTTCTGTGAGCTGGGGGGGTGCGCTCATCTGGAAGTTGCATCAGGAAGCCGAGGGGAAGGAGGAGATGCACAAGAGGCTCCACAAGCCATCAAAATCGGATAAAAGCAGTCTTTTGGGAAGAGCTGGATATGGTATTTGTGGTCTGCATTCATTTATTGCTTTGATCCACCCACCCCTCATTGCAGAGAGGTGCTGGCTTGTAGCCGCGGAAGTGTTGATATGGATTTATACTTCCACAGGTAAAACCAGAAGCACTTTAAAAGCTGCATTTAAGTTATATCTGGGTGAACAGACGCCACTGCCAGCAGCGTACTCTCCGCTGCCGAGGATTTGAGAGACTTCCCATCAGCATTGCCCAGAGCCTACAAAATCGTGGTTTGCTTTTGCTCCAAGTTCTCTTTGGACCAAAACCAAGATGGTCCATTTACAGATACTGGAGCGGTGAGAGCCAGGAGCTGGGAACGGGAGGTTGTATTGGGAACCCTCTCTCGCTGCACTGACTGTGGTGATGAGCCTGTCAGTGGCTTCAAAATTGTAGGTTCTCAACAAGCCTGTGTTGGTAAGGTGGCAGGAGAGGAGGGTGCAATAACCAGTGTAAGGTGGGCGAGATGCAGATGCTCAGCAGGTACAAACCTCTACGCTAAAGGTGAATTCTTCTCCTTATTTTTTGTTTCAAGGAGAGCCAGCATGGCCAGGCTCTCTGTGGAGAGCTGGAACAGTGGGGCTTTAGGTTTAGTTTCTGTTCAAATGTACGTCAGAGAGTATTTATCCTTTTGGATGCTCCAAGTCATTTGGGGGTGCAGGTTTAGGGTCTGAAATCACCATTCACTCAAGTCAGTGGGGAGACGCTAATTTTTAGAGGAGTTTGGACTGAGCCCTTGAGCTCTGGCTGTCAGGCTGGGAGGCAACTCCCAGGACAGGGCCCCATGTCTCAGCCTCTCTATGCCTTTTGTCTTTGGGATCACCCAAGAGCAGCAGAGCTCTGTGCAGGGAGTACAGATGGTTCTTAGCTCGTCCTGTGGTGTTTGTCCACCACAGAAGGCAGCAAAGCTGGAGGCCTGAAATTAAGCCTTCGGCAGATACCAGACACCGTCGGATACAGACCCCAACTCATTTCATCACGGGCTGGATGCAGAGAACCAGCTCTGAGCTGGGGTTTGCTCACCTGGGGAGGGGGCCCTGAGGAGCGCAGGCGGCCTGGAGCGAAGGGCTGTGCTAGTGTCCACGTGAGCTCATGGAGCTGCCCGCGGGCACCCGGCAGCGTCCGCCTGCTCCCCAGGAGCTGATTCGGGTGGGTACAGCCCTGCGAGGGAGGCAGGGAAAGCCCATCCACCCATCGCTGCCAGTTCCTGCACTCACAAGTGATTTATCTGCTTGTTTTGTGGAGTCTCCTTTCTGCAGAAGCTTCAGTGAGGCGTCTCCAAAGCCAGCAGCCAGCCTTTCTGCCAGGCGTCGTGCTGACGGCGGCTGACAGCGGCCTGGCACCCGCTGCCTCTGCTTCGCTGCTCCCCGAGGAGCAAAACCAATGGGGAGTGGGCACGAGTCTGTGGTGGAGCAAATGTGAATGGGAAAATAGGAGTAAGTGACCCTGGGCGCGTGTCGCTGTAGCCAGGCGCACGTGGCTGCTGGTCTCTAATGCTGGAGTTGCCGCCCTGCCTATCTAGTCCTGCATACAGGGGTTTTTCAGGGTGCCAATTACAGTATAAATAATTATTTGATTACATGATTTTCACTAACTGCTTTGTTCTCCATCTTGTTTTTGATCACTCGGGAGCATTGCAGGGTGAAATAATTGCGTGTTCAGGGAATTTGCTTAGAAGCTGGTAATTATTAATTTCCTCATCAATTCATTTTCTATGTGCATTTGCTGCACTGTGGGCTCTGAGAGCAGCAGGTCGTGCCGGGGAGTGGATGATGGAGATCACAGGCCACTTCTTCCCTAACGCAGAGTCCAATTACAGACAGCGACTTTCCTGCTGCCTCCCAGAAAGGGCGGTGACATTTGCTTTGTTTTACTGCAATTACATCATCGTAGCTCTGGTCAGACTAATCATTTCTTGGTCTTAACTAACTTTCCATATATTTTCTGTGCCTTTTCAACTGTATGGTTATGTAATATAATTATCTTGTATCTTTTATTTGATGACCCTGTTTTATGAGTAATGATGTGCTAATTATTCTGGTTCTCTGTGTGTTGATAATTGCTTCATATTATGATAGTGGTTTAAAGATCACGAATAATATGTAGCACCTCATCCTGTGAGCCATTATTAACTTGTCCTGTAGCCCCTGAAGAGTTTAAACTCAGTTTAAAGCTCCCCTTTCCCTGGTGGAAGTAATGTATAGGTATGATGATAAAACCCTCATCTTCACCCTTCGCTGTAAATGCCTAGTTAGTCTTTCCCGCAGTTAGACCCCTTCTGAACTTCCTAACTCTGAAAAAAAAATCCCATTTCTTATGTCTCTTAAAAATACAGTAATGAATCTTTCACAGAGCTTGAGCTGGGTGCAGGACAAACATGGCAGGGGAGACGTGAGGCTGCCTCCTGGCCCTGACACCGTGTTTCACTAAACTTTAGGCTATAATATAAACAATGAGGCTGGCCTTAATTCTTTTTTTCAGCCAGGGCTTTATCCCAAGAGCACTGACGTCAACAGGCCTTGAAGACCGTTGGGCTGTGGGTGCGTAGGAGCCAATCCATCATGGTGGAGGGGGGTTACTGGGTGAAATCCTCCTGCGGGGCCAGGACCTTGGTGATCTGTACTTTGCTCCTGTGAAGATCTTGGTGATCTTCAGAAGCAGGTTCCTGATGAGAGAGAATTAAATCTGTCCTGATAAGCATCATGAGATTGCTCTCATGATAATATCTTGCCACAGATTTTCTAATGGCTTCTTTGACTGACAAAGAACAGTTAAAGAAACAAAGAACAAAGAAAAGTTGCACAACCTAATTTATTTTCTACATTTTATGCTCATAACCAAATTTCTGAATTTCTCTATGTTTGGATTTAAAAAACTAGATAAGTCAGTGTCACTGTTGTTTATGTTTAGTTTCTTCCTGGATCCTCTAGTTAGCAAACACTGTGACTGAATTTCCATAACTGTTGGGAAAAATTTAAATTTTAAAGAAAATAACATTGTGACTAAAACATTTAGAGGAAGGGAAATAGTTCTGCTACTGATGGGGAGAAATACAGGAGCTTCTGGAGCAGAAGTGCTGGTGGCACCTTGTCTGAGCGGGGGGTGCTTTGGAGGCAGACGCAAGTCGTCGGCTTTCCCACAGGTAACTGTGGAACTGGCTACTCACAGGGAGTAATTTCCGTTAGGCTCTTCCATGCTCTGAAACATGGAATTTTATACGCTCGTTTTATACACCTAAGTGCCTTGTTTACCAATTTTCACAAACGCATGAACTCTGAGATGTCTGTACAGCTGCTGCCCGCTCTCGGGCACAGCAGTGCCCGGCGGCCGCCAGTCCCGCAGGGAGCAGGCAGGAGTCCTTGGAAAATTGCTTTGGGCTCTCACTGAACTGAAAACTTTGTACTTGCACTCTTTTTCTTTTAAACCAAGATCAGTATCTCAGCTTCTGAAAGATATATGTGGAAACGCTTAAATTCTCTCTGCTGTATTTTGCAAAAGTTTAGAAATACTAAACAGAATCTGACATATGAGAGAAAACAATTATCAAGATGTGTGTCTAATTGCTGAATACATAGCAGTGGAGGGACATGTTTTGCAATGTGTTCTGTAACAAATAGGAAACAAATAATTGTTTGAGAAGAATTTAATTAACCTGAATGAATTTAGTTAAGCAGGCATTAAACGTTTTACCCCAAGTATATGCTGTCTTATTTTTTCACGTATACAGGAATATGTTCCTTGCTGTGTTTGCGCACGCTACCTTGATTTTTATTAACTTCAGTGATTTCATTAGCTAACTGTAATTAAATATTTATGGTACAGTACATTGACATTTCTATAAAATATTGAAAGCAGAAAGGAAATACATCTTCAGGAAATGGAGAATCGGGTGAATGCAGGTGTGGAGTTCAGTGTAAGGCTGGATGGGGTTGGGTTTGTGCCCCACGAGGACGAGCGGGTGTTGCCGCTCAACAGCGTTGGGTTCTGCTCTATCCAGCATTTACAGTCAAACAGGGGGCTCTGGCCAACCATGAGCCTGGGACCAACTGGGTCGTGAGAACTAAGAACATGAACCCCAGCTGCCAGGAAGGGCAAACAACAGCCATCTTTCCCAGCAGTGAACTTGCCTGCCTGGGCTCTGCTGTTTTTCTTAAATTAATGTCTTCTGTTGGGATGCATGCTGGTTCATCATGAGCAGTGTAGCATTTAGCATTAGTCCTCTTAAATCATGTTGCCAGTGTTTGTAATTCAGGCTAGTAAAATAGGCATGACATACTTGTGTGGTAGATCTCATGGGGCCATAAAATTTAGGAGGTTTAGTTAGATTTAGTTAGTGACATGAAATAGTCTTTGTCGGACTCTTTCCTCGCAGAAGCCCGGCTGCCTCCCTCAGCCGTGCTGGCTAAGCCAGGGTGGTCCTTCCAGAGGAGGCTCCTTCAGCTGAGGCTCCTGTCTCTGAGTCCACAGACCAGTTAGAAAAGGGACTGCTTGACAGAAAGTGAATCTTCACGTATCACTGTGAAAGGCTTCCCACGAAGAATCCCCAGCCCCACGTGCTGTGCCCACGGCACCGCTCTCGGTGAACCCTGCGGCTGCACGCCAACGGGCAGGATGCCTCCCCCTGCGCAGCAGAAACACGACTGCAAGTTTTAAGTCATCATTTTTGTGAATTCAAAGGCATCAGTGGGAATTTCCGAGAACAAAGGAAAATCCATCAGAAACCAAAGTAGGATGCATTTTTGCCTTTTTTTCATTGATTTCATTAAGGTTGTGTCAAGTGTAGTTGATATTATATAAGGCAAAGATTTCAGAAAACAGTTTGGGCTTGTTGATTTAAAAAGAAAGAGGCAGGATCTCCATTAAGCAAAAAACTCAGTAGCTATTACAGCAAGGCTTTTTTTCTTTTTAAACAAGTAATGCGTTTTTGTTTTAAATAGAGGAAAGGACAGACTATTTATTATTGTTGAGAAATCTGGATGGCATTAGCAGCTGTGTAAATTAGTTTAACTTCATTGACTTCCGCAGAAATAAACAGATCCATCTCTGCTGAGAATCTGGTTCCATGGGACTTAATTGATTTTCAAGCTGACATTTTTATTAGTAATAACACTTAAGGTTCAGATAATACTCATCAAATATTTGCTTACTGGTCTACACAGCATTCTTTCTAGGTAAATAAGGTGATTGTATGTATATAAATCTGGATAAATAGATAAAAATCTAGACTTTATGTTTATAATTAACCAACAGATAAGAGGTGGAAGGTGAGGTTGCCTGTCCTGAACCGTGCGATAAGGGCTGTGATTACAGTGAGCAGCCTACGGCCGCCAGGGAGCTGGTGTCGTGTCACCTGAAATGAGGCGGATTCAGTTCCAGGGCCCTGGCTATGAAACAGGTCTCAGAGATTCAAAAGGTGAAGTTGGTTTGGGGAACACAAGCACCAAATGATCTTCACTTTTAAGCAATGCAGGATATGTGCATGTTCTGCAGATGTGTGTGTATATATCAAATATGCATAAAATACATGTTGTATCATGTGAATGGCTTGGAAGAACCTTGTGATGTTTCTGCTGGTGCCGTTGTGAGGATGTCCCCTGCGTGCTGCTCTGTTATCTCCCACCCTGCTGTATTTACCTTTAGGTGAAAGGAAAATAGCCTGCTTGGCTGGACAGCTGGGGACCTGTGCCTGCACTTGCAGTCTGCCACACGCCCCCTGACCCAAATCCCCCTGCTGTGTCTGTACCTGCCTGTGTCCCGTGGGGCTCGGGCCTGCCTTGCCTCCCAGAAGAGGGAGGTCCTTGTGACCTTAATTTTGAGCCCTGTTGGCTGCATCTTTGCTGCTGATGGGATCATGTGAGATAACAGGTTTTGGGTCTGTTCTGGGCTTTATTCTTACAAAAACTATAATGTCTTCCCCTTCAGTATCGGGGAGCTCAGATGTTCTTGCTCCAGTGAGTGTGGTCACCATCCCCTCTTCCTCTGTGGAGGAGGAGCTGTGTTGAGATCATGGCTCTGCCAAGGTTTCCAGTAGCTGAAAATAACATTTACTTCTTTACTTTGCTGTGTCACGGCACACGGTGCCTGCTGCGGGCTCTCGGCAGAAACGCGAGGATGGCGGCTGCCGTTCCAGATAGCAGTACCCAACTCACTCGATGGCAGGTTGGACAATCCAAACCAGGATCCAGGCCTTGCCCAAACGTTGTCCTCAGAGCAAAACCCTCTGAATGAGTCCCTGTGAAAAAGTGTTTTTTTTCTATATAGGTATATGCACACACACAATATTATCATATACATTGTAATATGTATATGTATAATATACATATATGTATAATATTACTGTTATATTACTATATTATATATAATATTATGTATTACCGGTCTGAGTTGCTTAAAGGTGGGTGAGAGTGAAATCCAGTGTATGGACCCCACTGTACAGTCTCCTGCAGTGGAGAAGGAGAAGCAGGAGCTGGTTTGGGCGGGGCGGGGTGGCTGTGACTGCTGCTGGGGCTCCTCTTCGGACGTTCATCTCTCTGGGAGCTACTTAGCCTGACATTAATTCCAGCTATACGTTAGTGTGTGACTCGGAGGGTAAAAGAAGTAGGAGGAAGGAAGGAAAAACCCAGAGGAAAGTGTATCAAATTGGTGCTCATTGACAATATTTAGTCTTAAACCGTAAATTCAGTGCAATATGTAAAATACTGTCGCTGGCACCAGCAAATTGTTCTTTGAGTAATTGTATTATGTACTTCAGTGCTTCTTTGATAAGATGTAATTTGTGTGAGGTGATAGCGAGTCAGTAATCCCCAGTGTTTCGAAATCCTTTTACAGGCAAAGCTGCTTCTGATGGCGATGGCTGGCTGAAACCTGGGGGGGAGTAACGGGCTCGTTTCAAGGGGGGAAAACTTTATGTGCAGCTTAATTACGGTGACCCTGGCGCTGAAAACCTGATACACTTAACTGGTTTGAAAAGTAAGGAAATGTAGGAGTGTTTGCCCTTTGGACAAAGGGGGTTAAAGCGCCAACTGCCCGGAGGTCGGGGTTCTGCCTCGGGAAGGAGGTGCTGGGGGCTGCAGGAGGGGCCGCGCTGCCCTGGGCAGGTTTCCGAGCGCTCCCCACTTCTGTGGGGGCACAGTGAGCCCCATCAACAGAACCAGGTGGGAACAGAAGGAAAAAATGTCAAGAAAAATTGACAGCATCTGCCCTTACTTGTTCTTGAGAGGAGAGATATTGACCCTCACTTAGGATTTCTTGTTTCCAAGTGTATACTGGTTTTTGTTGGAGTCCTTCTGGCAAAGCAAAGATGTGGAATTTTTGGTGTTGCTTTTTTTAACTCCTAAATTTCTTCCTTTGGCAGCCGGAGACATTCTGGGTTCATAGGAAGCAGGGGTGGGTGGGCTCCCTGCCAGTCCCGGGTCGTCTTGGGGTGGTTCTGGGCTGGGGGTTGGCAGCAGAGCGAAGGGCTCGGGCCTGGCCGTCGCTGTCACCCCGCTGATCCAAACGCCCCTTTGTAACACACATCAGAACTGAATCGCAGAGAACAGGCTCTGGGAGGTGTTAATGCAGACTAACTGTCTTTCTGTTGATCCTGAGACAAAATGTTCTGAAGTGAAAGAGACTTTGAATCACCCGGCTTTGATAGCATTTTTTGTAATTTAACCATTTTGTCTCCTAGCTGAGTCGCAGGAGCCAGGCGGTGTTGATGTTGGGTAACCTCATTATATGAAATGACTCCTAAGATGACCACAGTGCTGGAAGCCTTGGACATCATGGAAATATTTGTTAAATTTCCTCCCTATTCATTATTTACCAGGATGGGCAGTCTGAGATCTCTGCAGGGTTGTGTTTTGTGTTAAGGTTAGGATCTTCATAGCATCATATGCAGAAATAACAAAGCTGGGCAAATACAGGTGTCTGCCAGGTATTATTTTCCCTTTTATCGCTACTGTATTAAATGCTGCTACTCTAGAAACAAATGTGTTGTGCAATAGTTTGGTTAAGTGCCAAGAACAGCATCTGCATTTGCATTCTGTGAATTAGAAAGCAATCTGTTGCTAGAGGAGAGCTTGTGTATTCATTCCTGGTTCAAAGTACTCTTGAGATATTTCACCGAAAATACAGTGTGTCTAAGGCCTTCCCTTCCTCATGTCTCAGATAAAAATGGCCGTGCAGGTGCTCTCTGAAAATAATAATTTATAGCTTCCTGTGTCACTTGCCTCATCTTGTTCTGGAGAAACAACTGTCCTAAGACGGTTCCAAGGGAAAACAGATTTATTTTTTTTGTGAAGATTTTATTAGTAAAACTAAATGCTTGGATTGTTTTATCTTTCTGTTAAAAAAAAAATGGCAACATTTCTGCTTAGGTTCTTACTAAGGGGTATAGCACACCAAACGATGCAGTACGATCAGGCTTGTGCTGTTTGCAACAGACACATGGGATTTTATTGCAGCTGAGAGGATGATGACGCTGGGTAGCTTGGTTTGACACCAGTCTCTTGGCTGTTTGTTTTAATCTGCTGGATGGATGTCATCAAAGTCTGAAGTTCATTAGGACTGAACTGAATTACCAGCCAGCTGCAGAACTGGGTGTCACCTCCCACCTGCAGGAAATTGAATTTTGGGTGACACTGATACACAGCTCCTGCGTGGCCTGGATTAACTGTAACCACCATGGTTGGTAAAACCACCCTCCTGAAGTGTGCTCTGGGCCGTTGTACAATATAAAATCGATTAAGCTGTGCCGAGCACGAGGGGTTTGCAGTGACAGCTTTATGTACCTCTGCCATGGTCTGTAGGGGCAGTTCTGCTGTGGCAGCGCCTGCAGCCCGCAGCCGGACCGGCCGTGCTGCTAGCGGGCCAGGGGCACGCTCCTCTTCCTCCTGAACCCTTCAGAATGCCCTGGTGAGGATGTAAAGTGTGCTCAGGCTTTGCTGCCAAGAGCTCAAAACCTGTTGAGTTGATGTGAGCGTATATGCTTTGTAAAATGAAAATGAGAGCCTGAACCCGTAAATACCAGCTGGGCCAGAGCGCGCCATTTCAGTGGGTTACACAGATACTCTGTGCTGGAATGACACACACATGACCTCGATATGCGGGTGGTAAACAGAGACTTTTAAAATGACACCTGCTGCCGTTCTGTCCTGAAATAAAACCTGTGGTGATGACTTTTCCCTACTGAGCCTTCAGCTGGCCATGGCTGTCACGGCCTCACTGGCCACGCTGTCCCTGAGATGGCAATTTGGGGTAGCCCTGATAAAAAAAGCAGAGTCTGGGAGCTGCCACTCTGTCTGATCAAACCTGACCACAGACTTGTATATAGGAGCAGTTTTTCCTCCCACTCTTTCAAATAAAATAAGCAAACCATTGTGAGCGACTGAATTCACTGGACCAAAAGGAACTGAGTAACAAAAGTACCCAGTGAAAGCCAGCCCCGGGGCAACGGGCACCTTTTAAATCATTTGCCTCTTCTGTGTCCTCTTTGCTGTATCAAAAGATGAAAGCTTTCTATCTCAGCTCAGTCTTACTAATTAAAGTGGTCTGTTCAGCTCCCGCAGCAGCCGCTGGATCGGCCCCACCTCTGCTTTTAGCCTCTCCAACATGCTGCACTTTAAGATAATACGGGCTCGGGAAGGGTTTTTGAAAGCATGCTGCATTAACTTCCTCTGCTTCCCTTGAAGCCAGGGATTAGTCAGCCAAGTCCTCGATGCTTTTGAAACATCTCCCTCTGAGCCTGCGTGACCTTCGGACAAAGGCAGGGTTAAAACAAAGGGTAAAAGCCTCCGTTTGGATAAATTGCCGCAGCACGGCTGGAGGCAGCGGAGCTTCAGCCGTTGAGACCAGGAGAGAACTTGGCCCGGAGTGAAGAGGCAGTAAAGGGAACAGCCCTCTTGAAAAACATAAAAGTTAATTGTTATGCAAAAGTGGTACATATTTTTCAGCTCTCAAAGATCAGTGCTCATAACTTCTCCATAAAAAGTGCAGCTGGCCAATATTTCTCACTTTTTCCTGAGCGAATTGAAAATGAGGGCATTTTTCACACTCTCGGATGGAATTTTGAAGGAGAACTGCTCTAAATAAAACCTCGGGGCTGGGTGGGAGCTGAGCTGGTCCCTGGACGCCCATCAGTGGTACCCGCTGTCCCCGGAGCGGTGGCAGGAGGATGCTGTGGGGCCGCCTGGGCGCTGACAGCTGGACTCACCTCTGCTGTCCTGCCCTTCCTGCAGTTGCCCCAGAATGTCGGGCAGGGGCTTGTGCTCTGCTCTGCTCCTCACCCTCTCCACAGCAGGTCTCGTGTCTCACTGTGAGTTTGGCCCCAGCAGGTTCCAGCCGCGGGGGCTGCGATGGGTGGCGAGACATTTGGGTGCCATCCAAAGTCTGCTGGAGCTGACGGAGGGACTTCAGGGAAGTTTAGTGTGTACTCAGTGCTGGATTTGTTTCATTGCAAAAGAGCAGATCCTGATTTTAATGCCTCTTTTTGTCAGCATCCCTGGAGGTTTTATTTACTTCAGCTGCTTTCTTTGCAAACTGTGCCGATTCATTTAGCTGAATCCCTGTCAAGTCGCTGGAGCTAAAATTGAGATGCAAATGTACGGCAGCTATTCCTGTTTTTTCAGATGTAGAAAGCAGGCATTGGAAAGATAAATTCCCGTAGTTCCCTTTAAGCACATATTGCTGAGAAGCAAACACTGAAACATCAAAATAAAACCTTTTTTTCTTCTTCACTCTTTTTTTAAAGCAAGAATATAATTATGCTCCGTGGCTCTCACCAGAGCACGGATCAAAGCAATTAAGTAATTGCTCTTGGCTTTGTGACTGTGGTTTTGAGTGGCACGCACGGTGTTCATACAGCTGCCACCACGGGGAGCAGCCCTGGCACCCCGGGAGGGCTCAGCAGGTGCCTGGGTGCCCCCGCCCCGGCCCCCAGAGCACTGGGAGGAAGAGGAGCAGGAGCAGGGCCCAGAGGGGTGGGGGTGGTCCTGCCCCCAGCTGCTGGCCGTGTTGCCCGAGGCAAATGACTGCAGGCTGATGCTAAAATGGATGCTCATATCCAGTCGCTTGTAGCTTCGGTGGTTGCTTGGCTTATCTCTCACTTAGGATAAACTCTCTCTGAATCTTGGGGATGCCTAAGAATGCAGGTTCCGTGACTCATACTTTGCAGCAGGACAAATTGGATCCTAAATCCAAGCACTGATAACCAGCAGTTTGGAATTTGGCAATGGGTGCTCGATCATTTTTACTAGTACAAAAAGGAGACTGAGCAGAGCTGAGACTAACCATAATTTTTCACATAGGGAGACTTGGTGAAAAAATGACATCTCAAAATTGAAAGCATTTTATATTTCCCCACGGAAATGCTCCCCTATTTTAAAAATAAAATAGTTCCCTTCTTGCCTTGCTTCTGAATGCATGACCCTCCTGCAAGGCAAGTTATAGCACCGTTTTATTTCTAATTGCAGGGAAAATTCCTATTTCTGATTCACACTCTGGTACTCGATAGGCTTTGTGCAATTGTTCCTTTCATGGTACTCCTGGTACAATCAGTATATCGAATGAGCAGAGAATTTATGACAGCAAATTGCAATACAGATGAGCTGCATAATGTGGTTCAGAGGAGGATTCTGTGCTCGGCGTCTGGCTGTGGCTGCAGGCACCTGCCTGCCAGCCCTGGGTCAGCACCCGGGAGCGTGGGGCCAGCTGCGGGCAAAGCTACCGGCTGCATCTTCCCCAGTTTCCCATCAGAAGGCACAAGGAAGAGGCTGAAGAGAAAAATCGACTGTGGAAAGGAGAGTTGAAGAGAAAGGATGAGAAGGAAAGGGAATGGTCCAAGTGGGGAAAAAGAGGGTGGCCCTTGCAGGTGCAGGAGCTGTGGCATCACATGGGTCCTGGCCATGCTCAGCTTTAAAACCCAAATTCTGAGAAACTCGCCTGTGGCTGGATTAAGGCAATGCAACATTTGGGCAAGACCCAGACCAGGTCCCAGATCCACAGGGATCCACTTTGACCCATGTGCCGCATAATTGAAAACCAGCTTAAGATGTGCTCGGCGGTGTAGTGGCGGTGGTAGGTCTGTGGTTTTACTCAAGGTGTCTTCGAGGAATGACTTCTGATAATTTTTGTGGTGGCCTCACCAAAAACTGCAAATGTAGATTTGAAACACTGCAAAAAGAGCCTTCTGCAAGCAAAGGTGTGAGAAATAGATCACTAATTGTCTTGGGTTAAATTCAAAATTTGGAAAAGAAAAAAACAAGTTTTAATGAATGATGTTCTTTATCCTTTGCACTTTTTCCCGGGCTGCGGGAGGAGAGCTCTCAGCCATGCTATGGATGCAATTTAATTGCCAGAAAACAGACTTAGAACCAGAGTTTCTCTGACATGAGCAAGGATATTAATTAAAATATGTAATTGTGGAGCTCCCTTAGAAGGTAATGATAGGATGCATAATTGTTTCTCTGTGATTCTTGTTAATCAAGAAGAGAGCCAAAGAAACAATATGTTAATCACAAAGGTGAAGATTTTTGAGAACATAATGATTGATAAGGATCCAACTGTCATTGATTATCACTGGGAGTTTTACACACAACGGTCTTTTGTGCCTTTCAAAATCTGCCTGAAATGGAAAAACCATGAATCTCTTCTAAGTCTGGGCAATGAGGAAGGGATAGTAATTTGTTTGCCATAATTGCGTGAAGGTTTAGTAATAGGAGGATTTGAGCTTCTATCTGGGCACCTGCAAATCTTGAATTCCTGCCATCGCTACTGGTTTGCTGAAATAAAAAATGCTTGCCAGATAGCTTGGCTGGAAACAGTTTTACCTTACCTAATGTAGGCGATCCTGTCTGGTTTAATCAAAAATCTCCTCAATGGAGCTGGAGATTGTTGTTCAGCAGAGTACCTGTAATAAAAAGTACACTTCTTACTGCTCCTGGAGGGACACGTAATCTGGCACTTTCTATGACCCCTGAAGGCACAGGATTAAATTGAAGGACTTGTACCTAATTTTTGAGGCTTAAATAACTACCAGAGTATTTATTAAGATGTAGCTGCAGAGTCTTTACAGGGCTTTGCTCTGCCCCTTGCGTAACGGGAGGAACGAGGACTCAAGCGCATCGTTTGTCACGGCGGTTTGGCGTGTTCACAGCACCGTGCACTTAATTACAGCCCCAATCACAGGCTCTGAGTAGAAGTAGTAACCAATAAAAAGAAAACCAAGAAGTAATTGCTTTGTAATTATTTTTAGGAAAAACTGTCTCCACAAGAGCAGCCAGAGATGAATCTTTAACCTGATTGAGCAAGCCTCGGCTGAAATCCCTTCGTGGTGGATCCCCCAGCCTGTTTGGGCTTGGGGGGTTTGTTGGGGCCTCTGTGGCCTTTGGGGTTGCCCAGCTGAGCAGGGGCTGGGGACCAGCATCGTCTCCTCAGGGTGATTCTTCCCTCCAAGAGGCAAAGAGCTGCAAAACAAATTGTCTGACTTGGCTGTGTAGCAGCTTCTGGTTTCTGTGCAGGTGGTAGATCCCCTCCTGGGTTCTCCTTATCTCTCAGTTAATTCTCTCATCCCAGTTTTACTCCTGGTTTGAAATGTATTTGTTGAGCAAGCAGTAAATCTGTCATTCTAGCAAGCGCTTAATTGAGCTATTCAGTCCCGGGAAGTCTTTCTTTCCTTTTAGAAGATAAATAAATACCATCTACCAACGTATTTCTTCTTCCTTCCCCCCTCCATTCATCTCTTTTTCCAACTAAACATTTCCAGGCAGTGGGACTCTTCATCCCTTCTGCATTCCTTGTCGGACTTGTGCGGGCCGAGGCGCAGGCTGGCACCAGCCATGAGACCCTGTGGCAGAGCTGCTGCGTCTTGGCGCAGGCTGGGAGTGGTGGGATCCGCTCCCCTGGCTCTCCCTGCCCGCTCTCCGCGCTCCCATCCCGGGGGCCACCGCTCAGCTCTGCCGGGGACAGCTCCGGGTGGCCTAAAGGACCTGAGGAGAGCATGGATAAATACTTGTGTCTCCTCTGCTGGTTCCGTTCAGCTCAGTTACAGCCTGAAATCAGGGCCAAGGTCGTTAAATAAAGCAGTTTCTGCAGGAGTGGCTGGCAGGCTCCCACCACCTTGCTCAGGGGGGTCCTTTTGGGGCTTAGCTCCTTGGCTGTGTGCGGTGCTGAGCTCTTGCCAGAGCTCAGTCTGGGGGGGCTCGGTCGCTGGGGCCATCTCTCCCCAATGCCCATGTGCGCTGGCGTGGAGCTAATGGAGCTCTTTAGCTGGAACCTGGATGCTGCCAACAGCCCTTTAAACAAAAATTTTAAAAAATATTAAAAAATAAAAATAAAAGGTAGAATTTTCTTCTCGTACTGCTAATTAGATCAATAGGGATCCTATTCACCGGTTATTGAAGGAAACAGTAGTAAACTAATTAGGCAGGCGCTGGCTGAGCACTGATGCTGCTTCTGCCCCTCAGTTTCCCGAGAGCAGGAGATGGTCCGGGGGGCTGCAGCCCCGGGCAGCAGCACAGAGCAGCTCCTGCGGGAGGGAGGGTGGGTTCCTCCTGCACAATCCCCCTGCTGCCTGTGCTGTGGCAGAGGTGAGGCACCGAGGGCGAGCGGGCGGCAGCCGGCCGGGCTGTGTCTCGCTGTATTTAGCCCTTTGCTCCGAGGATAATGCCGGGAAGGGGTGGGAGCTGGCTGGGGAGGAGCAGGACAGAGTGGGTTCATCTGGGCCCCCCCTCACTGCGCCTGCACCCCACGGGCCACGTACCCCAACCTGCGTGTGCCCACCTGGCCAGGGCCCGCGGGGCTGCCTGCCCCTACGGTGATCTATTGCATTAGGCTAATTGGAGAACGACGCTGTTTGCCGTTACAATAATTTTCAGTGTCAAATATTTTACTGTTAATTTGAGCACATGAGGCTTTCCTTAATACTGTTTAGGGCTTTGAAGTTAAATTGCAGTTTCATCAGTTGCATGATAAATCATTTAATGGAATTTCCCAGATGTTCTGAAATTAAGTTTATATTTTCCTAAAAGAATGTCAGGCCCATTGCTGTGAAGGGAGCTGGAGGATCTCTCACAGTTTACTAGAAATTTAAACTTCTTTCTCAGTAGCTCAAAGTCCAGCTCCTGCTTTCTGGGCATTTTAGAGGTGGGGGTGAGCAAGGTCTTGCCGGAGCTGCATGCGGTGCCTGCAGAAGCACAAAGCAGATCTCAGTAGCTGCTCCTGGGGATGGGCTGACGCTAGTGGCTCAGATTGCAGCTGTTTTAAATTTGAAAGCAGTGCAGAGTGCTGTTGCGGAGTTGGGACCCACATCCTGGGTATTTTTTTGCTCTGATAAGGGACCTCTCCTTTGACCCCTCTGGTGTGAACGTGGCCGAGATGTCCCACTCCTGCAGAATGACGGCATCACCTGCGCGATGCAGTTGTCTTCTGAAGAGTCACTGGGGGGATTTTAGAAACACGCTTGATCATTGAAGCGTGAACCTGAGAGAGAAAAATCTTGCTCCAAGTCAAAATCTCAACATTGCCAACCAACTCGTAATGAAGAAATGGAAATAAGTGAAATGCTGTGAGCGTTCTGGTGCTGTGGGAGCAAGGGGAGGCAGCTCAGGGCAGTTTTCATTTAGTCTGAACGCAGATGGAGCGCACAGCAGATCCCGCTTGCGCCGGGCAGTGCTACGGGCGGCTGCAAACCAGGGATGTGCTGGGGGACGGGGGCCACCTTCACCCTGGGGACCCCAAGGGACCCAATGTGACCCGCATGTGCCTTCCTCCCCCACTGCCGTGGGCAGTGCCTGGTAGCAGCATGGATGGGGATGAAGAGTCAGGCCACAAAGAGATTGGTACATTGTACGGCAGGCTGCCATTTACCGTGGAGAGAGCAGGTCGGCTGAAACAGCTGAGCCTGGTGGCTTTTAATTCAATAATCACGTTGCTTTGATTTGTTTAAAAGTTGCCCGTTGGCTACGAATGCCTCAAAACGTGATTGTAGTTAGAGAAGATGTTAGGATTCAGGCAGGGGTTTTCAGGAGGTCGATCCAGAGTGGCAGTGCTGCCTGGCTTGGAGCAAGCACACGGCTCTGATACACTTGTGCATTTGGATGGCTGCTTGATTTGCCCATGACTTTCGGTCTGGAAGCACAGGTTCAAGGGGAAGCGGGCATTGCTGCAGCCACCCAGTTTCCAGACATTGGTCTGTCTTTCCCTCTTTGATGTATCCGGCAGAGTTTTTGTCTCCTGTGTAACCCATAGCCGGGTAGGCAGCTCCAACCGTGCCGCGAGGAGCTGGCGAGGCCAGCACTAGAGATACCTCTCTTCAGCGCCCGAAGAGGTGTAATCACAGTGCGGATTTGTCAGTGGACGTACTGTGGTAGTAGGGGACCCAGTTTGGGGTCATTAAATGGCTGTGCTGGGCCCAGCACACAGGGTGTGAATTACTGTTTTTCTGCCCGTGGCGAAGAACAGGCAGAATAACTGCCCTGCCTGTCCTGCTGGCCAGGCTCCTCAGTCAGTCCTTCTGCTGGAGGAGCTGACCTGCCTCCGCATCATATGGTCGTCACGCACAACCCGGAGTCTTTAATTAAAGCCTTTGCTGGGGATGGACTGAAAGAGGGCCAGGCACTGCTCTGGGCCAGCTCTCGTTCGTTAGCGTGGTACTGCTGATGATCTGAATTCAGCTGCCTAAGGTTAATCAGGCAATGTCAGTCGTGTTGCCTTCTTCTAATCCTCTTTTGTGCATATTGTACAATTACCAAGCATGACCATGCAGTTAATAATTGTAAGGCAGTGGGGCAATGCTGGCATTAGAGGAGGAGGAAGCCCAGCCTAAACTGAGGACTTGCTTTCCATAGGAATTTTCTTTCCCTAAAACGTACCCAGGTATGTGCTGTCAGACTCATGTGGCAGTGTACGGCTGTCATGGTAGGCATAAGGATGTTATCTGCTTTTAGCTGCCTGCACAAGCTGTTTCCAGCAAAAGCCTGAACACTGCTCCCTTTGGGCTCGTCTATGTGACTTTCAGATGTGCTGTGGGCTCCTGTAGACACGCTATCCCGCGCAGACTCCGAGCTGACTTGGCTCTTCCCAGGCTGTTAATGACTGCCTAAATCACATGGCTTTTCCTTCAATCCACCATCAAAATGTTGTAAGCTGGGGGCTCCCAAGCGAGGACTAACAGCCAACGGGGAGCGAGCGGCGCGTTCCTGGCATGAGCAGCGCTGCCCTAACACCCCGCGCGGTCGGCTGGCTGCGTGGCGTGGCTGAACGGCTTCGTGGCGTCGCCCCACGCCAGGCTGGGCATCTGCCGGTGCCGGCAGCATGTCGGAGCGTCCCGTGGGAAGGCTCTGCCGAGGCTGGGGCGGCCGCTGCAAGGGACCTGCTTCCCCCCAGCTTTGTGCCACCAGCTCCCCGGGCTCTCCCACAGAGGCTGAAAGGTGCTGGGAGACAAATACTTTTGGTGACTCTTGTGGGTCCCTGCTCGCTGGTGTAGTTTCCACTTTGCTTTTTTGGATGTGTGCTGGTGTGGTGACAAAGGGGGGGGGGCGGGCACTGGCGGCAGCTCGCAGTCGTGCCGGGATTCCTGCGGGCTCCGTGTCGCGGCTTGGGGTTTGTGCGTCAGCTCCAGCACCCTCTCCAGTGCTTTCATAACCCTTCCAGTGAAGCCATCAATACTTAAAGAGACTGCAACTGCTCGTTTCCAGAGCTCCCTGCACGCAGGCAGCAGCATTTCACCAAGCGTAGCCTTGCGTAGAAAACTTTTTCTGGGCCCTCCTCCCTTTCTTTTTCCTCGGGATGGATTCAACTCTTATTATGTATATTCTGAAATGAGGATACCAGAAAACATATATTAGACCAATAACCATATCATAAATATGTATTTGCACTAGAGTGGACAAATATATTTGCTGAATGATTTTTTAAAAACAAAATAAATTCACAGGATAAATTATTCAATGATTAATATTTGACCAGTTGTAGTGTATGCAGAGTTATCTTAATATGTTTGTAGGCCAAAACTGACTCAGTAATACAGTGCTTGTGCAATATTTTTACAGCTGTTAAATATTAACGGCCTATCGGTCATGTGCACCAAAGCCCCATAAATCATTTTGGCTCTGTAAAGGGGCCTTGAAGCATAAGTAAATTACGTTGCTGCTTATTTTATGGCCCTCGTATGCAGTAAGAAAGGTATAAAAAGACTTAATGTGTAAATGAGAATCTGACTTCACTGGTTTTGGATTTGTAAAGCTTTCCAGATGACAAACTCCCCGCGATAAGTGGGAGTTTGGCTGGAGGCAACGCGCGCCGCGGCGGAGCAGCTCCCTGCCCCATCCCACGGGCTGGCAGATTCCTGGGGTTCTGCCCACCCTGGCCCGGTGGGCACCCACTGCCCCCCACCACGGGGGGACCCCAGCCCCAGCAGCTGTGCTGGGGGGACAGAGTAGCCCCAGGGTGCTCTTGGGGTAGCCCTGGTGTGCTCTCGCCGTGATGAGGTGTCTCAGGTCAGCTCATCTGCTGGTTGTCAAACCAAGTCTTAAAAATAAGTAAACCTGGAATAGTTTTTAGGCTTGGCAAGTCACTAGCCTGTGCTCCTCACAGCCCTTTGCACTACTTTGTTAAGGACCAAAGCCCCTCCTAAGGTTGAATAGCTACAATAAAATTCATGCATGTTTCCCAGATAATGTTTGTTTTCATTTTATTTTCACTTAATATGTAAGAGTAATCCATTAAATTCAAGGCAATATGTAGGCTGGCAAAGTGAAAACTGTTTCAGCCAAGATGTCACTGTGATATCATAACTAGTGCAAATGGCTTTTGATTTGGTGATGTCAGTGAAACAGACCTTCAGCTGTAAATTATTCATGTAAAGGACGAGTTCAGCAAACACACAGAGCTGTGCCAAAATACTACTTGGTTGTTTGTTATGCTTGACTGCAATATAGACGAATGATTCCTTTGTCTTAGGCAGGATTTGGTGATACGCTGATCTTCAACTAATGCTTATCGTAGCACAAATGCAAGTACCCATGAAATGAAATTTCACTGTATTAGTTAAATATTTTGTGTTAGAGATTAATCTCCCGTGCGGAATATGAGGGGTTTTTTTTGAAGGCAGTAGGTTGAACTTTGAGAGTGCGAAATGCGATATTAAGCCCCGGAGAGTGCATAAATCCTGCTAACCCCTGCACCCAGCCACGAGCGGCCCGCGCCCAGGGAGCCGCGTCCTCCCGGCTGTCAGTGGTGCGTTCTCCTGGCCGAACACTGCTGAGCTTCCCCCTGCTCTGCGACGAAGGGAGCCAGGCATCCCCAATGGCTCGACGTCCCAGCTCCCCACGCAGGTCTGCTGCTGCTCCCATTATCCCAGTCCCGGGACCACTACGCGCCTCTGCTGCGGCGCTGGGACCCAGCCTACACCTCCTG
Source organism: Strix uralensis (assembly GCF_047716275.1). NCBI lineage: Eukaryota > Metazoa > Chordata > Aves > Strigiformes > Strigidae > Strix > Strix uralensis. Next base: position 23,356,691 of record NC_133985.1, read on the forward strand.
CCTAGCCCAAGCCCTGCCCAGGCTGTCGGCTGGGGTGAGCTCTGCACGGCACACTGTGATGTGTGTGCGTTATTCCCTATTAATTCAGGTCTAACAGCTCCTTTTAGAAATTACTCACTGGATTTGCAGCTCCTTCTAATGGCTGCAGAGCAGAGCTGTCAGGAACATTATCTCCCCCGGGGAGCAGGAGATGCCTTTGCCTGGATCTGCGCCTGCCTGGCAGCAGCTTTATGAGGGTGCGAAGCCACCAGAGACAGTTCAGGATGGAGCTGGGCTGCTGCAGTGGTGACCCGGGCCTGAGCCGCTCACGGGGAAGGTGGGAGCGGTGTAAGCAGTAGCTTTACTTACACGCTAACATACTGAATTCAAGCTGAAACATTTAGACTCTTTAAATGATAGTTTGGGCTTTTTTCTTCAATTTAACAATCATATTTTTATTTGCCTGCACCACTTAAAAAAGGGATTCACTGCTGGCTTAATCCTGTTTTGGGCTGAGCGGTGATGCTGAAATAGGTGGGTGCAATACAGGGGGCAGCCTGACCCTGCCCATCCCGCCACCGAGCTCCCGTCCTGCTGCCCAGCCAGTGCTCCCATTAACTCCCAGCCCAGCTCAGACAGCTACCAGTTCCAGATTTGGATCTCCTGCCTGATAAATAAATAAAGACCGTAAAACACTAAAACAAGCCTCTTGAACAGCAGGTCATGCGTACATTTAGAATATAATTTATCTTTCCTGAACAATAGAACTTGGTTGCAGCGTTTGGTTTTCACCAGATAAAGCTGAAATAAAGCAAGAGGAAGGCCCCGAGCAGCCAGTGTTAGCATCAGTGACTGACGCAAAAGACTCCCAAAAACTAGCTCTAAACCACGTCCTTACATCTGGGAATTAAGAGAGCTGAGGGAGATTTTTTTAAGCCATGGGCTGCTGAGGAATGGAGGAGAAGGGAGAGAACAGACTTGGGGAAGCAGCGGGGGGCTGATTTCAGGATCTGTGCCAGCACTGAGCCCCCCCGCCGCTGCCGGGACGCAGCCAGTCACCCCAACAGTGGGTACGGGGCCACGGAGCGGGATGGTGGGTCACCCCGGCAAGGGTGTCTGAGGGCTGAGCTGGGTCCTGCAGCCCTTCATGAGCAGGATGAGGCCCTCTTCCTCCTCCTCCTCCCCCAGCACCGAATCCCTCCCTGTGGGAGAAAGCCCCTCTGCCATGTTCGGGTCGGTCTGTCTGTCAGCACGTCAGGGTGGATGGACCTTTGTGATGTTCTGTGTTTTCTCGTGCCACTGAGCTGTATCATGTGTTAATAAGCTGCTTACTTGACCAAATTACTTTGTTTCTGTAGCTGATTTGAAGGCAAAAGGGCCCAAGAGGGTACAGGAGGGAAGGGAGAAAGGAGTCTTCACAAGTAATTAGTATGATTAGAGCAGCTGAACGCTCTGCTTCGCTAAAACTGCACTGTTTTCTCGGGAGACTTTTACTGTACAGTCGCCTGCGTGGCGTTAGTCTGAGTGTTTCCCAGTCGGGTGGAGGCTGGGGCGGAGTGGGGGTCTCGTTATGGAGCTGGGCTGGTGCATCCACCCTCCAGCATGGCCCGTTTTCCTGTGCGATGGCCTCGCCGTGCGTAGTGAGAAAGGCCTTTGCGAGGTCCCCTTAATCCTTGGATGTTGTTGGATACCACCTGTGAAACCGCGTTTTGTAATTATTTTTCTTTTTAATTTTGTGGGGGAGAGTGCCTTTGCAGGTGGTGCCTGGCGGGGTCTGCTGGGCTGGAGCAGGAGAGGGCCCCGCACCGCCTCCACGGACCCCCCGCCTTTGCCAGCGCCTCCGCCCCCGTGACACTCCTTTTCCATTTCTAGAAAGTGAAAAACTCATCGAACAAAGCTGCGGTGCTGAGGCCCCGGGGTTATCACCCGCCTGTGCTGCGGTGGCGGCCGCCACCCCGAGGGGCCGCGTCCTCGGGGCCTGCGTCTGCAGCCCCCGCAAAGAGGTAAAATGTGACCTCTTGCACTAAAGCAGAACTGATGGCAGGTGTAAATGTGACCAAAAAGAACCAACATTTGGTGAAGTCCCAGCTTGGTCACAGGCCGGTGCAGGGTCAGGAGGGGTTCGGGATTTTGTATTTCTGGCGAGCAGGTCCCCGGCTGCAGGCCTGGAGCGGCAAGTGATGGCCCCTGTGATGGCGACCAGCCCTTCCCTGCCCTGCGGCAGCTCCTGGGGCAGGGACAGGATTTACACCTCTCCTTTCCTCTTTTTTATCTCCACTTTACTCCCACTCAGCTCCTCCCGGAGAACAAGCACACCTCAGGTTGGGAGAGCTGGCTGGAGAGTCCCATTTCTTCCCAGTATCAAACAACTGCAGCGGGCAAAGCAAAGGAACCCGTTTCTGTTCTTGGGTATTAACTCCAGGATGTTTCTTACTTCCAAATGTTCAGTCTTTGCGCTTTGGCAGGGAGGTTTCCTCAGTCCTGGGGGGCCCAGGGTCTCCCTTGCCCTGTGCCAACCCCAACGGGCAATGTGCAAGTGCAAATCTCTTCCGAAGCAGACGAGTGTGCGCATGGTGTCTTCAGCATCGTATCTGCTAAACTGCTCTTCATCTAAACCGAACGACAACAGCTGAAGGAACAGCTTGAGTCAAGGTGGGGCTTTGTAGGTGCTTTTTGTTTTGCTGTCGCAAGGCGCATGTGAAACTCCCGGTGGCATTTATTCCCTCCTGCTTGTCGCACGAATCCTGCTGCACCTATCGCAGAAAACCAGCAGCGCCCTACACGAGTCAGGGCTGACATCGCCACGCGCTGACAACAGGCGAAATGATTTTCACAGTGCCAGAGGTAACTATGTGAAAAAAGATTTAAAAACACCCATAATGGACCTGTTTTATTCTGAATCTTTCAGGCACACATGGGAAAGTGTGTTTTCCTCCAATAGAAAATATTTAGAAAACATTGCAAGGTGTTTGCTGGCTCCAGCGGAAATAGCTCATCTATTGTGGCAGCCGTAAGGCAGTGTATGATATCTGCAGAAATAATTGTGCTGCCCATTTATCACTTCAGCTAAGCAGTTTCATGCGTTTTAGTATTTCAGAAAGCCTTTATATGTGTGGCCATGGCGATCCCTCAGCCAGGATCTGTCCCCACCAGCACAAGGGTCCTGCCGGGGGGTTCGTCACCCACCTGACACCCTGTGGTGCAGCGTCCGCTCCCGGGGCAGCAGATGAGGACATGGAGCTGGAGCCAAAGGCTGCAGGAAAACGCCTCATGCCCAGGAAACCCTGGGGAATGGGTACATGGAAATTCCCCTGTAACAAAATGAGCCGCGCTCCATTTCTTGGTGACGGCCCCCAGCAGCACCCTCCCGGTCGGACCGTAAGGTTACTAAGGGAAACCAGTGTGGAAGACCATGGTGAAGGAGACGGCCCGCATCTCGTTCCATGCCAGAAGCGGCATGAGTTTGAGGACCTGCAGAAGTTACGGCTGTTCCCCCTTTTGTGGGAAGGTTTCCCCGAGTTCTGCTGCAGATCCCGTTTCTTCTCTGTGAGTACGAGTGGATGAGGCCAGTCTGGGTCTCTGCTCAGATCCAAGACCAGCTGGGCTGGACTGGGTCAGCCTTGGCTGCCACGTATCAAGGGCTGCCTTCCGCGGGCTGTGGGGAAGAGTTTCTGTCATTGCTGATTTCTGATGGCTGCTGGAAGCACGGCATTCAGTCGCTCCAGAAATGCATTACAGGCACTGCTAATCAAACCTAAAACGAATAACAGAAATCAAGAAAACATGAATTATATGTTCAGTTACTCCTTGGCTCCGCCACTTCAAGCAGATGGAGGCAACACTGGCTGCTCTTCCAGGGCCTCTCTGAAACCTCCCGTCATTTTAACACGATGGAGATGAACCTGACTGTGGTATATTCCTGTCTGTGCCTTGTTTCCTGCAATGAAGGCTTCCTCTGCAACATCTGTAGGTCACCTTGTGCAGATGGACCAGTTACCCCAGTGCCAGGTTGCTGCTACCCACGTCCTGCTCCATCACTGACCTGCTGGGTGCTACACTGAGGGGTCCTCACAGAACCAGCCTGGGAACCCCAACATACCAATCCTGAAATTAACTCTGTCTTTTTTTTTTTTTTTCCTCTGAGGATTTCTTCAGACTCAGCCCGCCTTCACAATCTGTCTTATTAGCTTTTGGATAGCTGTGAGATGTAGTGATTTCTAAAGAAATAGTGTCTATAAGGTAAAGAGTACAAAAGTACACCATGATGCTACAGCTGCAGCTGGCGTGCTGTTTTGAAGATTTTTCAGTCAGTGGAAATGCTCACATTATTTCCAGAGGGATCAGGATCAGGTCTTTACATAGCTGAGAGCTCACTTAAATTTTCAACATTTCTTCTAGGTCAAAGGACAGCCCAATTTTTCCATGTTTGATGCATTTCCACATTACAGAGTGTAGAAAAATCCTTCCATTATTATTATTTTGAATACATCTGTAATGCTCTGAGATTTCCTGTGAATATGTTTTTCATTCACAGAGGTACTGGACTCATAATCATTGAGATTTTCTGCATTCTTGTGGAGAAGTTATATGGAATTTAATAATGCTCATAGTAGTAGAGTCTCTGTAAATGACACTAAAACCCTACAGAGTATAATAGAAACCACTAATATCTCTAAAGACTTTTTGCATCTTCCTGTAGAAACATATGGAAGAGAATATCTAATAATCTGTTAGATTCGGCAGGAGGAAAAGAAGTATTTTCTTCTGTAAATGCAGGGCAGAGCTGTATATTAGTTAACCAAACCCAGTTTAGTTTCCCCAGACTGATCCAACCCAGTGTGCCCACCTCAAAAAAATCAGATTATCCTGATTATTTATCCCATTAGGGTAAAGCCCTACAGAACCTGGTGGAAAACCCTCTCCCTGGGATCTGCCTGCGGCTGCCGGTGTTGAGTGCCAAGCGGTGCCGCTGCCTCAGGATCCCGCGGCTGTGGGCAGCAAAGGATGCCACGTCCCCGCCTGCCTCTTCGTGCCCGTCTCCCCCTCACTTTCCAGTAAGAGATTTCTCTGGTTCGCCGTGTTCCAGCACATCCCCTCCGTCACCTAGGCATGGGTGCTGTGTTTTGTTTAGTTTTCCGTCTCTAAATGTCACTCACTCCAGATTTCACTTGGATTTACTCCCACGGAGCAGGTTGACAAATGTTACTGATCTGTTTTCTGGAATTACTAGTCTGAAGGCCGTGTCCCCGTCTGCACAGTGAAGTCAGAAGTGGTGGGGCAGGTTGGGCTTTTGGTGGTTTCTACAGTTCTTTTTTATACATTGCAAAAATAGAAATAGTTGGGTATTTCATTCATGCTAACACTGCGTGCTGGAGAGCTTCAGTGACCTACATAGAGACCTGCCTTGCGATGGGAGACGAGCCCAGCTGCGGTGTTTGCTGGCCCTGCCAGGCTGCTGCCACGGCTCAGCACCCCCTCGCCCCCCTCGAGGCCCTGTGCTTCATGGAAGAGAAAAGCTGTGATCCGGGAGCACTGAGGATTGCCCAGGCATGGGTAACTTAATTGGTCTTGAAGCTGGTGCTAAAAATGTTTGGAATAAACTGCTGGATTTTTTAAAGCAGTATCTGGAGGGTCTCCCACTGCATGCATTTATTTGATGCAGAAGTGCTTTTGTCTAGATGCTAAAACTGATAAACCAAACCATTCATTTCTTAAAGTTCAATTCACCACTTAGAGGATAGAAAATAAACCAAGCTAAGCCACAGCAACATTGAACAGCAAGATACAGGATTTAAGGCAAAGCACACTGTGGCTGGGAATGTTTCTCTCACATAAACCAAATTTATCTCTATAGAGCAGAAGGCTATTTTATGAGGTTCAGACAGGAAAAAAAGAAAAAAAGAAAACTTCCAGAGAGTGTGTCTTAAATAGCTCATAAAACCCAAGCGTCTGCCCCTATGGAAGGGGATATCTGATACTCCCAGAAATGCAGCAGCCCCGATGCAGAGCTCCGGTACCGTCCGTGCCCCTGGCCGTGGGTTCAGGCTTCCTCTTTCATTCTGGCAGCAGCTGCCTTGGTCATGCTCCAAATAATTAACAAACACCAGCCCTGCAGGGCTGCTCCCTTCCCTAGCAGCCCCTCACTTTCCGATTTCCTTTGTGTTTACCTCGGTGAAGCTGTGCCATGCTGGTGGGGAGCAGGACCCGGCGGCACTGGGCAGCAGAGGCTGAGTGGGGGGATGAGCTTGGGGCGGGTGATGAGCCCCCACCCCCCCCGCTGGTCCCTGGGACACGGCCCCCTGGCTGGGACCCGCTGCCCCATGTGGGCCACCCAGCACCACGCAAGGTTCTTCTTAAGAAGCCGTTTATGAAAAACGAGGTTCGGTTCAATGCTGTTGAAAATGCGCTGCCACAGCAAAGAACGTGAGTTATTTATTAGTGCCTGTCATTGGTGTGAAATACCACCAAGAGTTTTCTGTGATTCTAAATAATAAATAAGCGGGGAATGCTCTGCAAACACCGCTGGCCAGGTCTGCAGTCAACTGCACTTCCATTGCAACGTTAATTCCCGTTGACTAGGGAGGTGGGGTGGGACGTCCTTCGGGGATGTGTCCTTGTGACAGAGGACGGGTGCCTCGCGTCGGCTGGTGAAAACCACCCGAGGTGCAGCCCGTTCGGTTGGGAGGTGCCACAGCCACCAGGCAGCTCCTGGCCCTGTGGCTGGTGTCCCTGCATGGGACACGCGTGGCCATTTTGTGCAACACTAAATGATCGGTGAAGGACGTTAGGTTGTTTAAAACAAGCCTAGCATAAGAAGAAAACTGCATCATGGCAATTAGGGGATTAGTAATAGCTTTAAGCAGGGAAGAAGAAAGTCATTGTTTTCAATAAGCAACTTTTTCAGTTGGATCTCTCAGTAGGAGAACCATTCCTGGCTGCTGAGCCCGTCCCGGACCCTCTCGCTGCCGCCTGGTCCAGGTGCACAAGCCACGGTTCAGCTCCCTCCATAATAACGACATACATCATGTCACTGTTCGCCATCCAGAAAGCAGCTGTTCCTCTCAGCTCTGCCAGTGCCGTCCAGGCTCAGGGGGGAATGCCAGCAAATGGCGCTAAACTAGGCAGAAAAGAAAAGCTGCTAATAAACTTGTCGTGGGTTGATGGCTCTATGCTGCTGTCCCCATTGCCCACACATGTGATGCTCCACGGTGCTTCAGCCTGTCCGAACGGCTGCAGCTCCGCTCCGGGCACATGGTGCCATGGGCAGACCTGCAGCACAAGCGTGAAAGAGCAGGTGTCCTCTACCTCCTGCCTTTTGCTCAGTGTCCAGCACGGGCGCTGGGTTTTGCTGGCACGCTGGGAGGGTGTTACTAGGAAAGGGGGGAGCCCTGGAGCCCCCTACCTGGGGACGGGACATGGGCCCTTGGCAGGAGCCTGCTGCTCTGCCGGGAGATGGCAGGAGCCAGCGGCTGCTCCGCTCCTCCCTGGGAGGTTGTTCAGCCTCACTAGCTCTCCGGGGATGAGCAGCACAGCTGCATTAACTCACCTTTAGTAACCTTGGGCTCGCAGTCAGAAAATCCCCCTGTCCTTTTTCAACTGAGTCATTTCAGTTGTGAGTTATAACAGCTCACTGCCTATCATTGCAGCTTAATTATTAATTGATAGCATCATAAACCCCCATGCTGCATATGTGTAAAGTGAAGGAAAAGGACTGGTAAAGAAAAGAGACAAGAAGTTGGTAACCCCAAAGGAAAGGAAAACTGGACTGCAGAGTCTAGGGGGGCACCCGACCGAGGAGCCCCCATAAACACTTCATGGAGAGGGTGACTTTTGGGAACAGCGTTGGAGTAGAGACAAAGAGGCGATGGGAGGATACTCCCAGAATAGCAAATCACTTGATACTAGGAGTAAAAGATGAGAGAGAAGAAACTGGAGCAACAGAGAGACTGCAGGAACAGAAGAAATGAGAGGTGAAAGGAGGTGAATTTATCCATGTGATGATGGTGAGCATAACTGTCCACAGAAGCCACTGACAGGATCCAAGGAGATACATATTTATATATAGTGTGTATTTATATATGAGGACCAAGTGGAAAATGAAAGGGGAGAGAGTATGTGATTAAATAATCAGGTGAAAAAAGTTTAACTTGGCTCTGTCAAAAGGGGAGCTGAGTTTGCTCCAAGTATAAGCATAATAAAATGCAATGAAAAAACAGCAGAACTGTAGATTGATTTAAAAAAATACCTTACTGGCTGGTTGAAACCAGCACTGTTAGCAGAAACTCCTCATTTAAGAATTAGTTATCTCTTTGCCTGGGGATTTTTCTACTTGACATCATGAAATAGCCTGTCAAGCTGGTGCGTGTCTGAATGTAGATGTTGAATGACAGACTTGCTGTCTTTGAGCACACTGGTCTTACTCGCAAATGCCTCTTGCTTCTGAGAGTTATATCCCTGTTGGATTTCCCTGCTGCACCAGCTTTTGCAGTAAGCATCCAGCCTGTTGCTGAACGCTGTACAGTTATTTAGGTCATTTGATATTTATGTCAAAATAACTCTGTCAGGATTTGGGGGTCTCTGCTGTAAAGCCAGTCAAGCTAAAGACGCAAACAAACCCGCTGTGTTGCCCAATTCCAAATGGTGCTTCCTTTCCCCGTGAGTATATGCACAGGTTTTTAAAAAGAACCCATGGAGCTGGAGTGTAGAATTGGAGGCGGTGGCTCTGGACAGGGCCGCTGGCAGACACACCTTTGGGCCTCTGCTTTCAGCTCCGGAGCACTGGGCACTTGTTGGTGCCTCCCTCCCGCTGCCATCGTTAACCCAGCGCTTCTCTCGGCTCCCGTGTGTTGTTTCATCGTCATATCTGGAAATCTCTAACGGGTTAATAACGCATCTGTTGCCATGGCAGTTGCTCAGAAATGTGCCTGTCTTGTGCCGGGGCTCGCCGGGGCGATGGGCGCACGTCTCGCCTTCTGCTGGTGTCCCCGCTGCCAAGCGCCCGTCCTGCTCCCGCCGCGCCTTCATCTCGGCAGCTCTGGAGCCTGCCAGCTCCTCTGCAAGCGATGCCATTGCTAACCCCTTCATTTCGGGATGTTTTAAGCTTGCCTTTTTTCTGCCTGTGAAATCAGATTTTTCAGTTCCTCTCCAGAGTCTGTGATCTGTCTTTGGACACGCCAGTCCTGCACTATAATATACAAACCAGGCTCCACTTTGCCTTCTGCCTGTGACGCTCTTTCCCCATTATTGCCTGGATTTGAGGTGCAATGTTCTTTGAAGACATGGGTTTCAACAAGAGACATTTGTACTGTCTGGGAATCCAGGGAGTAAGCAAATGTATTTAGTCAATAATGTCAGAGCTGCCATTTAGAAAAGTTTTAGAGGTGGACCCCCAACAAGTGACTGAGATTCCTTGTCTCAGTCCTTGTCTTTTATGTTTTTTAAATCTGCAGCTTCTGATTTTATCGTACCTGCCAAAGAGGCAGAAGGAAATCAGGAATCAGGCTCCCACTACTCTTTTTTACTCCATTTCCTGAGATTTCTTTACACCGATGTCATTTGTGGTGGGGGTAAAAGGGAGCACATAAATTATTCCACATTATGTTCAGAGTAATGACAAGTCTTAAAATAGCTCTCAATTAGCAATTGATTGCAATTAATTGGAACAACATAGGCTGACATGATAGCTTCATATCTCCAGAGTATTTTTGAGTTCATGAGTTCTAATTTTCAAAAATTGTGCCTCCTGTATTACCATAACCATCTGTCAGCAGTTTATAATATATATTTTCAAGAAGCAGGAGTGATACACACTTTGGCTTTGCTAATTAAAAAAGGTGTCCAAAACAGGACTCAAGTCTGAATGTAAACTGTTTTTCACTCATATGTATGCAAATATATATATATATGTATGTATCTCAAGGTCTTTCATTCTAGATCAGAGCGTGTGCAGTCACGATACACAGCGTTGGGGTGGGCTCCTGCCCCGGCTGGGTGCCGAGGGCGGCGTAGCTGCGCTGGGGAAACTGCCCCGGCTTTGCATTTAGGCGTTAATGCTTTGTTGACATTCGTCTAATTCTGAATTTCTTTGCTTTAGCTGCTGAGGAGTATGCAGTAATGCTCATGTGGGTAATTCTAAAATTAGGTCACTGGGAGGGGACGTGTTTTCTGATTCTTCAGACTAATTTGGTTTTACCTGTGTTTTAATTAATGGAGGATTGGAATTTCTTTCTTAATAAACATCAGGAATATGTCAGTGCGAAACAACCGTGGGGGTTCAGTCAGCGCTGCGCCTGCATTGCTTCCCTGTTTCTGGCGGGTCAGTTTAAGGTCCTGCCGGAGGGTTTCACGCCTTTTGCTAACAGAGAGGCAGTGCAGCTGGCGGCTCGTGCCGTGCTTCGCTCCAGGGGATTGTCCCGAGGAGCCGAGGAGAGCCCTCGCTCTTTAACCCAGCTGCCTTCATTCAATCAAACTTCACTTCCGAGTTCTTGAGCATCAGTTTAAAGTAACAGAAGGTAAAAGGGAAAACTGTTTAAGATAAGGCATTAATATGTCGATAATAAATCAAAAAAGATACAGAAGAGTCTTAAATTTGAGGGGGCAAGGCTGGACTTGAAGAAGGAAGATGATGGTAGTGGCAGCAATTAATTCTCTGTGCATCAAACTTAACCGAGCTGGAGATGTTTGGCAGAAGGACAGAAAGAGCAAACGCTATTGGCAGAAGGAATGTTCTCCGTCAGTCTCTCATATCAGCATCATTTTCCCAGAGGAAGGTACACTTAAATGCCACAGCCCTGATGGCCAAACAGTATTTGGAATGGGGAGTACAAAGCAAGGAAGCCAGCGGCACTGAATTACTCCTGGAATTTCTTCTTCTTCCACTGGCAATGCTGAACAGTCAGACCCCTTCTGCTCTTCCTACAACCCGGGCTATTCATTTTACTTTTCTTCTTCAGGCTAAATGCTTGCAAAACTGTCAATGAAAAATACAGGTGAGAACTGAAAGAGTATTGCTCAGCAACGCTCCCATTTTGGTCTGGCCAACGATTTCACTTAGTGGATGAGAACTAAAAGGTAGAAAGGCAGATAAATCTGGGTTGAGCAAGCCTGAATGATTTCTACAGTGCTACCAGAGAAGGATTTGGCTAAGCAGACAACGATGGTTAGACTGATAAAGAGGTTTAAAAAAAGGATTGATTTGAAGAGACCATAATCAGAAACTATTAAAAGCTGACAGATGACCTGAATTAATGATGGAGACGTTTGCTGAGGTATCGCAACACATCTTCATAGTGAGAGACAGGACAGATTTTTCCTGAACACCGAAATAACTCGCCCAAAGGTCACGCATATGGAACCACAGGGTCTGCCACCACCCTCCAACCTCCATTTCAAAGCTGCAGGGGCTTTGTCAGAGCCCGCCAGAGGCTGCCTGGAGTCACCCGGGGCTGAGTCTTTAGTGCTTTTGTTTTGCTGCTGGGCGGGTGCGGCGTGGCCACTGCGGCCACCCCGTTCCCCAGGAAGGATGCCCATGTGCTGGTGAGGCCCAGCAGCTCCTGCAGCATGGGCTGCCGCCCTCACCCCCTGCTCGCCCAGAGGGGAGACGCCTGAAGGTGAAGGGTCCCCCCAGGGTGTACCTGCTGGTTTGGACAAGTGCTGAGTCGCCCAGGGACAGGCTGTGTCTCCAGGCAGGCCAGCACGGGGGGTCCAGGTAGAGTCAGAAATGCTTATTGCACAGCAAAGTGATGCCCAAAAGAATAAATTGAGCATGGAAGTGTTTTTCTCTGATAAAAAGGCTTTTGTTATGAAGTGTAAGGGGTCTGTATGACTTGGGGTATACCACAACTTTCAGAAACAGTCTGACAGCAGTGACCATGCTTGACCAATTTCTCTAAACACTTTCTCTTTCTTACCATACACTTGGTGCTTCTCTTTCCACTCAGAATTTTAACTTCATCATGTGTTACTTTGAGAAAGATCTATATATAAATATTTTGGCTCATTTAATATGCCTTATGGTATTTTATCACCAGGTCTCTTATTTTCTCCACCATTTGGGGAACTTTTATTTTCAAACAAATCTGATACTCTTTCAGAAGTTCATTTCCAGAATTGAGTGTTTTAGGAAAGATTGCAGGAGTGCTGGTAAAATGGCAGAGTGCTGGGGAGACTCCTGATAAAAATGTATGTGCTGGCTAGGGACTGGCTGGAATTCTCTTGCATGAATCATAGACCTCCCCAGACAGAGAGACCACGGACGAACAATTCTGGTTTTTACACTGGGTTGGCAAGTTCAGAAAATGTAAATGGAAAAAATTTAAATGAGTAGAATGGACTAGGAAGGAACCAGGTAGCTGCGGAGAGCAGCTCAAGTCCTGGCCACGGCAGCACCCAGGTGTCCGCAGACACTCCCAGGAGGGTTAAAAATTGCATTAGCTTACGAACTGTGCCTGGCAGCAGCCGTTGTCTCCGCTGATTCTCTTCCTCCCCCTTCACTGCTGGCTTTGAACATATGGGAGAGTTCAAACCAATAACATTACTGTCAAGTCCTTCCCTGGTTTTGTTTGCTTGCTGAAATTTTACTGAAGATACTTGATCCTAAATGCAAATAAATCTACCGCATGTCCGTCCTGCTGCCAGCGCTGATCCCAGAGCCAATTACTTGCATGGCATTTGTCATTGTTCCTAAGCTTTACCTTGGCAATTTTATTTAGACAGGGGCATTTTCTGCTGATAAATCTAGCTCGATTACCAAGTCAGAATGTATTTATTAAAACACCAATTAGACCTTCGTCTGTCATCAATCACAACACCTTTAATTCATGCACGGATGCAAAAACTGTTTGAGGCGTTGCGCATGCATGAATGCGTGATCTAAATCAAATTGTCACTTTACCGACATCACCTTATCTTCAGATCTAGAGGCAATCAATTTTTTATTTACCATATGAATAATGTGTGATATTTTTAAAAGCTTCAACACTTCATTTTTTTGTGTGTTGAAAGGAGAATACTTGCTTCACAAGGCTGGAAACAAAGGTGAGTGTGGAGGTGAGGGCCCGGCCCGTGGAGCACTGGGGTGATGGGACCCCCGTGGGATGGGGGTGATGGGAAGCTGGCTGGGGGGGGCCACTCTGTTCCCACCTGCTGGTAGTCCTGGCTACCTGGGCAGTGCTGTTAATTACTGCTCAAGTGGGGATCAGTTGCTGCAGTTGGCCCCAGCAGAAGAGATAAAGTGTGGAAGAGACATCAAGAGAGCAGTTGAGAGGTTAAAGTTGTGTGGACGAGGACGAAGAAAGGGAATGTGAAGTAGAAATAAAAAACCAAAACCAGCAACAAAACCCTGAAGCAGAAGAAGCATTAAGAAGAAGAAAAGGTGAAAGGACAACGTAAATGGATAAGATTTGATTGAGAACAGTAGGACAGGAAAATGGCTCAAGTGAGGATGGCCACAGCCTGAAAGGTTGGTACAGCCCACGCACACAGAGGTGATGAATGTCTGGGTGCTGAAAAGGTCTCCACCTGCCTCGAAAAGCACATGGGGTGTGAGCGCCGTGTCCTGCCTGGAGACATCAGCCGCCCCAGCCGCGTCTCCGAAAGCTGCTCCTGGCCTGGGGCGATGCCCGGCCCCGCAGCAGAGGCGGCTGGTGGGGCTGCATGGGCCGAGTGGACATTAGCCCCAGCAGCAGTGGCTCCTTCCCACAGGCATGGGTGGCCCTGGCAGCCAGACCCTCGTGCTGCCTTCTGAGCGAGAAAACTCCCTCGTGCCTTTTGGTTCATAATTCATTGCTATCTCCAAACCTGTAGCAACAAAGCTGCTGTTTGTTATTTTGTAAGACAGGCTCAACCATCCATCTTCCCCTGGAGAAAAAAAAAACAAACCAAAACCCAAAACCAAAAATAGCCCAAACTTGAGGAAAAAGGGCTGTGAAAACCGTGAAAGCTGAATAAAAGAATATAAATTTGAGAACAATGAGCTCGTCTGCCTGTAAGGTCAGAGCTACATGAGAAAGCAGTCTCCATCCCATTGCATGTTCTTACACATCAACATGTGCTTTCATGTCAAATTTAGTAGGAAAAAAAAAATCAAATTTTTTAATTTTCTTGTAGAATTCTGAAATATCACAACATTGCACTTTTATAAGTCTCAGGCATTATAATTATAATTTTTAAAATTTCTTGTAGAATTCTGAATTCTGAAATATCACAACATTGCATTTTTATGTCTGAAGCATTATAACAGAAAATTAACTATATGTAATGTGATATTAAAACTAATATTATAATATAGATGTCAAAATGAAAGGAGGTGATGAAGTGATCCAGCTGAGCACTTTCCCAGTGCAAATGTCATCAAAATCACCGTGCTCCATTTCAAGACAACAGCATTTATCGGTGAAAAATTGCCTTAGTGTTCAGCCCTTTCTCCTGGGATCTGTCAGAGGTTTCACACATTTGATTACGCTCCCTCTGCGTTTCCAGGTGGGCTCGGAGAGCAAGGGGTGACGGTTTCTTCCCACTGCAGCAGCTTGTTAGAGCGATTAAATGGGGGTGACACCTGGGACAGGTAGAGGCTGAGGCTGGTGCCAGCCCCAGAAGTGGATGCAGCTACAGGGTAGAACAGCACTTGCCTGCAAGTCACTTACGGATGGCATTTGCATTTGAATAGTGTTACATTTCTGTTAGCCTTTTTCTGGGTGAAGTAATGCAAAAACCTACTTCTCAAAGTTCCTAGAAGTCGAGGAGGAGGAGATGCCCCAGCCTGCTGCGGCAGTGGGGTTTGGGGCAGTTTTAGACACCCCAAAGTTCTTCTGCAACCCCCCCACGATGGAGCATCTCCACTGGCTTGGGGGTTTGCAGAGGGACAGGGTGGGGGGGAACCAGGTCTGTCTCCGTCGGGCTGTTTATCCAGGCTTAGCACTACAAAATTCAAACACCGTCGTATCTGAGATGGGCTTCGTGACAACTAGGGTTAGGGTCTGCGTGCCATTTCTCACAATCAACCTTTGCTGATTTTGGTTTGAAGGTCCTGTGCTAATTTTATTTTATATCATAACTTCTCTCTCCTCCCTAGTTTTCTGCTCACCAGCCGTCCCTCTTCGCGGGGATTTCCCGTTCCTGCTTACAGCACGTTTGTTGTGAAAGAGGGAGAGGAAAAGAGAAAAACTGGATGGCTGATGGTTTGTGTGTCAATTATACATCAGAGGCTTTGCTGCTTCTTCAGAAGCTTCTAATAATAATAATTATAATTAGGGCACTGGGAGAGAAATGTGCTGAGATCAGGGAGAAAAGCAGGAAAGCCAGGCCAGAATTAATTAGCCCCTTTTATCTAAGAATCTCAAAGCATTTAGACATTAATTAATGAATTCTGTGGTTAAATCAGCACGATGTTTGGTTTACTGCCAGAGTGGTGGCCGGTCTCGGGTCTCAGCACCCATCCTTGCTCAGCCATAGGTCCTGCGTGGGTTGATGCTCCTGCAGGTACTTCCCTCTCACTACAAAACCCACAGAAATATTTTTTTTTTCCTATCGGCTCTGTCAGTCACCCTGACAGCACCCAAAACCGGGATGAGGAGGCCCAACCCCATGTGGCAATGCAACTGGGCCGATTTACAGTGCGGGGAACCGTGCGGATCTGTGAGAGACGGGACATGACAGGATCCCCACCAGCCACGCGTCCCTGCACGCCCAAAGCTGGTGGCTTCCCGTGGGGAGCAGAGGTTCTCCGCCGACCCAGACCCAAACTCACTGAAACCTGGGCGAGTCCCGGCGCAGCCAGCAGCAGCCTTGCAAGGGTGTTGGCGTGGGGACTCTAGGCTGGAAGTTACTAACTTCTCCCCCAAAATCGCAAGAAGTGAATAGCTGGGTGAATTTAAAAGTCATCTGGGAAATGCTGGGAAAAACACCTGAAGAGCACCAATGGTGTGCTGGCACGGGGATGAATGACTTGCCTCAGCTCTTCTTTTTAATGGCTGTGATAGTTCTTATTTTTTAATTGATTTCAGTTCAGTGTGCAGCCCTTGCTTTTAGTTAGCACCAGCCTGCATTTTTTCAGTAGAGCTTTATTGATTTCCTTTTCCGTGTGGTCGCTCCACGACACACACGACTGTTGAAAACCGTGCTCCCAGTCTGGAGGAGCTGATGTGGCCCCGAGCCTCAAGCCGCGGCCGACCCTGCTCCCGCCCGGCCGAGGTCAGCGGGAGGGTTTGCGGTTCGAACGCCGCGGTCGCCTTGACCCCGCGTGGTTCTCGCTGTTGAAAACTCGTTGTATCCAGCAAAGGAATGTCTCATGTGTGCGCATGGAAGGTGTGAAGGGCGCTGAGCTCTGCTCATTTCGTTACAGTTCTGATGCAACCTCAGGTTTGTCAGCAGCTTCTAATTACACCCAGATGTGGGGGGGTTACATGGAGGTGGCACATGGCACAGCCTGGAATCAGTAGCCCTTTGTCCCCCATCCCCCTTTCCATGCTCCAAAACATCTTTTAAAAGTGAGGGGTTTTTTAAATAGCTAAACAATGTATTATTTTCCTTTGGTAGGGAGTGGCTGAAGCATTTTGGTTGAACGCTGCTAGAAAAAAAATAAAATCAGTCTGAGGCAAACAGCAGTGAATTTTTTTCTCTAAGTCCTGAGCTCTTTCACATCCCCCTTTGCCAGTGACCTGCCCTGCAGTGGCTCCCCGGCTAACGCACAGCAGCTCCCTCTCACCTTCGCCGTGCTGCTGGTAGCCCAGCTCTGCAACCTGCTGCCCCTTTCCCCGACTCCCAAAGGGCTTTTTCCTTGCTGATGATGCTGTTGAGGTTTTTATTTCTAACAGGCTGCGTGGCAGCCGTGCATGCCATTATCTGTAATTCCCGAGCCTGGTCCCTGTCTCTCTGTCTGACCGACCGATCGTTTTCCCTCACTTTGATGTCAACTAATTGATGTAATACAGAGAGTAATTTAGTTACTTAAAATGATGAAATTAGATCTTGTATGATGTGTCTAGCATCTCCAACCTCCCTTCCTTGTTAGAATTTTGCTGTTGTATTTCCTTACCGCATAGGCTCTGAAACTCTATGGGCAGAAGGAGTGTATCCTGCAGTAAGTTCACTTCGGTGGAGAGTTCATGTGACTGATAGCTGGCTTTGGATTGAGGCTGTTCACTGGGTTTTGGCAAGTCTGCCTCTGGCACCCCCTGGCACCCTCTGGCTCCCAAGGAGGTGACAGAAGCCATCTCGCTGAGCCCATGTCTGGAGTTGTTTGTCAAAGCTTGCGGGGAGCAGAGGTTTCCACAGCCCGCGCCTGACTGAGTCAAAATCAGGCAAAGGACTTCGCGAAGCAGTAAATTAGGCAGCTGTGCCCACACTTTTTGTTGTGCACCTGCAACAAAGTGGAGCTCAGCTTGCTTGACTTGACATCAGATAATTTTAGAGTACTGTTTTAACTAACAGAGCCAACTTCCTAGCATGGTAATTACTTTGATCCTGGTTGGCACAGATGTATTTTTCATCTATTATTGCTTAATACTGGAACCTTTCTTTTTTTTCTTCCTCTGGTATCTGATGATAGCCTAATGAAAATTATTTTTTCCCCTACCTCATTAAATGCTAAAGGGCAATTCAATTTTCTCTGTAGCGTTCCCTCTCTCTTTAGATTTTCTTAATGTACTGCTCTGGCTAGCCTGATATGTTGTTCTTGTAATGATTATATCAAGGTCTTTTCAGCATAAAACTTAAGCTCATTTTGTAGCTCAAAGTAGAAGCCCACGGCTGGCGATGCCCACAGCCCACACACCTGCTGGGGTTCTGGCTGCGTGACGCTGGGCTGGGGCCAGTGAGGGCAGGGCTGGCAGGGAGGCTGGAAGCCAGGCTGGCTGGGTGGTTTTTGAGAGTGTGTTTAACTGTGCAAACAGCCTTCCCCACCATTTAAAGGTGTCAAGAATGTATTTATCAGAAAGAAATCTGTTCACCTTTGCCCCTCCTTTTTCAGCGGAGTGGAGCAGTTGCTGGGGTTGCCCAGAGGACCCGGCTGGTTTTCGCTCTCCCGGCCGGGCTCTGCCTTTTTCCGGGGCTGTTTGGAGACCTCAGCCTGCAGCCGCCGCCGAGATGCTCTGCACACCTGGAGCATCTGCGCTGGCCACTAGCTCTCCTGCCAAGCCCCCTCCTAGTGAGCCCACCCAGCCCAGCTCGCTGAGCACTGGTGCCGGCAGGAGGTCTCTGCCCGGAGAACCTCTCCAAACCCTGCGGCTCATGCCAGCACCCAGGTTTTTGCTGTCTGCCTCATGAATAGATGAATTTCTGCCTCCCAGTTCACCCATGGTATGCCCATCGTTGGTGAATATTCATTAAGTGAAATTAGCATCTATTAGGTCTTAATTAAGGTATAACAGGCTTGTTTGGTGGTAATGAAGTATATACTCTAGATGTGCCTGATGGCAGCTGCTGGCTCCTCTGCCTGTGCAGCCATCCCTGAGCAGGGTCCGTCCCCTCTGCCGGGGGCATGGGGGACTGAACCCCTTTTTTTCCCCACAGCTATGAAGTCACAGCTGTGAGGAGGTGTCTGCGACCCAAGCGTGTGCCAAACATTAGCTCAGGGTTGCAAAGTTTCCTGAGGTGATGGCAGCAACGTCCTGTGCCACTGCAGTGGTCTCAGATGTGGTGTTGGGTATTTGGTGTCGGATGTTCGGTGTTGGGGCTGTTTGGGCACTTGAGGCACGTGCTGGAGTTTTGTTCCTTGGCTGGGGGAGTGCAGCGCTTTCATCTGGGCTTCATGGACTCTCTGGCTGCTATGGGATGGGGATGGGCTTTGCCTGAATGTCCCTAGGAATTTGCTTAGAAATTATGAGGGAGGCGCCGAAAACTGCCATGCTGAGAGCCAGCGGTGGGATGGAGGAGGAGGTTGCACGGTGTGCTAATGGGAACTGACCTGAGCTGTTACTTCTTCCCTCTCAACTCATTTTTCACCGTTTTTCAGACTTCATTCGGTCCAGCATGGGGTGGGGAAGCAGCAGGAGCATGTCATCCTGGTGCTGGAGCAGGAGAACATCGCCAGCGCTGCTGGCTGGGAGCTCGGCCCCGCTGTTCCCCAGGGCCGTGGCGGGAGGGAGCCTGGTGTCCGAGGAGGGAAAACACCTCGTGAAAGGGCTGCTGGCAGCAGTGGTGCTTGCCAAACATGTTTCCTCCATTAGGATTCACTGCCACCCTTAAATGCACGCAGGCAGCACGGGGAAGATGAGAAGAGAAAAAGTAATTACAGGCGACTGCAGAGCAAACAGAAAAGGAGAGCAGGAGCTGCCCTCCTGCCAGCCAGGAGAGCCATGACAGGGATGCACTCCCCTCCCGGCGTCGCTGTGTTCCCACCAGCCAGAAACACCCTCACCAGTTCCCTTCCACTGGGTTAATTTTTGCCTTTCCAGTGGGAATAACCAGTTCTGTGTGTGGGAAGGGCAGAGGCGCCGAGGCGGCCCTTGCAGGGAGCCCTCAGCAGCCACAGCGCAGGAAACCCCTCACCGAACTGGAACGTCTGCTGCAATGAGGAGCTGCAGATCAATAGGGCTCATGGATGTGTTTTTCAGGAGCACGTGTGATCAGGGTTTTACAAAGGCTCAGTGGTAATGCCTTTGCCAAAGCTGAGCAAATTATTAAAAAATTTCCATTTAGCCACTATTGACTTCTTTCAGACAAGATACAGAACAGGTCTTGAAGCAAGTCTATAAATTAAATTTAGCCACACAGCTCACAGACTGAGAGACTCCTTCATCATTGACAAGGCAGAGGAAGGAAGAGGTGAGGAGAGGCTTCCTGACTCCTGTTTTCCCACCAGTTTCTGTAAATGATATGCATCGTGCTTATGGTTGTGAGAAAGGCGGAGGAATGGGCGAGCAGGGCAGTGGCTATCAGCAGTGCAGCTCTTTAACATTTTGCTACCATGAGCTTGCAAACCCCATTCTGCCAGGGTCTGCTCCCAAGGCCTGGGGGTTTGAAATTGGCAGCAACGTGGGGTTTTTTTTCTTTTTTTTTGGCCCCTTTTTTTTGATGGGGACCTGTTTCTGGAGCGGTGGCAGCAAACGGCCACCTTGGACCCTGGTGTGAGGAAGAGATTCCCCATCGGCCTCACCCGCCCGCCGCCATGCAGGAGCTCTGCAGGAACCCTGGGCCAACTGACCTGGCTCTTCCCCCTCCCCGTTCCCTCCTCCTGCCCTTACACCACCGTCACAAGCGCCACAAGTGCCGGGGGGCAACACTGGCTACGGGGGCCTGGTTTTCACGGGTGAGACCAGGGGCTGTTTTGCTAGTCTGAACTTGCAAAGCTGAATTATGTATGCTTTTCTTGATCTGGATGATGTTACCAATCTGCATGAGTTGGAAATGATAATTACTTTTTAGTGGGAAGATGGATGCTTCCAAATGACATTTAAATCCATGATTATTGCAGTGGTTTGGTCAGGGAACAGTTGTTCGCAATGCCAGCTCTTCCCCTTCGTCACGGATTACTGCGTTTGGGCAGGTCTCCAGCTGAAAAACAAAAACTCGAGCCATGCGCTACATGAATCAGGAAATAAATGAAGGGGTTCCCATCACCGGTGGGTTATGCAAAGGAAGGACCGTGTTTCCCCAAAGCCTCTGGTTTGTGTGGGACCAAACCCCCCTGCACGGGGAGGCTGCCCCTGAGGTGACATGACTTGTCTGCAGGGTTCAGGGCCTGGGCAGCCGGAGGGGGCTGGAGGCTGCCGGCGCTGCCTGCACCCTCTTACAGCTGAAGCTGAGAATAGAGTGTCTGGAGAAATTAGGGGTGCTATAGCTGTCAGCAACGGAAAAGACAGTTTCCCAAGCACTATTCCTTGGAGGCTGGGGAAGCCAGGCACCTTCTGGTACCCAGTTCTCGATTTTATAATGGGCTGTATCTGTCCTTTTTGTTGTGGGAGTGATGTTTATTGACCTAAGTAGCCAATGGTCCCCTGAATGTTTGACTTCTTACTTCAGAAAAGAACAAATAGCCGTATTTAATCAAATGACAGTATAAGAACCGCGATGATGACAGACTAGCATAATAAGGAACATTCTTCTGAGCAGTGAGACCAGCATTGTCTGAACATTTTGTTTTAGGCATGAGGAGCATGTTTTGTTTTGCTTTGTTTCCCGTGGTGAGGAAGGCGTGTGATGCCAGGCCGTGTGCCCCGTGGCAGTGTCATGCCGGGATGCTGCCCATGCTGTCGTGCCTCCACAGCCCCCTGCTCGCTCGCCATGAGCTGGGGGCCAGACCCAAACCCCTAACACTGAATTTCGTTGTGATTGCCAAGATTTTACCTCTTAAGATCCAGAGAAATATCAGGGCAAGCTGCCCGTAGCCAGGATCTGTGTGTTTTGCTTTTTGTGCACATGCCTCTGCCGTTCACCTCCCACGTTTAATTTGCTGCAGCCCCTCACACCATGGAGCGATCCCACGCGTGTCGTGCTGGGAGGAGACGGGGGAGCCACGCTGGAGGAGCCCCTCTGCTGAAGGACTCACCGGTGGGCTGGCTCCCAGCCTGGCATCGTCCCATTTCTCCCCGGGGGCAGGGCGGGGATTGCTGCAAGCCAGCTTGCCATGGGGCTGCAGGGAAATGCCACGGAGCCACCGCAATGCCTCTGCGGAGCGGTGATGGTGCCTGACCCTGCAGCGGGGCTGGAATTCCATCTCCACTGCACGGGAGAGCTGCCGGCCATGCCACGTGGCTTGCACGGCTCTGTCCTTGGGCAGAGCCCGTGGCAGGGTGTTTGCCTGTGCTGGTTTGTTATGTGCGTTGCTAACAAGGGTAGGACTCTGCGGTTGTGCATAAGTGCACGGAGAAGGGTCATAGCAGCATCCTCAGGTTGTTGGTTTTAACCTGAACATGGCAAACAGGGAAAAAATGAGATAGGTTGGACTTAACAGCGTATTTGACCCTGTCCTTGTAAAGGCAGAAGAATGGTGAGGCCGGGAGCGTTCGATGGGATCGGAGCAGCCTGGCATTCCCCGGTGAGACCCCTTGGTCCCTGCAGCCATCTCAGGTACAGCCTGATTCCTTCACCCACCAGCACAGACAGACCCTTCCTGTTCAAACAAGTTTTATTCCCTCCTGTCCAGACTTCATAAAGCCCCATGTGATCTGCTCAGGGTTTGGCCTCGGGTTGGTGGGTGGATGAAGTAGCGGTGAATCATTACAAGCTGGGAAAGCTGCTGGGGCTGCTGAGGCAATGGTTGGTCGCTCTGGTTAAACCCCTGACTGGATCCTCGTGACTGTTCCCCACCGAGGAGCTCAGAAAACTTTCAGATGCACATTGGGTGTCTGAGCAACACGTGCAAGGGGAGCAGATGAAGAAGATCCAGCATTAATGGGAATCAGCCTCTCCTCGAGACTGGGTGGAGATTTTGCTGGCAGTTCGTGGTGACATTCAGGAAAGCTCCTGCTGTGCCGGGTGCTTTCCTCCCTCCCGGCTCTCACGGGTCTCGGCGGTGGGCAAGGAGCCTGTTTCTGGGTGCGGGCGGGGGGGCCTCAGAGCTGTCGGTAACCCTGGGGCACTCTCGTTTGTTCCCCTTGCAGGTGAACCCTCCCGGTGGTCCTCATCCCATTGCGACTGCTGCTGCAAGAACGGCAAAGGCGACAAGGAGGGAGAGAGCGGCACGTCGTGCAACGAGCTGTCGACGTCGAGCTGCGACAGCCAGTCGGAGGCCAGCTCCCCCCAGGAGACCGTCATCTGCGGCCCCGTTACCCGCCAGCCCAACATACAGACTCTGGACCGGCCGGCCAAGAAGGGGCCGGTGCAGCTGCTGCAGCAGTCCGAGATCCGGAGGAAGAGCGACCTGCTCCGGACTCTCACCTCCGGCTCCCGGGAGTCCAACTCCAGCAAGAAAAAAGCAGTGAAGGAGAAGCTCTCCATTGAGGAGGAGCTAGAAAAATGTATCCAGGATTTCCTCAAGATCAAAATCCCAGACAGGTTTCCAGAAAGGAAACATCCCTGGCAATCCGAACTGCTGCGGAAGTACCACCTATAGGCTCAGGGTGGGGAAAGCACACACCTTATTACCGTTAGAGCAAGATTCTAAGTGATATGAAAATAATTCCCGATAATAATTATTTGTTAGGTCACAAAAAAAAAAAAAAATCCATCTCTATAGTACTGCCTAATTTGCCTATTTCACCTTAATATTTATAGTTATAGGGTAACAATATTTTTCCAGTGGTGGAAGCACAATGACAAACGCTTTTATTTGTAAACTCTTGAGTCTTACACAAGCTGAGTACCTTAAGGGCACAACCAGACCGACCCCAAGAGCTGCTGGCATGCGGCTGCTGCCGGTGCCGGCGGGAAGCCGGCGCGGGAGCAGGCGGTGCCCGGGGTGTCCGTGGGCTGCATGCCTTCTGCGTTCTCCCTGTAGTGCGTTTGTTTGGAGGGATGCACCCCGCTCAAAGAAACAAGCTATGCCATGACAGTTTACCTTAAGCATGTGTATATATATATGTGCATATATATATATGTGTGTATATATATATCTCTGTGTATATATATATGTATATATATATCAATATATATTGCTTAAAGATTTTCTGGCTCTCTCCTTATAACTGCACTTTCTCAGAAAAGAGCATTTTTTAGCAGTCTGTGGATGTTCTGTTTCTTCTTCAGGTCTTTGAGGGTTGAACAGTAGAAAACCCGTCTCACTGTCCCTCTCCCTGCTCCCTCTCTCTCCCCCCTTCTCTGAGACACTGTAAATCCATTTCAGTGGAGCCCAGGGAACAGCGTGTGGGTCTTTGTAACCGTCAGCAAAATATTCTGTTTGTTTTTGAAGATCTTGTTCCCTCCGTGTCCTCCCCACACCTCTTGTCGTGTTTCTCGAGGCTTCCCGGTGCCGGTGGGTTCAAGGTGTGATGGTCCCGGTTGGAAGCTGTAGGGATTCTTCGGGGGCCGGGTGCGGCGGCGGGCGGTGTGGCCATGCCGAGGATGGCTGAACTCTGCGGGCTCGCCTGTGCCAGGAGCGTTTGGCCCCAGCTGGCAGGGCCAGCGGGCACCGCGTCCTGGCCAGCGCAGAAGCAAACAGGCCAGTCCTGCACCAATCAGAGCGGGGGGCCCACAGCCCCCGGGGAGGGGTGCAACAAGTTGTCCTTGCCAGGCGAGGCGTGAGCACAGCAGCCCGGAGCGGGGAGCGCCCAGGAGCTGGGTGTTAGCAGGTGTCCAAGGCGTAGGGCCAGCAAAACCTGGAGCAGGTACACGTGGGGCTAGGCTGGGCTCAGCGGGGCTGGGCTCAGGGGTGAGCTCGGGCTGCCGAGGCGGGCGAGCCACGGAGTGACGGAAAAATGAATCGCTCCAGCCAACCTATCTTGGCCATAGCTGGGAACAAACCAGCTGGAGTATTTGAGATAAATTATTTGTTTTCTAAAGGCACAGGAAGAAGGAGATTTTATATATATATATATAAAAAAATATGGGAAGTGATAGTGCTGGTAACACAAAGTATTTGATCCTGACTTACTTAGCGTCCTGCAGGTTCCAGGGCTTCCCCCCTCTTAAGTCTGAGACTGCTGCGGAAGTTGATGTCAAGTACGCACAGATTATTTCGTCTGATCGTCGTGCCGTTTCGGCGAGGTGGTACCTTGGTGCTCGCAGGGCTCCCCTGCGCCCACGCACCTGCCCGGGGCGTTTGTGTTCTGCCAGAAGAACCGTTGGGTCTGCACAAGGACACAGGCAGAGATTCATACCCAGTGCTCAGCTGCAGACCTTACATGGGTGTTCATTGGTGAGGGTGAAAAATTTTACCAGCAAGAAAGGAAGCGATGCTTGTCTGGAGCGATCCCTAAGTGTGAGCTGGCTGTAGGGAGGGAGAAAAACCCTCCCAGCCGTACCCCTGCTGGCCTTTGGAGAACAGGGCTGGGATGCGGCAGCTCGGTGTCATCTCTGCTGAGGTTTTACACACGAGAAGGTGCTGTTTCTTAGGGTGAACATGCGGTGTCAGCAATGTGGAGCGAGGGCTGTGAAATAGAGGGTCTGATCTGGGGAAAGCTGGGCTCAGGGAGAAAACTCAGCACTTCTTGGGATCAGGCTCTAGAACCAATTCAGGTTTTAAGACGTTCACTCACACTCGAGTGCGGGCATGGTAGTTGGGCAGAACCTCCACTTCTCTGCTCATATTTCACATGGAAATCAACGTTTTGCACAAGATCCACAGATTTGGCTGCTCTTAGTTATTTGTTTGTTCATTTCTAACATTCTTCTTTTCCCACTCAATATTTCCTGCATCTTGCCTCCCAGCTCTGGCACCCAGTGAACAAAACCGGGGAACAAATAGGGCCCTGCCTCGGGATTTCCAGCGGAGTGTGCAGTTCGGGATGGATCACCCCTCTTCCTCAGCAGCAGACTGCAGCTAAAACTTTGTCCTTCCCACCACTCCAGATCATTCCCTGCCTCTTTTTAATATCACAAATATTTGGGCTATAAAATACGTGTGACAGAGTGGGAGAACAGGCGCTGGGTGTGTGTGTGTGTGCGCGTGTGTGTTCCCAGACTGACGTTCAGGGTGCACAGGATTGCACGATGATTAATAACTGTAGAAAAATTAGACCAAATGAAATGCGCCTGAATGGGCTTGATTTATGTGGCCTTCACGTCTTCAGTTTTAGATGAAATGGTGATTATTCTCCAGTGCTACACAAAAAAAAAGGTCTTAAACTGCAGAACTTCAGTAGTCACGGGCAGGCCAAGCCTGCTGGGAAGCACAATGCTCATTGCTGGTCGGGACGGTGTAGGGGGAGCGCGGGCGCCCAGGCGTGTGTTCACAGCACCTCCTGCTGCGCAGCTGCAGGGGCCCAGTTCTGCTCCAATGTCACATTGCAATTGTTGTACAGGGTGGTTTGGTTTAACAGGGACTCGGGGGCTGTGCTGCACAGCTTTTTGCTCTCAAGACTGGCTGGCAGGCTCGAGATGCCGCGGCCTCTGTGGCAGAGGAGCCCCTGGGCAATGGGGGGGGAGCTGCCCACCCTCCCTGTGGGGTGTTAGCCTAAATGCTCTTCCTCTCCCTCCTTGCCTCACTGCTGCTCTCTGGACCCCCAGTGCCCCATGGCGAGAACCGCACCCCACCAAAGAGCCACGCTTCGGGCACCTTGTTCTGCCACTGTCAGGTGGCCACAGGGCTGCCACCGGGCACGGGACCACCACCAGGCATGGGACCCTGCCTGTGGGCAGAGGGTGGAGGAACCTTGGCCAGGGAGAGACAGGCACCAGGGTAATTAAAACCACTGAGCCACGACGGCCCTGTAGTTCACCTGCGGGTGGCAGTGGGTCGGGAAAGAGCGACCGAACCTTCTCCCGCTGGTGGGGTCTGTACAGGCACCAAAATGGTGATTTTTCTTAGCACAGGAGGGTGATGTGTTAACTATGGAAGAGCTTTTCCCCAAAATAATGTCACACACACATGCATATACATCTATACCCATACAGAAGTACATACCCATACACAGATGTATCCATGCGCCTCGGGGTGAGAGGCCCTTTGGGCCAGGTTGTTCCCCCTGTCCACAGGATGCGGCACCACTCGCTGTTAGAAGGGGCAGGAGAAATTCCTGCAATAGGTGGGCATCCAAACAGCCCCTCAGACCAGCCCCGCGGCTCGGCAGAAGCAGGGAAATGTGGCTGGTGCTCAGCATGTCAGGCACCTTCCCCCCTCCTCGGCTTCTGCCTGTGGCTGGAGGGGAGGTGGGGGGCTGCAGCCCCCCTCTGCTCACCTGCCGACACGAGGCAACGAGGGAGAGAAGGGAGATGGCTGCAGTGCAGCGGGGGGATGTGGAATGGGAAGAACAGATTGTCTAAAAGGTAGCTGGGCTTTGAGCTTTAAAAATATTCAGCTCAATTCTATTTTGTTTCAGCGAGAGAACCCGTGTCTGTCCCTAGGACATTTTTGGTCACTTATCGGTGGCAAACCAAAATGAAACTCAGTTAACAGAGGACTTTATTCTTTCTAAAATATCTGGGGAGGAAATTGCACTTTGAGCTACTTTCCACGCATAACAAAGACCAAATATAAGTTCTGTTGAAACTAATTTGAAAACTTACATTGACTTCAGTGGGACTGAGACTCTCCTAAAACACCTCAAGAAAAATGGGCACCGGCCTCAGTGGGGATGAGAGGAAGCCATTAAGCTGTAATAAAATCCAAATCCACTTAGGTTGCTCACAGCGTTCATCACTTCCACGCGTGGCAAACAGGTCTGGTCGTTCGGTGATGGCCTTGCCAGCCAGGCTTTAATTATCGGGGTCTGTTCAGCCTTGCTTAACCTTTGCGTAGGACACGGGGCTGGAGGAGCGTGGCAGCTGTATGTACGGGACGAGGACCTGGCCGGGGGGTGACAGAGCCCCCCCGCAGCCGTGGGTGCACGTGGGACCCCGGACACTGTCCTGGCCACGAGTGTGGCTGCTGGCTGGGCTCAGCTCAGCTGGGCTCGGCTCAGCTCCCATCACAGCTACACGGATCCCCGCTGGCCTTTACGCCTCTCGTGGCCAGAAATATGTTTTCCAAGGGGCCAAATGCCTCAAGACAGACACTTGAGCAGGACTCAAAGCATCAGGGGGAGACAAAGGGAGAACATTTGAGTTTACATAGACCCATGGGGACCAATTTTTTTTTTTCCCCTAAATAATCTGCACACACCGAATAGAGGCTTCACAGCACTCTGGAGAACATTTTGGGGTTTAATTCTAGTTTTGTGAGTCCATTTATTAATTTTCTTTGCAAAGCCGTGGGCTGAAGGAGAAAACAAGGTTGATTTTTATTGGCAATGACCATAATGTAACCGAGACCTTCAGTCGTATCTCACACTGCTCTCCTAGCCCCAGAAAGGCTGGAGGAAACTTTCCAATGTCTTACCCTGCCCTGAAGCCCTTTCCACCATTACGAGTATGCACGTGGACTTGATTTTCAGAGTACTTTATGCATAAGGCCCCATGTATATCATGGTACAAAATAATTGTCCAGTCTTATGGATAGCTTATGCCCCAACGGGGTTTTGTAGATTAATAGAAAAAGAACAAAAAAGCACTTTTAAATTATTTATATTATAAAAAGACATTCTTTATTTTTCTTGGCATCGATATCACTTAGCTAAAAAATCAGTTTATAAGTATGATATTACAGATTTTAAACTATAGCAAACATGAAAAAGCAGAATTCAGAATTAAACAGACAAAACCTACCGACGCGAAGCAGAAGGATGGCAAGGCCCGGCTGGTTGGGTGGGAATTGTTGGACTTCAGCGGCGGGGGAGGATCTTCCCCGACGTCCCTTACCGCGTCCGCCCTGGCCCCGAGGTACGGGGGCGGTGAGGGGGGGCGGCCCCTTCCCCGTGTTTGCAGGACGTGCTCCGCCCGGGCGCTCGGGTCCGGACAGACGTTCCCGCCTTAGAGGAGTGAGTGCTGCCAGTGCAATATTTTCCCAGCCAACACAGGATTTAGAGGGGGGTTTGGTGACTTTGTGATCTCTTCGGGGCCTTGCTCATGTTACATTTTCGGACCTCATACAAGCACTTAATGACTTTGCTGAGGCTGAGTCAGTCTGTTGCACATTGATGTAGATTAAGTGGCACCCACTGAATTACCTCTCTACTTTCCAATGTGGTTCACTTGTACATAAGTGTAATGTCAAATTGTTTACAGGTTATTTTGTGCGTAATTGTGGAAAAAAAAAAAAAGTTTTATCTACAAATTTAAAGGAATTGATTTTACTGGAAGGTGTTTAAAAAAATGAATGTGCTTAATACAGTATAGACATCATTGATTATGGTCTCACATGAATGCATGTATCTCCGTGTTGTCAGTCCCCACCAGTGAGGTTATTGGCAATATTCTGCAGTCTGTGAATAGCAAATATGCATAAACTACTGTGACTCTGACAAATATAACTCGGTAACTGTTTCTACTGTGGTATGTAAAAAAAAAAAAAAAAACATGTAGCTTTTAGCCTGCTGTATTTCCCTGGTACAAATAACAGCATGAAAGAAAGAGAGATGTTGGAAAAAAACAAACAAGTCATAGCTGTGACCTGCGTGGAGTCATTCGTGCAATGGCACCTGCCAGGTAGCTGTGGGCCAACTGCCAAAAAAATGCCTATTTATAGAGGCTGGGAGGTGGCAAATGAAGGTGTTGCTATTGCCTTCTGCTCCAGCATCGCTGCTGGCGGAAGAGATGACCTTCTGTTTGGGATGGTGATAAATGGAGAGAGCCACTCCATGCTAATTGTTTCCACGTGCAGGTTAGTGTTACACAATACGCTGGTGAAAAGTGCAGCTATTGGTGTCGTGGCATTGGGGGGCTGAAAACTGCAGCTAATTTGTGTCTTGCCGTGCAAATAAATCGGTGCATATCCACTGTAAGAGCACAGACAAGAATAAATAAGTTGGTATCCTTCAACTGTCATATATACACACACATAAATGTATAGGTAGGTACATCCATGCTTTCCTCCCACTGTGGTTTGGCATCAGTTCATGTTAACCAGTTCCCTGCAGGCTGGGGTTTGCTCTCCCTTGAAGGTGGTGGGGTTTTTTTTTTTTCCTCATTTATTTCTGGGTTAGGCTGAAAAATAACAGTTCAATGGTCACAGGGTGAGATTCTTCTGCCGCCCTGTCTTGAACAGAGATTTTCTGGTGCCGTGATTTGAACATACTTCTGGAAAAGCCACCATCGCATCAGGGCTCACCTGCCAGAGTATTTCCAAGAATACTTTGAAATACTTTCATCCTCTCTCATTTTAAAGACGCCTTGGCAAGGGATGGCTTCGCTACAGCCAGTGGCTGAGTCACAAATGGAGGAAGCGCAGGGCACAGCAGGAGGAGGAGGAGGATGCAGAGGGAAGGGCGGGACGTCTCTCCTGGACAAGGAGAGGAGCCAGCTGTGCTGGTCCCCACGTCATCCCTCCCAGGCAGCTCCCAGGGTCCGCAGATGGTGCCCACTGCGAGGCTTTACGTCCCTCCAGTGGCTGCTGCAAAGAGAAAAAGTAAGAAAGGCTGCGGGGGGCAGGAGGTAGCTGTTTGCCATCCTCTCCCCCAGCAGTGCCGTTCTGGCAATGACAGACTCATAATTTGGGTTTATTATCACCCCTTCTTCCCTTCTGCATGGCTGCCTGGGGGCAGTCGGGGCTTGGGCCCGCTGCCATCGCCGCGCGGGGCGGCCCGCTCGCGTCGCTCTCCCAGCTGCGCAGACACACCAACACGGCTCGCGCCGGGGAGCCTTGCTGTAGGCAAGCTGGCTCTGAAAAAGCCAGAAAACCAGGCAATTGCTCACTTGGGCTGAGTAACCTGGGGTGGTTTTTTTTAATTATTATTTTTAATCTGTGGTACTTGGCTGTTCTTCAGAGGAAGCCCTTTCCAACGGCCCCTTGTGGGAAAAGGGGAGAGATCCCGTCTTTGCAGAGCTGCCCCCATATGGTGCTTCACCCCAGCAGGGATTTGGCTGCTGCAGTGTCTGCACAAGCATATGGAAAGCAAAGCGTGTCTGGAAGCTCCATCCCCTCAGCTGGCGAGGCGCGGTGCTCGCCGCGCTCTGCCCGGCACAGCTTGCTGCACCCGCTCCGCCGCTGGCAGCCTGCGAACGCCCGCGCTGGAGGAGCCACGAGCCAGAGGAGGAGGCGATTCCCATCCCGGCAGATGACTTGGGAGCAACGGTGACCGTCTGCCTCGGTGACAGCAGGCCAGCGCCTGCAGAGCCAGCAGCAGGGCCCTGCCATCCCCAAACCGCCACCGCCGCGAGCTTCTCCCACATTAACGACCCCTGGTCTGGAGCCATGGAGGTGGGGTGACATGAGGAGACGGTTCTGCTGCTGTTTCTAAACCAGCCCGCTGGTCCGGAGCCCTGGTTACCTGCCTGTTTGCTCAGGATTTGAAACCCGGGTTCATCACCCGCTCGCTGGATGAGCAGCAGCCTCGTCCTCTGCGGGGCGGGGGGCGATGAAGGTCAGCTCACACGATAGCACACTCCTCTTCGACAAATGGAACAAGCACCAATGCTGCTGTCGCCAGTTTTGTATCAGAAATGACACGGGTTACGTCTCTGGGGATGCTGTTTTATCCTAAAGGCACGTGTTGAAATTGCTGTAGGTGAACCAGTAACTGCAAACATCTGGACTCCAGGTGTCTGTGGAGCTGCGGCACTTGTATGTGGACAAGATCTTGGTGACTAATGGATTTTGACTTTGCTGACCAATTTATTTTTTTTTTTTAAATGACCGTTTGGAATAAACAGAAAATTGAAGTTTTTATTTTCTTTTTTAAAAATTTTTTTAATGTGAAACTACAAATACCATTTCATCTAACCCGAAATGAAAGAAATGTTTCACTTCAAACAAAAAAGAAATTAATAATGATTTATTACACCCATTTTTGCTCTTTTTTTGTTTTGAGTTAGGTCAGTTTTAAACTGAAAGATGAGAACTTGTGAGAACAAAAGTTGGAATCCTTCACGTTTAGAATGGCAATGTATGCATTTTTGCACATTTCAGCATGTCCCTGTTCCACACATTTTTTTTCCATCCAGGCCTGTTTCCCAGACTCGCTGTGCATTCCTGAATAATCTTATTTCTGTGGACCTGCTGACAACCTGTTCCCCTGTCCTGGCCACCCCTTTCACCCCACAGCAGGCGGGGGTGGGCTCTCTGCGAGCCCCGGCAAGCCCAGCCACTGCGCACAAACCTGAGCACCCGTTGTTAAAAGACAGCCCCGCTCCTTCCGACATCTACCTGCCTTCATAATACACTGTGGCTTTTTCAAAACAGCACGTTTTGCTGAAAATATTTTAAGCTGCTCTACTTGCTCGCATCTCTCGATTTAAGACATGCCCTGGGGTTTAAGTGGGGCTTGGGGGAGGCAGACACCTGTCAGAGCTGGCAGCACAGCTTGGCTGAGCCCCCTGAGGACGAGCGTACTCATCTGTCCCAGGAAAAAAGGCCTTTAAGACTTCCCGAGCTTTTGGGAGGTGTAGTTAGATGTCCCAGACTGTTTCCATTGCCTGGGCAGACAAATAAAGACAAAAATGAAAGGAATCAATTCAGGATCAAAGTTTGTTTTGTAAAAATGATTTGCTGTCCTTTGGCGGCTGAGGAGACCCCAGGCAGAGCAGTAGCACTCTACCTGTTCTTGCACTTCTTTCAACTTTTATTTAATTATGATCAAACATTTTGTCTTAGGCAATGTTGTGGCAGTTCTTGAGAAGCTGCGTTCCACAACTGTGCCCCGTTACAGAAGCGTCGTGACTGCGGGGTCTCGGGGACGGGGTGTGAGCAGACAGCCCTCCTGTGCGAGCGCACGCCGTGCTGCTCAGCCCAGTGCCAATTAGCAAGGCTCTGGCCAGCGCCCTAATGACAAATCTTAAGAAAAGCTGAACCATTATGGAATATTGTCCTTGTTCCCTTACACGTTGAGAGAAAAACCCAACTTGCTCTTCTTTGCTGACTGCCAAGGCAAAGACAAATTCCAGCAAGCAGGAGGAGAAACGTCCAGAGTCATTGGTCCGACCCAGCCCGGGCTCAGGGTCCGTCTCCCCCCACTTGGCCCCTGCCTGGAGTTTGCTCTCACTCCCCGTCTCTCCCAGTCGTCCCAGTCTGCACAGGAGGAGGACGCATCGGAAGCAGCTGAGGTCTCTGGGGCGGTGGCAGGGTCCTCTCTCCGGGAGGTCACACCTCTGTCCCGAGCAGGCGCTCAGCTCTGCCGCTTCCCACGGGTTTTCTAGGACAGGAAGCTAAATTTTGCTATTCCTAGCACTTCTGAGTACTATCTTGTCTTCTTTTCGTGTCACCGCAGGTGTGAAAGAGCAATCGATGTTCAGGTTAGAGTACCTGTACGATAATTACTGAAGACTTAATTACCTTCCCTACACAGCATTGTATGGTGTGCATGGAAAGTAGGACAGATTCCCTTTGATACCAGGTGATATCAGAAAATAATTGTAATCCGCCTTACAACTGTGTAATTAAAGGAGCTTATATATAGAAAAATATATATATATATACAGATATGTATATTTCTTTTTCTCACTGATGGAGTTACAGTCATTCTAGCTGGTGAGCAGCCCCAGGGTGAGCAGCCCCGGGCTGGGTCTGTGCCTGGAAGGTGGTGGGAAGGACGGCCCTAACTCATCACTGGTCCAAACCCTTGTCAGAGGAGGGGACGCCTCTCCCCACCTGTAACCCCTGACCCCCCCAAATGACAAACTGTGCAGGCACTCGGTATGTGGAGGAGCAGGTCTGGATGGGGAGGGTGGTGGTTAGTACCTGTGTTGCCCGCTCTGCCGCTGATCTCAGCATGTTCGGGCAGGGCGAGGCGTGACTGTGCGAGTCATCGTGGGCTTGACAGGAATGGGAATAAATTAGTACAGTGCCCCAAAACCAGAGGAAATGAGGAGCTCAGCAGCTTGCTCAGTGTATCTGGTGGAGAAGGAAGTTCTTTTCCACTCAGGTGGGACACAGACCCCTGCACCCTCCAGCCTGCAGCAGCAGCTGCTCCCCGCTGCACCCGGGGCAGGGCAAAGAGGAGACCTACTGCAGGGAACTGAGACAATGAGGTTGTCTCGTGCGAGAGCAGAAAGCAGCAGATAGATACTCACGTCATGCTCAACTTTTCACTCCTGTTGCTGCTGCGGAGTGCCGAGGAGCTGGGCTGCCCCGTCCTCCAGCCCCTCAGGCTCTGGCTGTCCAAAAGTCTGTAGGGGAGAACTCTGTAAATACAGCAGGTTAAAAACTGGCAAAGTAACAGCAGATCTGTATTTAATGCAGATGTTTCCCATGTTTTGTAGTATTGTTTTATTGATAAATAAAAATCAACCAAAGACAAAAAAAAGGCATTTGGCATTGTGTGTGTGACCCGGGCCAAGCCCCTCGTGTGCACTTGCTCAGAGGAAGGGGACGCTGCCCGTCATGGGGGGAGCCGCACAGCCCATGGACTAAATAAGGAATTCTGCCTCGAAGCCGTGAAGACGTCCGTGATCATCCCGGTGTTTCTTCCCTGGTCCCTCTTCCAGCCCCAGCACAGGGAGCTGCAGGGATGGAGGAGGCTCTTTGTCCAGTGAGGGCACTTTGTCCTGATGGCACACATCACCTCCACTGTGATCAGTTTATATCCCACTCCTAGATCAGAAATATGAAACAGAAGTTGAATTTCAAGACAGAGTTTTCTGTAACATAAGACATAAAAAAAAAAAAAAATAATTAAAAAAATCAAAATTGTAGATTAGAAATCTAAATCTGAACAAAAGTATGTCTGAATTTGGCAAATTCTAAGGGTTGAGTTCAAGGATGCTGTTTAAAAACCAGACCAGACTGTAGCTCTCAAAGGCACTTCAGACTCATTTTTAGAGCAGGTGATGAGATCAGGGGTACAGGGCTGGTGCAGCACCAGCGCCGGGGCTGCGGGCTGAGGGGGTGGTCCCCGTCCCCGCAGAGCCGACACACTGATGAGTTGAAGTGTGGGTGCCTGAGCTCTGCTTGTCTCTGATCAGGCAGCTCAGCACCTTTTGCACACTCTGCAAACATTTAATTTTAAATATTAAAAGCAGAATACCTCTTGTAGAGAAGTGTGTTGGGATGAATTGAAATCAGGTCTGAAAGAGGAGAACAATTCCTAAAATATAAATCTTGTCTTCACCACTGGCATTGAAGTCTCACTTCTTGGCCACTCTGCCCTTTATTTTCAAGCCCAGATATGAATATTCATAAGCCATTATAGGTTAATGGAAAACCAAAAAAATTTGGTAGACTTTAGGCATAAATGTTATGCTACATACTTCATCCACCCATTCCTTGTTTAACCACAACACGAGAGAGAGACTCCATCAGCTTAGCAGAATTTTAACAAATGAAAAAAACACCTGGGATTTGCAATTTGGTAGCTCCAAATTAAGGGAGGCAGGACCTGATTGTGATTTCAATCAAGTCCATTCCCAACCTGAGAGAGAACGCTGTGTATATTAAAAAACCAGCCCTCCTGCTGCCACCTGGTCTCTGGGAGCAATATTGGTACGGCTGAGGGGAGAATGACAAAGCAGCAGCTCAGATGTTCTTGGAGGTGGGTGTGAAACCGGAGGGGAAATTCATCTGCTGTGAGGGGGAGGCTGGGCCAGATGACCTCCAGAGGCATCTTCCAACCTGGCTTGTTGTCTTGGAGGGGGAGAGCTCGCCAGAGGAAAGGCAGATCCATTTAGGGAGAGGCAGGGTGGAGGACTGCAAGATGGGGAGCAAACCAGGAACAGAAATAATGCAAGGTGGGAGATGAGAGCAGCCCTTCAGCTGGAGGAGTGAGAGCCAGGGCTGTGGAAGAGTCACGGACAATGGCGTGAGAGGAGAGGAGCTTCCCCTTGGTCCGAGAGGTGCCCAAGGGGTGAGACCTTTGTGAATGACACCAAAACTATCAACCTTGCGACCGGCTTCATTGAAGTGCTTGGCACAGATTTAACCCTGGAATCTGGGTATAATTTGCTCCACATTGCTGAACACTGAAGCCATGGTCCTCCAAAGGGAAGGACAAAACTCATCTAGCTGGGAGCCAAGAGGGCAGTTTATCTGCGTGCTGATGGATACCCGGCTTTTGTAAACTCCTCTCGAGATGGCAAGTCCAGGTGACACTTACAGCATTGAGTCCTGACACTTACAGCATTGAGTCCAGTGTGCATTTTCTTCTCAGCAGGAGGAGAAACTCTCAGCATAGAAACAATAATTCCCATGCATGTCTTTGTGGGAAAATGATGTGTTTGGAGGCACCAGTGAGCCTGAAACAGCCCTTTCACAGCCCAGCTGGGCTGCAGCACTGGGCAAGCCTTTGAGCACGCCTGCATGTTGTGGCTGGAAAACAAAGCCATGACACATTCAAAGGAAATGGGATTTTTTTTTCAAAAAGTCATTTTTTTATCTGAAGGAAAGTACTGACACAGGGCACCTCATATCCTTTGAGCCATGTGGTTAATGAGCACTGATGCCTGTACGAACTCTGGTATTTATTTCTTAAACGCTGCCTAGGACAGACAGGGAAGGGCACTGCACACATCCCTCTGAAACTGAATTATCAGGGGTAACACCCTGCCCAGCACGAGGGGCGCTGGGTGCGGATGTCACCGCTGCATCTGGAGCACCACAGCTTGACATGGTTCATGTTTATCCCTGCCGAGCCCTCCAAGAGCTCAGGTCCCCTCCGGGTCCGGGTGCGCTGTGCTGGGCACCCCGAGCAGGGCTCTGTTGGGTCCAAATGACTCGCTTCAAGCCACATGAGGAACCGAAGCACAGACTACCCGAGACCTGCTGAGCTCTTTTAACCACAAACCCCCTCCGTCCTTCCCCCACAGCACAGCCGGCCGAGCCTCAGAAGGTGCAGCGTGCCCCGGCACAGCGCTGGGTGAGGGGGACCAGTGTGGGGGGATCCCTCCAAGTAGAGACCCCTGGCCTTGGGCCTTTTCTATTGCCACGAGGGTGCAGCACCCCAGTCAGCAGTACGAGCCCCGGTAACTCCATCTCAACATCACTCGGCTCGAGGCTTTCTCCAAACACAAACGTTAGTTTTTCTTCTCCACCTGAAACATAAAAATTAAATTATAAACCCTGCCCTGCAAACTCCCCGCCGTGATGAAGCATGGGCAGCTGAACTGCTAAGCAGTTGGTGACATTCTGATAAAAACCTTCTCCTACCCCTGTTTAAATTAACGAGAAAACGTCCACTGAGCTTAGCAGGAAGAGGAGCCGCGCACTCGTCACCGGCTGCGAATGCATCCTGCTCTGCAACGGGATTGTTGGTGCAATACTGAGTCACGAAGCAGGACTGCGATGACAAAAATATCACTAATGGCTGACAAATTATCCCAAAATGCTCAGGATTTTTAAAGCACAGCAAGACAAACAAAACTTGAAGCAATTGAACTGCATGCAAATTAGCTGCCTCCCAAAGAAAAGCTTGAGAAAAATGGTTTCATCAGAGACTTATTAAAAATCACTAAAAACGTTAATACTGTAAACACCCTCTCTATGGCATAAATTTTGCATCTTTCCAGATGTATTTTTATTATTATGCCCATTTTATGGGAGGAGAAAGTGAGGCACAGCTATCAGGATTATTTTGCCCCAGAGATCACAGTAAACAGGAGCCAGGGAGCACTAAAACCATCTCATCTTATCCAGTTCCCAGTGAGGTGTGCCTGTGCTGCACCAGGCTGCTAAATCTAAAGGCCTTTATCAGATTTTATTTAGTCTTTACTGAAGCAAAACATCCCCTGATTTCAAGATTTAGTGCTGACGGAACTGGGAAGCCGATCCCTGCGATTCCTGCGAATGTCCATTTACCCATGAAATAGAGCTGGGCCAGCAGAAGGAACGCGGGAAGAAACTCTGCTTGGGATTTAACCCCTTGAACCGCCTGGGAGGTATTTACAGAGCTCTGCGAGCTTCAGACAGTCCTGGGCTGTCAAAAATTATTTAGCGCATTTCAACGTAAACATATTTTAGCGTATGGACTTGCTGAGCTGCTGAACACAACTGAACGCAACATCGCTGCGTTTGCTCTGACGTCCTGGGCCTTGTCCGCAATCCTGAAATCCTGGAGGTCGGAGCGTCGGGTATCGACAGCGTTGTGCTGACCCGGGGAGGTCTGGGGTCTCCCGAGGACCCTCAGGGAGGGAGATGCTGTCAGGGAGGGAGATGCTCTGGCGGGGCGGGGAGGGAAGGGAGCCGGGGGGGAAGGGAGCCCCCGTCCCCCAAGCTGTGCTCTGCCACCACCCTAAATGCCAGGGGCTCCCTGAACCCCCCAGTCCCTCTGCACGGAACCGGAGTGACTCCAGTTCGTCTGACTCGAATGTCATTATTAACTTTGCTCCCCCCGCCCCTTATTCCCTCTTTTATGAGTTGAGGTAAAATGAAGACAAGCTACAACAACACCTGAGCAGCCACAGCTAAAGGGCTCCAAGTGTGTAATGGGCTGTACGCAGTGGCAGCGGCAGCAATGACCTTGGCTGTACCTCCAAAGATAAATCTGCAGTTTCCTTCTTTTTTATTTAGTCACAGACGTTAACCCCCAAGTTACATGAGCAGCCTGCGGTGGCACCGTCCCTTTCCAGGACATCTGACAGGGTGCAGGCGCTCCCAGACACGTATCGAAAATGTAATTTCAGCTTTCTCTATGATCTTGCCTGTGTTACTTGAAGTTGTTATTAAGCGACTCTAATTATTTTTTACAATCCAATAAAGACATCTAATATGTGTAATTTTAACATAATGTATTGGGAATAGTATGTAGTTTAGTGATATTACCAGTGCTAAAATAAACGGCGCTACTCATGTAGCTATGAGCTTTTATTTTCATCATTAGCCCAAAAGAACAGGTCTTGATCTATTTATAATTATTCATTAGGACCATCACATCTGACCCTCGTCTTTCCTTTGCCATAAGACACTCTCTGTCTTATTGTGAGCGTTGTGAACAACCACGGAATTTTGCTTATGTTGTGCTCTTGAGGGTGCACGATCTATAGACGGACAGATGGAAATAGGTGTAAAAAGTGCTCAGGCAACCTGTGGCATGTGGGTAGGGAAACCAGGCGGGACAGAGCCATGTGAGAGAGAACATCCTTTTTCCAGTTGCCACCAGATCTCTCCCTGGCCTTTTGCATTAATGAATTAATCCAATCTAAACCTGTGAGAGCTGCAGAGAGCATGGGCTGAAATAGCATGGCTTTAGGCAAAAGGGCAGCGGATACAGAGGGTGCAGCAAGGCTGAAGCTTTGTAATAATAATAATAATAACGGCAACGTGGTTGGCAACACTTAGTGCAGTCGGGCTGCCAGGCTGCTGAATTACACAGTTAGACTGTGACGTACAGCCTGGGAGGGGTGACAGGGAAGGTCAATGCCCACACATGCAGCACCAGAAGGATTAAAAATATGTCTCCGCTCTAATAATCCCTCAATTAACAGCAGTATTAGCCTGGATGGGTCCGCCCAGCCTTTCAACCCAGAGGCCTGGCCGTGAGTGCCTCGCCCAGGCTGCCGGGAAGGGGAAGCTGGGGAGGGAGGATGGTGGTGGGATCCTTCTGCCATTCTTTTGGGCAATTAAACCTCACACAGCCTGTCCCACAGCCCCTGCGAGTTAAGCTTTGAATTGTCACTGGTGCCCATACTTGTAGGAAGAAAACAAAACAAAAACCAACCAAACAAAAAAAAACTCAACCAAAAACCAGCAGAAGAAAAACCTAAACCAAAGCCAAACCCAAGAGCCCTCTCTTCTTTCATGGTAAAATTGTTATTTAAGGGAAAACCTGTCCCTGACTGCAGCAGCAACAAGCTCTACCTCCCTAAAATGCAGATACCTTCAGCCCTACTTTTCCCTCTGCCCTAACGTCGCCACCTTTCCCTCCAGCCTTGTCTCCTGCTTAGGGCTGTTCTTCTCACTGCAATTATCCCACACAGCTACTGCCACGTTTGTCACTACATTACAATTTAGCTCCTTAAACTGTCCACAAATCTAATATATTGATCTAATTATCTACAGAAGTCATTCCAGTCCTCACCAGCCTTTTCATGCATTTTTGCAGCTTTTAGCCAACACAAAAGACTGAAGATTTTCCCTCATAATTTCATGTATTTTTAATCACTCACATCTTCATGCCATATCTAATACCTCCTTTTATGGCTAGGGCAAACCACACTGCGCAGAAAACATTCTCCAACTCCTTACCTCTGCTACTGCTTCATGCTGCTTGTCATGCCCTGCGCTGCACTGCAGCATTAGTACTTATCTCTAACTCACAAGCATGTTTATTTTTCCAGCACTATGGATGAGAAATAAATTCAGCTAACAATGCAGAACTAAAAACTGGCAGTTTAATTGCAGCTGTACAATATGCCTCCCCAGCAAACAAAACACGAGCGAGAACATTTCCTTCTCTTCCCTGGTGTACCGGGCCGTTGTTACTGCGGCTGCGTACCCTGTGCGACGGGGACCTGACATGGAGAGGAGTGACAGCTCTTCAAACACTTTAAATTTTTAGCGATGCCCTTGGCCACATCTGTAGCGTCCTCCCCTC
The DNA here is from genome assembly GCF_047716275.1 of Strix uralensis. Lineage (NCBI taxonomy): Eukaryota > Metazoa > Chordata > Aves > Strigiformes > Strigidae > Strix > Strix uralensis. Next base: position 23,396,692 of record NC_133985.1, read on the forward strand.
TCCTGTTGGTCTCCGTGGACTGACAGGACAGCCAAAGCACCCTGGAGAAGCAGATTGCTCACACCACCCTGGGCACCCCCTCCCAAAGCCTTGCAGGCTCCTCAGCGTCGGCGTGGCAGAAGCTGGGTCAGTACCGGGGACCACGCCGGGGCCAATGAGTAAAATGCACTTCAGGTTTCTGACTTCAACATGCCCAAGCTAATACTTAAGCACCACAACAAAAAAAAACCCACCCTTTTTTTTTTTTCCTATCAATCAGGATAGACCCATCAGCTTTGAAGACGCGCCTGTCACTGTGGTATCTACACTTCCTGTGGTTCCTGCATGTTTGAAGTTAATTAAGTACCAAGTGTTACCTGGATGCTGAACCCAGCTTCAACAAATTAAACTGAATCTGCTCCTTTGGGTGGTCTCTTCATCAAATATTATATCATTTCATAACCTCAACCATAGTGAAATACCAGGCTGCTATGGCTTGTGGGGCAGCAAGTTACTTGCTTTGTTCTGCACCCGGAGCCACAGCAAGTCTCTGCTCTTCCACCCAGAGCTGAAAACAAGGGCACTGGAGGGGGAAGTGGTCAAACCCCTTCGTAATTTCTTCCAGCCACTAATCTATGCCCTGAAACAGGAAAATGGATATTCCCTTTAGCTCCACCTGATAGGAATACAAATGTTATCCTGCTTTTTATAAATGCCCTAATACTATATTTAAGTTCCTTCTAAAAGGACAAAACAGGTGAGCTCTGTTTTCCAGCAATCATTTCTCCAGGCAGCCCAAATTTTCATCCTGCAGCTGTATTTTAGCACTGTTATAACTAATCATCTCCCCCAGGTTAAACCTGCAAAGGCATCCCAAATCATGTATTTAAATGATAGCCAAAAAATTCCCCTAACTCCTTAAAGTTAATGATGATCTTCATTTTCATTTTCCACATATTTCTCTCCTTGTAATAGCCATGTGCTAAATCTTCATGAGATTTTTATAGTTTCACTGAAGGAATATTTGCATAATTATTAGTGCATAATCTGCTTTAATGGTCCCACTGATTTTACTATTATAGCTAAATGTATGTGGTGTCAAATTGAAGCATATAAAGTTCTGGAGAGTTCTCAGGCAAATGCTGTGTCTGCTGGAAAGAAGCGTGCCCGTGCCTGGGCGGGCTTCAAAGGGAGGAGTGTGGCCTGTGCCAGGCACGACCCCCCCTTGGCTGCTTTCTCGGGGCTGCAGAAGCCCCCCAGGACGACGAGGTGCAGGCTCAGTGCTCGCCCTGCCCCGAAGGGGCAGCAGAAGGAACCCACCCACTCTTGTTGGCCTTTACCGTGCCACGCTGGGGAATTATAATTTGGAGAAAGGCAAATTTGGAGAAACAGTCGTCTGCCTTGTTGTGGTGTGAGGCGTGTCAGTGGGTGTTACCCCCCGCTGGACACCGTCCCCTCACATCCCTGCATCGGGTGCTGCCTAACGCTTGGCTCTGGGGATTTAGGGGCAGGAGCCAACAGAAAATTGTAGGCTCAATGCTGAGCGTAGGTTTGGTGCCATGCTCTCCCATTTTGGAATCTTCCCCCATGGGGTTGACGTGAAAATATATAAAAAGGATCTCCTAAAATAAGAGGAGTGAGGCGTGTGGATGCTGTGATGACAGCAACTATATAAGGAGACAGCGCAGGATTTTTGAGGGAAAGCATCAAGCTTCTGCTATTTTCCAACCAGATCATACTCTCTCTATAAAATGTCATTTCTAGAATTTTTTTTAGACTGTTCTAATAGATGCTGATAAATGTTCTTTTCCTTAGGGCTTGTCAAGAACAGAGGTGATTGATACTATCTTCAGAAGTAGACAAAAATGTTCAGTACAGTATCTGCCAGTGTGACGGATCACAAAAACAATGGTCTAAAGATAATCTGTATGAAACTTTTTAAAAAATATTTTAAATTACTACAACAGCAATTTAGGTTTAAACCATACCTCTTCATGAAAGCCATAGGAAAGACCTTTTCTCTTGCAAAATCTGGAAAATAAATAAGCAAAGCATCTCAGAAAAAACATAGGCAACGGTGTGGAGCGAGTACAGTTTTGGGGCAAAATGCTTTCTCTGCATTATTTTTGAAAATACACTTATTCAATTAACATGATTTTCTAGAAATACTAACTTGTTGTAATTGAGAGATTCCCCAGGCCTGCACCTAGAGGCTGGGAATGCCTCTGCTCTCCCAGATCTGAGCTCAAGCCCAAAATGAAGCTCTTAATGCCTTATTAACAGCAGAGTTTTGAGTGTAAAATGATCTGTTCTTGAAATGATATATTAAATTAACTTTCCTTATGTATTTTCAGACAGAAGTTAAATATTTCCACATAGCTCTAGACAGCAAGTGGGATTAGGTGAACAATTTTTTCTCTGTTAAATGAGAACTCCAGAGCCGGAGAGGGGCCGGCGTCGTGCCGCAGCGCTCCGGCCGTGGGGCAGCCCAGCACGGAGCGCGGTACGGTGCCCCTTGCCTGCCATGTTCTTCTTTCATGTAGAATTTCCATGGAAATCCAGGAGAATTACTTACCTGATGGACACCTGTGCTTGGCAGAAGCCGTATTAATAACGAGCATCCTTGTGTTTGTTGTATTACCTGAGCTGCTCTGGGGATTTCAGCTTTCTGAGACACTGTACATTATTCCAGATTTGTTCTTCCGTAACAGCTGACAAATAACATTAATTGCTACCCTTTCAGCTATATTAAGGCAACAACAGTAGAAGTTTGTGATTTTTATTTTTTTTTAAACAGAACCTGTCAGAATAACATGATTAAATGTTGCTGTCATATCCCCAAATTGTGCATACTGTAATCCTCAAGTTTTTTCAACAGTTTTGATGGTACCTTATTTCCATAATAGCACATAAACAACCATGTAGTACAAGGCTATAATTTCATTGATTGTTCCTGGCAACCTTGCATACCGTGACAGCTCCTGCAGCTCGAGTGATTTGTCACTTGGAGCTCAAGATGCAACTCTTCCGTCTGACATGGACTCATATTTTACATACGACCCACTTACATTTCACAACCCCAGAATAAACATATAAAGATCATGTAAGAATCTGATGCTTCATTGTACCTCATCTGCAGAGGGGCAATAAAGCACCTCATCAAACATTTTGGGCAACAAACAGTGCTCAGTGCAGCCAAGTGGAGCAGAGCTTTTTACCCAGATTCCAGTTTTCCCTCCGCTGCCTTCCCACCTTGGCACCCAGCTGGGACTGGGGCATCTTCCTCCAGGACTTCAAGCAACAGTAGAGGTGTGGAAGAGAAAAATAGTCCCTCCAAAAGGAGCCTGACCTGCAGCTGGAAAACCTTGGCTGCCGTGTCTCTCCTGGGCTCTGTCTCCCTGTGGGACAACCAGACCCGAAGGCGAATGGGATCATGGGTGCTTGGCAATTTGGGAGCGTGCGTGGAAACCGCCACGACCATATGGGTGTGGAAAATTTAGCCTTTTTGTCTCTTTGATAGACAAATGATCAGCGTCCTCCTTTGTAAATGATGCAGCTGTAAGAAATTAGGAAATAACTTCTGGATAAATAGATTTATTGGTTCAATCTGGTTTTACATGGCTAGAATGGTGTGTTTATAAAATATTTATAGAGTTTTCCTTTGCAGTGAGGGAATGAGAACCCGTTAAACAATGCGTGGGTCTTCATTAGTGCTATTTCACATGCAGGTTTGTTTTCTGTCTCGTCTTGTCCCTTCATTAAGTTGGCCCTCGTGATAAATTGGCCCAGATCATTAATTAATAATTACCTCTTCCGTATAAAATCAAATTCCTCAAGTTAGCACTACTGGTTATGAATTTAAGATTATGCATAAACCTGTATGCATTTCTCTGCTCCATATTTAAGTCATTCCGCTATTCATCCAAAACCTCATCAGAATAGATAATAAACCACTTCATGAACAGATGTGCCACTTATTCATCTAGTTCTATAATGATAATGAAGAAAATTTAATCTGGAGTGTCTATGGAAGATGATCTAAAAGACAGATTGGTATGAATAATAAAGACACTACACAAAAATTTAAAAACTGACATGAAAAGGCAATCATTAACTACCCTACAATGCTGCCTTTGATATCGTCCAATAATGTATAAAAACAAGCACCTCTTGGGTGTTGGACTCCACAAGGAGCTACTGTTTCTGCAGATGTAAATGCTCTAAATTGCTTTTACTTTAAAGAAGTATAAAAGATAATTTCTCTTACAGCTGGAAGCAACATCTGACATTGCAAAATGCTGAAAACACATTGAAGAGAGGTTGGAGATTTCAGATACATTCAAGGTGAGCGGGATAACAAGCATAGCTGAATATTTATCCAAAAAATAAGAAAATGCAGAGACAAGTGGAAATTTGTGAGGCCAACTTGCTCTGAAGAGCCATTTACCTCTCGTTAGCTAGAGATATATTTATCTGTTTCCTCATATATGCTACTATTGATTCCTGTCAATAGAAGAAAATCAGGAATGCGGTAGAGGCAGGAGACACTCATTGTAGTTGAATATTTGCAAAGCCTTTAATGGAGCTGCATAGCTCCATGATTTCTGCTACCAGTCAAAAAGATCATTTAAAACCCCCAAAGTGTCTTTGAAGAAAAAAAGACATTTCATTCAATGTTGGTGAGATGCCCTAGATTGACAACTATCATCTATTTATTCCCGAAGCAAGAAAAGCACAAACTGTGCAGTATAAGCTCTCCAAGTAATACACCAAAAAATAAAAATAGAAAAAAAGAGACTGCTTGGAGGAGGGCGGGCATGCAATAGGACATCATCACGATGTCCATGAAGTGGCACTAGCTCAGAAGTTCGCTCTGGCCGCACATTAAACACGTGCAGTTCATCATGGGCACGTCAGCCAGACCAGTGGGGAAAGTCACCCTTTGCTTCTGTGGAAGACAAATGAGGAGACCTCAGGCAGAGACAGACTGAGGGACACAGGCGCTTACAGCTACAGGTACAAAATCGTTAGCCAAGCTGTGTAGGAAAAACGAGTCCTGGAGTGGGGCTGTTGCCTTTCAGCAGGAGGAAAGTTGATGAAACCGTTCCTGACAACACCAGTGCAGAAAAAAATGTAAGTGCGTGGATACACTCGAGATCCTTTGAACTGCAGAGAATTGTCCCCTCCCCAGACCAGAGCCCTCACCTTAAGGAGGAGCGGGGCTGTTGGGAGAGGCAGCTTGTAGGGTCAGCCCAGGCATGGGCCAGAGCATCGCTCCTCGGCTACCAAGCCCATGGAAACAGCAGCCCTGAACAAACCCTATGGCCCGTCCTGTTCACATCTCACCGGGGCTGATGGAGGAGGCATCTCCAGCTGCCTCATCCCACTGGGCTGGAGGAAGAGGAGGAGGAGGAGCTGGCTACACTCCCACCCGTGCCGGTCAGAGCTCCCTCCTGCTCTGCCTCACTGGGACCTGCTCATGGTCCTCTACTGTACCTCTCAGCAAGAACCAGACTTAGAGCAGAATCGCATTAGTGCAGGAAAACCAAAAAGGAACTCAGCGTGAATAGATATTCATATCTGGACAAGCTGCTACTTGGAATTACTTGCGTGAGCATGCAGGACACTGTCCTTCCCCGAGGGCCCTGCTGTCTGCCTGTGCCCTGGTGCTGTGCCCCCACACATCCTCAGCTGACAGAGCCAGAGTTATTTCCTCAAGAAAGTGACCCTGAGGGGAAACAGCCCCATAACAGTAAATCTTTTCTTTAACAGTTTGTCAACAAAGAATTACAGCTTTTAGCACCAAAAATATTGCCAGCCTCTTTCAGCATCTGTCACAACAGCAGCAGCCGACACTGCCACAAATTCTGGGTTAAGGAGACTGGAAGTAAAGTGGGTTTGAGAGGGCAGTGTGGGAAGTGGGTTTCTGGTTTATGTCAGGTCCTGGAATCTGAACCAACAGGAGCACGTGAGGGGAAGGATCCGGCCCCGTACACATAGGTCTAAGCTCGCCATGGAGTTGGGCTCTGGCTGTAGTAACCGGGGTCTGCTAAGGCAGAGTTTCCTCATTCTTTGTTGCTTCCTTACCAAATTTGGGGTCAAATCCTGGTTTGTGAGCTTTCCTTCAGTTTTCCTATTGATTTTGATGGAACTAGGGTTTGCTTTAATTCACGGAGCTCTTATCTTAGCGGACACATTCCTCCCTTGCTCTAGCTGTTTACCGAAACAGAGGACACAGCCGTATCTGTGTGGGCTCAGACTTAGCACGTAGGAGCACAAATAAATCAGCAGAGTTTAGCTATCAACTTCTGTATACATTTGCTGTGGCAGCACCCGAAGGTACCAGCTGGACCAGAGTCCCATTTGCTAGATACTGTCTGTACCTGTGCCTGTCTCTTGGCCAGGAAAAGACATTGGTGTTCCTGGGCTGCCTCCAAGTTAGTTGTGGTGGAGGTCAACTTTCAACAGCAGTGGTCAGAGATGGCAGTGGGGGCTTGAGTTGGCTTTAAACCCAAGAGAGACAAGTGGGAGAACCATTACCTGGGACCACCTGATGCGTCTTGTCCTTGACCCAAGCAAAGCACACTGCCTCCAGCCAGGAGCACCTACCTCAGCTTTGGTGGAGATGTGAAAAGCCACCAGCGTTTTTTAGTTTCCTTGGTGATCACTGTCAGATCTAAAACACAAAAATGAAATGCAAATAGAAATGTATCAGAATTAGTTACATACGTACATATTAATGATCTGCCTCCTCTAACAGCCAACCTTTCATGGAGTAATTTTAGTACTTTTTGCCAGATCTCTGCTTCTCAAGGACTAGCATGAACTGGTGAAAAGGATAAGTATTTAATCTTCTAGTGATAGAACAGACATTTTAATAGTGAGATTGTTTTATTCTTAGGATACCTTCAATAAAGGATATACATCTTCCCAAGGACGAATAATTACTTGAGCGGCCTACAGCAATTTGTCAATGAGAATGACCCTGAGACTAGTTAAAGTTCATAAGGTGCCACATGAGTCACGATTAGAAAATAACAGAACTATTTCTCTCAGTGACACAAGGTGAAAATTCAATAGCAAATTGGTATGAAATATTACGACCCAAACTAAATCAGAGATGAGTAGATGAAGAATTACAGTTGTTGCTCATTTGGGAAGCAAATGTGAGACTATGTATTTTGAGTGCTTGAGAGGAAATTTGGTATCTTTGGTAACATGGGTATAAAGATATAAAGGAAGAACATCCAAATGGTTTTTATTTATTACTGTATTCATGGAACTTGAAAAGGCAATGAATAATCCCAGAAAGCGTTTTAAGGACTCCGCTTTCAAAGTGCTGGTGGCTCAAGAGCCATCGGCCCGGCGGTCCAGCAGCCATCCCGGAGTGCAACACGGCAAAGTGCGTGACGCCAGGGGAGAGGCTGTAGGAAATGAACCGAACACACAGGATTATCCTCTGGCTGCTCATCTGCCTGGTGCCTGCACTGTGCTGCCCAACGTTGGCGTTGGCTCATGACGTGACGCAGCGCAAGACGCTCTCTCCTGAGGCAAGTCCTCGGCAGGCATGGCCCTGGCAGGAGGCCCCGCTGCTCCATCCCACAGCCTCCCTGCCTGGGGGCTGAGCTGCAGACAGCTCCTGCAATCCTCCACCTCCGTGTGTCGCCGATGGGAAATGGCAGCCATGGGCAAGCGTGAAGCAAGTGACCCCTTCGGACTTTCTTCCAGCTCCGTGCTGGCAGCAGCACAGTCCCCGGTGTTTTGGTGCAGGACAAGGGGCTCTGCCGTGGCAGCGCTCGCTCCTTTCCCGACCAGCTGCTCGGGGTCTTGCCCAGCTTTCCAGCAGCTCATCCCTCGCCCAGGAGAAGCGTTGGCCCAGGCAGGGGAGCGGCGGGACCGGGGCTCTGCTCCCCGCCGCTGCTGAGCGCGGAGTGCGGGCAGGGTTTGCAGAACCACCCTGAACAACCTGACGGTGCAGTGACACAGCAAGTGAACAGGGCACCGATCAAATATGTACTCTGATGGATTGCACACAATCTTAAATATTATAGGAGAATGTATTTCATCTAGACAGGAAACTTTAAGCGGGACGCAGCAGACATTTTTCTTACAATATTAACAATTTACCATCTGAACTTTATCTTCTCCTTGGATAATAACCACCAGACACTGGGTAAAGGAACAATTGATTTAAGATCTCAATCAAAAGAAAGCATTCCTCTTATCTGTATAGCCAAGCAATGAAGTAACAGTCATCTGGGGTTATTGTACATTTGTAAGTCCATTAAAAGCATAGACTCAAGATCTATATATGGAATGTAAGACATCTGCAGAAATTACTCTGGCAAAAATCTTTAGTGGTTAAGAGCTTGCAACCTATACCCTTCCCTTGATTTCCACAACACTGAAAAAGAGAGGGGAAAAAATTTCTATACTTCCTATACTCAAATTTTCTTTCCACATGCTTTCACTTGATGATTTAATTGCCACTCTGACGAGGAGCAATGTGGTGCAGAAGGAACACTTCCCTCCATCCCTCTGCAGTCAGTCGGGACGTCCTCACCCGCTTTGGTGCAAATGCAGGGAACTTCTTCTAGGGGTTTGGTAATAAGACCACAGCATCTTAGCAGCAGTTTGAGTTGTGCTATTTTGAGTTCTGAAATATTTGCCACCGTGAAGTCATCAGTGACCTATTCCTGACAAAGCACAGCAGCCCAACGTGCTGGGCTTGCAAACAAAACTGGAGGAGTATTTGACGTGGCTCTTTTCAATCCTACTCATGTGCTGAAGATGGAGGAGGAATTCACAACGAATTCACAACGTTACAAATGAGAAAAGCACCTTGGGCTTATATCACATGCCCAACACGGAGTGTGAATGCGGTTTGAAATGCACAAACTAATGATGAATGGCTGATTTCAAACAGGACTAATTTGATAATGATTTTCCCCCCACATTCTGCCATCTCTTATAGAGTATATACTGATGTGAGGCAGAGATGTCAAATCCAAACTATTCTGAGTTTTAAATCACAGTATGTTCATTGACAAAATGAGGTATCCAAATCCTTTTGTTTCTAGTAATTATTTTAACACACGGCTTACAACCTGTGCACCCTCAACTGATCTTACCCAGGATTTCCAAAGCAAGACCCCTGCTATCTAAGGTTTGCTCTACTGTCAATGGATAATGCGCTCTTATCAGTCAAATCTGAATTATTACTAATCTAGGCCAACAGTTATAAGAGCAAACATTGATTCCAGACATTTTAGCATGGCAATCCATATGCCGTATTAAAGATAGTAATTCCTGCTAAAACACTACCTACCTTCTTCAAAAGCTATCTTGAGTGGAAAAGTAGCCATGCTTAGGCAAATGTATTGGTGTACCAATAAATTCAGTGAACATTCAGGATTTCTCTAAATAACATAAGAATGAAATAAAATCAGAAATAACCATTAAAAGAAAGATCACGGTGTAGTTCCATCCGCACAGAGCTTACCAGCAAGATACCCTGTGCACATGTTGGACTGCAGAGCTACAGCTGCAGTGCTAAAATGGTTGAAACCATGCCCACAGCCTTCATTATGTTGGGTTTAACTTCGACCAAGCTTGTGCTGCCACAAAACAGCCCTAAAGGCGGATGCCCACCACACACAGCTCCCTACCTCCCCCCGGGCACGAGGAGGCTTCTGCGGCCCTATCACCCCCCGGATGCTGATGCCTCCTAACTGGGGAAGGGCACATCCACCCCGGAGCCCTCTCCCTCTTTGGCACATTCTCCACACTAGTGGACATGGGGGGCCCCGCCAAGGTCTTCCTCTTCTTCCCCAGATGCAGCTCAAAGAGAAACGGTGGCGATGGGCAGACACGCCATCAACACCGACCAGTTGCACAGGCCTCAGTGTGCAACACACTCTCCCAGACTACACCAAACTCCCAGCAGGTCTCCCGCGTGGCACAGAGCAGGGTGGCTGAGGAATCTGGTGCAAGTTGTGTTTATTTTTAACATGACTGTTCTGCAAAGATAATTGTGTCAAGCTGAATGCACGCCACACTGGTTACTTTTCTATTCCAGTTACCATGGTTGCTAATACTTAAAAAACTGCCTGAGAAAGGAAGAGAATTGTTCTCCCCATGCTGGGAAATGTCTTCCCGGCTCATTCCTGCCCACATAGTGCAGCAATGCTGCTGGTCTCTTTCAGATGTGAAAGCTGGCGGAGATCTGCCTAGCCGGGTCTGGCAGATGGAGCTCAGTTTCTCGTGGTTTATCCCCGCACTGGCAGAACAAATCTCCTCACCTCTACTTCGGTTTTATGTAGGAAGAAATCTTTCTTACTGTTGCTGCCAGTAGGCATCCGTGGGAGAAAAGTGCACTTCATCCCAAAGACTGTTCTGGTGTATTTGATCTGAGCCGGTAACGGTGTGCGGTACCAGGCGGACAAGAACAAGGCAAAAGCCTAGAAGAGCAAAACAAGCGCAGACAAAGCCATGCTCCCTTAAGCACAACGCTCCCCTAGGATAAGCAAATAACCCTCCAAGATTTAAGAAAAAAAAAAAAAAGTGGACAGAAAACAGGTGTTTCCAAATATGATGGATTTGAGCATAATAACGTGAGCTGTTTAATAGCACGAGCCTTTGCCTTAGTCCTGTTGCTAAGCAGGGGTAGCTCGGCAGCGACATCTCCCTTCCCGGCGACAGGTCCAGCTGTGCCTGCAGCCCAGCGAGCTGTGGGGGTGCAGCAGGACACGCCACCGACCCCCCTGCGCTCTGCCATGGCCCCCCGGTCATCGTCAGTGGGGATCTCACCCCCCCAGGGCTATGGGCTGTGTGCGGGGGGCACCTGACCCACCTCACTCTCAGCAGGCACCACCGGCAGCATAAATGAAATCCCTCGAGCTGCCAGTCCCCTCTGGTATTCTCTGCAGTTCAGAGCAATAAAAAAATATTGAGTCAATACGGATTTGAAAAGTCTTTTGACTCCAGGTCTGCTGCAAATCCTGCAGCAGGTTGATTTCCCTCTGGCTCTCTGCCTCCCCACCTCCATGTGATGATTCCCTACGTACAAAGAACTAAAACAGAATGTCACGCCAAAAAAACACCTGAACTCTGTGGAGTTTAAATTCACAATGCATTATGGATTATCAATCAGGCAAAACAATTAGCTGAATCATTAAATCTCTAAAGTGGTTTCAGAATCAAAGGGACCTTGGCTCAATTTACCTTCATTTAGGAGACTCAAAATAGGGTTTAGTGCCAGTTTAGCTAAACTCACGCCTTTATTCACTTCTCCGAGCATTTCCATGCAGAAGTTTCCCTTTGTTCAAATGGTGCCTTTCCTGGGAAGTGTAACCAATGAGATCTCACCACCGGCACCAGTTTCTCCTTCCCACTGGTCTGAGTGGAGTCTTGGAGCAGCAGGCTGCTGTGGGAAGCCTCACTCTTCACAGGTGGGGGGGCCTGCGGCACTGGTCAGTGCAGCGAAGACGCCCTGAAGGGACGAGCAGGACCCAAACGGCAGCGGCTGCGGGCAGGGGCTCAGGCAGAGGTGAGGCTGCGCGTCGCCCCGAGCAGAGTCCCAGAGCCTCCTGGGTCACCACTGAGGGACGGGAGTGGAACAAGGGACCAGAAACCAAGTAATTCACCAACACAAATGAGTGGTTATTGCCCACCTGATCATCTGGTGAAATGCTCCCGGTTCCTCCATGAGGATTTTTAATTTTATTGCTAGCATTTCAAAGGAAATTATTAAACATATCCAGAAAATAATATTTCTACTGCAGTGGATTTTTCCACAAAAAATGCTTTGACCAGCTCTTCCTTGGCAGGTCATTCCCTGCTGTAATTCCTAGACCTAATTATTTAAATGCCTAAACCATTTGGAGGCCCCTGCTCTGCAAGTGCTGCTGTTTTCTCTGTTTTCTGGTACATGGCTGACCAGAAGGCATCATTGCATGTGGTAAGCTGGAGCCACACCTGTGTTTAGACACTTGAATCCTACTGTCACAGAATAATAAGCTGGAAAAGGCCTCAAAATATATCCAAGACAAGACACTGTCATACATCTGTGCTACTCTGAGCCTCTGCAATGAACGCTTCATAATGTTACCATCCATCTGTCCCCAGGCTTCACATTCTTATTCTAATTTTTTACTGGAACTGTTAATGAAAAAACAATGCATTTACATTCCATAGTGTCACCTGGTGCTCCAGGACAGCAGATCACTTCCGATCAGACCCTGTGGTTCTGCGGCACATCCTTCCATACACGGCGGGTTTGGCTGGGAATTATTTTGTCCCTGTGCTCTCGAGAGGTCAGCTGAGACTTCACAGTGGTTCCTTCTGGCTTCTGAGTCTGTCAACAGAAAAAAGCAATAAAAATACTTGGATCATTGACATTTCAGTGAAAAAGAGGCGTGGAATTAAGGCTCACCTGGCTCTACTCTTTCCTCCTCAATGAATATCATTTATCGCAACCTATTCATAAAGTTATCCATCATTCCTCACAAAATTTGGTGCAAATTCATGTGAGAAGTCATTACAATATTCACCTTTCATTATCCTCATGTTTTTATGCCCATTCAACCCAGCTGCAGAAATAAAACCGCGTGACGCCAGTGCCAACGGACAAGCAGTGTTGTGGGACGAGGCAGCCGTGGCCGCTGCTGGGGGACATGTGCCAGTGGGTCCGGGGGAAGGCGAGGATGCGAGGTGACATCTCGTGTACACAGAATCCGCTCTGTCTCAATTACACAGTTCACAGGCAGCTAATAGCCCAGTAATGACATGCTGAGAAGAACTGGCAAGTACTTACAGCCTGCGACACCGGCAGAATATCAAGATGGAGCAGGGAGCTGCCGGCCGTGCAAAGGCTGAGACTCTGGTGGAGGGGTTTGTCCCTGGCCGTTTTCGGTCAGAAATGTTCCCCGCTGATGTCACTCATGAAAAACCCAAGAATGGTAGAAATACATGGGGGCAATGCCATTTGCTCCCTCCTGGCACTGGCAGAGCCGGGAGCGCTGAATCCCGCCGGCTCAGGCCCGCGCTGGAGGTAGGGCATCCTCCAAGCCGCCTGCCAGCGTTTCTAGACCTGCTTGTTTGATTGTTATTTTTAAGCTTGCTTGAGCAGAGGCTCCTTTTTAGAAAGCAGTGCTCCCTGGCCAGATCTGGGGAGGAAAGGGACATTGAGATCTCTCTTCAGACATTTTGAGATATAAAAAGCAAGTTATGAATAATACGAAATTCCACAGACAACATGCATAATGTGTGCAAGAAGCACGGGAGAATAGAGGGCACTTGAGAGCCAGGTCACCGAAAGTGCTCCACATGCAGCATTTCTCATGAGCAGATCAAACAGTGGTTTAGTGAGGACTTATAAATATTAATAGAGCACCTGTTTCAATTACTTTCAACTCGCAGGAGCAGTCAGGCCCGGTGTGCGTGGTGACACAGAAAGGGAGCAGTTCATGACAAGTCTCCCATGTTTACTTTCATGCTCTTTCGTAGGACCACATAGGCTTCTTTTTTAATTGGCACTCTGGGGTAAAAGCAAAGGTAGTCTAATCGCAGACTGAAGATGGTAAAGTTTCATAATTTAACAGATGTGCACCTCATCCTCACAAGGAGGAGAAGGATGGGTACCCGAACTGAAGAAGAGGATCGGAGAAAGGGATGCAGGTCTGAAGTACAGATGCCTGTATCTAGAAGTGCCTTTGGCTACTTGAATTATTCAGAACTGCCAGCACATTACCCTGCAGTAAATACCCTCCTACATAGAGGAAAATGCAGCAGATATTAAATTTTGTTCAGTGTCAATATAGAATTTATTGCTGCCTGCGTAGCCCATGAGACACTGCTTTGTTACTGGTCAGAGGCTGCACGCAGAGGCTACCCAGGTTAAAGCTCTTTACAAATGCTACTCTTCTGTGATAAAGAAATTACATTTTTAGGTAAAGGGCAATCCATTCAGTTCTGCCCACCTGAAAATTTACAATGCTTGAAAGCAAGCTACTATATTTTACCTGATCCTGAACCCTTCCTTCACACATGGTGGCCAAACTGAATTCTGCCACGGAATGTGAAATCAGCTGGGGCTGCCCGAGCTCCCTGAGCAGCGTCCTGCCCCACATCCCTCCCGGGGTGAGGCACGGCCTTCTCCCTCTTACCCGGCACAGTTCTGCACACCGTGCTGGAGCTCAGAGGATAATAAATAATGATGACACAGTTCGAGAGCTTAAAATATGAGGGGAAGAGATAGAGAATAGCCACAAAACATTTACTGTCAAATAAGTTCAAAGTGCTTTTACAACTGTTACGTCATGAGATACTGTTGTGATACAGTGATAAACACTTCCACCCGTAAAAATATTATGTATTTGCTTTTTAAGTCACCTCCAAATATTTCAGTGCAGAAAACTTTGACATAACACCATTGCACTGTATCACACGTGAGCACCTGCACCTCCCGAGTGCAGGGGGAAGCGAGGCGGTACTGGCCTCTGGCAGACAAAGAACAGTCACATGAAGAGACTTGCCAAGGTCACAGAGACAGGCTGAGCAGAACGGGAACTTGCTCCAGCATCCCCTGACTCCAGAAGAAACCCAGACTTGCTGGTCCCTGTTTCATCAGGAAGACATTGGAGCTTTGTAGTGAGGCATCAGTGTGAGCGGCTCAGAATAACCCAAGTTGAGGAGGGAGGGAAGAAGATAACGTAGGAAACAGGTTTCTGGACAGTAACCTGACATTAGTTAATATTCTATGGATCCCTGCTTATTCTCTCTCCCCTTTCTCTATCCCTCCTTTTCACCACGGGTGAGGTGTTACAGTACTTGGGTCTATCACACGGATATCCTGGGACCGAAATCCGGATGTTCTCACTCTCACCTTCCCCTTCTTGCTTCTGCCTTCCTGTTTTAGCCAGGTGGACCTCAACTATTCCTCGAAGCTGCATTCAGTTTCTGATGTATTTTCCATGAGCAAAAGGGGAACTTCTTTCTTTCTTCCATCAGCAATTTTCTACAGCAAATAAGAAAAGGAAATGGAAAACCTCGTAGGAAGTCCCAGGCTGCTGAGGCTTTTTAAATGGGCTCATTGCTCAGGCACAAGGCAGATTAATCACAAAGCAGACGTGTTGAGCCAGTGCAGAAGATGACATTTCAGGGCTGGCGTAAGGAAGAAGGATTAATTGAGTGATGGGACTAGGAGCAAGAGAAGCCTGAGCATGAACCACCAGGATGTGACAGCACTGAGACTATTCAACAAAATTAAGCATGGCCATGGAGAAGATTTCCTTTGCATGAACACTGGGATTTCATTCTACTGTGCTTGCAAGAAATCATAGATGATTAATTGGGTCATCTCCATATCCTGCTCCTAAGTGAGGTACTTCAAGGAAACTGTGTTTCTGTTGCTGCCTGACCTACAAAGGCAGGGTGTCAGCACTCCAAAGGACCCTCAGTGTGACAAAGGATGGAGTGATGAGCAGTACGTATTAAAGAGACAGGCAAACCAGGCAATAGCCCTTGTGCCCCCTGAAATATATCCCATTCCCCCAGTTAACACTTTAAAAATGTATTGCATGGAAATGTACCCCTCATTTAACAAAAATAAATACCTAAAGACAAATAACAGGTTGCTGTGGACAGAAAGCAGCACTTGCCAAATATAATGATGCCTTTTCACGCAGTGTTAGTGCTCCACAATGGTTAATCTTTGCTCAATGGTCCTTTTACCCTAAAACCACCTAAAATACACTGCAGTGCTTTCCCCACCGGGAAACCTACATGTAATACTAGAGCCATCAGAACCGAGACTCAAATCCCTTTGTCATTTCTCCCCTCTCATTTGCCGGCAAGTGCTGCAAGGTAGAGCCAAAAAAAGAAAAGAAGGAAGAGAAAAGCTTGTGCTGCCTCGGGCGCAGCCTCGCTCCTCGCAGCGGTGCGGTTCTGCTTGCCGAACAGCTGGTTCCTCTTAATGCTTCATTTACTCCTGATTACCAACAGTGTATCTCCTCGTATACCTTCAGCCCCAAATATTTAGTTTTCTTGGGGCTGGAAGCTGGCTCTCAGAGCACCGAAAAGCTGGTTTCCACGTGCTCTGTTTCTACATAGTTATATTACTCATGAATAAGCAGAAGGAGGGTTTTACTCCTATCTAAAACCAGACAGGTAAGCAAATGTTTCATATGGGGTATGGTGACAAGCTGTCAGTGGGATTTTATCTGGTGCTGGAAAATCTGGAGTGTGTTTAAATAGCTACTGAATTGGGTAGTCTCGGAGTACAACGTATCGCTGCCTTCTTGTGGAGGTTTGTCGATTCTCTGAGCCAGTCGGGGAAGGATCAGCTTCTCAGAGACAAATATCCAGAGATCCAAACTGAAGAGGTGTGGTTTCAACTTGTGTGTCATTCTGAAAACCTTCCCATCAAGCCATGACTTCATTTCAGTTTCTCAGCATCACTAACTTGTTCTGAAGCTGCCATTGATTTACTGCTCCATTTCTGAGCGGCTTGAAGAGTTTTTCCCCAGCATAGACGCTACTTATTTGAAGTAGAAATTGAATCTGATGGGAAAACTTCTTTTAATTTGCAAAAACAGGGAAGGTTAAAAGGGGCAGAGAAAAAATAGCCTTCTCAAACCTCTGACTGACAATTTTTCACATAGCAATGGTACAATAGCAGGCCCTGTACTGATTTAAAGAATAAAACAAAACCACAACACCTTTCCAGTCCTTGCATCACAGGTATGTTGAAAGGACCTCCCAAAGCCTTCCCAGCACAGAGCCTTCTGGTCTGGCTCGGAGGTTCGCAAGGCCAGTACTGATCCATGAGGGTGCAGCTCCCTCGTGGCCCAGTCTATGGTTGGTACCATGTATTATCACAAGTATTTGCAGAGCCTGATCCCAGATGCACCTACAGAGACTTTCAAACGTTTTATGGATACAAACAAAGTTGCCATCACCTCCCCATCTGCTCTCCCCTATGTGGTCTGAGGCAGCGGAATGCAACGGGGGAGAAGGAAACGCCCCATGTCCTGCCCTGGGACATCTCCAGGGAGATGGAGCCAGTTGCAGATCTCCAGATCCGTGACCTCAAGTCTTGCTTTAACCCATCAGCCCAAACCAGTGCTTTGCACCTTTCCCAGCATCTCCCAACCAGGTCACCCTCTCTTGCCATCTGTTGCCACCCCTGCACCGACGGACGATGGTATTTTCTGTGAGGACGGAGCAGACTTTCAGAACGAATTCTGCCGTCCCCACGTGAAGCAGAACTGTTAGCAAAACACGGTAACAAACCAGCTCCAAAATGAATAAATGTGGTTTTCATCTGAAGTGTGCACAGACACCTTACTGTGTCATTTTCCACTAAATCCAGTGTTTCTCTTTACTGAATTTATTTGCCATTTACCTATGTCTGTACATTTGCATTCTTTGTTGTTGTGTTATGTTTGTAATGAATTTTCATTTGTATGTTGTAGAGAAATCTCTCTTTCAGTCATCACACAAATGTTGCTTCTCGTTTCCTTATCCAATAACTCAAAAGCAGAGACTATAATTTTCAAGTGTAAAGGAAAACGGTGTTTTTGAAGATTGTGCTCTGTGCAGAATAATTCAAAGTACGTCACATTTCTTCCACTGTGAGATCCTTGATCATTGGTTTCTTCTTTCTTTTAATAAGCTGTTACCAGTAACACTGAAATTTAGATTCCTGGGTGAGCGTTACAGACCTAGAAGGGAAATACCTTGAACTGTTTTTCCTTGGAGTTCCCCGCTGCCTGTTGTCCCCAGAGGAGAAGGACGTTGCCATTGCACCCCTCTGCCCGGGATGGTGTCCTGCCTCTGCCGTGGGCAGAGGGACAGTGCAGGTTGTTTGAAAAACAGGCGACGGGTACAGGCGGGTGCAAGCGAATGAGGGTGCGATACGCACGTAGGAGATGCAGCAGCGGGGACAGAGCTGGCAGTCGGCGAGCAGTTCTGTCCCCTGCTGTGCTGCATATTGTGATGGCTCACTGTTCCGGAGCTAAAATTGCTGTTTTGGATATCGTTAGCCTCCATAGTTCAAGATAGGACTAATTATGAATAACAGACTGTACTGTTCTTTTATCACAGGTTTTTGATTAACATGAGACATTGTCCTTGGATATTCCCTGTGCCAAATTATCCTTTCAACTACTGAAGCCTAAATCCCAAGTATTTGCAACTGGTTGTTCTTGTCAAAGGAGAATAGAAAGAAAAGGATAAAAAATAAAATCTAGCTCTCCTTCAAATTCTGCCCAACGCTCCTGCTGGCACCATTCAAGTCTTGTCTGTACCTACAGCAGGAAGTGAAAAAGCTTACTAACACTTGATTTTTTTATCACAACTTTTCACCTTTAGGCCAAGCTCAAAGCAGAGCTCTGACCTTCACAACATATGACTGACTGCTAAAGCAAGACACACTTTAAGTCAAACAAATAACGTGTAAATCCACAGCAGCCTGGGAGAGGCATGTCTGCGCATCGGAGGCAGGAGGGGATTGCAGGGGGATGAATGGGCTACAAAGAGGGTTTTTGCAAAATGCAGCACATGAGCCTGTCCCGCCGCTGCCAGTTCTGCAGCAAACCCAGATACTGCTTCTGGGAGACCTTGAGCAGGGTCTGAGCCACTGAAAGCTGCTCCCCACAGCACCCCTGTGCCTCTGTCCCTTGGGCTCGTCACACCCCAGGGCATGGGGCTGCGTCTCTGCCCCATCACGGACTCACAGGCCCCCCGTGCCCCCCAGCCGGCCGTGCGTCCCTGCCAGGAAGCAGCCTTGTGTCAGCCTTCACCGCTTCCGAGGGCTGAAAGTAGGTTAGATTAAATCTGGTGGACCAGATTTGGTCACCTTAAAAACAACAACAACCCCCCCCCTTTTCCCTCACAGCCCTCCCACACACACATCTGCCATGCTTAAACTGGAAAATTAAATCACTCTTCCACTCCGCTGGCAGGAGACAGCCAACAACTCATGAGAACAACAGTGTTTAAAAACAAATTAACCTCTTCAGCGAAGAAGCTGAACTAGTCTGTCCGTGCCCTGGGGGTGCAGGGGCTGGGAGGGGGGGCTCTGCCAGTCCGCAATGGGAGCAGAGCACTTGCCCGAGGACAACGCTGGCTGCACCGCCACCAGCCCAGCCCGGGATGCTGCCCCTGCTGTGGGGGTGCTCGCTCGGAACTGGGAAGGGATGGGCAGATCCTTCACTTTTTTGTCATTCTCAGTTTCCTCTAAAAAAAAACCAAACCCAAAGCTTCAGCTTACCATTTTATAGTGTATTTTGTGGCGATAGATTAAAGGTCTTGTGAGGAACTGCAAATATTAATTCTGCTCAACCCTTACGTGATGCTTTCTCTGCCATTCAGAAATACAAGGCTACAGTGCTCACTTATAAACGCCTCAACTTTACCCATAATTCACACATCCAAGTGTCATCTGAGGCACGTGGACTGTCTGTCACATTTGAAATGAAACATCTCCTGCCACATCCTAGGTGAGACTTTTATCTTTCTGGAGATGCACCTAAATGCAAGCTCACGTGTCACTTAGTTGAACTAGAATTATGTGCGTTTCCAGAAAGATAACACTCCCTTACCAAAATTAGAGTTATTCTATCTTATTTAATTAATTAAGCGATTTTGCTGACCTCCTCTCTGCATTGTATTTCCGCTTACCTTGTGCTTCATTAAACTTGCATGAAGCCATCCAGCCGGCAGTGGCTTGCACTCAGGTTGCCAGGAACTAATCTGACAACAGATTGGAAATCACCGTGTAAAAGAATACGCAGCTTTTACTGGAGTTATGAAAATACCTGTGTCATGTGAGGCGGTGCAATGAGCAGGGAAGCAGCTGAGGTCCTGAGAGAGAGAGAGGAGGACGGACAGACAGAGTTAGATCTGCTCGGGAGCAAAAGGGACCAATGACAGTTCTGGGGCTGGATGGAAAGGGAAGAAACCGAGTGAGCACAGAAGCAGGCGAGGAGAACTGCGGCACGACCACAGGAGGTTTTACTACTGCACTATTTTTTTTAAGTCTCTATACTGAATTGCAATCTAGACAGCATAAAACATTTATAGAAGCACTGTGCCTCATCTATACCACCACAATAAAACACGGCCTTTTGCAAGTGTCCCCACACAAATTTGATTCCACTTGTCAACATCCAGCTGAAATTGTTACCTGAATAAAGCCAGACAGATGAGCACGTCCAGAGCCCCTGCAGCCGGGGCCCCCCAGGCACCCCCACGTGCATCAGCACCCGGAACGGGGACGCGGAGAACTGGGCAAAGTGCTTTCTCCACCAACACAGTCCTTCGTGTCTGGCAAACGTCCGCGGGTAGACCCGGCCCTTCTCCCAGCCGGGGAGGTCGAGTACGTTCCCACCGGGGGTTCACACTGCAGCGGCTCCCGCGGGGTTCGGGACGTGAGGGGCACTCACTAACAGCACACTCTGTTCACCACTCACTTTTGAAAAAGAAATTTTATTATTAGGCAATATCAGCTCAGTAAGCGGTGACTAGTGCGATGAAGGTTCAGCTTTGACAAGCCTCTCACATCTCTAATTTTTTGGAAAAAATATTTTCTGATTTGCAGTGACTTTATATTTTACAAAGTGTTGCTCATGTCTGGTTTGAAGAAGTTCCAAGGACAAACCCAGAAGAAATTACAGTGTGATAAAATCTAAATGTGATGCTCTGATTGAGAACTCAAATTTGTAAGGCTGAATACTGTTTCAGGAAAGTCTTTAGAATTTATATTTTTCAGCCCAACTGAGTGAGAAAAGAGTTGACATCTCAAAAATGTCCTGCCCATCTCTCCCACCCACATCCCAGTGTTGCTTCCAGGAATCTCTATAGGTTTATTTTTAGCTACCCATTTTCACATAAGATTCAAGTCCAAAGCGTTCAAGCTCGCTCTCATTTTAACCAAACATGTTTAGTATTCAGCACTGAACCGGAGGGCACAGAACAGCAGGCATTTAAACAGATCTCTCTGCAAAGCTTCCTGGCAGAAGGTGGCTTGCCCTGAGTCAGCCTGGTCGCGTTCTCAGAAGTTTAAACCAGGTATCACTCTCTCAAAGATGCCGACTGGTAGAAATGGTTTAAGAACAAGGGTACAGCAATCCTGGGTGGAAGCCTGGTTCACGCGAAGCCAGAGGAAACCCCCCAAGCCCAGGGATTTTAATATGCCTGGGATTTTGTTCTTCACATTAATATGAGAGATTAATTCTAACATGTAGATTTGAATAATAAAAATATAGATGACTTTTTTTAAGCCCTCCCTTAAAGCATTTTAAATGATGAAAGAAGCGTACAGGCAAATACTCCCTAGTGCACTCGCACCCAGCAAAACATGACAGAGGATCAGCAATCAGCACAAGAACAAATCGGTACAAAATTATTGTCGTTAACAGAAATGCAAGCATGCAGAGCAGAAGCAATAGTGCCAGGAATGTGGAATGATAGATGAGCCCAACCCCGTTGCTGTTCAACCAGGGAAGAATTAAATGTACACAGATTGCAACGCTAGCTGGACTGTGCCTTCAGAGAAGTGTCCCAAACCGGCCGTCGGTGGATGCGCCCACGGAAAGCCACCCTTGTTCCCCAAATACCTGTAAAGACTTGAAGGATAAAAACAAAATTAAGAAAAATATACAAATGTTGATACCTGAGTGACTGAGGTGCTGCCTCATACGTGATGCAATATCTTACACGTATTGGGCAGTATTTGGTTAGAGATTTGATCTTTTCCTTTGATCTAAATATAACGAGGAGCAACCTCAGAGTACCTCGTGCTGCATCGGCTCACTCGGGTTGTTTATTCGGAACACGTAACAGTCAGTGGCATTTCTTTTCATTTAGCATTAATCATGGCACGCAGCATACTTTATGTGGCACCACGTTCCCCTGCACCGCGTACTTCATATTCATAATATTCCCAAGCTCTTGCAAATCAGGAAGATTCAAGCTCTGTTATTCACACTTACGGCAATATCAGCAAACATCAGAGTACTTGAGAGACCAATCAGGACACTGTGATTTTTGAGAAGGGAACTAGTGTTTAATGCTACACCTGGAAAAAACACTTTTTTACAAAGCAGCGGTTCCCCACAAGTGCAGCCATCAGCTCCTGGGGGGGATCTCCAGCTTTGCCACAGCAGTTGAACCAGAGCGTTCTGTGAGCTGCTGCCATCAGAGCACAGACACACTCACTAAAGCGATGAGAAACGCCACAACTATGAGATGCTTTTATCTGCTTTCCTCCTCACACACCCTTGGACACTGCGGGGGCCGCACCCCAGTGCAGATACCTCTGAGCATTCTTTGAGAGGAATCAGATAGGGCTCAAACCACCTCCTTTTAGCTTAAACTCTACCATAACCTTTTTCTTTTTTTTAATAAGTTTTTAAATTTACATAAATGCTCCAAGTAAGTGTTTATGCAAGAGCTGAGACCCCACATGGACATCTGTGAAGGTCTCCATGGTATTTCTCATGCTCAGAGCAGCGAGCACTGCTGTAAAGCCAAGCACTCCAGGTGGCAAGCGTTGCTGGTAGCCACTGCAGCCATGGATGCCGCTGCACCGCGAAGCCCTACGTAAGCGTAGAGGAGGATTGATTCGGTGCACATCACACAGCAGAGGCATGACAATCCAGTGCATTATTCAGCAGAGCCTGTGATGGCTTTCCGTTTAATCTATGTGAAAATTGGATTTATGGCAGAGGAGTAAGAGCTATCTGAACATGGCCCATAAAACTAGAAGAATCATATTTTTCTCTTCAGCAAGCAACTTTTAACAGCTCTGCTGGGTGCTTATTTGCAGTCACCAGGCAAAAATTTTCTCTCTGCTGTTTACGACCCTTTTACTCATTTCTGTGACAGAGGGGGGTGGTTTGGAGTACGGTGCCAGTGATGCTCTAGTTACTGGGTGTTATTTGCTCCAGGGACTCTTTTGATATGTAGTCCTCTGCTGTACTAATGTTCCCATTAGTCTTGATTGCCTCTGCAGGGGGTGGTAAAGACTTCTGTAACAAAGTGCCTAGGAAAATCCTTCTTGAGCCTTTGATATTTTCTTTGTAACATTTTCCTCATCTTTTGCAAGATATCAGTTTGACTTTGAAGTTATTTCCAGTTCTGTTGTTGTCATTACTTTATATTTCTACTGGGTAGCTGGATGTTTCTTATGGGGGAACAAGAAGCCACCAAACAGCCTCTCTTTCTGTGTTCCTTGTATGGTTCTGGCCTCTTGAGTAAAGCTTCCAGTTACTGAAGCCATACAGTCTGAAACCTCAAGGTACTAAAATGCAGCGATCAGATGCTGTGAGGTATTGCTCAAAGTTTCTGCAAGGAAAAATGAAGAACAAAAATATATATGTGGAAAAATCATATACATAAAACATCCCAGTGAGAAAATGGTTGGGGACTGAAGCTGTTTAACAGCCATAAAAGCATAGTGGAAGGTCAAATAAAAAAAAAAATTTAAATGGATATTGGCCTACAATATTCAGAAGTCCAGGTATTTATTCATACCATGGAAGTGTGGTGGGTTTAGGAGGCTGAGCTGAAATGAATGGAGATTTCCAGTGAAATTTCGTAAAATTCCTGTTCATGGGAAGACTGAAATAATCAGAAGACTTCTTTTTCTCTGGGAAACAATGTAGGACTTGAAATGTAAAACTGAAAATGAGGAGCTAAAAGTTCTTCTCACACCTCTGCTACCTGGAGAGAATGGCCCCTCTGTAAAAGGGCTTTATATCCCCTGTGATAACATTTGCTTTAGAAGTATGTCATAATTGCTGTAATTTTCATTGTGATTAGCAATAAACAGTATATTTTAAAATACCCAGTAAGGAAAGAAAACTTAAATAGACTTTTTAAACTTCGAAGGTTACAGTGAAAGCCTAGGAGAATTCCGAGACGATTCAGAAAAGCTCTAACTTTGTCACCGAAGAGATGGATGGAGCTCCCTGCAACATTAAAACATGCCGGGAGAGAGTCACTCCGGGTTTGGATTTGACCTTTTCAGTTCTGTAGAACTCCAGTCCTGAGCTGTGATTCAGGCACATTTCTGTAACGTGCAATTCCCGGTGCCAGACACCAATTTGCTGTCATTATCTGCAGTTCCTTTGGTTCAAAGACCACTAACATTACTTCCCATTACAGCTCATGCCTCAGAAATACAAAGCGAGGGCCAGAGCAGAGCTGAAAAAATTCCCCGCAAAGGAAAGCAGAGCAGCAATAACACGCAAACACAACCAAGTGCACCAGCACA
The DNA here is from genome assembly GCF_047716275.1 of Strix uralensis. Classification (NCBI taxonomy): domain Eukaryota; kingdom Metazoa; phylum Chordata; class Aves; order Strigiformes; family Strigidae; genus Strix; species Strix uralensis. The sequence goes on from NC_133985.1 coordinate 23,420,951, forward strand.
TGGCCAAGCAGAAGGTCATCTCTGTTTTTAGTTGTTTACATGTGCCCCAAGGGATGCTCATCCTGGAGCCCGTGCAGCTTCTCCCTGTCATCTGCACGAAGCCCCATCTCCCCATCACCCCCCGGCCCAGCGCTGGGGTCACACCTCTTGTCACTGGGGGTGGCCCAGAGGGGTTCGGTGGGGTGGTTGAGCTGCGCTTGGCTGCAGGTTCAGCCCCTGGGGAGGCTGCGGGGGAGAAGGGGCTTTTCCTGTGTGAATCTTGGGTGCTGCTGCTGGTTTTGTGCATTTGGAGGATGCAGATAAGAAGGGCACTGAATTTGAATGTTATGCTAATAAGAACATCTGTGTACTTAAATCAGCGCTGAGCAGCTGGTACATTTAAAACAGCCCCCAGCATGTCTAAACACTCTGTAAATACAGAGTTAATATCTCCTGAGATCAATTTATCATTAATAAGTTATAAAAACAGGATTTGATGCACACTGAAATAAAAACAGTGTGAAAAAAGCCTGTTCTTTTTTTCCATTTTTTCCCTCCTAAAATTCAGTAAAATGTTTCTTGTGTGACCAAATCTATTCAGAGAAAGCAATTATTACAGTTAAGATGTATTAGGCTGCAGTCCAAGCAATAGCTCAAAATGTATTTTCCAATATATTTTGTTCTAAGTTAGGCGTATTAGGACTTGATTGTAATTCATATAACAACAATCTTCACAATTAAAGATGTGTGTTTAAAACTGGTAGTCACTGACATTTTAATAAAGACTGAACTAAAGATTTCAGTAAGTATCCATTTCAATTCTGGGGGACTACTATCATCCATCAGCAGATGTCATTCTGATTAGAAGTTGTTGTTAACTATTACAGAAAATAAATTCAAATTGAAACAAAATGTTTCCTGAATGTACAGTCCATGGCTGTATGGATGCGGGTGCTGGATGACAGACGGGCAGAGCTCTGGGCAGGGAGGGTAACGCGTCCTCGCCTGCTTCTCCCTGCCTCGGGCTGCCCTAGGAGCCCAGCGTCAGGCTTCCTCAAGAGGTGCTCTGAAAATGGACGATGTACTTGTACATCAAATTTTCTTCAAATTTGGAGGGATCCTGCCATCCCAAACTGCCTGGAAAGGGCTGAAGAGAGAGGACAGAGCTGAACTGCCTGCAGTTATCACCATCTCAGCCCTTCGGTGTGTGAGGACCCAGCCAGACATCGACTTGCACAGAAGGACTCGGGGTTGGCCTCATCCTGCGCAGCAGATCTGACGCAGCCACACTCTGATCCCGGTGTGGTCCATGCAGAGGTGCAGGCACCCCTAAAGCTGACATGGCCCACAGCTTCTCGGTTCAGCACCTGGATGTCAAGCGGTGAGCACGTACCCAAGCGAACTTCAGACAAGTGTTCTGGGAAAAATCTTGACCAAGTTCCACATTACACCAACATTTGGTGGCTGTTATCTCCCTCCACAGTCACCTCTGCCTGGCTGCAGCCATGGCTCAGCCTCCTCCTGCGCTGGCGAGGGGCCCCTGGCACCTCCTCTTACGTCTCAGTACGTAGGTTGGGACCCCAGTTTATGCTGCTAAATGATTCCCCTTTACCAAATATGCTACAAGGACCTGCATGTCCCTGAAAGACTCCAGATAGCATCTGAACTTGTTTTGAACACTCTGGGACTCCACTTACTAAGTCATAAAAATGAAAGATAGTTACTATGATGAAATGGATCCTTTTCCCTCTTTTGCTCTCAAATAATCTGTTGTGAAGAGGCATTAGGCATATATGTCCTATACTCCACTTCCTAAGCCTCCTGGATCCACAAACTGGTGACTGGTTTCATTAAACACGTATTTTATGCATCCTGTAAACTCAGGGAAACTGTATAATTCAGGGTACCAGCCCCGGTGTGCCGACGGCATTTTGATCAATGCTGTGTGCTTCTGTAACATTAAGATACTCCTCTGCATGTTTGGAGGTTGGTTGGTTTTTTCCTCCTGCTCCTCTCTTCCTGGAACACTTTTATCTCGCTCCAGTAATTGCCAGCAAAACTCACAAGCAGTAAAGTCCATGAGTAAACGTTATCAGCTCCGTTCCACTCACAGCACTCCTCTCCATGTCCGTATGGGTCACACCCTGGGAGATGAGCACTGCTGCCACAGCCAAAGGTCCTCACGGGCGTCCTTGTCCCACGGCGCTTGGTGCACTGGAGACATGTCTGGAGAAGGTTTCCCAGAGAGGGGATTGTATTCTATTTATTATGGATTTACTACAGCCCTAAGCTGCATACACATCATCTTCTGCTATAAAAAGAAAATGCACATGATAATTTTGTCTAGCTCCACCCTGTTTGGAACAGGAGAACTGATACATAAAATATGCCAAAGCCCATTAGGTTGGTTTATGATCTTAAACAATAGTCTCGCGTAAGAAACTTTGGAGTGAGACTGCAAACCTCCAGAGCAGACGGATCAATTGTTCAGCAAAATGCCAAAGTCCTGCCTTAGCACCAGTTGTCTGAAATAGCTCCACAGCTGCTGCAGCTGTGTCTGGGAGGCACGTAAGGTCTTTAGCAGGGCAATATAAAATCCCCACGTTATTTGTATGATTTATAGTTTTCCACTCACCTACACCGCATGAATAGCGTTAACACCTGCCAGAACTTCCTGTAAACGCTGAGAAAGTCATCTTGGGCAATTTTTTCCGGGCAATTGATTTGATTAATTTTCTGGAGAGCAGCGTCCTGCCAGTTGGCCTGGCTGGGGAGATGTTAAGAAGTTTGTTTGCTTGGTTATCCCTTCCCAGGGACCTCGTTGGGATTACAACTAATTGAAGTTTCTAGGCTAATTTGTTTCTTAATATCCTTGTCTGAAATGTGAAAAGCTGCATTAAACTTAAGATGGGGAAAAGGGGAGGAGGGTCACTGTTTTGTCGTCATGAAGCTACGCTGAAGATTTGCACTGGAAGAGACCGTCTCTGTGGCCTCGTGGCAGCAGCTCTGCCCCTCCCGGGGGTGACTTCGGTTAATCAAGTCACTAACAAGAAACATACCTGCAAGTCCATGAGCTCCGCCCTGTGCGGACCATTGCTGGTTAGTCTTTGGCTGATCCCAGTTTTCCTAGATCGCGCCTAGGTGTTAAGAATTCTTGTTGACACTAAAGGACATACATAAGAGCCACGTGCTGCTTTGTGAAGTTCACAGATGAACAGGATATGGAAGACGACACATAACTACTGGGTACGTGCACGAGAACAAGTTTTCTCTTTGCTGTGTGCTATCCCAACCCTTCCCTCAGCACCGATGTTCCCCTCCAATACATGTACCTTGCAAAATCCTTCTTTGGTTTCGCTGTATTCTGGAGGATTTTTTATTTTTTTAATTAGAAATCAATGTTTTTTTCTAGATAAGTGAAAAAGATAATAAATAATGTTCTAGCAATGCAAAACTAGAGCAGAGGCTTTGATTCTTAATGCTGCTGTGAAAATTTAAATGTTCACTGAAAAGGCTTCTTTGAGCCTTACAGAAGAAATTCATTGCAGGCAGCACAGAGCGCTGAACTCACCAGAGCGTGACTGCCAAAGCCAGAAGAAAGGTTTTCATCACAACCCTGCCTTGATAGAAAGGAAAACAGGTTTTAGGACAGCCAGTCAGCAGCAACTGAAATTCAGAAAGCCTTCAGAGAGTGTTGATCACAACATTATTGTATGTTTGTAAAAAGGCATGTACCATAAAGCCCGCTATCATTAGAAGCAGAGTTAGGACGAGGTCTGAAAGGCGGCTCAGCTGAGTCCGCTCCCAAGCCGACCAGAGCCTCGCACTGCAGAATTAATTGCACCCCTGCCTGGTAAGGACAGAGTTGTGCAGAAATTAAGAACAACTGCAACAGAGATTTCTCCTGAAGATTTTGAAAGATAGGCTCTGGTTTTGGCTGAGGTTTTACACGTATGTCAGGATAAGGTCAGATGAGTGAGGTACAGGGAAAGGCACAAACTACAAAATCATTCACTTCAACAAGAAACCACAAGATGTGTTTGCAAACCTGCCAGGTGACCGCTGGTCAGA